>NC_057386.1:27516829-28117402 GCF_019320065.1 Cervus canadensis
GCAAGAGGGATGCAGGTCAGAGGGGATGTTCACTGCACCAGAATATACTCCTGTTTCAGCTGTAGAATGCTTTACCAGCTCCTTCCAACTGGCCTTCAGCTGACGTGGTAACCACACAGAACCCCAGTCCATCTGGACGTCTCCTCCTGCTTTTTTTCTGGTCTACTTTCCCTCCCAGATAATTTCTTAAGTCACTTTCCTAAAGCAAAGAGCAATACTTACTGTTTGCCATTATGCATGTACGTATACACCCAGTAGTTGGTAATGGAAGGAATGCTTTAAGAAAGCATCTTATTATAATAAATAAAGCACTAATTATGATACGAAGCTACATGAAACACAGAGGGTGGGGACGGGGGTATGGGTCAGAAGACTGTTTAGAGCCCTCAGGGCTTCCCAGCACATATAGGACAGAACCAGGACGCCACAGGCGGCTTCTATTTCCTTCTGACCCTCTACTTCTTCCCACCTCAAGCCTGGCTTTAGCTTGTGCCCGCACCTCTGTCCACAGCTGCTTCTCCCTTCTCTTCCCAGATCCTGCTTCCTTTAAACACATAGGCTCAAAGTTACTGTTGATGGGTAGAGGGGGCGCAGTTTTAACAAAATGAAGAGCTGTGGAAATTGGTGGCACAAAACCATAAACATACCCAGCACCACTGAGCTGTGCACTAGAAATGAATTTTGTGTATTTTACCACAATCGGGGGAAAAAAATCATCAGAAGCTGATTGACTTAAAAAAAACAGGCTCCCATCACACTCCCCCCGAGTTCTTCCACAACTAGCTTCTCCTCCTCCAGACTCCTGGGTTCATGTTCTTGTCACAGCTCGGGTGGCTTGTGACCACTCACCAGCTCTCGTTTGTCCTTTGACACCATCCCCCCCACCCCACCCCCTGGCCAGGCCATGGCTGCAAGAACTATTAACAGTGCTCAGTAATTACCTGCCGCTGAACCACTGGCCTCGGAAGCAAACCCAAAGGACAGAGATGGCGATAAGCCAGAGGAACCGCTTTAATGTTAAAAATATTTATTTCTCTAGAAGATCGCACAAAAGTCAGGAAGGGGGACAGAAGGGTATCAACTAGCCTATGTCAAAATCTGAGCTAGGGGAGGACAAGAGCTGCCTGAAGACACCGGTGGCAGGAGCAGACTGCAGAGGCCGTAGGCCCTTCCTGGGCAGGAGGTGCGGGAGCTCACTCCTTGGACATGTTCTTGATGGTCTTATGCTCCTTCATGGCCTTCTCCCAGTCGCTGCCATTGAACTCCTCCACCACCACACTGCGCACGGTGCCCTCGTCCAGGCAGTGGGGGGCAATCCCTGCAGGGAGGCAGGCGTGAGAGCCGGGCAGGCTCTCGGACAGACCCACCCCGCAGCTCACCACGGCAGCTCCTGGCTCACTCTCTTTCTCTCAAACGGGGCTCAGGGGTGGCCAGGGCTGACCGTCATTGAACACTGAGCTGAGAGGACAAAAGAGAAAGGCTTGAGCCCAGAGCCACCTCTGCTGGGCAGCCTGAGGAATTCACAGGCCTCGTCCAGGGCGCTGAGGGGTAACTCAGCTTTAAACATGTCCCCATCCGTACAGGAAGGCAGGCAGGCAGGAAAGATGCTCCGTGTGGCAGAAAAGGAGCAGACAGGAGCTCTGGGAAGAAGGGTAGGCGGGCAGGGTGACGTCAGGCGCCCCCCAAGGCTCGAGGCAGCTGGCCCATGGCAGTCCTGGAGGCTGCGTCTCTGCAGGGCCAAGTTTCCAGGAGCAGCCTCCATGGCTGCTTCCTATCTGATTTGCACGGCGGCTGGTGTCATTCTTAACAACTGTCTAAGGGTGGTTTTGCCCCCAGATCCAAGAAGAGGAACCTGGGGTTTCCCTATTTGTGTTTGAACAAGCCCAGTTTTACTGGCATCATCACTGCTGTTCATCCTTACCTCCTTCACGTGCCCCCACCTCCACCCATGTGGAGGCCCATGTCCTCCCCCTGCAGTGGGTCCCCCAGCAGCATCCCGCTCCCACAGCAGCAGGAAATTCAAGTCAGGACCGGAGGGCCTCTGGAGGTCCAGGGCCAGGCTATGTCGTGTCTGCAAAGAGTTCAGCTGACGAGCCCCACTCCTCTCACACACGCAAGGGAGAGGCCTGGCCAGGCAGGAGGCTGGCCAAAGACTCCAGCACCCGCTCCCAGAGCGCATCTCACTCCAGGTGGCCACAGGGCATCGGTGCCCCGAGCCTGACCCCACTCCACTCACCGAAGACTCTGGGGTTGGAGCCTGCCCCCCTGTCCACTCACCGAAGCCTCCAGGGTTGGAGCGGGGAGAATAAAAGCTCTGGACGCCGCAGCGCTTACAGAAGGTGTGCTGCGCCTTGTGGGTATTGAAGGTGTACGTGGTGATGCTGTCGGCTCCCTGAGAGACACAGACAAGGAGCTTCAGTTGTCTTTTACAGAAATAAACCCTGTAAAAATCTCAGTGGGGAACGCCCTCTGGTCTGGCTCCTAGGGTCACGAGGACACGTCCAGTCTGAGGTCGGGGCCCATCCTCACTACCTGGAGACCCGTCAGCCTGGAGCGTGACAACTCAGGGCTCCTCCTGGGTCAGTTGCACACAAAACCTTTGACCTTGAGCTCCCCTCTGTGGCCCAGGCCTAAATGAGGAGGCATCAAGTGAGAGACTGGGTCCCCATGTCCCCAGACAGCACCGCTCAAGGCCTTGAGAACACGCTCACTGGACTCAAATTCATCTACAAAGGACCAGGAAAGGACACATGCCGGACATCACAGGCTAACATCCCTAATGGAGACACAGACAGGAGACCCAGCAGAGGATGTGCACAGATAGTTCAGAAAAACCGGAGAACAAGTCTCTCTTTAACCTTCAACACGATATCCACGCTCACAAACTGCAGTGAGGTATGCTCTTCATTGTTCCAGGCAAAAATCACCAACTGAGCTTACTTGGAACTGCGTGTGTAGAGAAACGTGCACTCCTGCATGTATCACAGGAGTACAAATCCACAACACTGGATAACACCTGCCAACATTGCAAAATGTACATTTTCTCTAACCCAGCAATGCCACTTCTAAGAATATATCCTGCCATTAAAACTCTGTATTTCATCCAAGCACGTGGATATAGGTGTTAACGCACCATCTATAAAGGCGAAACCTTATAAAAAACGGAAACTGTGAAATTATAGGTCTTTTATTTGAGGAATTACATAATGTACACTTGAATTGATAGAAGCGTCTGTTATTGATAATTTGTGTGGCAGTTTTTATTGTTGATTTTTTAAATAAAGTTGATATTTTAAAGTAAAAAAAAAAAAAAAAGGAAACTGCCCCACAGAAGATTAGTTAAAGGAATCAAATACAGACATAAGAATGGAATCTCTTCGAGTTTTGAAAAGAATGAGGCAATTCCACTTAGAAATACCAACAGGCAGACAATCTCCAAGGTTACAGAGGGAACTGAAAAGGCGAGGTTTGAAACAATTTGTGCAGTACACTACCATTCCTATTTTTAAAAAGCACACACCCTGGCACGCACTTTCAAAGAAAGAACTGAGAAAGCAGTAGTTTATCTCTGGAGACACTGGGTGACTGAAGGGTCAGAGGTTTCCACATGTCTTCCCCGACCATCACTGTGGAGAGGATCCCTCAGAGCCACATACCGAAGTGGCTCCCTGAGGGGTCTCTTCTCAAACCACACCCCCCCGCCAACCTCTCCTCCACACACAGGCAGCAGAGAACAGTCACGTGGTCCCCAACCACGCAGGATTATCTGATCAAACACTCCCCCTCAAGAAACTCACAGCCTCACGGCCTCCTGGGTCTCATCAGCATGAGGGCCCAGTGCTGACACGCAGACTCCACCCCACCCTGTTCATGCATCCACCCACCAGCCTGACCCACTCCCGAGATTTCTGCTGAACACATGGCCCATCTTAGTTGTAATGCCCTGTACGTTCAACCTCCCTGCTCACTTCTGTCTCCCTGTTCACGTCTGTCTCCATGCCCTGTCAGAAATCACCACCATGACGACCGACCCATGGTCAATTCTCCCGACCTCAGGGGTCACACCCTCTGAGCCTGACCAGTCCTTCCATTCTGAGGATGCTCATTTCCAGGCTGCCCACTCATCTGCCTCCACCCTCTGGGCACGAAGGCCAACCTGCAGCTCCTTGGACATGCAGAGTGTGCGCCCCCAACACGCCTCATCTCTAGGGGCCTGCCCGAGCCCACCGAGACTTGCTACCAGCCAGCCTCTGCCACGCTGCCCTGCTTAACTCTCCACACGGCATTTCCAGGCCTCTTATTTCTCTGTCTCCCCTTCATAAAACATAAGCTCTGAGGGGACAAGGGCCTTGTCTGCCACATAAACTGCTGGGTTTCAGTGTGACAGAGCCTGGCACACAGGAGGTGCCCATAAACACTGCTGAATCAAAGAATGAGTTCTGTACTTAATTTTAAAGAACAAACAGAAAATTGCTCCTTCAACAGGCTGGGTCAGAGAAGAGAACAGTGCAGTAAACACCAGGGCAACAACTGATGGGCGGGCCCATGGCGGGTACAAAGTGGGTAACTGTCAACTCTGAAACCGAGGGCTCCTGGCCGCCCATGTATCTTCGGGGACCACCTGTCTCAGGGGGTTGGGCCACAGTCTCTAGCTGGCACCCAGGGGAGGGGTCTCGTGGGAAAGACAAGGGCAGGCCTGCTGCCCACTGGCACCCTCCTCCCCACACAAGACACCCATGGGAAAGATCCAGGGCAGACAAAGAAAAGCAGACAAACTGACCCAAGGTGCCTGGGATTAAATCTCAGCTTCTCCTTCCAGACGCTCACTGAGTGGCCACTCAGTTCCAAGGCCCCAGGGCCAGGAGCGCAGACATGACTAGAGGTGCTTCCAGGAGCCCCTCCTGACCCAGAGAAGGAGACCCTCGCACAGGTCACAACCCCAAAGCAAAGACACTGATCAGACCACAGCAGGCAATGGGACCCGAGGACCAATCACAGCCCCATCCCACCCCATGAGCAGAGAGTGCCAAAGCTTCTGTACTCTTTGACCAGAGATTTTACTTCCAAGAGAACTGATCCAAAGAAACAATTTCTAAATTATTAAAGACTTACACACAGGGAGGTTCAAGACAGCACTGCACTCAACCTAGACGTTTAAGTGTAGAAAATCACTTGTGGTACATTCATTTAACAAAAACCACTACAAATACAGCCATAATTGTATAAGTAGGAAGTGGCTGTGGCTGGGAGGGGGTGGAGGAGAGGCCAGGGGCCGAGGGACAGTGGTAGGAAGGCCTTTCACTCTGTACCTTGCAAAGCTGGATCAAGCACAAAAAATTCCCCCAAAGAATAAAGTAAAAAATCTTTTCAATTATTTATTTTTCATTAGGAAATGTAAGAGTCAGTTATGAAACAGAAAAAGAGGTAAGATTCTGTGCTGAGAAAAATGCATACATTTAGACGTATTCATCCATGTCCAAAATAACACACAAGGACACACACCAAAACACAATAATGGTTACCTTTGATTGATAGGATCTGGGTGATCTTAAATTTAAATTTATTTTTTGATCCTCCGTGTTTGTACATAATGGATCAAATATATATCCAAGATATAAAGGAGAAAAACAACATAACCTTTTAAAGAGAAGCATGAAACCTGGGTGACAGGGAAAGTAAAAGCCCCCGAGAGGCCCAGGAGGCCCCCAGCCCCCTGTAAGCCAGGGCAGGGCCCCCCAGCCCTGCTCAAAACACTCACCTTCAGAAGCTTGAAGCGAGAGGCCGGGACAATGAAATGTTTGTTCTGCTTCTTCTTGCAGATGCTGCAGCTACAGAAAGACACGAGCAGACCCCAGATGGTTATGTGCCTCCTGGGTTTCCCTGTCCCAGGAGCCGGCTGACCATGGAGGTGAAGGCCCTCTCACTGCCCTCCAAGGAAGGGTGGCTCGGGCAGGCGGGCTGGGTGCCTGGGGGCCTCTGCTCCGCAGGTCCATAGCCAGCAGTGCAGGCCTAAGAAAACCAGGACGTGCAGAACCACGTTCCTGCTGCCCACCCTGCCCCCGCTCTGGTTTACGAGTGAAGGGAAGGGTGGGTTCTGGAGACTCGCAGAAAACAAGCATCAGGCAGATCTCTGCTCTCCGCCTCGGGATCCACATCCCCAGCAGAAACAGACAAGGAGGCCTAGGTGCCCTGACCTCCTCCGCGCATCAGAGGAAGCCCAGCTCCACAGCCCACAGGTCCTCAGAAGTAAATCTAAGTCCTTCGTTTTAGTCTGCCTTTTACGAAACTCTAATTCCACACGGGGTCCTCTAACAGCTTATTCCATGGGGTGGCTTCTTCCATCTGTTAGTACTGGGTCAGTCCCCGCAGGAGGAATTCCACGGAATTTATTTATTCTTCACATATAACCCAGGCACCACAGCACCAAGGGGCAGAAAGAACTGGCTATTGTTGAACAGTCAGTTACATACCAACCACAGGTCAGAAGTTGAGCCTGGAGGGCCTGACCTGTCACAAGGCGGGCAGGTGCTGACAGGAGGCCCTCTGCTGACCCTGGTAGAGTCACCTGCCTCACCTAGACAAATGGGCCAGGTGGCCTGGGGCATGCCAAGCTTCCAGGTGTGCACGCACTTGCCTCACCCCACCCAAATCTGTGGAGTTCTGCAGATTCTGCCCAAGGCCTTTCATCCAGCATCCAGCCCAACCATCTTCAGGGTACCACTCTCTCCCACACACGGGTGGCACTCTTCTCTGAGAAACTGCCTGGCACAAGTCGAGGGGCTCCTCCACGTCCCCTGCGGCTGTGCTGCAGGACTGAGCTGTCACACACACAGCAGGCTGTTATTCTCAGCCTCCCGCCATCTTTAAAATTTTTAATGAAAACATCTAACACACATAAAAGGAAAAAACAGAACATGAACCTTTATGTACCCATCACCTGACCCCAATTCCCTGCTCACGGCCACGGTCGTTTCACCTGGACCCCAACTCCCCAGACCATGCTGAAGCACCCTCACGCGCTGTGTCCTCTGAAACAATATAGGAAAAGAAGACACTCACTTGCAGTCAAAGATGTGCAGGTCAGCCGAAGCCCAAACTTCAAAGCGCACGGCCCCACAGTGGCAGCCTCCTGTGTGTTTCACCAGGCCCTGGTATTCGCTGGAGGGAACAGAAATCAGAGATTAGAATTCCTAAGCAGTCAGGCCACAGTGGAAAGAGAGCAACAAGATGGAACTGGAGTCTTCACGGGACAACAGGGACACGTTTCTGCTTTTGAGGAGGCGTCCTCAGTTTTATAAAAGGATTCAGTGCCTTCTTTGTCTACGAGCTCTTTTTTTCCACTTCTATTTTGTTAAGTTGCAGAATAAATTATTCCCAATGTATGGGAAAGAAAGAACTGGGGTGAAGATCCTAAACCAGCCACCTGAACATTTTTATTTATATGGCCAGACCTAATTAAGATTTTTTATAAGCAGGGCAATAAAAAAACAAGGTACAGTAGACAGGGTCCCCGCCTTTAGGGACCTTGAGCAGCCATTACCCAAATTACTGAATATTTACATGACTGTGAAAAAGGGTGTACAGGCTGCTAAGAAAAAGAAAGACAAGGGGACCAGACCGAGTTCAGTGGTTCAGAAGAGTCTTCAAGAAAGTTAACAAAAGGCTCCTATAATTCTGCTGTATTTCCCTCCTGTATTTTGCGTACATGTGACTTTTTACAGAGCTATCTGTACACATTATGTTCAACTTTAATCCCTTTAAAACTTGTAAGTCAGGTCCTTCACTGGACATTATTAAGATTTGATATATATCATCCAAGTACTTTCCAGAAGGGCTGAACACTCTTATTAGTAATGAATGAGAAAACATTTCACTGAATCTTCTCAAGCAATAATTACAGGGAAAGTAGCTTGCTGCAGTTTTATTTTGCATTTATTTGGTTACCAAGACTGTATGCTTTTTCATGTTTCTATACAAGCTGACTCCATTAATTTGATATATTTTTTCCCTGCATACACAAACAATGCTTATGGTAAAAAACCTTACAACATTTGACAGTGCTAAGGGTGAAAGTCTCCTAACACCCAGAGGGACCCACAGTTAACTGTTTGCTCTATGTTCCTCCAGATTCATACAATAATGTTTTAACAGTAACAGTGAAGAGTTATATATTCTTTTTAGTTTTTCTTTCTTGAATGAATGTAACTTGCGCCAATCTGATAGGTTAAAAAAAAAGCATTCTTTCACCTCAACACTTTGAAATCTTTCTCTTTTTTTTGGCCATTTATCAGTTTGTTTTAAAGTCTAAATTTACTCCAAATCTGCGTTTTAGGACACTGGGCAGTAGCTGGCACACTTTAAGGGCTCAAAATTGTTGGATGATGTAGATTTCAAAATGTTCAGCCTACAGTCCAAGATGATAAACCAAAAAGTGAAGCACCGGGAAAACCGAATATTCCATCTCTGAGAAGACTCGCCTAACGAAGAGAATTTCTTACGGACAAAAGACAAAAAAAAAAACACTTTTAAGAAAAAGAGATCCTCAAGTTGTTATGCAATTGTTGGGTTGTTTTGTTTTTTGGGGGAAGGGGTTCTACTAAAACACGACTGACAATGAAATATTAAGGGCGCTACAGGGCAGGGGGCCTCATCTAGACGACGAGGCGCCCCCCGGAGCTAACAGCTCACTGCGAACCCCACGGACCGTCCAAAGTCCTCTGCGGCCGCTGGGAAGCCGGGGGTCTTCGGCCCGCGGTGGCAAAGCTGGGGGAAGCAGAGCCCCGGGCCCTGGAGCGCCCGCGGAGATACCGAAGCCAGAGGCCCGCTCTGTCTTCCCGCCGCCTGGCTCCGCGCAGTGCGCGCGCTGTAACCGGGCCGCCGGCCTCCCCGGAGGCTCCGAACTGTCCCAGCGCCTCTCGTCCCTGCCCTGCCCTCACAGCCGCTCTCCAAATATAACATGCACAAACACGAAAGAGGCCCCGGGACCGGGGAGCCGCGCCGACCCTCATCCTAAGAAGGCTGCCGCCTCGGCGCGCAGCGCTGGCCGGGCGGAGGCCTTTGTCCGGCCAGTGCGCGGCTCGAGCACCACGGGGACGTTAGGGGCGCCAGCCCGGCCGCGCCGCACTCACTAAGTGTCCAGCAGCAGCTTGGCGGCGCCCTCGAAGCTGAGCCTCTGCCGCTTTTGGAAGGTCTCCCAGCGCTCCCGCTGCTCGCCCAGGTCCAGCTCGGACGCCGCGAGCGCCGCGGGCGGAGGCGGGGGCAACGGCGGCACCGGCGGCGGCTCCCCGGGGCCCGCCTCCTGCGCCGGCGGCGACCGTCGCTTGGCCGCGGGCTGCCTCGCCGCCGCCCGGCTCCCGCCCCCGGCCTGGACCGCGGGCCGCCGTGCGCGGTCGGCACTAGGAGCCGAGGCGGGGGCCCTGGAGGTCCCCGACCGCTTCTGCCCGCGTGGCTTGGTCGCCCCGCCGCTTCTCGCCCGCCGCATGGCTCCCGCAGCCTGGCGCGCAGGCCTCTCCGCCGCGCGTCCCCGCTCACCCGCGCGCCCGCTGCGCCCCGCGCGCTACCGCCGTCCGCGCGCGCCCGCCGCCCCTCTGGCCTACCGGGCGCAGCGCCCGCCCCGCCCTGGCCGGTGTCCGGCCTCGGCCCCCGCCCCTCCCGCACCTGGTCGCCACGAGCGCACCTACCCCTGCCCACCGCGGGGCCCGCACCTGTGCCGCTCCAGCTGGTAAGCCCTGCGGGACCGCGCCTCGGGCCTCGGTTCCCGACACTCGGGGCCCATTTGCACCTGCCGCGGCGTCTCCGGGCCCCCTGAAACCCCTGAGGGCTTCCTCTTGCCTTCCAGTGGCCTGGGTCACCCTGAATTCCCAGTCATATGCGAGCAGGCACCCCGAGGCAACTTCATCTCCGATGAGGACAGCACCTGCCTGGCAGGAGCCACCGCGCGCCCGATTGAGCTAGGTAATGTGGATAAATGACCTGCCTCTCCGGGACAAGCAGCAGCTGAAATCAGAGTTCTTACACTTGGGCTTTCCTGACAGGTTATAAAACAGAGTCTTCAGGAACTCGATGGTCAACAGATTTTTTAAATTTAATAAATGAATGAACTCCACACCAAATTCCATTATTATGGTTCTATTGATCACAGCACCAATTTAAGGACAAACTCACAAGAACCACTGCAGGAACTCAAATTATTTTCCAAACCTATTTTGTTACCCTATTTTATTCAGATCTTCAAAGAAATAACATTTTCATTTACTAATTTTTCTACTTTTGTGTGCCCTGCTTCCTTAATTTTCACCTTCCTTTGTTTTTATCTTATCGTTAGTTTATTGAATTAAATAGAGGTTCTTTATTTTTAGTATTTTTTGTTGTTGTTCAGCCCCTAGGTTGTGTTTGACTCTGCAATCCCATGGACTGTAGCACACCAGACTCTTCTCTCCTTCACTATCTCCCAGAGTTTGCTCAAATTCATGTCCATTGAGTCAGTGATGCCATCCAACCATCTCATCCTTTGCCACCCTCTTCCCTTTTTGCCTTTAATCTTTCCCAGCATCAATATCTTTTCCATTGAGTGGGCTCTTTGAAGCAGGTGGCCATTGGAGCTTCAGCATCAGTTGTTCCAATGAATATTCAGGGTTGATTTCCTTTAGAAGTGACTGGTTTGATCTCTCTGCAGTTCAAGGGATTCTCAAAACTCCTCCAGCACCACAATTCGAAAGCATCAATCCTTCGGTGCTCAGTCTTCTCTGTACCTGACTACTGGAAAAACCATGGCTTTGATTATATGGACCTTTGCAGGCAAGGTTAATGTCTCTGCTTTTCATACACTGTCAAGGTTTGTCATAGCTTTCCTTCCAAGGAGCAAATGTGTCTTTTAATTTCAAGGCTGCAGTCACTGTCCACAAGGAATATTAATGATTATAAATTTCCCTCTGAGTACAGCTTTAGCTGTATGTATTAGGGGTTCATTCGAGGTGTATGTATAGTTTATACACAGCAAAATGCACATATCTTTTGTCTTCTACTTTTTTATTGAATATTTTTAAAAATTAAGATGAAAGTCACATAACAGACATTTTAACGTGTATAGTTCACTGACACTGCATTCATGGTTCTGTACAGCCACCACCTCGATCTAGTTCCAAACTCTTCTGTTTTTCTATTACATTTATACCTTGCTGGTAAATAGAAAATTCGCCGAGCTAAACACTGTGTTGATTTGCCTCAGCAGATGGCATTTTACTAAATGATTTTTTTTCTTTTTTAGCAAGGGTAGCTAAGACACTCCATCTGTATAACTCTTTCCTAGGCTGCCACCTTTGGGCCAGTTTATGACTCCTTCACTCAGGTAAATTTCAAATAAATCTGATTTAACTTTTTAACAAGTTTGCTTTAAAATTTTTATACAGTAGGTATTGGAAAAAAGGAAGATGAAATAATTGACACTTTGCTAAAGTGCAATTTTTGTGACTTTTTTGGGAGGGGTTCAATTTGTTTTAAGGTATAGTTGATTTACAATGTTAGTTTCTGGTGTACAGCAAAGTGATTCATTTATACATATATATATCTTTTATATATATATATATTCTTTTTTGTATTATTTTCTGTTAGATTTATTATAAAAGATATTGATATTCCGTTTGATAGGATCTTGTTGTTTATCCATTCTATATATGATAATTTACATCTGCTAACACCAAACTCCCAATCCAACACTCCCCACTCACCTCCCCCTTGGCAACCACAAATCTGTTCTCTATGTCTGTAAGTCTGTTTCTGTTTAGTAAACAAGTTCATTTGTGCCATTTTTAGATTCCACATATAAGTAGTATCATATGGTATTTCTCTTTCTGACTCAATTGACTTAGTATGATAATCTCTAGGTCCATCCATGTGGCTGCAAATGGCATTATTTTATTCCTTTTTATGGCTGAGTAATATTCCATTGTATATATGCACCCCATCTTTTTTATCCATTCATCTATCATGGACAATTAGGTTGCTTCCATATCTTGGCTATTGTAAATAGTGCTGCTCTGAATATAGAGATGACTGTATCTTCTGAATTATAGCTTTGTCCAGATAAATGCCCAGAGTGCGATTGCTGGATCATATGGCAATTCTACTTTTCATTTTTTTAAGTACTGTTCTCCACAGTGGCTGTACCAATTTACATTACCATTTAAATGTGTGGGAGGGTTCCATTTTTTCCACCCTCCCCAGCATTTTTTGTAGACTTTTTAACAATAGCCATTCTGACTGATGTTTCTCTAATAATTAGCAATACTGAGCAACTTTTCATGTGCCTGTTTGCCATCTATGTCTTCTTTTTTTTTTAATGTCTTCTATTTAGATTTCCTGCCTATATTTTGATTGGGTATTTTAGTTCTTTGTTATTGAACTGTATGAGCTGTTTGTTTATTTTGGAAATTAAACCCTTCCTGGTTGCACTGTTTGCAAGTATCTTCTCCTTTACCGCAGGTTGTCTTTTCACTTTGTTTATGGTTTCCTTTGCTGGCAAAATGCATGTATCTTAAATATACAGCTTATGTAACCACCACCAACTCTAATATAGAACACTTCCAGCAGTTTAGAGTTTCTCTCAGGTAAAAGAACAGAGGGGACCAGTATTTTGACTTCTATCACCAGAGGTTAGTTTTACCTACTCTTGAACCTTTAAAAACAGCATATCTGACATCTTTCACTCACTATAATGTTTTTAAAAATCATCCATGTTGTTTTGTGTATCATGATTTTATTTGCTGTTGTGTAATATTTGACATGAATACATCACAGTTTATTCTACTGTTGGTGGATATTTGGGTTGTTTCCAGTTTGGGGGCTATTATGAATAAAGCTGTTGTTTACATTTGTGTATAAGTCTGTTTGTGAACACATTTCGGTATATACTTAGGACTGAAATTGCTGGGTCACAGATTAGCAGTATGCTCTTACAAGAACTACCAAAGAGCTTTCCATGGCCATACCATTTTATACTCCACCCGTGTATGAGAGTCATAGGTATGCTATACCCTCACAACATTTGGTATTGTCAGTCTTTTCAAATTTAGCCTTTCTGGTGTTTTTTTTTTTTTTTTTTTTGCATGTCTTTGACAAGCAGTGGTGTTGAAAAACCTTTTCATGTGCTTATTGACCACCTGGACATCTTCTCTCTAAAGTGCCTGTTGACAGGCACTAAATTGGCTTGTTTGATACATAAGACTTCTTTACGTCTGGATATGAGTTCTAGGCCAGACATATATATTTAAAATATATGCAACTAGAGATTATCATACTACGTGAAGTAAGTCAGAAAGAGAAAGACAAATACCATATGACATCACTTATATGTAAAATCTAAAATATATCTACAAAACGGAAACAGACTCACAGACATAGAGAATAGACTGGTGGTTGCCAAGGAGAAGGTGGGGGGGGAGGTAAGGACTGGGAGTTTGGGACTAGCAGAGGTAAACTATTACATATAGGATGGATAAACAACAAGGTCCTATTGTATAGCACAGGGAACTGTGTACAGTATCTTGTGATAAACCATAATGGAAAAGAACATAAGAAAGGATATTTATGTAACTGAATCATTTCATTGTACAGCAGAAACACAACATTGTAAATCAACTATAAACTTCAATTTAAAAAATTTCTTTAAAGGAATATAGGAACTTTCCTAGTAGTCCAGTGGTTAAGACTCTGTACTCCCAATGCAAGGGGCACAGGTTAGATCCCTGGTCGAGAAACTAAGATCTCAAATGCCATGTGGTGCGGCCAAAATAAAAAGGAACACAGCCTGACTGACACCTTGATTTTATCCAGTATGATCTGCGTTGGACCTCTGACCTCCAGAACTGGAAGATAATGGCTACTTTTAGCCATTATATACACACATGACTTCCCTGGTAGCCAAGTGGTTAAGACGCCAAGCTCCTAACGCAGTGGACCAGAATTCGTTCGATCTCTGGTCAGGGAACTAGATTCCACATGTCACAACTAAGATGGAACATCCCAAGTGCCACACACAGTTAAGGCCTGGTGCAGCCAAATAAATAATAAATAAATAAAATTTAAGTGGGCATCTTTTGGTTCTAGTCCAGCCCCTATAACCAACATAACAAGGTCTCTGGTGACTCAGGATGTGGAGAGATAGACCCAGAGTATAATGTGCCGGCAGAATGATGACAGGGAACACTCAACTTTAAAAGAAAAACATAAAAAAAAAACATAAAAACCCTTGACAAATCTGCACAGGATTTTAGGAAAAGGGAATCTGAAAATAGTACAATGTATTCGACTTGCTTTTTTCTAAAGCATAAGTTCCCATGATTTTGGCCAGAATTGCTAGGAATATAGATGCATAAGAGAGTAAATAACATTGCCCTCCAAAGGCAAGCATGCTCTTCTGATACAGTCTCAAGTTTGTGCTTGAGACTGAAGGTTGGTTTTGTTTAGTTGATAAGTCATGGCCAACTCTTGTCACCCCATGGACTGTATTGCTTGCGTGCTTGCTACGTTGCTTTAGTCATGTCCGGCTCTGGGCGACACTATGAACTGTAGCCCACCAGGCCCCTCTGTCCATGGGATTCTCTAGGCAAGAATACTGGAGTGGGTTGCCATGCCCTTCTCCAGAGGATCTCCCCAACCCAGGGATTGAACTGGCCGGGTGCCTCTTATGTCTCTTGCATTGGCAGGCGGGTTTATTACCACTAGCGCCACCTGGGAAGCCCCATGGCCTGCACAGCCTAGGCTGATTCAGCTCTATGGAGCGTGCAGAATCCACACCCGCCACCAGAGGGCAGGAGTCCCTGAGACACACAAACCAGGCAGGCGCAGCTTCAGGGGGTCAGTGCCCACTCTTAGGGGCATCATTTTTTCCCCTTAGGCAGGCTTGAGGCTACCTGCAAGCTCTCTGACTACCTGCAGGTGGAGAAAGCACCTGGCAAAGGTTAGGGTGGGCCAGACTTACTGTCCCTCTCAATCACAGGAGCACCCAAATCTCTCTGGTCCTGTGACAGGCTTGTTGCTGTCCCTGCTGCTATTTATATCAATTTCTCTTCCCTCCTACCGACATGCCAACAGTAACTTCTGTTTTCTGAGGATTTGCGGGGCCACCACTAACTTCTGTGCCGATCAGAACATGAAGTCTCTTTCGGGCAGACACAAGCTGGCATCATAGGACCTGGCAAGCTGGCTGACTGCTCCTGAGTTTAAAAAAAAACAAAACAAAAACCTCTTTCTGGGCAATTCTATGTGGTCGGTGGTCCTGAGACCTTCGTAAGCACCAGGCACAGTGCCAACAGGTGCTTCATATACTGTGTCTGACGGTCTCAGGACAGGCAGGCACAGAGAGTGTCCACATTCTCCTGGTGTGGAAATTGAGGGTGTCGATAACTCCTGCTCACACAGCTAGCAGGTGGGAGGGCTCATGCCAGAGAGAAGGGCAATGACTTTGGTTGCCTGAAACTTCCTCCCACACCCACTGCGCTCACTGGAGCCCCAGCTAATGCAGAGCCTCCCAAATGAGCTCCCCGCGTTCAAGTCTCCTGCCTCCCCTCCTACTCCCTCACAGCGGAGTGAATTTTTTTAGCTCCTTAAGCATTTTTGTTTTGTATGTTCTTTTTTCCAAGGAAGAAGCTGCTCCTTTCTTAACTGACTGGGTTTCACACGGTACCAAAGGCCCCCGCCCAGACACCCCTCAGGGCCCCACAGTCCCGAGTCAGGGCGTCCCGCATCGAGTAGGGTGCGGGCCGCCCTCCACTGCCCAGGGGTGTGGTGGGCATACCTTGCTGCCCATAAATACCCTCCACAAATACAGCCCAGCTGTTTTCAGGTAAACAGGCTGAGCTGCAGCAGTCCCAGGGCTTGGCGCCAGAGGACCCGGCTCTGAGGACAGGGGCCCCACGCTGGCACCTGCATCCACACCTGCTGGCAGTCCCGCCGCAGAGCGCCAGGGGTCAGAGCTTCCTCCTGGTCCCCGTGCCTGCGAGCCGCAGCCCCTCATTGTTACAGTGACTGATGTACAGAATATATATGTACAGGTCAAATTACACTAATTAAAAGAATGTCCAACTAGATTAACGAATGGAGCTTTTGTCCATTTTTCTAACGCTCCCAACATCCCCCTCCCTGCTTCCTAGGAAGGAACCACTACCCTGACTCTGTGGCTTATCTGATCACATGTGTGGTGGTGGTGGTTCAGTTGTGTCCGACTCTTGCGACCCCACGGACTGTAGCCTGCCAGGCTCCTCTGTCCATGGGATTCACCAGGCAAGAATACTGGAGTGGGTTGTCATTTCCTTCTCCAGGGGACCTTCCTGACCCAGGAATCAAACCTGGGTTTCCTGTATTGCAGGCAGATTCTTTACTGAGTGAGCTACGAGGGAAGCCCTATCACCTGTGTAAGTATATCTAAATGGGCTTCCCAGGTGGCTCAGCGGTAAATAATTCGCCTATAGTGCAAGAGACGCAGGTTCGATCCCTGGGTTGGGAAGATCCCCTGGAGGAGGAAATGGCAACCCACTCCAGTATCCTTGCCTGGGTAAAGCCCATGGACAGAGGAGCCTGGCGGGCTACAGTCCATGTGGTCGCAAAAGAGTCAGACATGACTTAGTGACTAAATAGCAACAAACAATGTACATCTATTTAGATGTTATTTAGTCTTGTTTGTTTTTGAATTTTATGTAAGTAAAATAGTACTGTATGCATTCTTCTGAGACTATTCTTTTGTGAGTCATCCCTGTGGACCTGTGTAGTTGGAGCTGATACATGTTCACTGGTGCATAGTATTCACAGAATGAACATCCCACAATGTCCGTGTCACAGGTTTAGATTTTGCTAGTACGATCAATCTTGTTCATATCCCCCAGGGCAGGTGTGCAAGCGATTCTCTAGGATATAGTGTCTAAAAATCTTTTCAGATAACTTAATTATGAGTACATGCCAAGGTTTTATTACAGTCTTGCTATAAGAACAAAGGGCTCTGATAGACAAGGTAGGGGGGATGCGGTCTTTTACCAAGGAATCCTCCAACACCAGCTCAGTGTCCTAGAATTTAACTCAATCTGATGCCGCCTGCCTGGAGTTATCATCAGATCCCAAAGGTTAAAGGCTCAGTCCCACCAGACTGTCCCCTCACCTCCCCCTCCCCAGACGCCAATACCAAGTCCAGGTTGTCACCTGTGCTTCTGACCCAGACCCACGGCCTCCTTCCTCCTGGAGTTTGACTGATTTGTTCAACCGGCTCACAGACACCAGGAAAACTGTTTACCCACCAGATCCCCGGTTTATCACAGAGGACATATCTCGGGAGCAGCCGCACAGGGCCAGGAATGTGGGAAGGGATACAGAGAGGGATGCCTCTCTGGGACCACTCTCACCGCCACTCGTCCCATCTCCACTGTTCACCATCACAAGCTCTCCAAACCCTGTACTTAAGAGACTTGTTTGTAATTTTAATTGGAGGAGAACTACTTTACAGTATTGTGATGGTTTTTTGCCATACGTTATTATGGAGGCTTCATTACGTAGGCGTGATTGATGAAATCAGTGGCCACTGACGACCGATTGAATCTCAGCCCCCTCTCTCCTCCCTCAAGGTGGGGGAGGAGGGCTTAAGCTTCCAACCTTCTGAAAAACAACCCCCAAATTTAAGGCCTTTCTAAAAGTCGCCTCATTAACACAAACTCTGGGAAGGTTGAAAAGTGCTCATTATGAATAATAAGACATCTTTATCACTCTGACCACTTAGAAAATTTCTAGGGTGTAGGAGCTCTATCATAGCAATGAAGATGAAGACCAACTTCTTACAAATCACATCAGCACAGTAATCTCTGTTAGACTGTGTACAATAGAAACATCTAATTAAAGATCTTCAGACCCAATAAATAAATAAATAAAAAGATCTTTAGACTCTTGGGGACTTCTGTGGTGGTGCAGTGGTTAAGACTTCCAGCTTCCAATGCAGGAGGCACAGGTTCAACCCCTGATCAGGGAACTGAGATCCCATGTGCCATGAGGTGCAGCCAAAAAAAAAAAAAATGTTAAGACTCATATTAAAGTATGGGTATCTAGTATCTCAGAAGAGATCTTATTTTGGTATTTTGGTTAAAATCTATCATAAAATCACTCAAATATGTTATTAGGAATGCTACCTGTTTGTGAATTATGTAAATCCACAGGCCAGACTGAGGGTAATTTTTCTTCTACAATAACTGAAGTGATATTGCTGGACCCAGGAACTATTCTTGCTCAACTTTGTTTTCCAAAGGGGTTGTAACAATTTAAACTCTCACCACAGTGGATATTGTCTGACTTTTTAATCCGTGCACATCTGCAGGTTATGAAGTGGTATCTCATCATGGTTTTAATTTGTTTATTCCTGATCTCCTTGAACAACTTTTTATGTTTGCATACATGCTCAGTCACTTCAGTCCTGTCCAATTCTTCACAACCCCATGGACAGTAGCCCGCCAGGCTCCTCTGTCCACAAGTTCTCCAGGCAAGAATACTGGAGTGGGTTGCCATGCCCTCTTCCAGGGGATCTTTCTGACCCAGGGATCGAACCTGTGTCTCTTACTGGCAGGCAGGTTCTTCACCACTAGCGCCACCTGGGAAACCCCAGCTTTTTATGTTTATTCCATCCTATTTCCTCTTCTATCTTCTTCATACACTCTAGATCTGTGCTATCAATATAGCAGCCACTAGTCATATGTGACAACAATTAAAATTAAATACAATTTAAAACTGAGTTTCTGGGCTGCAGCGGGAGACTTTGGCGCAATGTCTCACATCATCTTACCGGTACAGCCTACGAAGAGGCCAGAAGGTAGAACTTACGCTGTGAATCTGTGAATGAGTGTATGGAAGGTGTTTGTAAAATGTATGAACATCTGAAGAGAATGAATCCCAACAGCCCCTCTATCACATATGATATCAGTCAGTTGTTTGATTTTATTGATGACCTAGCAGACCTCAGCTGTGTTGTTTACCTAGCTGATACCCAGACATACCAGCCTTATAACAAACATTGTATTAAAGAGAAGATCTACGTGCTCCTTCATCAACAGGCCCAACAGGCTGGGAAACAGTTGAGTTTGGAAGCATTAGGGGGATGGGAGTGGGCTTGGAACACAGCTGTGTGCAGCGAGCTGTAGTGGAAGTTTTGTATTATATTTATCCTGTTTCCATTTTGGTATATCCTAGCTAGAACTGAATGTATTAGATAAAATGTGATGATCTTGTTCAATCTGAAACCGCCTTTGCCTCCCTCCCCCCCCCCTTTTTTTACTTAAACATTTTTATGATGATTTAGATGAAAGTTGGTTTTTGTCAGTTAACGTTGGTTCCAGTCCCTCAAACTGTTCATACTTGCTTTATAGCAGCCACTGTACTAATCCTCCTTCAAACTGGGGTGGGGAGTGGTGGCGCAGTTTAGTTATGTCCTCAAGACAAAGTCTTGGTGAAAAACAAATAAATGTTCTTTCATTAAAAATAAATAAATAAAACTGAGTTTCTCAGTCTCATTAGCCGTAATTCAAGTGCCCAGTTTTAATGTAGTTGAATTTATGAAAGATCTACCAAAGCTCTTTTCCTTGGTCATGAAGATATTTGCCTAGATGTCCTTGTAAAAAATATAAAGTCTTGCCTTTTACAGTTAAGGCCTAAATCCACCCATAATTTAGTTTTGGGTGTGGCACTGAACAGGGATATATTTTCATTTTTTTCCAATAGTTCCTTCTTTACTGAATGTATATTAGGCTTTTTAATATGCATGGCTCTTTCTCTGAGCTTCTAGTCTGTTTCACTGATCCTGAGCTGATCACATTGTCTTATTATAACTTTAAAATGTAATAAAGGCTTGATATCTTGGTTCTTCAGGAGTGTCTTGACTGTTCTCAGACCTTTGCACATCCATATAAAAAAATTTTTTTTTGGCCATGCCAAAGGCATGCTGTATTCCCCAGCCAGGGATCAAACCCACACCCCTTCAGTGGAAGAGGGGAGTCTTAACCACAGACTGCTGGGGAAGTCACCATAAAAATTTTAGATTTGCTGTTCAAGTCCCCCATAAAATCCTGTTATAATTTTGACTGGAGATGCTTAAATCTACAGGTGGATTTGGGAAAAACAAACTACTATCTATGTGCTAGGTCCTGCCCATGGCCCTGGGGATGTAGCAGTGAGCAAGACAGACGAGGGGATGTCCCATCAAAATTAGGGTAAAATCCAAACTCTTCACCATCGCCTACAAACCAGTCCACACAAGACCTTCCCCGACCCCCTGCTGGCCTCTCACCACTCGCTCTCACTCTGAGCTCCAGTCACAGCTTCCTTTGCATCCCTGGACGTCAGCAAGCATTCTCCAGCTGTGTTTTTGCCGGAATCCACTCTCCACTCTCTGCGCCTCACTTGCGTGACAGGCTCCTTCACCTTAAGCAGGTGTTTGCTCAAATGCCCACCTTTTCAGAGAGGCCATTGTGCTACCTAATAAAGCAGCATCTCTCTCTAACCTTAGCTTTATTCCATAGCCCTCATCACTACCTAACATGTTAAAGATCATTTTGTTTGCTTTCTGCCTCCCTATGAGAAACTGAACTCCCTGAACCAGGAACTCCATCTGTCTTGTTCATTATCACGTTCTCAGGGCTTTGACCTATGCCTGAAACATAGTTGTTGTTCCGTTGCTAAGTTGTGTCTGACTCTTTGTGGCCCTGTGGACTGCAGCACGCCAGGACTGTAAGTAAGCACTCAGTGAATTTGCTGAATGAATGAAAGAAGCAGGATCAGACAAATGATCCGGCAGTTTTGGAAAATACCCAGGCAAGCTCTCTGAGTTGGGATAGCTACCCAAAGTTTTATAAATATTTGGCTAGTGCTTATCAATTTTTAAAAAATGGCCACATTCCCCGAAGACTTCCAGGGAGAACAGTATTTAACCATCTAATCATTTTAGAGTCTGATTTGCAAGTATGTTATCATCATATTCCTATATGAGGGTTTGGGGAGACAGATTTTATTTTAAAAAATATTTATTTGGCTGCACTGGGTCTTAGTTGTGGCTTGTGGGATCTAGCTCCCTAACCAAGGATTGAACCTGGGCCCGCTACACTGGGAGTGCAGAGTCCTAGCCACTGGACCACCAGGGAAGTCCCTGGGCAGATAGAATGTAATTAATTCCAATTTATCAATGTTTTATTTTACAGATTACATTTGTGGTATCATAATTAAGAGGTCTTTACCTAATTGAGGAACACACAAAAATATTTTTTCATTTAGACGTGACCAAACAGGTCACTGGTCCCTGCTGATGTCCACTGGGGTCTGAGGGACGATGTTGTGCACTGGAGCCCATGGTCTCCTGTACCACAGTGCCTTCCAGTGAGCCTGGACATTGACCCCCTTGGTCTGGGAGGGAGTATTACAGCCTGCAGATGCCCACTGAGCACCTACTGTGTCCCAGGCATCAGTCTGGACACCAAGATAACACAGTCTCTGACCTCCTGGGCTTCCAACGTACAGGAGGTGAAAAATGAGTGAGCAGAGCAAGTTCAGGCATTGATAAGTGTGCTGAAGGCAAGAAGAAAGCATTCCAGTGGGTAGGACAGTGTGGTCAGAGAAGGCCTCTCTGAGGAGCAGACTCCTGAGTTGAAACCTGAATGACAGGATAAAAAGGAAGAGCAGTCCAAGCAGAAGGACGAACACAAGCCCCAAGAGCAGCAAGGGCGAGAAGGGTCTGGGAGACGGAAGGAAGGCTGTCGGGGGAGGATTAGAGTGACTGAGGGGGTGCAGTGGGGGCAGCACTGAGCAGGAGGCTCCCTCTGACCTCACTGGGCCTGAAGGCCACAGCGAGGACTCTGGGTCTGACTCGGGAACAACAGGAAGCAGAGGAGTGACTGGCGGTGAGTGAGCTGCTGGATTCTCCAGCGATGGACACGCCCATTCGAGACTATGCTGTGCTCAGCCTGAGGCCTGGAGGCCAGAATGCAGACCAGACATCAGAAAAACCATCTTCCCCAATACCTGGCCAGGGAATCCGAGCCAGAGAATTTTATATGGAATGGAATCACACAGTCTGTACCCTGTACCCTTTTTTGTCTGGCTGCTTTTACTCAACATAATTTTTTTGAGATTCATCCATGTTGTTTATATATGTATAATTAATTTATTTTTAATTCTGAGTAGTACTCCATTGCATGGCTGTACTACAATTTATCACAAGGACTTATGTATGTAATTGATTGTGTCTCTCTCTTTCCACACTGGTTGGGGAAAAAAACTACCAAAACAATCTGTGGCCCACTTCTAGCAAACAGATTGACTTCAAAGCTAGCATTTTCTATACTCATCTCACTCTTCATTTTCCTTTTTTTCTCCTCTGTTATAAGCTCCCCATCCACTTATCTTTTATTTTGTTACACTATAAACATTTACGTCAGTCATCTAGGTACTGCTCTGAAACAAGGATCAAGTAACAATACTTGTCACCCTGCTTGTTTAACTTATACACAAAGTACATCTTGTGAAGTGCTGGGCTGGATGAAGCACAAGCTGGAATCAAGATTGCTGGGAGAAATATCAATAACCTCAGACATGCAGATGACACTGCCCTTGTGGCAGAAAGCAAAGGGGAACTAAAGAGCCTCTTGATGAAAGTGAAAGAGGAGAGTGAAAAAGCATGCTTCAAACTCAACATTCAGAAAAGGAAGATCATGGCATCTGGTCATTACTTCATGGCAAATAGATGGGAAACAATGGAAACGGTGAGAGACTTTATTTTCTTGGACTCCAAAATCACTGCAGATGGTGACTGCAGCCATGAAATTAAAAGATAGTTGCTCCTTGGAAGAAAAGCTATGACAAACCTAGACAGCATATTAAAAAGCAGAGACAATACTTTGCCAACAAAGGTCTGTATAGTCAAAGCTATGGTTTTTCCAGTAGTCATGTATGGATGTGAGAGTTGAACCATAAAGAAGGCTGAGCACCAAAGAATTGATGCTTTGGAACTGTGGTGTTGCAGAATACTCTTGAGAGTCCCTTGAACTGCAAGGAGATCAAACCAGTCAATCTTAAAGGAAATCAGTCCTGAATTTTCATTGGAAGGACTGATATTGAAGCTGAAGCTCAGATACTTTGACCACCTGATGTGAAGAGCTGACTCATTAGAAAAGACCTTGAGGCTGAGAAAGACTGAAGGCAGGAAGAGAAGGGAATGACAGAGGATGAGATGGTTGGATGGCATCACCTACTCAATGGACTTGAATTTGAGCAAGCTCCAGGAGATGGTGAAGGACAGGGGAGCCTGGCACACTGCAGTCCACAGGGTCGCAAAGAGTCAGACACGACTGAACAACAATAAGTAACAGTGCTCTGCTTTGATTTGATTTGACTAGTTCTTTCCTGATGTTTGCTTAGGGATGCTGAGCTTTGTTGATTTGGTCTATTCATAGATGCTCATTATCTCCTACTTGGCCAATGGCCACCATGTCTGGAGTGCTGGTCTCTGATCTCATCCCCTTTCTATGCACCTGCTATGATGTCACCTAGTTATCATTCTACAGTAGGAATCTGAACATGTCCCTCCCATGCAGAGCATCTGCAAGAAGAATCTAAAGTCCTCAGCATAGCAAGCCAGGTCCTTCATTAGTCATTCACGCTTTCAACAAATATTTACTGAGTGCTGACCATATACTAGGCTGCATGCTAGCCAGCTAAGAGTGGAGGTATGGTGATAAACCAGAGGGACCTGGTCTGTACCTCATAGAATTTATATTCTAGTGGAGGAAACAAAGAAATAAACCACCATGTAAGCAATACAATTATGGACTATGTAAACATGAAGTCATTCTGAAAGAAATAACCAAGGTGCTGCAGTTGAGTACTGGGAGCAGGAATGGGTGTTAGAGAAGGCCTTTATGAAGATATGATGTTTACACTGCATAAAGTAGGAGACAGCAGGAGCCACAGAAGAGTTCTCGGCAAAGGAAACATCAAGTGCCAAGGTCCACAAGTGGGAAATGCCTGGGACGGCAGGACTGCTGGAGGTAGTGAAGCTGCTGGAGTGTTGAGCTCTGCCTCCTTCTCCAGGCTTATTTTCCACCTGCAGTCCCCCTAAATCCCAGACATAAATAGGTACCCACCTGTTCTTCATCATACTATGCCTTCTCACTTTTCACCTGCTCCCCTCTCTCTGAGCAATCCTGACTCCTCCCTGAGATTGGGCTTCTAAGTAATTCCTTTGTGGTAACTTTTGGGTTGCTCTGCTACCCTCCTCCAGGCAGCTAGACAGCTCCTTCCTCTTCTATGCCCCCACAAAAGTCTATGTACTTCTCCTTATCTGTGCAGCTAACATTTACTGACTGCTTCCTGTGTACCAAAAACTTTTCTAAGCATTCTACCTGTAGAAACTAATCTTGCAAGGCAGGTTCATTCAACCCTCAAAAACCCTGTAAGGGGGACCTCCCTGATGGCCCAGTGGTTAGGGATCCGCCTTGCAATACAGGGGACCTGAGTTTGATTCCTGGTCAGAGAACTAAGATCCCACATGCTGCAGAGCAACTAAGCTCTGCTGCCACACAGAAAGTTCCTGCATGATACAATGACGCCAAATAAATAGTAAAAAATAAATTTTAAAAAACCCTGTAAGCTAGGTATTATTAGTATCTCTGCCCTATATACATGAAGACACTGAGGCCCAGAGAAGTTGAATAACTCACTGACAGTCACAATGAATGAGTAAATGGTGGAGTCAAGATTTCAACCCAATCCAGTCTGTGCTTTAACCACTAAGCCATTTCTGTCTTTCAAGATTGACACAAATATCTAGCAGTGATCAAGCACCCCCTATAAACAAGGCTTTCTTCTCAACCCTTTACATGTATTAACTCATTGAATCCTCCAACAACTCATTAGGATAAATACTCTCAGGATCACAATGACCCCCTTTATTGGCACTAAAACCACAACCCCCTTGGGTGGGGCCCATGTCCTACCCAAGTCAGCAACCCCAAAGCCTTCCATTCCCAGAAGCTGCTGGACATGTCTGCTGAACGAGCAAAGAAACCAACAAACCTTGTCTTTCTCTTGGATCAACATTAAATTTCAAGGGACTGCCCTGGTGATCCCGTGGTTAAGAATCTGCCTTCTAACGCAGGGGACATGGTTTCGATCCCTGGTCGCGGAACTAAAATCCCACACACTGCAGGACAATTAAGTCTGTGAGCCACTATGAAGATCTGGAGTGCTGTAACTAGGACTTGATGCAGCCAAAAACAAAGAAAGAAACATTTTTTATAAAAACAAATAAACATAAAATAAAAATTTTAAATTATTTTAGCATCTTTGTAACAGTGAAAACTAGGAATATCTTGATGTTAAACTGTGATATCTTCACATAGGAGAATACTACACAGCAGCTAAAGCAATTGAACTAGCTTTATTAACACAGCTAAGCCACAAAAATCAATATTAAAAAGGGGAAGTTGTAGAATGATAGCTAGAGTATGACATCATTTACATAAAGTCTAAAAACAGGTGTTTTAGTCTGTTCAGGCTGCTATAATAGAACATCACAGACTGAGCAGCTTATAAACAATAGAAAACATATTTTTCACAGTTCTGGAAGCTGGGAAGTTAACATTAAGGTGCTGGCAGATACAGTGTCTGGTGAGGGGCCACTTCCTATGTCCTCACATGGTGCAAGGGGGCTCTCTCTGGGGCCTTTCATAAGGACACTTGGCCCATTTTTAAGAAATCTGCTCTTGTGACCTAATCACCCCCAAAGGCCTCACCTCCAAATACCATCACACTAGGACTAGGTTTCAACACATGAATTCTGGGGGGTCACATTCAATCTATAGTAACATGTAGTATTTATGGAAACATTAATGTATGTTATTAGTTTTAAAAGGCTCCTGGGGTTGATAAACATCAAATTCAGCACTGTGTTACCTCCAAGAAGAGAAAAAAAGTATTGGCACTGGAGAGGGAATACTTTAAAAAAAAAAAATTAACACAGATTCATACAGGTCCAGCCAACTGAGTTTTAACAAAGGTGCAAAAGTAATTCAATGGAGGAAAGATAGTGTTTCCATGGTGAAACTGGAGGAATTTGACATCCAAAAGTGAAAGAATGAACTTCGACTTAAGCCTCAAAATGAATCATAGATTGACATGTAGGGAAAACACAAAGTCTTTGGGATCTAGGGCTAAGTGTAGAACTCTTAGACACGACACCAAAAGCACAATCCATTAAAGAAAAGAAGCAATAAACTGGACTTGGTCAAAAATTTCAAATTTTGCTTTATGAAAGATGCTGTGAAGACGAGAAAACAGGAAACTGGGGAACTGCAGGTCTTAGAAGGTTTACAGAGCAGATGTAACAAAGCAGAAAGGTAGATGGGCAAGAGGTTGGATTCTGAGAGTTGAGTACTCGGGTTTAAGAAAGCAGAGTGTGATCATTTTAGGTGATGTCCAGGTTCGTTGCTTAGGTGAAATGGAGATGACTGTGGAAGAGATCAGGTAAGCATAAGATAGGGTGTTAAGACATCTCAAAATAACAAACCTTTGTACTTCAAAAGACACCACCAAGAAAGTGAAAAGACAACTTATAGAATGGAAGAAAATACCTGTATTTTCTAAGAATTTGTATGTAGAATATATAGCGAACATTCAAAACTCAACAGTAAAAAAATGTAAACAGTCCAATTACAAAATGGGCAAAAGAGATGAACAGATATTTCAGCAAAAACAAAATCCACATGGCAAAGCAGCACATGAAAATACATGCAACATCATTAATCATTACGGAAATGAAAATTCAACATCTAAACACTGCACAAGAATTACACAGCTAAAACTTAAAAAAAAAAAATGACAATTCCAAATGCTGTGAGGATGCAAAGAAACTGCATCTCCCAGACACTGGGGGTGGAGAGTAAATAATACAACCCCTCTGGAAATGGCAGTTTCTTAAAAGACCTAACCATTCACATACTTGATAACCCAGCAATTACACTACTAGGCATTCATCCCAGGGAAAGAAAAACATCTGCTTACACGAAAATATACATGAATGATCAGAGAAGCCTGTGTTAAAAAGGAGATAAAATGCCCCAAATGGAGTCACTTGTGTCAGGCCCCAGGGCAACAATCTAAGACTTCATTCCTAACCCAATTGCAGTTACGAGCTTCCCCAGGAAACTGACCTTTAACCAGACAACCTGGAATGTCCTGGTCAGCACTAGGATCCACCCCTGTGATTCATGGATACCTCTGCCCTTCCCCTTAGGAGAGGAAGGCAGCCTCGCCTAAAACAAGGTATTCTTGGCTAATTCTTTCCTTTTTTCTGCTTCCTCTCTGCCTTTAAAATTCTTTTCTTTTCTGTAGCTCAACAGAGCTCTTTCTATTGCTAGATGGGACATTTCCTGATTTACACATTGTTGAATAGAGTCATGTGATCTTTATATTTATTCAGTTGAGTTTTTGTTACTTAACATTTGTAATAGCCAAAAACTGGAAACATCCCAGTTTCCATATGTAGGTGAAAGTCCATCTGTAGGTGAATGAATAAACCAACTTTGGGACACATATACCACAGAAAGATATTCAGCAGCAAAAACGGATGAACTCTTCACATATTCAACAATTTAGATGAATTTTACATGAAAAATGTCAAAAGGTTACATACTGTACTATTCCATTTATGCAACATTCTTAAAATGACAAAATTATAAAGATGCAAAGTGGATTAATGACTCCCTGGGCTTGCAGGGAAGGGGTAAGAGAAGCTGTGACTGACCATAAGGAGGTAATCAAGAGGTTATCCTTGTAGTGATGAAAACAGCTCTGTACCTTGATCGTGTTGGGGGTGACATGAATCTACTACCCACGTGATAAAACTGCATACAACTGCACATATACTGAAGTGCATGTAAAACTGCTGAAGTCTGAATAAGGTCTGTGTGTTGCACCAATGTTAATTTCCTGGTTTTGACATTGTACTACAATTGTGTAAGCTGTTGTCATTGGAGGAAAATGGGTAAAGGGGACATTGAGACTTATCTACTATTTTTGTGAGTTCCTGTAAACCTATAATTATTTTTAAATAAAAAAATAAATCATTAAGGAAATGCAAGTCAAAGCCACAATGAGGTGTCATCTTACACCCATGGGGATAATCACTTTTTTTTTAAATAACAAATGTTGATGTGAGGATGTGGAACAATCAAAATTGTACACTAGGGAGACATGTAAAATGGATTTGCTGTGAAAAACACTTAAAAAAAATTAAAAACAGAATTACCTTAAGATCCAGCAATCTCACTTGTAAGTGCAAGTGAAAGCACTTGCAAAAGAACTGAAAGCAAGATCTTAAGGAAATATTTGCACAACCATGTTCACTGTAGCAGTTCATTATTCACAAAAGCCAAGAGGTGAAAGAAATCCACATATCCACATAGACAGATACATGGATAGACAAAATGTGCTGCATACATACAATGGAATATTATTCAGCCTAAAAAAGGAAATTTATCACACACGAATACTGTATAGTTTCACTTACATAATGTACCTAAGATGGTCAAAATCATACAAAGTAGAATGATGGTTAGGGGAAGGAGAAATGGGGAGTTGTTATTTAATGGGTATAGAGTTTCAGCTTGGCAAGATGAAAAATTCTAGATATGTTATACAATAATGTGAACACAGTTAACACTACTAAACTGTACATTTATAAGTGTATAGTTAGTCTGTGGGCTGAAACCACTGAAGCCCAAGTACCTAGAGCCCTTGCTCCACAACAAGAGAAGCCACCAAAATGAGAAGCCTACACACCGCAACTAGAGAGTAGGCCCTGCTCGCCACAACTAGAGAAAGTCCACGCATCAACAAAGACCTAGCACAGCCAAAGATAAATGTTTTTTAAAAAGTGCATAGTTCGTAAATTCTATACCCCATTTTTTTCACAAAAATATTTTTAAAAGCTTAAGCAAAATAGCTTTTGCTATTCTGCTTTGCTATTCAAAGTTGGGTGGTGGTTATATGGTGTTTGTTATATCATCTCCAACTTTCATATATGTATATAATCTTTCACAGTGAAAATCTTTTTGAATAGCTATTCTTTTAGAGTTTTCCATTTATTTATTTGGCTGCTCTGGGTCTCAGTTGCATTACTCCAGATCTTCAGTCTTTATTGAGGTACGTGGAATCTACTTCATGACCAGGGATAGAACCCCCGCCCCCTGCATGGGGAGCATGGTGTCTTAGCCACTTGACCACCAGAGAAATACCTTGAACAGCTATTTTTAAATGGACAGATTTTTAAAATTTTGAGGCCCAATATAAAGACAATTTAGAATTTTGCTCTGTGTTCATTTGGGCACTCAATATCAAAGTTTCTAACTTGCTGGTAAGAAATCAGAATTAGTCTCATAATTCTGTTGCAATAAACTGCCAAACAAGGAAATGACAAACCACAGAATAACTCTGTATTTTAAATGTCAGCTGATAATGTCAAGAAAACAATTGTGAATTTACAATTGGAAACAGTTTTCTCACAGATTTTTATTAAAAGACCTCTAGCTAAGTAAAAAAATCACTTTGAATCTTAGAATCAAATTCTTCCTTTCAAAGGGACTGCCTAGGCAAAACCATTTGCGCATGGTTATTAAATAAGAACTGTTTTTTTTGCTTTGTGTTTTAAGTGTCTAAGGCTGTCAACATTTTCCCCCAGTTGAACCAAAGGGAAACTACAGTTCACTGAATAAACATTTATTAAGCACAATGCCAAGTACTGTGCTAGATTTCCAAATTTGTGATTTCAGGGATTTCTGTCGGTCTATTCTTTAATGTGTTTACCGACTACCTTTTACAATCACCAGAAATGACGCTATTATTAAAAGTTTTATTAAAAAACACACCATAAAAAACTCATCTTGTCTATTAAACATGGCACGCATACACCTCTTTTCTGAAAACATTTTTCTGTGCTGAGGTTACCAAATGCCCTTTGTTCAAACATTAAACCAGGAAGCTGTATGACTAACTTCTGGCAACTGCTAGAATTCCCAGACATGTCACCGTATCAAACCATGAGATTTCCATTCTAGATCATTCCACCAATTCACAGGGATGACTCAAGAGGAGTTGTCACTTAGTGAAACAAGCTCAAACTACTGACCGTCAGGCTAACAAAAACGAAAATCCATACTTTGTACTATGAACGTTTTATCAACTACCTCATCGACCAAATTATCTTCAAGAAACTGTTTATTTCTATCTTCTATCATTCATGTAAGTAGATTTTAGCAAGTCAGAATAAATTTATCGCTGTCTAGGCGTTAACTCAAATGCTTGTCACACTGCACCTCCTCTTACTGTTAAGCGTTGAAGGATTGTCATTTAGACTCACGACCTTTCCTAAGTGAAAACTAGCCACTCTGTAGTAAGGTGCACATCTCCAGACCACCTCCTAACTTCGCGAGGTTGCTGCTACGCGACAGCCACTCGCATGTTTATTTACACCCCCACCAGCATGACTCAGCCGCCGGGCTGCGTGGCTGCGGACCCAAACACGTCTGCCTTACTCACGTTCCCCCGGTTATCTCGTTGCTGACCAGCGGCCACACCCGCAGCGGGGTCCTAGATGGTTAAACCACCCGTAATGTCGCTGGCACAACCAACACATTGATGGGACACTAAAAATGCTAGGGTCGCGAATTCTCTCATACGTGAATTCTGTCTCTCCATGTGGGTTTTCGGCTCCCCGATCCACATCATCTTTCACTCGGGATCTGGACAAACAGCAGTGAGGGAAAGGGATGTGAGAAGGGAGGCATTTCTAAGCGCGGCCACCGGGTCACCTGGAGCGGGGATTTGGGGGGCGGGGCTGTGCAGTGGAGCAGTGGGCAATGTGAGGACTCCGCAATGAGGCCTCCACTGTGGGGGTGGGGGGTTCGCGGCGAGGAACAGGGAGTGGGGGGAGGCCTCTGCGTGGGAGACTTTGCAGGGAGGAGTGTCCCGCGTGGAGGGAGGACGAAAAGAACCTTCTCGTCAGGTGAACGCCTCCGCGGCGGGGGAGGGGGCCTCCCCGGTCGATGCGGCGGCGGGGGGGTGGGGGTGGGGGTGGGGATGGAGGGATGACCGGGCCCAGTACAGAATACCAAGAGTCTAGATTTGGTCTCCTCAAAGCATGACCAAAGCACCCTAACTGTACAACGTGACTAAAGTTCCGCAACTGTGCTCCAGACAACAAAAATAAAACGGGCCGATGTGAGAAGGGCTTGTGCCTCAGGGCTGACACCAGAAAAACTGCGGGCTCCGCCGCCTAGCTCCTGGGCACCTCCAAACCACCACTTTCTCGGGAAAATCACCGCGGAACCCGCTATATCCTAACCTAAAACCCGACAACACATCTGAGGAGTCCGGGCCTAAGAGGCGGGAGAGAACGACCCCTCCTCCACCCCCAGCCGGAAGTACGCTTCTCCAGTGACGGCGCGCCTTTGCCGCGCACGCGCTCTCAGTTACTAAGCAACGTCGTTGCCGAATCACCCCAGCGGGAGCCCAGCAACAGCCGAGCCGCTGCCTTCCCCACCAATCAGAGCCGGCCTCGCCTCACACCCCTCACCAATCAGCGCCGGCGCTGCAAGGAAGTTTCCAGAGCTTTCGAGGAAGAGCCCCTTAACTCGAATTCATCCGCCCGATAATTTTCCTACCTTTTCCTAAAAGAGGAGAAGGATCATCTGGAGGAGAGGGGAGCTGATTTGTTATGATCCTTTTTTCCGGTTCTGAGGAATTTAGAGCTCAGTCGAATGACATAACTGCGTCGCGAGAGGTGGGGCCGAGCGAACTACTTTTAGCGGCGCAGGAACACTACGCCTACGTAAGAGTGATAAGTGACGCAACAGACGTTATATAAATTTCGGCCCCGCCGAGCCGGAGCACTTAGAAGCGACTGGCATTGTTGGCTTCCTGTGTCGTCTTGGAGGCGACGCGGCGTGATTGAATTTGAGGCATCTTCGCTTTCACTCACAGGTACTGGCCCGCAGCCAGGAGCGTCTGGAGGAGCGGAGAAGGGGGCTTCCGTGAGGGCGAGCCGTAGGGGGCTCGGAGTCCACGAGGCGGGGTCGGGTCGGGTCGGATGGGGTGGGGTGAGGTGGGGGAGGGGAAGCGAGGTGACGCGGCCCCGGCCTTTCCGGAAGAACGGGCCTTGTTTACGTGTCGGGAGCGGGGGCGGTTGGCGCGCACGCCCGCCGGCAGAGGTCAACGGACACTTAACCGATGGAGATTCCATCGCGTCTGTTTCAGGGGGGAAAGGTGGAAGAGAGGTAGTGGCGGGGGCTTCTGGAAACCTTTTTAATTCGAATCCTGCCGTGGAGGAGGTGTAGGTCCCCAGTTGCGTTTAAGCAAGTTTTTTATCTAAATGCTGACATGATTACTAGGTTTGGGGGGAATTGGGCGGGATCTTAACGAAGTACCTGAACAGTTCTGGATGATGATATCAGAAAGTACTTTCGAGTCTCCAGCCTGTTAGGTAGACGTCTTGACTAAGGAATTTTGCTTTCAGTAACTGATAGGTTTGTCAAGTTAAAAAAAAAAAAAAGATTTGTGAGAGATCTTGACGTAGTTAAGGCGTTTTAGAATATAGTCTGTTCGTTTTGAACAATTATGAAAGCGGTAAAAGATTCTGAAAATGACAGTAACGTTTTTTCTATTAACTTGTATAGGTCAAAATGCAAATCTTCGTGAAGACCCTGACCGGCAAGACCATCACTCTGGAGGTGGAGCCCAGTGACACCATCGAGAACGTGAAGGCCAAGATCCAGGATAAGGAAGGCATTCCTCCTGACCAGCAGAGGCTCATCTTTGCCGGCAAGCAGCTGGAAGATGGCCGCACTCTTTCTGATTACAACATCCAGAAAGAGTCGACCCTGCACCTGGTCCTTCGTCTGAGGGGTGGTATGCAGATCTTCGTGAAGACCCTGACCGGCAAGACCATCACCCTGGAGGTGGAGCCCAGTGACACCATCGAGAACGTGAAGGCCAAGATCCAGGATAAGGAAGGCATTCCTCCTGACCAGCAGAGGCTCATCTTTGCTGGCAAGCAGCTGGAAGATGGCCGCACTCTTTCTGATTACAACATCCAGAAAGAGTCGACCCTGCACCTGGTCCTCCGTCTGAGGGGTGGTATGCAGATCTTCGTGAAGACCCTGACCGGCAAGACCATCACTCTGGAGGTGGAGCCCAGTGACACCATCGAGAACGTGAAGGCCAAGATCCAGGATAAGGAAGGCATTCCCCCTGACCAGCAGAGGCTCATCTTTGCTGGCAAGCAGCTGGAAGATGGCCGCACTCTTTCTGATTACAACATCCAGAAAGAGTCGACCCTGCACCTGGTTCTCCGTCTGAGGGGTGGTATGCAGATCTTCGTGAAGACCCTGACCGGCAAGACCATCACTCTGGAGGTGGAGCCCAGTGACACCATCGAGAACGTGAAGGCCAAGATCCAGGATAAGGAAGGCATTCCCCCTGACCAGCAGAGGCTCATCTTTGCTGGCAAGCAGCTGGAAGATGGCCGCACTCTTTCTGATTACAACATCCAGAAAGAGTCGACCCTGCACCTGGTCCTTCGTCTGAGGGGTGGCTGTTAATTCTTCAATCTTCTGTTCATAATGCCCAATGGTGGCATGTTCTGCACTCTAGCCATTTACCCCAATTTAAGTTTAGAGATTACCGGTTTCAGTAATAGCTGAACCTGTTCAAAATGTTAATAAAAGTTTTCTTGCATGGTAGCACTTCTGGTGTCTGTTCTGAATACATGGTGATGGTGGGTACTCTTAGCAGGTTAAAATGGTATTCAAAGAAGGCATTTGCAGTTGTCTCTGTGACCAAAATTTAAGTCCTTGGCAGACATTCCGTGTGCCAAGGTATAGACCTCTGTTCAAGATCATTAATAGGATTCTAGTGTAATTAAAACCATTTCAAATTGTAAGTATGGAGGCATGTTGGGGGAAAGCACTTTCCTGCGTCCTGAAATAGTGGGTAACAATCAAGACTTATTACAGAGAAATGAAATTCTGAGGCTGTTCAGTTGTGTTCTGAAGTCCTGTAATTATTGGTTGGCTATTGTCCTTTTTTTCTCTGGTGCTTTACACTTAGGTGTTTAGTCTTAGATAATAGAACCATAATTTTCTCTTAATTGAACTGAGCCAAGAACCAAATGGAGGCCCTGGTCAACAAGGGTAAGGAGAAAGATTGAGTTAAGGTGATAACTAACATCATTGGTTCCTAATAACAGCTTTGCCTCTTTGTTAGGGGTAAGATTGCTCCAGTGAAGGAGATTCTGTAACTTGGGTGGTGGCAAGAATCTTGTGGAAGCCCTACACGGCAGATTTTGTGCTCCCATCCCACGAGGCGCAGTGGTAAAAAAAAAAATCAGCCTGCCAATGCAGGACAACCAAGAGATGCAGGTTTGACCCATGGGTTGGGAAGGGCCCCTGAAAAAGGAAATGGCAACCCACTCTGGTATTCTTGCCTGGAAAATTTCATGGACAGAGGAGCCCGGCAGGCTCCATGGGGTTGCAGAGTTGGATGTGAGTGAGGGCATAACACGGTTAAGCCCTAGGAAGTATACTCAGTGCTAACTGAAGATGGGAGTAAGAATATTTTGGGTCACAAGCCCTCCTTTATCTACTATTTCCCTGCTTCACAATTCTCTTCAGTAGTGGTTCTCAGCTGGAAGTAGGAAGGGGAGGGGCTGGGTGTGGAAGTAAAGGGGAAGAGTTGGAAGCCCTCCCGGTTCTCAGTTTTACACTAAGCTAAGAAAATCACTTCTGGTACTAAAACTAGAGTAACCACAAGGGTAGCATGAGGGGTAAGAATCACCCAGAGGTGTGATATACAAATGTAGAAAGCCAAGCCTCATGAGAGTCCAGGTGTACCTGAGAAGAGCTTGGTGCATAACTTTAGGAACTCTTAGCAGCAAAAGCTGTTTCAACTTTTGTCCTAGAAACCCACTTAATTTTGAATATACACTAAATTGGAATACTTGACTGATTTTCTTGGGTAAGTTAGAGACTGGAAATAAGCACTTTAGCCTATTAATGCTTCAAATTGGTGGTAAAAACGAGTCAGAAAGGTAAAAAGCTATTAAACCAATAGAGGTGGTAATGAAACATTAAGCCTTTTAAAAGTTTTCCGTAGACTTAAGGGAACACACTAGATTCGTTGTCAGGTTGGAAAATTATATCCTTCCCAGTCCAGTGTGTGACTTGTCCAAGCCCCTAGTTCTTGTTACAGGCAAGGCAGGGACTGGAATCCAAGTGTCAGCTCTGACAAGCTCAGAAAATTTCATAAAGTTTTATTCAGTTCCTTCCCCTAACCTTTCAGGATGTCCCCAAACTAGTGCTTGCTGAACCACTCTTGCTTGAATATTGTATAATTTAAATAGGCCTTTTGCAACTAAACCTGAGTTTTGAATATTAAAAGTTCTCCTACACTTTACGTTACACTTAACCTGAGAGAAGCATTTCACCGGAATAGCTCTAGTGAAGACGGGTGCTGATTTGGGCAATGGGACAAGAAAGTCCTTTTTCCCAAAATCATTACCTGACTTGACAGGCTTTGAGGTCTGCACTCGTGTGAATCCCCTGAGGAAAAAAGTTTTTAGCTGTTGCTCTAATTCTCTCATGGGATTTCCTCCTGTCCTTGGGGATCCCTCAAAGTATTCATGGATCTCAGCAAACACTGCACACAACCAGAGGTCTGAGCAAGGAAACCTCTGTGTGGTCTTCACCAACCTGTGGTATCAACTGGGAAGCGGGGCCAGCACTCTCTCTTCCCTGAAGTTGGGCCACACAGTCACTCAGTACTCAAGACACTGCACAAGTGTCTGTTTCATTCTCTATGGAAACTACATCTCACGAGACTTCCCCAACCTCAACAGGCTGCATTTCAGATACACTCTGTTCATCCCTCAATCCAAAGGGGCAAAGGCATGGCACCCTTTCAATCAGGCCCAGCCAACTCCAAATGGAAGCTTTAGGGACTTCTCTAGTGGTTCTGAGGTCCCAATATGGGGGACCAGGTTTTGATCCCTGGTCAGGGAACTAAAGTACACATGCTACAGCTAAGACCCAATGCAGCTGAATAAATATAAATATTTTTTTAAAAAAGAAGCTTTAGACAAATGTTGATTTCTGGCAAAGGATCTTGCACTTAGTGTAACGATATTAACTGCTGAAATAAGATTTTCCTTTCTTTGTACCTTCTTGATCCTATCACCATCCTCTTATTGTGGTCATCAGAAGTTGAGTGGTGAAGTTCACTCTCCAGCTGATAGGTCTCTGCCAAACCCTGTAGCTTATTCTAGCACCTATTCTCTGGACCATGTACCACCAGCCAGGACTCCTTTTAAGGAACATCTTTACCAGAAACTTACGTCAGTGTTTTGCAAGCTTTGTCCTCTAAATGTTACAACCTCTGAAAAGGATGCTGTGGTCACAGGAGCCCAGGAAGCTGTGTGCTATCTTCCCCTTGGAGGCCATCTTGAAGGCTCCAAGAAGTTCTGCCTTAGAGCAACCAGCTGTGGTTCAGCCCAGTGTGTTCCAATGTCCAATTTCACTTTTTCTTTTTTCCAATCTCCTTTTCAATCAGTTACCATCGCTCACACTTTGAGAAACCTTGTTTGAGCCATGACTCCTCACATCCACATCTCCTTGCCCAGCACTACTGATTGTGCTTTGTTCCCGGCCTCTGCAGGACAGAAACCTGCTGCCGTGGCCTCAGAGACTGCCACAAACTGGGCCTGGAAATTCTGCTGCTAAAATAAAGCAACACAGGGACATCCCTGGTGGTCCAGTGGCTAACAGTGCACGTTCCCAATGTAAGGGACCCAGGTTTAATCCTTGGTCAGGGAACTAGGTCCCACATGCCACAGCTAAAGATCTCATATGCCTCAATTAAGACAGTGCAGTCAAAAAAAATTAAAAAAAAAAACAGAGCAACACAAATACAGAAGAGGAAAATATAAATGAAAATATTTTCCAAACACAAGGAGATGGATAAAACTTTCCAGGTTAGATGGTTCTTCCATAAGTTGTTCTTAGTCAGGTGGTACCTACTATAGCTTGTCTTCAAGCAGCTGTTAACAGACAAAATAGTAGTAAATTTTGAATGTGGTTTTTAAAATTTTCTTCTGATTTTTTAAAATAAAAAGGTGATACAAACTCTTGATAAAAATACATTTAATGATATACAAGAATATTCAGTCAAAAGTGAAAAATCTCTTACCTCTTTCACTTCCCCCCCAGAGGAAACCACTGAAAGACTATTTCTCCACTCATCTATTAATTCAACAAATATTTACTTCAACAAATATCTACTCTGTTTCCCTGGTGGCTCAGATGGTAAAGAATCTACCTGCAATGCAGGAAGCCCATGTTCTGTCCCTGAATTGGGATGATCTACTGGAGAAGGGAATGACTACCCACTTGGGTATTCTTGCCTAGAGAATTCCATGGACAGAGGAGCCTCGTGTGTCCATGGGGTAGCAAAGAGTAGCTCAGACACGACTGAGCAACTAACACTTTCACTGTTTACAGCATTGGAAATGCAGCAATGAGCAAAACTGACCAAGCCTGTCCTTACAAAACTTAAAGAGGAGAGGAGACCGAAAAATAGATAAGTACATCATTTCTTAGGTAATGGAAAGTGCTATAGTGATGGAAAGCAGAATAAAGGGCACTGGATGATCAGGGAAAGCCCCGCAAATAATATGACATTTGAGCAAGGTCTGGAGGAAATGAGGGACTTGCCTCACGATATCTGGGGGAAGGGCAATCCAGGCAAAGGGAACATCATGTGCAAAGGTCCTGGAAGAGAAGAAAGCTTAAGTTCAAAAGCAGTATGAAGGCCAGTATAGCAGAAACTTAGCAAGGGAAAGAGTGCCGGTGGTTAGGACTCCATGCTTCCACTGCAAGGGGCACAGATTCCGTCCCTGGTCAGGGAGCTGAGATCCCATATGCCTCATTGTTGTTGGTGTTTATTCACTAAGTCATGTCCAATTCTTTTGTGACCACATGGACTGAAACCTGCCAGACTCCTCTGTCCATGGGATTTCCCAGGCAAGAATACTGGAGTGGGTTGCCATTTCCTTCTCCAGGGGATCTTCCCAACCCAGGGATTGAACCCACTTCTCCTGCTTTGGCAGGGGGTTCTTTACCACTGAGCCACCGGAGAAGGCCATGTTGCACAGTTCAGCCAAAAAATAAGTAAGTAAAACAATGCTGCAATGAACATCTTTGTAAATGTCTCATCTCAGATGTGCAAATATTTCTTCAGGATATAACTAGAAGTGGAATGATATCAAAGAATATGGCATTGAAATTTCTGATTACTATAAAGTCACTCTTCAAAAGTACTGTACCATATGCAATGAAATATTATTCAACCTTGAAAAAGAAGGAAATTCTGACACAAGTGGTGTGGATGAATCTTGGAGTCATTATGCCAAATGAAATAAACCAGACAAAAAGGACAAATACTGTATGATTCCATTATATGAGGTCCTCAGAGTAATCAAATTCATAGAGACAGAAAGTAGGACAGTGGGTGCCATGGCCTGAGGGAGGCGGATGGGGAGTTAGTGTTTAATGGAGACAGAGTTTCATATGGATGATGAAAAAGCTCTGGAGATGATAATGGTGATGGTTGCATAACAGTGTGAATGTACTTAATGCTGCTGAATCTTACACTTAAAAAGAGTTAAAATGGTAAATTTTACATTATGTATTTTTTTTTTTTTTTTTTTGAGGGAGACTTGGCCAGGCACTGAGCCTGCCTGGGAGCCAGCCCGGGAGCCTCCCTCACATTATGTATTTTTTACCACAATAAAAAAGAAAACTATACAAATCTGAATTCCCACCAGTTTTGCATAAGAGTACCTAGACCTCCATACCCTCATTAATATATATTATTAATCATTTCAATTTTGGATAATTTGAAGGGCAAAAAATGACACTTTGTTTCACTTTGCACACCCCTAACGTGTCAATTTAACTTGTTAAGGTTAAACACTTTTTGCATTTTTTGACATTAATTTGTACTGTGAATTACATGTTCACTGGAGAAGGAAATGGCAACCCACTCCAGTATTCTTGCCTGGAAAATCTCACAGACGGTGGAACCTGGTAGGCTACAGTCCATGGGGTTAGAAGAGTCGGACACAACTGAGTGACTTCACTTTACATGTTCACATCATTGCCTATTTGTATTGCTAATTGGTAATATTGCCTTATATATTCTAAAAAGTAATCATTTTTCTTTATAATTGCAATAAATAGTGCCTTTCAGAGTGTTGCTTCACCTTTTGTTTATGGTGTCTTTATAAAAACTGAAGTTTGGAATTTGAAAAAGAATCTGGCAATCTGTTTTCTTTAGGATTTCCAGGCCAAAGAAGAGAGGGAGCAAAGCTGAAAATTGGCAGCCTTCCCTCCACCCCTCAAGGCCAGTGTTTGGGAGGCACAGATCACGTGCTGAAGGAATGGAGGTGTTGGTCATGCACCTTGCCCCTCAAGCAGCAGCAAGTTCGTGGTGCCCACACACAGCAGGCTCTGGAGCAGGAACAGGGATGGAGGCTCTGCTGAGCCTGCCCGTGTTCCAACCTCCAGTCTTCAGACCTGCTCTGCTCACCCTGAGGCAGAGTGGAAACTACTGACCATTGCGTCCAGAAGGCGATGTTTCAGTGTTTGCGGGGGAAGAGGGTTTTGAGGGCTCTTCCACAGAAGGCCTCACTTCTCAGGGAGAATGCCCCCCCGCCCGCCAGCCAGAACCCTCAGCTTTTGCACACACCAGGCTCCCCACAACCCCTCGGCAGGTTAGCTGGCAGCTCCAACCCTCCTGCTTGACCCTGGCTTCTGAGAGGCGGCACCCTGCCCCCTCCACTCCTGTGAAAGCTGTCTTTCTGAGCATCAGGCCTGAGCATAATCTCCTTTAGAAGCTGAAGCAGCCTGCTCTCTTTTTGCAGCCAATACTTTAACTCAGACGCTCTGATGGCCTGTTAGATAATTCTACTCCTCTCCCAAGCTTTTCCTGGAAGCAGCTGGTGAGGTTGATGGGAATGTATGGCTCCTGCCCCCATGCCAGCCAGGACCTCTGGAGGGAAGAAGTTTCTGAGTCACCCAAGGGCCTGAGCAGGGAGCTCGGAAAGAGAAAACTCCAGAGGCCAGAAGATAGGTGGTGATGGGGGAGGGGCAGCGGGGGGCTGGGGAGGGGCAGCGGGGGGCTGAGGAGGGGCAGCAAGGACTGGGGAGGCAGCAGGGGCTGAGGGGTGGGCAGCGGGGGCTGGAGGAGTCCGCACTCTCTTCCTCCGCTTCTCTGGGCTCACCTCCAGCTGCTGATACCTCTGCCGCCAACCCCCATCTCTTCTGTAAAACCGCAAGAAGGCAGGTGGAGAGTGCCGGATTCCAGTAAAGTGCTGACGATTTCCTCTAAGGGGCTGCCCCTCTTAGACTCACGTCACACACCCAAAATAAGTCACTTGTCTCACTTCCAGTTCTGCCCTCCCCACTCCTATTTCAGGCCAGCGCTGTGCAGCATGCCTCCAAGCTCTGACCACTGGGCTCAGTGAGTGGGTGTCTTAAAACGGATCTTCTCATGTGAAAATTTATGGGCTTCCCAGGTAGCGCTAGTTGTAAAAAAACCTACCTGCCAATGCAGGAGACTATCAGAGACCTAGGTTCAAATCCCTGGGCTAGAAAGATCTCCTGGAGGAGGGCATGGCAACCCACTCCAGTATTCTTGCCTGGAGAATCCGTTAGAGGAAGCTAGAGGGCTACAGTCCATAGTGTCACAGAGTCGGACACAACTGAAGCAACTTAGCACGCACACATGTGAAAATTTATAGTGAAATAAGGGGCCCATGCCTAAAGATATACACCCAAAGTACATAGAGGCTGTGTGCAGCCTCTTCAGGGTGACCCCGGAACACAGAAGGTAACAGGCAGAACCTTCTGTGGGACATGCTTCGGGTTTGCCCAGAAATCAGCAAATATAACCCCTTTCATCTGGGAAGGTGGGCCAAACAGCTGTGTATGAATCTGAGCCCAACATCTCCTAAGGATGAGAATGTTATTCTGAGCCTTATTCTAAAGCCTCATGGTCTGTAGAAATAAAACTGGTCCTTCTTGCAGGCAGGGAGAGGGATGGACTGGGAGTTTGGGATTAGCAGATGCGAACTATTATATATAGCATAGATAAACAACAGGGTCTTACTGTATAGCCCAGGGAAATATATCCAATCTCCTGGGATAAACCATAATGGAAAAGAACATGAAAAAGTATATGTATATACATATATATATATATATATGTATATACATATATATATATATATATGTATATACACATATATATATATAACTGAGGCACTCTGCTGTGTAGCAGAGATTGGCATAACACTGTAAATCAACTATACTTCAATTTAAAAAAAAAAAAAGGAAGGAAAAAAAGGGTTGTTGGAAATCCGTGTAGATAACATTTCAAGGGAGATAACCCTGTTGGTGTTGACTGGATATTCGTATAAACTTTTTAAAGAGATGAGTGATAGAGCTAACCCTTATCTGTAAGTTTTGAATTTATATTGTTTCTTCCCATGTACAAAACCATTTTTTTCCTACGGAGTTGTTGTTGTTGTTTTTTTTTTTTTGCGTTGGGGGGTGTAAAGGAAAGCCGAATGTTTTATCATGATTTTTGCTTCAGCAATTTTGGGACAAATTAAAAGTCCTAGAACTCTGGTGCCAAAAAAAAAGGGGAGGATTGGTCCTTCTTACTCTAAGCGAAGTGCTGAGGCTGCCCAGACAAACATGCTCTGTCATGGAGCAGAATAGATGGGTAAACAGACATGGTGATAAATACCAAGCCAGGTCACAGTCAGGCACCCTGTGGGCTCCTCCCCAAGAGAGGGGAGGGTGTGAGAGTCTCCAGGGTGCTGAGAACAAGGAAATGGAGGACTGGGTTCTGTACTCCCCTACCATTGCCTTAGGACCCACAGTACCTGCCCCACACCTGCAGGGACTCTGATCTCTGCTCCAGGCCTTTGGAGTCAAATCAGGGCAGGTCAGATCTCCTGTGTTTGGGAGATACTGAAAAAAACAGGTCGGGACCCACTGATTTTGCCAGCTGCCTAATCATCTCCTGCTCCAAACACCCAGATCTGGGGGATGACATTGCAAGGCGGAGTCCCTCTAATGCTGCTTCCCTCTGAGAGCAAAGTGTGAAGTCAGGCCTGGAGGGCTTGTTCTGTGGGGTGAGGAGTGGCTGGCTGCTTTTCTGGTGCCTCCCTCTGAGGCGTATCTGCTCCCCACGCACTGAAATTGTCAGGGCCTATGGACAGAACAGAATACACCCCAGAGGATGTAGTACGGCAGCCTTCTCTGCTCTCGTACTTCACTTCTGACTTCAGTGACACCAGCTTGGAGACATTGACTTGGAGACAGTGTTAGATCTCATGGGTTAAGGGCATCACCACTTTCAGGAGAGAAGCTACACACTGAATTATCTTCAGAATAAGGATTTTTAAATTAGACTAATAAAAAAAATTAGACTAATGAACATGTTAAAAGATACAAGGAAGAAATTGGAACTACAAAACAAGAACACAAAAACATCAAAAAGAACCAATAAGAGATACTAGGTTAAATATATAATAGTTGGGCTGAAGAACAATATTCAGATATTGCGGGACATGTCCCACACACAGTTTGCATCTCCACCTACTGCCCCCTATCTTTTGTGTTCCAGGGTCACCCTAAAGAGCCTGCACACGTGTTATATGTACTTTCAGGGTATGTCTTGAATGGATGAGTTAGTGAATGGATGAATGAGTGAGCTAATGAACTAGAATGACAGAAATTCCCCAAAAGTAAAAAAGAAAGAAGGAACAGATAATATAAAAGAGAAGCTAAAAGATACAGGGGATTAAAAGTAGAATAGTAACATACAGACAATAGGAGTCCTTGGTAGAAGGTGATAAAAATGGAGGAGAGGAAAAGCAAAGGAAATAAAAGCAAAGATAAACAAATGGGGCTTAACTAAATTTACAGTCTTTTGCACAGCAAAGGAAACCATCAACAAAAAGAAAAGACAACCTATGGAGGAGGAGAAAATATTTTCAAATGATATGATCAACAAGGGTTTAATTTCCAAATATAAACAGGTCGTATAGCTCAATAACAAGAAACAAACAACCCAATCAAAAAATAGGCAGAAGACCTAAATAGACATTTCTCCAAAGAAAACATACAGATGGCCAAGAAGAACATTAAAAATGTGCTGATTAATAATGTTACTAATTATTAGTGAACTACAAATGAAAACTACCATGAGCTATCACCTCATACTGGTCAGAATGGGCATCATCAAAGAGTCTACAAATAACAAATGATGGAAAGGATGTGGAGAAAGGGGAACACTTGTACACTGTTGGTAGGAATATAATTGGTGTAGCTGCTATGCAGAACAGTATGAAGGGTAAAAAACTAAAATAGAGTTACCATTTAATTCAGCAATCCCACTCCTGGGCATATATCCAAAAAAGATGAAAACTCTAAATAGAACTGAAATCCCACAAGCCACGTGGTGAAAATTATATATATAGCTAAGAGCAAAGAAAAAGAAGAAATACTTCCATAAAACCAACCCTCAAAGTCAGAATTAGGACTTCCCTGGTAGTCCAGTGGTTAAGAATTCACCTGCCAAAAGAAAAAGAGAAGAATCCACATGCCAACGCAGGGGACACAGGTTCAGTCCCTGGTCCAGGGAGATTCCACATGCCTTGGGGTAACTAAGCTCATGCACCGCAGCTGCTGAAGCCCTCACACCTACAGCCCCCGCTCTGCAACAAGAGAAGCCAGTGCAATGAGAATCCTGTGCACCACAACCAGAGAGCAACCCCTGCTCACTGCAACTAGAGAAAGCCCTATGCACAGCAACAAAGACACAGTGCAGCCAAAAACAAATAAATAAATGAATAAAATTTAAAAGGTAATAAAGTCAGGAGGGAGGTGGGAGGGGAGTTCAGGACGGGGGACACATGTACACCGATGGCTGATTCATGTCAACGTATGGCAAAAACCACTACAATATTGTAAAGTAATTAGCCTCCAATTAAAATAAATAAATTACTTAAAAAATAATAAAGTCAGAATTAAACTAACTGTGGCACGTGTGAGTTCAAAGCTGGGTAGATACCAAGGAGAGACCTTTGCACATCTGCAAGTTTGAGGTACAGACATGAACTCAGAGCCCCATTCTAGCCCCTGGCAGGACAGCCCTTTATTTGGCAGGGTCAGCTTGAGGTTCCTTCATGCTTCCCAGGTGGAGCAGGTGGTAAAGAACCTGCCTGTCAATGCAGGAGACATAAGAGATGTGGGTTTGATCTCTGGGTCAGGAAGATCCCCCTGGAAGAGAGCATGGCTACCCACTCCAATTTCCTGCCTGGGGAATCCCATGGACAGAGGAGCCTGGTGGGTTACAGTCCATGGGGTTGCAGAGTTGGACACGACTTTAGCACAAGAGCAATGCCCCCTATTTCAGCCTTTGGAGAGCGTCTTTCATCTTTTTCCTTCTCTGACATTTTCCCTGTTTCTCAGGCTCAGGCAGTTTTGTGCACCAGCTGTCATGTGGTTTTTGGCTTATTTTTAAGGGAGGCCGGGAACCCCTTGAGCCTTGGGGTATCCAGGATCCTAGGAGCTGCTGTGCATCCCCGATGTCTGGATGGTGGGGAGGTAGGAGAGGGTCTGATTCCTCCATGTAACCCCACCCTTGGAAACACACCTCTTCCTCCTCCCTAGTCACATAGTAAAACCCCAAGTCTGGAAGAGTCCTGCACCTGTCTTCCCCCTGTTTGCACCCACATTCCAGGGGGAGTGTACCACACACTCAAGTTGACTGGTTTCATTTTAAATTAATGTTAACAAAACTCAAGCCCTCCTCCATTTCTCTAAGAGGTGATAGGCTCTATTTCTTCAAACTTCCCACTCCCTCATTCCCAGATGATGGCCTTGACTTAACGTTTCTTAGGGAAAATACAGGCCATTGGACCTTCCCACCCTTGACCTGAAACCTGTCCGCACTTGGACCCACTTTGCCTTCTTTTCTCGCTACATGAACAGGTGAGTCCCTTCACTGGGGCCACCCTCTGACCTTCTCGAAGTCTCTATTGGTGCAGGTACCCTCCCCTTGCATTGACCATTGTTGGATCATTCATTAGCATATAAACAGAATCTGTCACTACATGGATCAGTTCAGCTCAGTTGCTCAGTCATGTCCGACTCTTTGCGACCCCATGAATTGCAGCACGCCAGGCCTCCCTGTCCATCACCAACTCCCGGAGTTTACTCAAACTCATGCCCATCGAGTCGGTGATGCCATCCAGCCATCTCATCCTCTGTCGTCCCCTTCTCCTCCTGCCCCCAATCCCTCCCAGCATCAGGGTCTTTCCAGTGAGTCAACTCTTTGCATGAGGTGGCCAAAGTATTGGAGTTTCAGCTTCAGCATCAGTCCTTCCAATGAACACCCAGGACTGATCTCCTTCAGGATGGACTGGTTGGATCTCCTTGCAGTCCAAGGGACTCTCAGAGTCTTCTCCAACACCATAGGCTAAAAAGCAATCATTTTTGCTTCTCAAGCTTCTCACACATACCACTGGAAAAAAAATAGCCTTGACCAGACGGACCTTTGTTGGCAAAGTAATGTCTCTACTTTTTAATATGCTATCTAGGTTGGTCATAATTTTCCTTCCAAGGAGTAAGCGTCTTTTAATTTCATGGCTGCAGTCACCATCTGCAGTGATTTTGGAGCCCAAAAAAGTAAATATCCACTACATGGATAGCTGATCCTTAAACAGTTAATCCCCCCTACCTTGACTCCACCTCTCCTTCCAGGTACTGGCCACTCCCTACTTCCTTATATCATGAACACCTCCAAAAGGTGGTCTGCACATTTCCTCAACTTCAACGTTTTTGTTTTGGGGGTGGGTGGGGACACGGGGATGACTCCAGATTGTCTTGAAAATAGACATAATACATCACAGTCATGGTTGGTCTTCCACTATTAAAATGGTTTCTTTCCAAATCCTTCTAAAGTGATCACAGAAGATTAAAAAAAAAAAAATGTGCAGGACCCCCCAGATGGTCCAGTGGTTAAGAATCTGCCTGCCAACCCAGAAGGTTCTGTAGACTTTGGGGCACCTAAGCCCACGCGCCACAACTACTGAGTCTGTAAGCCCTAGACTCAGGGCTCAGCAACCAGAGAAGTCGCCGCAATGAGAAGCCCACCCACTGCAACTAGAGAAAGCGCACACACATCAAGGAAGCTCCAGTGCAGCCAAAAATATGTCAACATGGACAAAGAGAGTGGGAGGGGAAACCAGGCAGGGCACGGCTGGCAGTGTTTGGCCCTGGATGGTGGATGACCACGTGTAACTCAGTAGAGAAGCTGAGACCTCCTAGTGCCGCAAGGACATAAGTATAAAGAAGACCCTGCTGAACTGGGGAGGGGGGCAATGAAGTGGACACCTGTCTGCTAAACTTGGGGGTGCTCAGTGAACCCACATCCACACAGTTGGCTTTTTGGTGCAAGACATTCAAGGAAAGCCTCTCTCATGAAAGGCAGAGTTCTTTAAAAAAAGAAAGGCAGAGTTCTCCAAAAAGCAAAGAGAAAAAGTAGACATGTGACCAAAGGAGACAATGCAGGGAAACAAAGAAAACTCTGATGCGTAAGCTTTCCTGTTCTCTCTCCAACTCTCTGGACCTAAGGGCCGCTTGCAAGCCGTGCTGGCCTGGACACCCAACCTTTCTGGCCAACAATCTTTCTCCTCTGAGATGGTTTCTTAGAAAAGAGGCAGCCCCCAGGGCACTATGAGGGTCTGAGGGAGGGTCTCACATTCAAATCTAAGTCACTCTCCATGACTTACCCAATAAAGTCTAAATGTGAGTGGTATTTCTGAAATGTTCTAAGTCTTGTTCTGAACTCCTGTCCCTGGCTCCTGAGTCACCTTGTCATTCCCTCCGCTATGGTCTGAATATTTGTGTGCCCGCTGCCCAGGTCAAAATTCTAATGTCCAATATGACGGTATTAGGAGGTGGGGCTTTGGTAAGTGCTTAGTTCAGGAGGATGGAGCCCTAATGAATGATATCAGTGCCCCCTATAAAGGGTTAGGATGAGGACACCAGGAAGAGGCGCTGGCTCCATCCACAAAGAGGGCCTCCCCAGTGTGACCATGCCGGGAACGTGACTTGAATTCCCAGTTTCCAGAACTAAGAGGAATAAACTTCTATTGTTTATAAGCTACCTTGTCTGCGGTAGCAGCCTGAATGGACTAAGACACCTTCACAACATCCTTCCTTTTCCAGGCTTGCAGCAGCCCCAGGCAGTGAGGACAAATTCTCCTCAAAGTCTAGGGGCCTGGGAGGGGGGTCAGACACTGCCAAGGGGAACTGCAGCAGGAGCAAGACACGTGATGTGGGACCTTAGAAGAAGCCAGGATGACACACTACGCAATTCCATTCACGTGACATTCTGGAAACCAAAGCTGCGAGAACAGAAATCATCCTTGGTTATTAGAGTATGGTGGTGACGGAGGGGCTGACAAAGGAGCACCAGAGCACATTTTGGGGTGATAACAACATTCTGTATCTTGACCACTGTGATGGTCATATGCTTATACACTTTTGTCAAAATTCTAGAACTGTTAACTTTAAAAGTGTGTACATCCTTAACAATTACAAAGCACATTAAAAATTTTAAGGGTGTAAGTTATACAGTAAACCTTTGTGACTTTGTGAAAAAAAGAGATGGAAAGTCAAAAGTTGGAGAGACTGCCTGTGTTCAAATCCGACTGCCTTCACTTGCGAACTAATGCTATGATCCAGAGCAAGCCATGTTTGCTTGCTCTCATGTTTGGATCCCTTCTCTGAGTGGAGACCACAGATCTACCTCCCAAGGATGTCAGGAGTGAAAAAAAAAATGCTGTGAAGGCCCGGCTCTAGCGCACGTTTCCAACCTTACCCGCGTCCAGAGAGTGCGAGGCAGGTGCCTCCCCAGCCCTGGGTGCACCACACCGCGGGCGCACACCCGCTCCCCTGGAGAGAGGCAGGAGCCCCAGCCTGGACGCCCCGACTCCCTCGCGGTGCTGTGACTGAGGGGGCGTCGGCTGGGAGGCACTGCCGCGCTCCTACCTGGGAGCCCCAGGGAACCGCGGACACTTGCGTCCTGCTGCGCGTGGGGAAAAGGGCAGGGCCTCACCTGGGCGGGCGCCGGAGGTGACGCTAACGTGGGGGTGGGGGGGTCCCTCGGGAAACTGGGTATGTGTGAAGGGGGCGTTGAGGCGCGGAGCCGAGCCTTCGCCCCATGTGGGCGTGGTTGAGGCGCGGAGGGGAGGAGTCGTGGGCGTGGGCGTGGCTGAGGCGCGGAGGGGAGGAGTCGTAGATGGGGCGTGGCTGAAGCGCGGAGGGGAGGAGTCGTGGGGTGGGGGCGTGGCTGAGGCGCATTGCGGAGGCGTCCTGCGTGTGGGCGTGGCTGAGGCGTAAAGGCAGGTCCTTTGCGTCTCCCTGCTTGGTCTCCTGATTCGCCTTCACCCCTCCGTGCTCTACCGCTTGTTCTTCGGCTCGACCTTGGACGCACCCTGGGTCATCCTTTGCCTCAGTCAGGCTATCTGATGCTTCCTTGGCCCAGGCTGACTCTGCCTGTGTCTGGTCTTTCTCCTATCGCTGTCGCTGGTTCTGGTCAGACTGTCTGGATCTCTGGTCTCAGGTTGTGTCTCTCTTACCGGCCTTGACTTTGTAGGCCCTTTGATCAGCGTTTCCTCTCTCTGCCCCATCTTTATCTCGACTCCCCCTCTCCACTCCCCTTTCTCTCCTGTCTCCCAGACAGCAGAATATCCTTCCCTTCTGGTCTTTGCAGTAGTAAAATCGGACATCCATAAGCCAGTAGCTGGGGGTTGTTGAGAACGGGCCCAGCCCCAGCCCAAGGTCCGGAAAATTCCCCAGAGGCTGTGAACTTGAGCTCCCAGATTTGGCCCGGGGCCTGGCTGTGGCTATTCTGGGTCCTGGGAGAGAGGCCCCACATCTGGGTCGGGCTGAACTGTGGTCCCGAGGGCGGGGGGGTGAGGGCGGGTGGCGCAGAGACCGCGTGAGAAGGGGCAGCTTGCTTCCGCTGAGAGCAAGGATCTCCCAGGTCAGGCAGGCTGCACCCACACACGCAGGACTTCGCAGGACTTCCCTCCTGCGGGAGGCACTCTTGGCCTTCCTGACTAACTCAGCTAGTATTTTTCTCTTCCAGTACCAGCCTGCTCAACTCCAGTCTCCTCCTTTGTTCCAGGAAGCCTGTTCAGCCTCCTAAACTGGTTTATTTCTACTTCTCTGTCAGTCTCAGACACAGAGCTGCTCAGAGAGGCTCCACCTAGCCAGGACACCGGCCCAGCCCAGGCTCTGGACCAAGTCTTGGGAGAAGCAAAGGAGCAGGCTCTGGTTTGTGCACTCACTTCCCCCAAGTTCCACCCTTCTTTCTCTCTAAGGCCAGAGCAGCTCTCGCCTTCCCATTCTGCCCTTCTCTCTCCCACCTCTCTTTAGAATTTACATTAATTACGCACAGGCTTTAGATACTTTTTGCACAGTTGAGCTGGGTTTGTGTCTTTTTTTTTTCTTTTTTAGCTCTGGAAGGGATGCCTTTTTTGTTGTTTTTTAAGTCAGCGGTGAGAAACTCAAATAGTTCAAATGATACACATCGAAAGGCAGTTGCCTTCCCACCCTCTCCATAGAATATCCCTGCTGAACTTGCTTTGAATCACTTGTCTTCCTTAAAATTGATTCTGAAAACAAATTCAAGTGAAAAACCATGCCTTTATAAAAAGTTACTAAGTGTAACACATGGAATTGAAACATATGGAAAGGCTAAACATAAAGACTGATTGGGGGAGATTTTCCTCCCATGGAAACTGGACTGGATGAAGCATCTTCAAATATGAGTTCAGTGGCATTGGGTGAGAAAGCTGTGTTTCTCTGCTTGATTCATTTCTGACTAAAAACACAGGCACTCTGCTCAGAGGACCTCTTTTTTTTTAAAGATAAAATTCACATATAGTTTGCCAACATAAAGTGTACAATTCAATGGTCTTTGGCATATCTACAATCATTATCACAATCAAATTTAGAACCCTTTCATCACCCTCTCCCCCCAAAGAAGCCCTGTACTGGGAGTTCCCTAGTGGTCTCATATTTAGGATTCAGTGCTTTCACTGCTGTGGCTCAGATTCAATTCCTGGTTGGGGAACTAAGATCCTCAAAAGTTACACATAGGCACAGCCACCCCCCGCCCCCCCTCCCCCGCCAAAAAAAGCCCTGTACCCTTCAGTTCCCCATTACTCCCCAAATTTGTAGGCGTCTACTTTCTATCTCTATAGGCAACCACCAGTCTACTTTCTATCTCCACAGAGTCCCCTATTCTAGACATTTCCCATTTCTTTTGAGTATATACCTATGAGTGGAATTGCTGGGTCATAAGGTAATTCTATGTTTAATTTTTTTGAGGAACAAGCAGACTGTTTTCCAAAGCGGCAGCACCATTGTATAATTTGCCAGCAGTGTATGAGGATTCCAACTTTTCCATATCCTCACCAATACATATCATTATCTGTCTTTTAAAAAACTTTATTGTATTCTAGTTGATTTAAAGGTAGTGTATAATCTGTCTTTTTAATTTTAACTATCCTAGTGGTGTCAAGTGGTATTTCATTGTGGTTTTTGATTTGCATTTTCCTGATGATTGATAATCTGAGGGACTTCTGATAAACTTGATTTGCAATTAGGGTTGTCTATCCAACTGTCACTGAAGGACTGGAGGGTCTCCACTTACTCTTTAGTTTTCCCCCAACAGCACAGTAATGTCTTCTGCATTATAATCATAATTCAAAGGTTTCTTGAGCACCACTTGGGGTTGGGCACTGTGCTAGGTGCTGAGGATACAGCAAAATAAACAAGGTCTCACCCCTTGGAGAGCTTGGTGTGTAAAGGCGTGGCTCCAGATTCGAATACTTGCTTTGTCACCTCCCAGCTTTGTGGCCTTGGGCAGTGTGTCCAGTCTTGCCCAGCCTCAGTTCCTAATCTGTGAAATAAGGTTGCTCTGAGAATTACATACAAAACATTGAGCAGTATCCAGCATATAGTAACTGCTCAGGAGGCTCTTGTTATTATTAAAGATGAGACCAGACAATTAAATGTTAAGCACAATGGACAATGAGTTACTATTAAAGAAATGCAAAGTATTGTGGAACACAGGGGCTTCCCTGGTGGCTCAGACAGTAAAGTGGCTCAGACATTGCATCTGCCTGCAATGTCGGAGACCTGAGTTCGATCCCTGGGTGGGGAAGATCCCCTGTGGAGAAGGAAATAGCAACTCACTCCAGTATTCTCGCCTGGAGAATCCCATGGACAGAGGAGACTGGTGGGCTGCAGACCATGGTGTTGCAAAGAGTCGGACACAACCGAGCGACTAACACTTAATGGAACACAGAGAGGGGACCCCCAAACCAATCCAGGGTCTAGGAAAGTCAACCCAAGGAAGTGATGTTTAAACAGAGAGGTAGGAATTAGCTAAAGCAAGGCTGTGTGTGTGTGTGTGTGTGTGTGTGTTCCTGACAGTTGCAACAGCTTATGTGAAGACTTGGAAGCAACAGAAGAGAGCATGGTATACTGGTATACTGGAGAGACTGAAATGTGTTCAGAATGTCTAGAGCAGGACTGTAAAATAAAATTCTCTGCTATGATGGAAAAGTTCTGTATCTGTGCTGTCCTCTATAGTAGCCACTAACCACACGTGACTACGAGCATTTGAAATGTCTAATTGTAGAACTGAATGCTTAATTTAATTTTACTATAGTTGACATATTTAAATAGCCACTGTGGCTGGTGACCTTAAATTGGACAGCACAGGTGTATACACTGGAATGTCATGTGAACGGCAGGGTTCACATGCAATAAGAGATGGGGTGTGGAGAAGGGTATCTAGTTGCACGGGCTTGGTATGGGGGGGTGTTTAATTAAGTCAGGGAGTGAGGTGATTTGGTTTTCATTTTTGAAATACCACTCTCATTGCTGTAGGAGAATGGATTATGGAGGGGTGTGGGGCAGGAGTGAAGCAGACAGACCAGCCTGAAGGTGCCTGTGGTCTCCCTGGCAGGAAGGACAGTGGTTTGGACCAGGCAGAGATAGAGACAAATTGGGAGGTTTCGGGGTGTGGGGTTCCTGATGGGGTGGATTTTAGGAGTGAAGGAGAGAGAGATGACCAAGGGCTGGCTACTTACTAGGATGGTGGCTGTGTCGCCAGTCTGGACCAGGGCTGGTTTGGAAGGGAGTTGTCTAATTTCAGAAGCACAGCCGCCCCTGCTGGCCGGTACTGGAAGCGCCTTTAGCTCAGGGAAGGAAGGCTGGTGCCCTCAGGCTGGGGGTCTGGGGGACTGGGGAAAGGTCCCGGGAGGTAGGGAGGTTCGGGCGGTGGGGTGCATTCCAGGGGCAGGTGCTGGGCTGAGTCCCTCCTTTCCGGGGGCGTCCACATAGCTCTCCCTGCCCCGTCTGAGCCACATGGACGCTGGGGGACCAGTGGTGGGGAAGACGAGGGGTGGGGGTCAGTGTAGGGGCCGAGTCCCTCCCTGACCCAAGGACCCGTCAGCTCCCCTCTCCCCCGAGCAGGACCCCGCACCCAAGGGTGGCCTCTGACTGCCCCACCCGCGGCATCTGGGGGCCTCAATGGCAGGCAGTGGGGGTGGGGCGGGGCGGGAGGCGGGGCGTGTCTCCCCAGAGAGGGTGTGGCCCGCGGTCCTTATGGTCAGTGTCCCGGCCAGCGGGTCCTGCCGCGAGAGCGTTGACCCGGCTGCAGCCAGGCGGGCTGAACGTGCGGCACGCGGGGGCACACAGCCGGCTCTCGGGGCTCCCGGCCGGCCCGCGCCCCTCCAGGCTGCACTTCCTCCGCAGCCCCAAGCCGGACGCGCCGCGCGCTGCCTCCACCGAGCCGGTGAGTACGGGATGATGCGGGCGTCCCCCGGGGGCCCGGACCCCCAGGCCTGGGGGTGGCGGCTAGGAAGCCCAAGTGGGCGTCTTGCTAACCCAGCCCTGAGCCAGGGTCTCCGCGGGGCTCCGGCTCTCTCCTTCACCTGACCACCCAGGTCCTTCCTCTCTGGGAAGATGGTGGGGCGCGGGGCGGGGGGGTGGCGGCGATGGGCAGGGCAGGGGCTGCGCAGACAGCTGTTGCTGCGGAGGCTCGGGAGCCGTGGGCCGGGAGGCAGAACGGTGCGAGGGTGGGGAGCTTAGCCAGGTTAAATGGCGAGTGGCATGGGAAAGATGCCCCCGGGGTGCGCAGAACGATGCTGGTTCAACACTGCGTCGCGAGGACTGGACAGGCCCCCGCCTCCCCTGCTTCTGTGGGAAGATGCGCCCGCGTCACCCGCCCGCCTACTCCGGGGGCTGAAGTTGCAAGGAAGATGGTCCAGGCCCGGCCACTGTCCACCCTGCCACTCCTGCCCTCCGCTTCCCGTCCCCAAGTCCCCACGCTCTGCTCCCTGAGCCCTCTCTCCAGTTTTCTCTCCACTCTCCCCACCTTGGGCTCTTTTCCCTTCTCTCTGCTCAGCCAATGGGGGGCCCAGGGGCTTCCCCCACCCCACACTGGGGCCCCACCCGGCCGTGTGATGGCGGCTGTGGTTTCAGCGCTCCCCTTGAGGGTGAGGTGGTGCTTGGAGCTGAACTCTCCGCCCAGCCTGGGGCCTGGTGGGGCTGCCGGCTCAGGGCCGCTTGGGCGCCAGCGAGGTGTCTCCCTCTGTCTCTGAACCCCCTAAGAGACACTAAGGCTGAAAATACACTCAGGCCCTGAAAATCCTTCAGGCCCTGAAGGATTCTGAGAACCGAAGAGGAACAGCATGGTGGGGCGAGGCGCTGCCCACAGCTTGGGACCTTGGGAAAGTCACTTCCCCCTTCTGAGCCCTGGTCGTCCTGGCAGCAAAATAAAGACTTTGATAGGCCCGAGGTTTTCCGAGGACTTCCCCAGAGCGCCCCTACTCTGCGTGGGAGGTGGCATGACCTGCCCCCATCGGAAACTGCATTTTCATCTGATGTGAATGTTGGCTGCTGGGCAGGAGGTTGTGTCGAGAAAGGGTTGTGCTTTTAACACAGATGTTTTGGGACCAGGGGCTGTGGCCTCGAAAAGATCAGTAAGTCCCAGAGGGAGAGTCAGGGACAGCGATGGTCCGTGCCTCGGAAGGGGCCTCCCTCCTGGGCCTCCCTCCTCTGGCTCCTCTCCCTGCTCCTGTTGGACTGAGTCCCTGCCCTGGGGGCTGGTCTACTTGTGTGTGCTCACCCCATGGACTGTAGCCCTCCAGGCTCCTCTGTCCATGGGATTTCCCAGGCAAGAATACTGGAGTGGGTTGCCATTTCCTCCTCCTGGGGATCTTCCCGGCCCTGGGATTGAACCCACTTCTCCACACTGCAGGTGGATTCTTCATGCTGAGCCACCAGGGAAAATCTGCTTGTACCCAGCTTCTGTTAATGAACCTCTCTGGTCCCAGGCTCCAGCCAGCTCTTCTAGTCCTGCTCCTACTGGGAGGATGTCCCTCTGACATCTCTGTCCGCCTGCATCCCCACAGAGGTTCCAGTCAGAAGGGGCAGCCGTCTTCCCTGAGGATGACCACGCCTTCCAGCCCTCCTGCTTTCAGGCTCGAGACCTCAGATGGAGGCCATGAAGATGGTGCCCAGGGAGACAGAGGAAATGGGGGCGGGGGCTCCGAACCACCCCCCATGGAGTCTCAGTTCCAGGGTGAGGACCGGAACTCCTCCCCACAGATCAGAGTGAACCTCAACTTCCGAAAGGCGGCAGGTGCCAGGTGAGGCAGCAAGTGTGGATGGAGCCTGAGGCCTCACTTCTAGCAGAAGCAGACTGGGTGGACTGGCCCAACCCCAGCGCCCCTTCCCCACAGCCTGCGGGGTCCTCGGTCTGGCTCTGATGGCTCCTGGGCCGACAGGCTTAACTCTGCTCTGCTCGCTGAGCATGCTGCTTCCAGAACCTTCCCCATTCTTGCCCTTCTGTCTTCTGGGATTGCATTCCTCTTGGTAGGGACATACTCTTTCAGCTCCAGTTACTCAACTGAGCCTCGCATGTCCCTTGTTTGTTACAGTCCCTGCGGCGGGGCGGGGGGGGGGGGGGCGCAGGTAGCAGGATCCACACTCCAGTCCAGGAGAGTCAAGGCCATCCAGGAATGTCCCATGTGCTCCCAGGCTCCTCTGAGGCTGGGCCTGTTGCCCTGGGGATGTGGACTCTGGGGATTAAGGACAGTGGGCTTATTCTTGGAATCACCTTCACTTTGACTTTCCTGTGATGTCCACTAATTCAGACCCTGGGAACCACTCCGGTGGGGAGCCCTGTGGGTGTGGGGGAGGGGTGCATCTGGCATGCCCCCAGGGTGAAGTCTGACATATCTGCATGGGCCAGACAGCACTCTGCTAGGGAAGCCCCTCTGTCCCTCCCTCCTGCCTTACTCACCCCTGGGACTCGGCCGCCCGCCTTGGCCTCCCAGCCCAGAGCCCCCATCCTGTCTGTGCTGCAGAACCGAGGTCACATTCACACCAGGGCAGGAGAGAATGCTTGCGAGGCTTCTGGGATTGGGCCACTAGCCCGAGGCAGAACCAGCCCCTCGCGGCCCTTTGTGTCCCATGGGCTTCCCTGTCCCAGGACTCTGATGCTGCCCTGTGACAGGAAGTGCCTATCCAAATAGCCACTTCCCCTAGCCAGACTGCCCCGGGCTCCTCAGTCTGCCGCAGAGCCCTCTTGATCATGCTGCGTCCACGTGGTCTGCTGGGTGAATGATGGTGAGTCAGTCACGCGATCCCAGCTTAAAACATGACTGATCCCAGCAACCCCCCCACTCATCAGAGCCCCCAGCCCTTTCTTGGTTGATCCACTCCATGGCAGACCTGAGGGTCCCCAAGACGTCAGTTAGTCCCCTCTTTGTTTGTCACTTCATATTGGCTGGTCATGGTGCCAGGAGACCAGGGGCGAGCTGGCCTCTGTGAGTAGGGACGGGTCCAGGCAGATGTACCCCACACAGCACTGCTAGACTCAGAAGGGTTACCGGCCACTCCTGGGGACTTCTTCCAGAAGTGTGGCTTCTCAGTAAAATTCTGTGAGCGTCTGGTTTCCACTCTGGGACCCATCTCTCTGAGAAACCTCTGTCTGTCCAGACTGGAGTTTCTCTGGAGCTGGGGTCTGGAGTTAGTTGAGCCCCCGCTGCCCCCTACCCCCGCACCATGAATTCTGCACCATGTGACTTTGGGAAGGTTACTTTATCTCCTTGTTTATCTGATGGAGAAGATAGAGATTACTCACCCAGGACAGAAGTGATGGTCAGGGGGGCAGCTGCTCCGTTGTTAGTCCATAGATGGTCTGAGAAGACGAGGGGCTTTTCTTGATTCCTTGGTGGGGGCCAGCAGTGCAGACAGCCCCCAAGTCTGTGGGCACCTCCGGTAGCCCCGTGCTGACCCAGAACCCAGCTCAAGGGCCATGACGAGTTCCTGTGCTGAAATGGACAGTGAGCCTGTTGTGAGACCCGCAGGGCACCTAGAGAGTGAGAACAGGTCTTCCAGATGCCTGGGGTCGGGGGATGCATGGACCAGGGCCCCGGACAGCCCTCTTCTCCAGGGGTCTGAGCACCTGGGGTCTCATTGGTCAGCCTGGGAGAATGCATGCTGCATGCTAAGTCACTCAATCACATCCAACTCTTTGCGACCCCATGGACTGTAGCCCTCCGGGCTCCTCTGTCCATGGGATTTTCCAGGCAAGAATGCTGGACTGGGTTGCCATACCCTCCTGCAGGAGATCTTCCTGACCCAGGGATTGAACCCGTGTCTCCTGCATTGCAAGTGGATTCTTTACCACTGAGCCACAGGGAGGGTAGAGGCCCTGAAGAGGCTCCCATGGGGCTCCCTGGGAAGGGGGAAGAGCTTCCCCCCTTCTAGGGGCCCAGAGCTCTCCTGCAGTATCAGTCACAAACCACATTCCCACAGACAGCCAGACCCAAACCGCTTTGACCGCGACCGGCTCTTCAGCGCTGTGGCCCGGGGGGCCCCCAGGGATCTGGCGGGGCTACCAGAGTATCTGAGCCGGACCAGCAAGTACCTCACAGACTCGGAGTACACAGGTAGGCTACTGCTTGGGCCAGAGACCCACGAGCTGGGCCGAGACTGGACTCCCTGGGTGGGTCTCGACCATGGTCAGGAGCTGAGCGGCAAGGAGGGGCAATGTTCCTAGTGGCTCTCCTGCCTACAGAGCCTGCTCCCCTGTCCACCTACCCCACCGGCTCCCGGCCTGGGCCTGCCTCAGCCACCCTTGGCCGTGTCAGTGGTGAACGGATATTCCCAGGCTTCCTCAGCGCGGCCTTTCCCTGCCTCTTTTTCAGTTAGAGCATCACTGAGATCTGACACATACCACACACTTCATCCATCTCAGAGCGTTCTTTGCCCCAAACATAAGTACCTGTAATGTTTGGGCTGATGAAGAAAAGAACATTTGTGCACTCTAGAAGGTTCAAATAATAATGAAATGTATAAAGCTGAAGGTAAAATTAGCCCATCATCCTGGCCCCTAATAATGATATGGAATACATCTTTTCAGACTGTTTAAATCCAGGAGGTTTATATTTATAGAAGTGGGGCCATGCCATGAGTGCGGATCTGTAATGTGCTTTCCCCCTCTTACTACATCTTCTAGCACGCTCCATCTCAGTGCACAGGCCTCTAACTCAGTCATCGTAACAACAGGCGGAGTTTCCCGTCCTGCACATTGACCACAGTTTAGTTAACTAACCCCCTACTGGTGGCCATTTAGATTGTTTGTAATTTTGGGCCTCAACACCTCTGTGTACTAAGAATTTTGTGTATAATTCCATGTGATCCTTGCAAGAACCCTGGGATGGTCCCATTTTACAGTGAGGAAAATTGAGGTTAAGAGAGGCCAAATGACTTGCCCAGAAGAGACAGAGTTTTTTAAGTGGTAAAGCCACTTAACAAACACTGCTCCAAACGTTCTTGTGTAGACAACGCTGCCCACACGTCTTAGAAACTTAATTTATAGGGCAGAAATTGTAGCATACCAGAATATTACTCAGCCATAAAAAGGAACAAATTTGAGTCAGTTGTAGTGAGGTGAATGAACCTAAGTCTGTTGTACAGAGTGAAGTAAGTCAGAAAGAGAAAAACAAATATTGTATATTAATGCATATATATGGAATCTAAAAAGTGGTACTAATGAACCTAATGGCAGAGAGGGAATGGAGATGGCGACATAGAGAATGGACTTGTGGACACAGCAGGGGAAGGAGAGGGTGGGACAAATTGAGAAAGTATCATTGACAGGTATCCACTACCATGTGTAAAACAGATAGCTAGTGGGAAGCTGAACTTGGTGCTCTGTGATGACCTAGAGAAGTGGGATGGGGGAGTGGGAGGGAGGCTACAGAGGGAGGGGTTTTATGTATATAATTATGACTGATTGGAGTTGTTGTATGCAGAAACCAAACCAACATTTTAAAGCAGCTTTCCTCCCAACTAGAAAATAAAGAAAATTGCAGCCATGCCTGTTGGTGTTCTAACACCTCTGGCTTGAGCCTTGTCACCCTGCAGCATGGCTGGGGTGCTCCCTGTATGGGCGGGCGGGCGGCCTGAACACCGCAGTGCCCCCTCCCTTCCTCCTGCAGAGGGCTCCACGGGGAAGACCTGTCTGATGAAGGCCGTGCTGAACCTTCGGGACGGGGCCAACGCCTGCATCGAGCCGCTGCTGCAGATTGACCGGGACTCGGGCAATCCCCGGCCTCTGGTCAACGCCCAGTGCACGGATGAGTACTTCCGAGGCCACAGCGCCCTCCACATTGCCATCGAGAAGAGGAGCCTGCCCTGCGTGAAGCTCCTGGTGGAGAATGGGGCCGATGTGCACGCCCGGGCCTGCGGCCAGTTCTTCCAGAAGAGGAGCCAAGAGACCTGCTTCTACTTCGGTGAGCTGCCTTCTTGGATAAACTGGGCTGCAGAGGGGATACGGCCTCGCCCACGGCCATAGGGTAATGTGACCCTGAAACCCAGACCTGTCTGACCCCTTATGCTTCTAATCGCTCGGCCACCTGCAAAGGCAGCTTGTCTAAGAGATATTTTACCCTTATCTGGCCAAGGAAGCTCACTCACTACACACGAGCTCAGACCAGGGCCAGGGGAGCAGGCGGCTAGCACTGGTGTGTGACGAGACTCGACCAGACAGGGCCTGGAGGAAGGGGCATCTGTGCCCAGCAGCAGTGGGTCTGGGCCCCGGCAAAGAAAAGAGACAGAGGCAAGGGGTGGGAAGCCTGGTGGGCAAGCCCACACTCTGATCCCTTAGATGGTAAAGAGCTCCAGGCTCTCTCCCTTGGGTTAGAGCTGGACAGAGCCGCCTTGACCAGCCCCTGAGAAAAGGCGCAGCTGCCCTAGGCGGGGCCCGGGACCTTCTCTGCTCACTGCCTGGCCTAACTGGGCTGGGGACCTTCTCTGCTCACTGCCTGGCCTGGGTGGGTCCAGGACCTTCCGCACTCACTGCCTGGCCTGGCTGGGCTGGGGACCCTGATATAATATTGCATCTCCTCCTCTGGCTGCCTGGCCCACCTCAAGGCGGTCCAGGGAGCGTGACGAGCCGGCGGGTGGAAGCTGAGAGGCCCGAGGCCCAAGCTGCCCTCTTGGCCCCCAGGCGAGCTGCCCCTCTCCCTGGCTGCGTGCACCCAGCAATGGGACGTGGTGACCTACCTCCTGGAGAACCCGCACCAGCCCGCCAGCCTGCAGGCCGCCGACTCGTTGGGCAACACGGTGCTGCACGCCTTGGTGATGATCGCAGACAACTCTCCGGAGAACAGCGTGCTGGTGACCCACATGTACGACAAGCTCCTCCAGGCGGGGGCCCGTCTTTGCCCCACTGTGCGGCTGGAGGACATACCCAATCTGCAGGGCCTCACACCCCTGAAGCTGGCCGCTAAGGAGGGCAAAATAGAGGTGAGCAACTGGGCTGCCCTTTTCAGGAAGCAGGAGGACTTAGCCAGGATTTTTGCAGAAAGAGCCTGGGGTGGTGTCTAGCTCAGAGCAGTTTCAGCATGCACCTCTCCGATGTCTGTGTTTATTGATAAATTATCCAGGAGCTGCAGAACGAATATACTACATTATAAAGCAGGGATTGTATATTTTTGGCTGCACTGTGCAGCTTCTCAGATCTTAGTTCCCCAACAAGGGATTGAACCTGGGCCATGGCAGTGCAAGCCTGAGTCCTCATCACTGGACCACTAGGGAACTCCCAGGGATTCTTTTTAAAGTTATTTGGGTTTCTTGATTAGGAGATAGCTGTCTCATGTTCTTTGTTGTTAGGTTTTCTTCCTATTGATTGTTGTGTTTTTAAAAAAATTATTTATTTATGTATTTATTTTTTTTTAATTTTCACTGTGCTGGGTCTTTGTTGCTGCACACTGGCTTTCTCTAGTTGTGGCAAGTGGGGGCTACTCTCTAGTTGAAATGCAAGAGCTTCTCATTGTGGTGGCTTCTCTTGTCGAGCAGTGCTCGCTTGAGAGTATGCAGGCTTCTGTTGTGGCATGTGGGCTCAGTAGTTGGGGCTCGCAGCCTCCAAGGCTCATTAGTTGTGGCACATGGGGCTTAGTGACATATGGGATTTCCCGGACCAGGGATCGAACCCATGTCCCTTGCATTGCAAGACAGATTCTTAACCCCTCGACCACCAGGGAAGCCCCATAAGTGTTCTTGATCATTGACCATAACAGCATTTTGTTTACAATTTGTCATAGTTGCAAATTTTTCTCCCAGTTCAATGTTAAAAAAATGTTATGGCATTTTTTGCTACACAGAATTTTTACATTTTCATGTAGCTGAGTGTAATTATCTTTTTCTTGATTTTTGCTATTGCTTAACTCCTACATGGTTTTAAATCTTTGTGTGTGTGCCTGCATATACGTGTGTGTGTGCTTGTGTGTATGCATGTGTGTGTATTCCATAGTCATATCTTCTTCCAGACTTTTCTTTTGCAGTTTCAACTTTAATGTACTAAAGCTGATTTATCTGGAAGTTATAAGTTACTCTTACAAAGAGTAACCATGAGGAAATTCCCCAGCAGTCCAGTGGTTAGGACTCTTCACTTTGATTGCCAAGGGCTTAGGTTCGATCCTTCGTCTGGGAACTAAGATCCCACAAGCTGTGTGGTTAAAAAAAAAAAGAAAGAATAAACATAATCTAGCTTTACTTTTTTCTCAAAAAACTTTCTCGTTATCTGATCCTTATTATCGGGGAGAGCTTCATGGGTGTACAACCCACACAGTTGACACAGGGCCCCATGCTTAGAACATAGCTGTCTTTAAAATTTAAGACCAAACTGAACATAAATGGAAGTTTTACATTTTCTTCCTGCCCTCCAAGGCCCTTGGGGTGTGGGGACCTCCCTTTGTGTCTAGAGGCATGGCTGTGTGACCTGTGGAAGCCACTCCCCAACAGAGGAAGCCCCCCCGCCCCACTCCTCATTTGTAAAACCACACTGCTCTGAACCTGTTCAGGGCAGGGACACTTTCCAGCCTGCTGAGAGCTCTAGACTCTGGCCACAGTCATCCACACACGTGTGTAGCTGGCAGCCTCTGATGTCATGGGGCATTAAGGACCCCTGAACTGGGGGTCCCTTGGCCATAAGAGTGTCCAGGAAAGAGGCCTTGGGGCAGGAATGGGGAAGGAAGAGCCAAACTTGCCGGCAGGCCCTGGCATAGGTGGGTAGGTGGTAGTGCCTACATGGGACTCAGTATGTGGACGTGTGTAAGAGTTCATATGCACAAGTACATGTGGGTGCAGGGCACATGCGTGTGTCTGCTCTGTAGGACACTGAGTCTGAGGCTTCCCATCAGTGGGGGCGGTGGCCGTGCGGGTCAAGCTCAAGCTCATGTGCCTGGCCCTGTAGATTTTCAGACACATCCTGCAGCGGGAGCTCCCGGGGCCATGCCAGTCCCTTTCCCGAAAGTTCACGGAGTGGTCCTACGGGCCCGTGCGGGTGTCACTGTATGACCTGGCCTCTGTGGACAGCTGGGAGGAGAACTCAGTGCTGGAGATCATTGCCTTTCACTGCCGAAGCCCGGTGAGCCCGCAGCGGGGGCGGTGTGTGTAGGGGGCCTGGCAGAGCTTCCTGCAAGGTCTACCACTCGGGTCGGCCTGCTGGACCACACGTGCCCTGAAACTGGGATGTGGGGGTGTGGCTTCACATCCTCACCCAGCCCCTGGGCACACGCTCACTCCACACACCGGTGCCACCCGACCTGGGGATCACTCCAGGGTGTCCTCTCTGTTGCCCAGCACCTGCTCAGGACTGGTCACTCTGTAGCTGTGAGGGTGGGGAGGGGTCATTCGGGGCTCCCTGTCCTCTCCCCCTCCCATGGTGCCCCCAACTGTACTTGCTGAATCGAACACGCCTCTGACTCTCACCTGCCCGTCCTAGCTCCGGCACCGAATGGTAGTCTTGGAGCCGCTGAACAAACTGCTGCAGGCGAAGTGGAAACTGCTCACCCCCAGATTCTTCTTCAACTTTTTGTGTTACTTGACCTACGTGTTCATCTTCACCGCCGTCACCTACCACCAGCCTGCCCTAGATAAGGCAAGGCGGGGAGGGGTGCGTCCTGGGGAGGCTTGCCAGAAACAATCCTGGCAGAAGACGGGGCAAGGATTATCACCTGCCCTGCAGATGCTGACCGCTGGGTGCTGCAGCCACGCGTTAACCTAGCTGGTCACAGTACGGAAGTAACAGTATAGTGGTAACAACAGCAGTAATAGTTAGGACTTAGTGAGTGTGCACCATATGTGAGAAAGTGTTCCATGTGACTGGCATGTGTTAACATATTTAATTAATTTCACAACAAGTCTCTGAGATGATAACTCTCATCATCGCTGGTTTACAGTTGAGGGAAGGGAGGCACAGAGAGACTAAGGAGCTCCTCCAGGGTCACACAGGCTGTGAGTGGTGGAGATGGGACGTGAACCCAGACAGACAGTCTGGCTTCAGAGCCCTTGCTTGCTCTGCCACTCTGGGGACCTCCCTGCCGCTCACACTCAGAGTGGGCCCCCAGCCAAGCTGTTAGTGGGGGGCTGCTGGGAGGGGACCCCAGGCTGAGCCGAGCCTCTCTTCACGCAGGACTTCCTCCCACTGGAAGTGACAGCTGGGAACACCATGCTGCTGCTGGGCCATGTGCTGCTTCTGCTCGGGGGAGTCTACCTCCTCATGGGCCAGGTGAGGGCTCCTCCGACCACCCAGCTCCAAACCCAGAATCCTGCTCTGAGGAGCCTGGGCATGGGTTAACCAAGTCCCTGCATTTTCAGGAGACTGAGCCCCATACCTGGTCCCATGCTGACCAGCCTCAGGGCGGCCTTGCCTTCTGGGCTGAACGCCCTAACCCTACTGTGCTTGCTGGGGTGCCCTCAGGGTGGCAAATGACTCCTGTGATCCCCTGGCAGTGCCAGCTCTGCTCCCCTGTGAATGGAGCTGGATGCCCCCCAGCCCACAGTCGCTCAGCTGGGTCGTTCCTCACTTGAGGAGCACAGAAGGGTAGGCTAGGGGGATTCAGCCCAGCATCCTGAGCAGGACATCCTCAGGGGAAGATGCTGCCAGCTTGCAGGAGACAGACTGGGCCGTGGTGTGGAGACTCTCTGGGAGGCCAGGGTGTCTGCAGCACCGGATGGACCCTGGGCAGCCAGGGAGGGGGAGGGAAAGGAGCCCCCCCTCATCGTATGGAGCGTGAGCCCTCCAGCTGGATCCACAGGGAGCCGGGGGGTCCCTGGCATTGTCTGGGTGTCTGACAGTTTGGAAACAGGGTCTGGAGCTTTCTCAGCTACCAGCTGGATTCATAAGCACCTCAAAAGTCCTGAGCCCCCGAGGTGGTTTTGGTCAGATTGTGCCAGGCTGGCAGGTGGGGAGCATGGGAGTGGTGATCCAGCCCTGAGGGCAGTGGGGCTGTGTTGTGGCCCCGCACGTGTCGCAGCCTGTCCTCCCGGCCCCCCGCCCCCCTGCAGCTGTGGTACTTCTGGAGGCGCCGTCTGTTCATCTGGATCTCCTTCATGGACAGCTACTTCGAAATCCTCTTGTACGTGAGGCCTCACCCCTCCTCCCCCATCTTGGCCTGGGAGGGGGCACCATGCAGCTTTGGGGACCAGGGAGCTTCAGGGACTGGGACCAGCATGCAGGCCGGACCCAGGAGCTGGGCTGCTGTTGGGTCCAGCTCATCACTGAGACAGTCACGTCAACCGAGTCCTCGCTCTGCCTCAGGGGAGCCTAAAGTCTTTACCTGCTCTGTCTCACTGAATCCCCGCCGACACCCGCCGAGTCAGGCGTTGTTACTGTCACCCTCATTTTACAGGGGAGGGAGCTGAGGCCCGCAGGGACCTCAGCCGAGATGGAGGTCAGGATGCTCAGGTCCGGTCCGGACACAGGGAGGACATCTCATCTCTGAGACCTCGGCAGGCAATGGGGGGCAGTGGGGGTCTGCAGCGGCCAGGGGAGGCCCGAGCGCTGACTGACCCCGCCCCCGCAGCCTGGTCCAGGCGCTGCTCACCGTGCTGTCCCAGGTGCTGCGCTTCTTGGCCGTCAAGGCATACCTGCCGCTGCTCGTGTGCTCGCTGGTGCTGGGCTGGCTGAACCTGCTCTACTACACGCGCGGTTTGCAGCACACGGGCATCTACAGCGTCATGATCCAGAAGGTGAGAGGCAGGGGCAGCCCTGTGCAGCCAGACTGGGCAGAGACGGACACTGCACCCCAGGGGGACTCCTTTTGGGCTCAGCAGGCAGGCGCAGAACCCCCCACCCCCCGCCCCAGCTAGGCTAGGCAGAGGGGAACGTGAGCAAGTCTGCCCGTGCCCCGTGCCCCCAGACGCTCGCCGAGTGTCAGCATCAGGGCGCACATACCTGTGCCTGCTCTCGGGGTCTGCCCTCCACACGGGTAAGCACACGTGCACACATGTGTGCTGGCAAGTGTCCACACAGGAGCACGTGCCTCCTTTGCGCTGAAGCGGCAGGGACCCCGGTGTGCCTGTGACCTGGGTCGTCTGGGCACGTGGAGGTGCCTGCATTCACTCAGTCATTCAACTAACATTTAGGAAGCGGATGCTAGGTGTGGGTCAGGCTCTGTTCTAAGTGTCAGGAACACAGTGTTTTGTTCACAGACAGAATAGATCTCGCTCTCCTGAAGCTGACATTCTAGCAGAGGAAACAGCGTAAGAAAACAAATGAGAATGGTGCATTACACTAAATTCTCTGAAGGAAACATGTAAGGGGGTATGAGGGACAGTGACTGGCTGCTGTAGACCGGATGCTCTGCGGGTCTCTTTGAAGAGGTGGCGTGTAAGATCTGAGACAATGATCCAGCCACCGCAGACTCAAGGAAGTAGCAATCTAGGCAAAGGGACCAAGGCCGGAAGCCAGAGCGAGTTTGGACAGCTAGGGACAGACAGAGGCTGGGAGGGTATGGGAGGAAGTGGGCGGAAGGGAGTGGTTTTACTGGCCACGGGGAGGCCCCTGGAGGATTTCAGTCATGTCCAGTTCTTTGCAACCCTATGGACTATGGCCCTCCAGGCTCCTCTATCCATGGGATTCTCCAGGCAAGAATACTGGAGTGGGTTGCTGTGTTCTCCTTCAGGGGATCGTCCCCACCAAGGGATGGAACCCGCGTCTCTCATGTCTCCCGCATTGGCAGGCAGGTTCTTTCCCACTGAGCCACCCAGGAAGCTCAGTGACATTAAGTACATTCACAGTGTTGTACAACCATCTCCATCATCTCCAGGACTTGTCCACCTTCCCCAGTTGAAATTCTGTCCCACAGAAGTCTAACTCCCCATTACTCGCCTCCTCCTTGCCCCTGGTAACCACACTTCCACTTTCTATCTCTATGAATTTCACTATTCTCATCACGTAAGTGCCAGTCATACAGTATTTGTCCTTTCGTGTCTGGCTTATTTCCCTGGGCATAATGTCCTCAAGGTTCATCCGTGCTATCGCACGTTAGAATCTCCTTTCTGTTTAAGACTGAATAGTACTGCACTGTATGTAGATACCACATTTAGTTTAATTGTTCATCCATCTGTGAACACTTGGGTTGTTGCCACCTCTGGTTGTTTGAACAATGCTGCTTCGAACATGTGTGCCCGGGTTATCTGTTCGAGTCCTTGTTTTCCATTCCTTCTCTTGGGTGCATATCCAGACGTGGAGCTGCTGGAGCCTGTGGTTTAACTTTTTGGCCCTGGAGGGTTTTGAGCAGGAAAATGATGTGATCTGATATAGATTTTTTTTAAAGACCCCCCTTCTCACTGTGGCTCCACAGGGCCTGTGTATGCCCACATTGTGCGTGTGTGCATGTGCAGGGTAGAGGTAGGGTCTGGAGTCACACCTAGTGACCTGGGCCCCTCTCCCCCAACTCTGGGGTGTGTGTTCTAGGTCATCCTTCGGGACCTGCTCCGATTCCTGTTGGTCTACTTAGTCTTCCTTCTCGGCTTCGCTGTCGGTAAAGGCCCTCGATCCCCCACCCAGCCCTTGCCCACCCTCGAGGCTGCCCGCTGGTCTCCCCTGGGCTGAGCACCCCCTGCCTCTCTCCCCTCCCTGCAGCACTAGTGAGCCTGAGTCGGGAGGCCCAGGACACCGGGGCCCCTTCGGGTTCCAACACCACAGAGGTGGCGGGGAAGGAGGACAAGGAGGCCCCATACCAGGCTATCCTGGATGCCTGCTTGGAGCTGTTCAAGTTCACCATCGGCATGGGTGAGCTGGCCTTTCAAGACCAGCTGCGCTTCCGGGGCGTGGTGCTGCTGCTGCTTCTGGCCTATGTGCTGCTCACCTACGTCTTGCTGCTCAACATGCTCATCGCGCTCATGAGCGAGACCGTCAACAGCGTCGCCACTGACAGCTGGAGCATCTGGAAGCTGCAGGTGCCTGGGGAGGGTCCCCATAGCCTCCTGAATCCTGAGCCCCCGAGTGGGATCTCCCTTGTCCATTCCTTCCTTCCTGCACAGGGCTGACCTGAGGACGGATCAGGTCTTGGGAGGTGCCTCGCACATACTAGGTGCTGTGTGCTAGCTGCCATCATCATCAGTACTAAGTGTTTCCTGAGTGCCCAGTGCAGGGGTAGACACGGTTCTAGGCTCCAAGCATATGGCAGAGAACAAGATGAAGACTCCACCCTCATGCAGCCCGATTCTGTGCTCATCCAATGTTCAGTGGGGTTAGCTTGGTGGGCGACGCATGTGGGATGCAGGGTCCTAGGTTGGCCTGGCCTGGAGGAGCTGAGGCGGAGGGCAGAGGTTGGGGTAGCTGGGAGCTGATGAGAGCTGGGAGGGCCAGGGTGGGTGTGGACAGGTGGTTCGGGGAGAGCCTTGTGGGTGAGGGGGTGCTGAACTGTGTGACCCATCACTGCTGACCTTGGGAAAGCCACTTATCTTCTCTGAGTCTCACCTGCAAAGTTCCATGCCACCCCCAACTGGCTTGAGTGCCAGGGGCAGGCACTGTGAAGTTCTGCACCTCCTGGAATTCTAGAAGCTGTAGTTATGCGACTGCAAGTCACTGCAGGGCACGCATCACCTGCAGGCTCCCCAGCAACCACCCAGGACATGTCATCCTCAGTCTCTAAGTGGGAACACATTCAGGGGATGCAGGGCTTGAGACACAGGCAATGGAACTGTAGGGCTGGATTCAGATCCACGCACTTCGCAGATGCTGAGTTATGCTGTGAAGTGCCGGCTGCACTGTCTGATGAATCCTTTGTCCCTAGAAAGCCATCTGTGTCCTAGAGATGGAGAAGGGCTACTGGTGGTGCAGGAGGAAGAAGCAGCGGGCAGGGGTGAGACTGACAGTTGGCTCCAGGCCAGACGGTAGCCCGGATGAGCGCTGGTGCTTCAGGTGAGCAGGGGTGTGGGTGGGGACGGGCAGGCAGGGTCTGCATGCCCGAGGACTCTGGCCAGGGCAGGTGAGGTCAGCGCTGCTGGACCTCATTAGATCCAGAGCTCCAAGGCCTGCCGCTCTGCCTATCAGTTCATCTTCCTGTCCACTGACTAAAACTGAAGGTCCCTCCCCGGTGGCCCCTGACTAACTCCTTCAGGCCTGAAATGGGGTACAGTCAGGAGGCCAAGAAGCCAGAGGCATCCTGGGGTCAGAGTGTGCTAAGCCTGCAGTGACTGGTCGGCTTTGCCCTTCCACCCTCCACCCCCATCCTGACCCTGAGGCTGCAACCCTTCCCCGGAGAGCAGACTCTCCCCCCGGAGAGGGAGCCTGGTGACAAGTGCACAGCCAGAAACACACTTTTCTGAGGGCACAGCCAAGCAAGGGGTGGGTTTTAGGACATGGAGTAGCTGTGAAAAGACTCCAGGGCCTGGGTCCACAAAGACCCAGCTCCTCTAAACTCCTCTTTGGATGCTGGGGACAATCCAGGTCACTGTGAATAGCTAGAGGGGACAGACACCTGTTCCTCCCTGTGGGCCCCTGGCAGGGGCAAACGATCTGAGAGCTGGGAGCACAGGCTCAGGTGGGCTGGTGGATGGTCCAGAGTCCTGTGGAGAAGACTCGTCCTCTTTGCCCTCCTCCGGGGCAGCCGCTGTCCTGCACCCCCGGCCTCCTGGAGCCTCATAGCTGCCCTGTCTCCTGCAGGGTGGAGGAAGTGAACTGGGCTGCATGGGAGCAGACGCTGCCCACGGTGTGCGAGGAGCCCTCGGCGCGGGGCGGCCCTGGTGAGTGTGTCAGTGTCTGCCTGGCCGACAGCTCAGAGTCCGGGCTCCAGGCTCCATCCGTGGAGGGGCTTTGTCCCATCAAGTGGGGTGTCTCCCAGTCTCTCCTCCGTCTCCTCGCCATCATGTGGGCAACTGGCTCCTGGTGCACCCTCCCCTCCTGCCTCTTCCTGTCCAGGTTTCTGTCTGTCCATCCGCTCATTCAGTGGGTTCTGGGGGGACCCAGCAGGGGAACAAGTTAGGGAGCACCCAGTGCCCACTGGCTCCACCCCAACAGGCCAGCCTGGCCAGCCCCACACCTGAGAAGCCACTTCCTCTGACCTTGCCTCATGGCCCAAGCCTGTTCAAGGCCCCGCCATAGAAAGGCTCCTCCATTTCTAGGGTGGTGCTGGCCCCCCTCCAAGAATGACCCCTTTCCCCACCAGAGGCCTAGCTCTCTGCAGGGCAGGGCTCTTCTAGAATCCTCTGTAGCTCCCACCTCAAGACTTCTGGCTGCCCTTGTCTCCTTTCTCGTGCTCTTTCCAGACTCCATCTGCTGTGCCCCGGCCCCCTCCCCACAACAGCCTCCCCATCACTGGAGAACCCTGTGTGTGGAGTCTCCTCTGGCCTCCAGGGCTCCTGGGTCCCTGACCACACGGCCCTCACTGATAACTTCCTGCCCACCTGTCTGTGTGTTTCCCTCCCTCCGAGTGCTGCTGTCCCCTCCCTTCAGGACTCTGAAAGTCCCCTTGTCATTCCACACCTCACTACCTGCTGTGACCCCTGACTGGACATCACCAACGGGAACAGCCTTGGGGCTGCCCTGCCAGGACCACATTTGTCAGTCTGCCCCTCCTCGCCCAGGCGGGAGGACTTGTGGGTCTCTACCACCCCCTGCCCCCTGGTGCTGAGTGTCCTTGGGACCCTCTGCCCTGCCCCTCCCACGTCTGCACCCAGACCCTAGACAAGGCTTTCGGCTCCAGGCTCATCCCACTCCAGCCCCTCTGATGCAGACAAAAACCACACACAGCCCCCAGCACACACCTCCCACCGCCTGGAAGGCCACCCTCCTCCTCCTTGGGTCAAGGCCCCTCCCTGCACCTCCCTCCATGTGACGGCAGTCCCTCGACAGTGCTCCTTGTTCCTTTCTCTCCTTGGCTCTGTCCCAAGTGCCCCTTCCATTCTCTGGGCGTCCACCTTTCCCATCTTCTCCCTGGGTGGGGTGGGGTCTCCTCTCTTCTCCGAGCACCTGACTCTCACCACTGGCTTTTCAGCATATCATCTCAGGTATTCCAGTTTCTAACACAAAAAAGCCTGTCACCTGCAGGCACTCTCAGCTCCTGGGAGGAGGCCCCTGATGGGCACGTGGTGGGGGGAGGCACTGCCGGGGACTCCTCACCTACTGTCCACAGGCAGGGGTGGTGCCATAGCTGTGGCCTCCTCCTGTTTCCTGGCGCCTGTCTCCTGGGGTACACACCCTGAGGACCAGGCCACTGTGGTCTTCACCCCTTCACAGGCGCCATGATGAGCCCGGCTTTGGCCTCCCAGTCCAGCCAGGACAGCGCTGTGGAGGAAGACCATGTGCCTCTGCAGCCCCTGGAGTCCCACTGATGGACAGAGGAGGGAATCTTTCCAGTCCCACCTGCTGGCTCTGGGGCTCCAGCGGTCTTTGGTGGCAAAAATGAATAAATATTTTCTTGTGACTAACTCTTCTGGAAACGTTAGCTGAGTAAAGGTACTGGGCTCTTGGGCTGGGTGGCATCTGCCATTTCTCTGAGAGTTTACCTGTGTCTGGGGCCGGGCTGCTCTGGCCATCTCCTGGGCACAGGGACCCTCACCTGCAGCCCCCCAGCTGCCCTCTTTGGGATGCAGGCAGCTGGCCGAAGCGCTGTGCCCACTGTCACCACAGAAGCGAGGTGGTGGACACAGGCCAGTAGGGCCACCTCTACCCCAGCCTTCAGACACCCGCTAAAGTCACCTGCAGGACGTCTCTCAGCCCGCTTCAGGACTGAACTTCATTCAGGCTGTGGATTACCAATTGCTCTTGAGCAGTTCCCACCCCTGCAAGCCGGAGGGACCTCCCTGGGACACCAGAGCAAGGTTACCCTGGCCTCTGAAGGCTTGCGAGGCTCCGGGCGCCCTCCGGGTCCCTAGCCGGCATCCCCAAGCATTTCCGGAGGCCTCCTGCTCTCCTTGGCACTTACACTAAATCCTTCGCGCATGACAGTGGACCTCGTGGGTGTCTGATCCCTTGGCGTGGGTCCGTCTAGAAGCGCCCCCTCCCTACATTAAAACCCCACGCCTATTTCTAAGACCCGCTCAGTAACTGATGGGTCACCACCGCGTTTCCGGCATTCTCCCTTGGGGTCCTGTGTGTTCGTTCACAGGACGTGCGTGGACGGGCTGAATGTTTTTTAAGTGGCCAGACCCGAGCCTGTTCCCACGCTGTGGGAGGGAGGAAGGCTTCACCGCTGTTGAAACGCGGGCGCGACTGGAGGAGTACCGAAGGAACGGGGGGCGGGGGGCGGATGAAGGGAGTGAGGGGGGCGGTCGGGGCGCAGCGGCTGGAAGGGCTGGTGCGGGGAAGGCAGACGGTCCCAGCCCCCAGGAGAGGAGCGGTCACAGTGTGTGCAAGCCTGCCGCGCGCCAGCCTCTGTAGGGTTTCGAGGGCATGATCGCACGTAACGCGCAGAACCACGGTCTGCAGCCTCCGCCACTCCACCTTCCAGAGAGGTAACCGGAAGCTCGCGATGGCCGAAACTCTACTCCCGACCACCCGGGGGCGGCGCGGCGGGACAGTCTCCAAACTACCAGCGAGCTCTAGCTCCTCGCACGCGCCCTGGGGCTAGCCGCGGGCCTGTGACCCAGAATTCTTGGGCCTCGGAAGAGACCATGAGCTCCGCAGGAGGGGGAATCCGGCCGGCGCGGCGGAGGCTGTGCCGTTAAACGGACCGGAAGTTCCCGTGAGTCTTTGCCAGGATTCCCCTCCCATCGCTGAGGAGTGGAACGTTCCGACTCCTTAAGGGCCTGGGACGCGGGCTTTCTGGTCTTTCCGCTGCCGGTGTTGCGAGCCGGGTTGGGTATTCAGTTAGGGCCTGTCAGCGGGCGGCGAGGGCGCCAGAGCTTGTTTAGTTTCTCGACCGATGTTCCCCGGAAGCGTAACTGGAGCGCGGCGGGCGGCTGCGCCCAGGCGGGCCTGGGGGCGGGCGCCTTGGCCTTGTGCTCATATCTGGGGACCGAGGATAGAGGAGCGCGTGCATCTTTGTCCTGCAGGGTCGCTGCGGTCGGGAACCCCTCTCCCCGGGCTCGCGGCCGGGAGTGAGTGACCCCGAGAGGACTGGGTAAGCGGAGCTGCCTGCACCTGAGGGCGCGGGGCGAGGCTCGTAGGGGGGTCTCGAGGGAGGCTTGCTCGGCTGTCCTGATGATCCCGTAGGAAGTGCCGTCAGAAGCGATAACTGACGACTTTTACGCTTACCTGATGCAGTCGCTGATACCTGACGCTTTAGGTGCCCGTAACTGCCAGAATCTGCCCTAAATGCACGTCCTGATCCTTGTTTCAGATAGCGGCCCACTCGGTTTTGCAGATGGGAGCAGCAGGTCTCCTCCTCTTACCTCGAGGTAAGAACCAGTCTCTGTGGACTTAATAACATTAACTTATATGTGTCTAAAGTTCTTCCACCCTTAAATGCACGGATATTGCCTGATGACTTGCCGTTGTCACTTTCATGCATTTGATATAATTATGCACGGCCTCTTGGCGTGTTTGGGACGGTTTGGTTGTGGCCCCTAGCCTGAAACCGCGTCTGTGTTCAGAAACAGATGCCTTCAGGCAGGTTTAGCCAAAGCCTGGGTCCTCGGGGCGGTACTAGGAGTGGTGAGGTGCTTGGCTGCTCTGATGAGATCACTAATAGGAAGTGCCGTCAGAAGCGATAACTGACGATAAAGTTTCCCAACTGACTGCAGTCAAGGCATCCTCACCATTTGGCGGTGCCCAGGAGTTGGGTGGTCTGGACTGTGACCCGTAATTTCTGTATTCACCCAGGTTGCCAGTTGGTGAGGCATTGCCAGCACGTGATCACCAGCCACCGAGTATGGGAGCCTGGACTGAGGTGAGTAAACTTTGGATTGTAGTTGAGGAGGCCAAGGTGTTCAGTTGAATCGTGAAGTTGCTATTGGACCATATGTTGGCAGTTTCGTCTGGCTGACCTAGACCTTGACCTTTGTCATATCTGAGAATGATTTTGGTTTGTGTGTGGACCAGATGGCAGAGTGAACCCAGGAGTTCCTTTTTATGTCGTGGCTGTAGAGTCCTGAGCAAACTTTCTGCTCTGAGATGCCCTGAAAATTGAAAGCCTTAGGTGTGTAAATGTTTAAAACAATGTGACTGAATGGAAGTTGAAACATCTATAAAGATGGCAGTTATGACTCAGTCCCTAAGGACTGTTGAGGGGATGGATGTGCATTTGTATAGTTGTGGCTGTCAGCACAGTGGGAACTGCTTCCAGTTGCCCTTGGCTGTCTGTCCACAGGTACCTTATTCATCCCTCCAGGGTCTGAGCTCTGAAGAGTGGTGACCAGCAGAGTTTTAGAGCTTGCAGCAATGGCAGGAGCACCCCAGCCCAAGACAAGGTAAGACCTGATCTGGACCATGACCGTCTGCATGGTGGAATGGATGAGCAGCTAGTTTTTTGCTTTTTTTTTTTAGCAGCTAGTTTTGTTAAAATGGTTTTGCAGAAAAGGATATCAATGATGAAATCACCCAAAAGAAGCTGGAATTACCGGCAGATTGTGTAGTGGTGAACCTATGGTTTTCTGAGGATATCTTTATGCTGTGAATGACTATTCTGGGGAGTATAAAGTAAGATTCACTGATACTTAGTTTCCTTGCAGGCTATGCTGCAGCAGGGGCAGAATTTGGAAGCCGCAAGGACCAGTGGCAGCCATCAACTTGGACTCGAAAATACAGGCTTCAACGTTTTGTTTTGTGTTGAGTATCAAAGGGGACATTCTTATTGTGAAAGAGCCAAGAAATGGATTTGGCAGCCTTTTTCTAGGACAGTGGAGTCATTAAATTCATAGTTTCATTGTATTGTTCCTTAAGCAAAAGTAGCTTTTTTGTACTTGTAAATATTGTATGCATTTGTTATACTGGGTGAGAGAAACTTCCTGAAATTTGTATCTCCATGCAGTTACCGTAGATGTAATAAAAGGATGCTCTTTGGTATTAAGTTCTTAGAAATGTGTATTTTTGAAGAAAAAGTCAAGTCTGATCACTGCTGACAATTATTGTTCCGTCTCTAAGTCGTGTCGATATTAGTGGTCCAATTAACTCCTTGTAACTTTCCCTTATGGTCAGTTTAAGGTGTTCTCCCCTCTTGAGACTTAGGGCAAAAAATCCCAAAGCATTTAAGGCATCTGTACACAGTCCCTGTTCCTCTGGGCTCTGTCCATTGGCATGAGCTTCCTCTCTCTTGAAGCCCCAGTCTGTAAAGGTCTTTGCTCCCTGGCATCAGATTAGAAGCTTCACTAACCCTCTTTACCTGAGGGGCCTTGGTTCACCAACATCATGGGTACCCGGGATAATTTTCTCCAATTCAGCAATCAGCTGGGCTTTTTGATTGGGCCTGAATGGGTAGGCCTTGGGTGTAGGGACAGTGGGGTGGAGACTTGCTTTTTTTCCCCCCTCCTCCCAGCTGTGGCTGCTCGGAGGCACTTCATCTTTGTGGTCCTGGGGTTTTGGGAATGTGCTCATATTTTGGGGACCCCATGGGAAGGAATTTTATGGGAAATGGTCCTTTTGAAAGGAAGCAAGGCTCACTGTGACCTGTACCCTAGCAACAATCACCTATGAGAAGGTCTGGTAATCTGCAGTGTTTTGAGTGGGTCTTATATTTTGTGCATGCGCTGGTCTGCCCCAGGTTTGCTAGGCAGGCTGCCCTAAATACTGGTGGATTTAGGGAATAGCTGGTACCCTGGGTAGGCCCTGGGATCACATCACAGGCTGAAAGATGGACCTTGTAGATGGTGGGAAGTTTGTTCCAAGGAACCCAAGGCTCCACAAAGAGACACCCTTTAGTCCAGATGGGGAGGGGACTCGTGGGGTCTCTAGGAGCCAGTCCCCTCCCTTAGCCCTTGACCTGGGGTACAGTCAGCATCTGGCTGGGGTTTGCTGGCCTGAATATTTGTAATTCAGGATTGGAAAGTCCTGGGTTAGATGGAGGGCCCCTACTACACTCCTTTCCTGGGGGAGAGCTCTCCTGATTCACAGTAGCTCAGGCTTCCAGCACCTCCAACCAGCTGCACCCACAGGTCTAGGGAGAGTAAGGGTGGATTCCTTTTAAGCCAGGGATGACTTCTCAGGAGCCAGAGGCAGACGTGGGTAGACAGGGGAGATGGAGAGAGGAGGTACAGTGCTCCTTTCCCAGGTGGTTCCATCTGGCTTCCCGTGGGGGTGGGGGGAGGCACTGCCCAGGCCCACTGTGGAGCTCCCCCCCAGGAGCCCCAGCCTGCCTCAGCCATCCCATCCCAGGAGGAGTGACTTTGTCCCGCACGGCTCTGTCACGTCTGGGTTGCACCTACAGTTTCCCTGCCCTCCTGGTCTCTCGTGAGTGTTTCAGGGCCCCCTCCAGGATCCTCTGGGCCCAGGGCCTCGTCCTGGGTCTCATGCCCACTGCCCGGGCCCTCGCCCAGCTCCAGGATGGTGGGCAGGTGGCCCTGCTTGGGGGAGCGCTTGCGTAGGCTGAGCAGGAAGGGCTGGGGCAGCGAGAAGATGTCCACGTTGTTGCCCAGGTCGATCCACGTGACGCTGGGGAACTTCCTGGGGTCTCTGAGGGCGTCGGTAAGGTCGCGCAGCAGAGCCCGCGTCAGCCGGTTGCCGTTGAGGGCCAGTGTGGTCAGCCGGGGCAGCGTGCTGAGCGCCGGCAGCAGCTGCAGAACCATGTCATCCGTGAGGCCCGTGAAGCCCAGCTCCACGCTATCCACCTGCTCCCCGCAGCGCTGCAGGTAGCTGGTCACCCGTTCCAGGTCACGGGAGGTCAGCGGGATGCCTGACAGGTCCACCGTGTTGTCCGGAGGGCTCCCGGCCAGGACCGCCTTGAGGCTGAAGGGGAGACGGGACAGCAGGGTTTGGAGCGAGAGCGGCAGGCTTTTCTCCGGAGGCCGAGGTGGGTCACCTCCAAGAGCCAGCCTCCACTCAGCCCTGTGACTTCAAGAGGTCAGGGACCCCAGGCCCCTTGCATTGCCCCACCTCTCAACCTGGCTGCCCAGTGGGCAGAGGCTGGGGGACCCCAGGGGAGGGTTAGGGTTAGGCAAACGTCTGGGTCTGCCCTGGATGCCTTTCCTCCTACTCATGTGACCTTTACATCCTTAACCTCTGTGCCTCAGTTTTTAAGCTGAAAAATGGAGACAACTGGGTACCACAGGTTGTCATGTGAAATAAGAATGCATTCAGGACAGTGCCTTGTAGAGGAGGTGGTGAATGGGCGAGTTCCCTGATCCACCCAAGAGTGAAATAAGATCTTGGGGGGCCCCTCCTTCAAGACCACCTTCCGGCCAGAAGGAGGATCCTTAGGGAGAGCTCTCAGGACAGCAGGCAGGGGTTGGGGGTGGGTGCAGGGGCCTGGAGCCTGGTGGGGGCTGCTGTCTACCCCCTTCCACTCCCCACCTCCTCCACCACTTGCTCTTCTGCCCCGCCTCTTGTCTTCTTGCTCTGGACCCAGATCTCCTGGTCTCCAGGTACCCAGGTAAACCCCAAAGCTCCAACCCTGGGAAGGACAGGGGGGTGGAGGGGCCCCAGATCGCAGCTTGGACTTCCTGTTGGTCTTGTAGGAGAAAACCAGGCTGAGGTAAGAACTCAGTAGGAGTTACAGCAGAGGGACCACAGGTGCAAAGGCCCTGAGGCTGGTGGAACTCAGCATGTCTGTGAGCCAGCAGGAAGGCCAGTCTGGGGGAAACAGACCTGCACTTGGGGCTGACGGGGAGGCCCTGGCTGGAGTGAGGCTTCTGAACGGAGAGTGGACTGAGCATTCCCGTGCCCTGGGGAGACAGAAGCCCCTGGGTCCCAGCAGAGTTCACAGCCGAGCTTCTCCTTCCTCTGCAACCAGCTCACAAATCTCCTGGCCTTCTGGGTTCCAAGGGTCCTGTCCTGCACTCTCCCAACACTTGGCCTCACCTTGGCCCGACTGGAGGCCCCTGTGCCTACTTCCTCCCCCTGGGAGGGGCCCTGAGGAGTCTTCCCCTGGCTTGGAAGTGGGGGCGGTATCCGGAAGGGAAGGGGGACCAGACCTCTTCTCTGTGCTTCCCCTCCTATCCCATCTGCAGGAGCTGGAGAGGAGCCTGCGCACCAGGACCCCAGTCATTCTGTCCCATGATTCATCCAGAGTATGTTCCCCTCCGCTTTCTCCTATGATGCTGTCCTAGCCCTGGTTCTGTGTCCCAGGGTCTCCTCTGCCTCCAGGGTGCAGGCGGCCACACAACCCCTGAGGGTCCTCACAGCTGCATGAGCCAGGAACTTGGTAGGGTCCGGGACCCTGGGAGACATCAGGAGGGCTGGTGATGGGTGGGAGGAGTACCCACAGTCAGCCCCCACTGCACAGATCAGGGCCTGGATGCCAGAGCCTCTCAGGGCTCATGCCCACCTGGAATGCCCCCCAACCCCCATCGATCCTTTTTCTCCTGCAAGCAGCTCGTGTCCTCTCCCCACTGCCCTGGGAAGGGTTGCTGGACGCCCCCCAGGCCCATCCCGACACAGCTGACTGGGAGCTGCCCTTGGAGGAGGAGGCTGGGGGGCGCTGGACTCACCAAGCCTGGGGCTTCCTCTTCACCAGCCCGCGGTGGCGCCTCCACTGGGAGTGGGGGCTGAGGTGGTACGTCAGCTGCCGGCACAGCTTCTCCATGGAGCCCAGCGCATCGCCCTCCTGCAGACCAACCACACGTCCCTGAGTCGCTGGAGCAGGTGGGGAGCCAGGCCCCTCCCTCCACCTCCCGGCTCTGCAGGACCAGCACGGCCACCCCGGGCTAGCTCGGTGTGGAGACCTGCTGCACTGGCTCCCGGTGGCTGCCCGGAGCAGGGGGCAGGGGTTGCAGACTCATCTGCATGCTGGTGTTAAGTTTCTGTGAATTAGTTGCTGTCGTGAATAAACCTGAGATTTCTGTAAGAGCCGGATTCCAGGTGATGTGACAGGTGACCCCTTAGCCAGAGTCACCACGGTCCCTGCCACTTCCCGACGCCCAGGGCTGTCCTCACTGGCTTTCCTGACAAATGCCCGCTGGGCCCCTCCCAGGTGCTGGACATTTGCTCTGGACACTGGGAGCAAATGTCCTTACCCTCGTATTTCACACGGCAAAGAGGACAATGACATCCTTTACCACGCCTCTTCTGCCCACATCAGCAGTGGGAAAATAAAGGAATGACATCCCCCTTCGTTTCCTGTCTGGTCCACCAGCATTTGAGCTCAAGACCCTGGGTGTTATGGCCTGAACTGTGTCCCCCCAAATTCTTAAACTGAAGTCCTAATCCCCAGCACCTCAGAATGTGGCTGTATTCAGAGACAGGGCCTTGAAAGAGTAATTAAGATAAAATGAGTTCATCGAGACGGGCCCTAATCCTATATGACTCGTGTCCTCATGAGCAGAGACCAGAACACAGCCGTGTACAGAGGAGAGACCATGTGAGCACACAGGCAGAAGACGGCCATCCGCATGCCAAGGAGGGCAGCTTCAGAAGAGAACAACCCTGTTAATGTCTTGATCTTGGACTTCCAGCCTCCAGGTCTGTGAGGAAACACATTTAGTCTGTTTAAGTGGTATTTTTGTCATGGCAGCCCCAGCAAACAAATATGCTAGGTTAGAGGATGCAGAGGGCAGATTTCAGAGACTCCTGCTCTGTCCAAGGGAAGTCAGTTCAGCAGAGAGTCTCCGGCCTGAGAGACTGAGTGGTCCACAGCCTGTGTGCTCACCAGACGGTCCAGGGCCAAGGACCAAGGCCACGGAGTGCCAGGTGTGGGTGCCACCCACTTGCAGAAGGCAGTGCAATGTGGTGGGTCAAACATTACAGTGGCCAGGGCCCACCGGGGCCCCTGACACAGGGCAGGTACTTGGTGAAGACCAGCTTGATTATGACCATTGTCACCATTACTCTGCTGGCAAGAGGCAGCACACAGCTCTCCCCCCTCATCTGCTGTTGGGCTTTCCGAGGTTTTCATTACTCGTGGTCAACCTTGGCCTGAAAGTATTAAGCGGAAAATCCTCGAAATAACTCATAAGTTTAAAACTGCACTGTCCTGAGTAGCATGATGAACTGTCATGTTGCCCCGTTCCATCCTGTTGGGGATGGATAAATCATTCCTTTGTGAGGTGTAACCCACACTGTATATATTACCTACACCGTTAGGACAGAGAACACAGTTTTATACAGTTTGGTACCATCTGTTTCAGGCATCCCCTTGGAGTGCTTCCAGGTGGCACTAGTGGAAAAGAATCTGCCTGCAATGCAGGAGACTGTAAGAGACTCAGGTTGGAGCCATGGGTTGGGAAGATCCCCTGGAGGAGGGCATGGTTATCCTCTCCAGTATTCTTGCCTAGAGAATCCCAGGACAGAGGAGCCTGGTGGGCTACAGTCCATAGAGTTGCAGAGTTGGACACAACTGAAACGACTTAGCACACATACACGAAGGTCCTGGAACATATTCCCTGAGGATAGTGTGGGATCTACTGTATTGAGTAGTTAAGAACATAGACTTGATCCAAACTGTGTGGATCCAAATCCTTGCATTGTCACCTCCTGTGTGACCTTGGGCAAATCACTTGACCTCTCTGTGCCTCTGATCCTCGTCTGTAAAGGGTTAAGCAGGATGGGGCAGCAACCAGCTCACACGGGGCCATATGGAGTTGCAGGGGCCTATGGGGCCTCCAGCTGGGGGATGTGACTGGATTTATGGGCTGGGGGTGAGGACAGGTCTAGCCTGGACACAATCGCCAGCATCTGATTAAACCCCTGGCCAAGGAATGAGCAGAGCAGGCAGACAGGGGGATCAGTCAAATATCAAAGGGGCAGAGGGAGAGCCCAGGGGACGTGAAATGACAGCGAAGGCTCGGCCAGAGAAGCAGGAGGAAGCGGAGCCCTGGGCACCAGGAAGGGGGCTGGTGGGTTCAGAGACCCCACTGGAGACTCCAGTGCGGAGGTGCTGGCCAGCACAGGCTCAGGGATGGTGGTCATGGTGCTGGCCGGGGTGAAGGCCAACTTCTAGGCCAAAGGGAGAAGGGAGGGTGGCACATCTAAGCCAAGGTTCTGCACCTGGGATCCTTTCACAATTATTTGTTTATTTATTTGGCTGCTCTGTGTCTCAGTTACAGCATATGGGATTTTCGACTTTTGATGTAGCATGTGGGATCTTCAGCTGTGGCATGTGGGATCTAGTTCCTTGATCAGGATCAAACCCAGGCCCCCTGCATTGGGAGCACGGAGTCTTAGCCACTGGATCACCGGGGAAGTTCCCTTTCCCTAGGACCCTCGCATACCAGGGTCACCCAGAGCTTCAGAGAACACAGTTGCCTGGGCCATCCCCAGTGATGGGTGGACACTGGGACTTTTAACACCTCCCCCCTACCTCAGCCGAGATTCCCCTGTGCTGCCAGGTGGACCAGTGGGGTGGGATGTGGTAGTCTGCCCAGTATCACCCCCAGGACCACCCGGGCTATTCCAAAACTGAGAAGCGAGCTCCTAGCCCTAATCTTAACCTCTGACCACTTCTCAGGGGTTCCAAATTGGGAGCCACAGACTGTCACTCAAACTTCTCGGCCAGAAGGAAGAAACAGAAAGTTCAGTTCTGTCGCTCAGTGTTGTCTGACTCTTTGCAACGCCATGGACTGCAGCACGCCAGGCTGTCCTGATCATCACCAACTCCCGGAGCTTGCTCACACTCATGTCCATTGAATTGGTGATGCCATCCAACCATCTCATCCTCTGTTGTCCCCTTCTCCTCCTGCCTTTAATCCTTCCTAACATCAGGGTCTTTTCCAATGAATCAATTCTTTGCATCAGGTGGCCAAAGTATTGGAGTTTCAGCTTCAGCATCAGTCCCTCCAATGAATATTCAGTACTGATTTCCTTTAGGATTGACTGGTTTGATTTCCTTCCAGTCGAAGGGACTCTCAAGAGTCTTCTCCAACACCACAGTTCAAAAGCACCAATTCTTCGGCGCTCAGCTTTCTTTATAGCCCAGCTCTCACATTCATACTGGACTACTAGAAAAACCGTAGCTTTTACTAGACCGACCTTTGTCCGTAAAGAAACAGAAAAAGAGGGGGTAAAGAGCCGCCGCAGTGCGCCGGTATCGCCACCAGGGGGCAGCCGCGCACACAGCGCGGTCCCCAAGCTGGGCCTGTGCTCTTGTTTACTAAGCAGGGACGGAAGATGTGGTCAATTTGCAGGGGGCCTGAGGCCAAACATGAGCCTGCGTCGTCAGGGGTGAGCGCGCCTCCGCTTGTCTGAACTAAGATTCAGTGACTCACATTATCTACTAGACACTGTGTACTGCCTCTGGCTTCGCCTACGTCCCAATCCTGTAATCACAGTCATCGTATGAGATGGGTGCCCCTGTAATCCCTCCTGACAAACACGGAAATAAATAAGTCGAGGGGATGGCAGGCCAGGCGACGTGAAGGCTGGCATCAGGATGCAAACCCCGCAGTCACTCTGAGGCTGGGCTCTGCTCTGCCCTCAGGTGATGAATCTTTCTCGAAAGTGAGTTCAAGGTGCTTCTATCCTTTGCAACTAGGAAAGCCCCAAGCAAGCTCACTTAAGTTTTCCCACTCCAGGCCTCTGCCTGCAGGAACAGCTAAGCAGGACTGGCCCAGCGGTGGAGGAGGAGGAAGGAAGGGGGGAGGCGAGGAAGAAGGAGGATGCTGGCCCTTCTCCTCTTACTCTGAAAGCCGTGAGGCCCAGCAGCCCCTCTGTGGGACCAGACCGCACTCCCAAGCTACTGCTGACTGGTCCAGAAGGGGGCACTGGAATCCTAACTTTAGACAAGACTCCTGGAGACTGAACCCTGACAACCCTGAGACATGGGGAGGGGGGTGGGGAGGGGGCAGGAGCAGAGGTGGGGGGCAGGTATCTGTGCTGGTTGGGGTCCCAGAGCCTCTTTCCAGCTTGGCTGCCACTGGGCCCCACGAGCCCCCTTAGTATGGGAAGGATAAGCCCTCTTCCTGGCTTGAGGCAGCCCGCATGGGCTTCTGTTACTTGCAACGGAGTCTTAACCCACAGCAGAGGTGCCAAGGCAGGTTGTGGAATCTGCTCTCTAGGCTTTCCTCCCACCCGTGGAAAAGGAAGGAGGGGGAGGGGTGTGGCACAAGTTGGGAAGACTGGGCACCTGCCCAGTGCTGCTGACCAGAGGCCCCAGAGAAGACCCTGCTTGAGGGGTTCACTGACCTGTCAGGGGAGAGGCCCACCGCAGACCTGCAGGCCCCTCCGGGCGGGGTCAGGCCCCTTCCGATGCCATCTACTGTCTTCACCCCTGACCCCAGGATAACAAGCAGGGCCTTTCACCACTCTGCACCCAAGGCTTCTTCATTCATTCATCAAACACGGCTGCCCTGCCTACTGTGTGCTGGACGCTGCTCCAGACACTGAGACTGTACTGGGCTTTCTGTCTACGCCTCCCCCATCCACTCTCTGTTCTCTGTGCTGGACAGGCTGAGCTTTTACGGACAGACTGCATCACTGGCCCTCTTGCTCCTGACTGCCAGTGTGATCAGCTAATGGGAGGGAGGTCAGAGGGCAGGAGAGAAAGGCCAGGGATTAAGTCTTCTTGTTCCTGCCCTGCTTCAGTTAGCCTCCAAGATAGCCCCACAGATGCCGGACTCCTGGGTGTGTACAGCCTCCTTCCACCAGAGACAGGGCTGATCAGGCGATCCACTATGGCAGTGATGGCATGTGACATCTGAAGCTGGCTCAGAAGACACTGCGCTTCTCCCTTGCTCTCGGGCATCACCCGCTCTGGGATAAGTCAGCTACCCTGACATGAGGGAGCTCAAGCAGTGGACGGGCCGCAGGCAGAAAGCTGAGGCCTCCCACCATTAGCCATGGGGGGTGTGCCATCCTGTCAGTCCCCTTCCAGACTCCAGATACTTGCAGCCTCAGCCAGTGTCCCGAGCCCCCAGCTAGACCCCGAGCTGCCAAGCTGCCGCTGTTCCTGAATCCCCCACCTACAGAGATGGTAAAACGATGCTAGTCCATTGTTCTAAGCCACCACGTTTTAGGGTGATTTGTTATGCAGCAACAGAAAACACAATAAAGTATTAAAAAAGAAACAAAGAGAAAAAAAGGAAGATACAGGGCGGTTTTGGGAGAGGCGTTCTCCTCCCGACTTGGGCGATACAGCTCTGCCCACAGCCCTTCCTCGGTGACGACTTCCTGCTGCTGGTCTCCGGTGTCCCAGTGGCCCAGTTCCATTCCCTGCTTCCTGCCCACAACCGTGGAAATAGTCCCTTATTGTGGCTATTAAGTCGCTAAGTCAAGTCCACCTCTTTGCGACTCCATGGACTGCAGCACGCCAGGCTTCCCTGTCCTTCACCATCTCCCGGAGCTTGCTCAAACTCATGTCCATCGAGTCGATGATGCCATCCAACCATCTCATCCTCTAACGCACAGTGGAATGTGTCACCTGCTTGTGCCAGGAGCAGGATGACTGTGAACAGGCGGACATCCTCTCTTGCCCCTCCGGAGTTTATATTCTAGTGGGCAGAGCAGACACTAGGCCAACAAACACGTCAGCAAGATAATTTCAGAGGACAGTGAGTGGAATGAGAAAATAAACGGGGCTGATCAGAGACCTACTGAAGGGAGGCTGGGCAAAGAAGGCCTCTGAGAGGCACTGCTTAGGCTGAGTCTTAAAGGAGGAGAGGAGAGCTGGCGCAGGAGGCAGCAGAGTCCCGAAGGGCGGAGAGAATCTGGATGCCACAGGAAGAGAGGAGCGTGGGGGCTGGAGTGGAGTGGGAGCGATGGGAGGGGAGATTCAGGCGGATCCAGAGGAGGGGTTGCGAGTTCCTTAAACCACAGCACCACACAGAACGCTTTTCAGGAGGTACCTGGGTGATGCGGTTTACCCCTGCACACGAAGGGCAGAGAGGGCACAGAGTCCAGCTGGAGGCTCTTCCAGCAGCCTGAGGAGGAGGGCCTTGGACTTGGCCTCGACACATTAGAGAACTAGGACTGGTGGGACATGCTGACCGGTGGACAATGCGGGTGCTCCGTCCAAATTGCCCAGGGTCCACTGTTCCCGACTTTGTGCCCGGCCCTTCTCTGCTGTGGCCCTGCCTGGACAACCAGCACTTGCTGGCTTTGCGGTAGCAGCCCTCTACCAACCCACCCCACACCTGCCCCAACGGACCCCCAGTCCTCCTTGTCTAGCCCTCCACCTAGGAATTTTGGCACCAGACACTCTGGAAGCCAGAGAGAAGGCCCTAGACAGAGCTCCAGATGGGGGCGCCACCCTGGAGCAAGGTTCAGCCCCTGGGCACCCAGGCCAGGTGTGGGGTGGACCTGGGAACCACCTCTTGCTCTGATCCTGGTTCTACCCTGATGTGGAGGCCGCCGCAGGACTCCTCCGCCCTGTGCTGGCTTCCTGCTCCTTTCTCCTGCTACAAGGAAGCATGTCTTTTAGAAACTGCTGGAAATTGAGGGATGGGAGAGAAGAAACCAAAACAGACAGGAAAGCCCAAGGGGGCAGCTGACCTGCTGTGGCCGTCCCCTCCCTCCCGGGTCCCAGCCTGGACTGTGGAGCTGGCGGGAAGGGGAATGGATCTCCCACCCTGAGGGGCTGGGCCGCGCCCACAGAGCCTGGAGAACCGCGGAGCCAGGCTGGAAGTGGACCCGAGTGAAGTGGGTGGGTGCAAAATGACACTCGGTCCAGAGAGGAAAACCAGTGGATGTAGTGGGGAGTGTGGTGAACTGAACGGCGGGTATCCTCACACGGCAACTTCGTGTAGACTAGACAGAGCTCACCTCTCGCTGGACACGGTCCTGCCCCTGCGCCCATGGCTGGTGGGCAGAGAGAGGGTTTGGACTGAGCTGTCTCCTCCTGCCCCACCCCCTCTGTGCACGTGTCTTTGTGCAGGATGCAACCTATGCAACTGTACATGGCGGCCCTGACACCAGACAACAGGGGTGGCTACTCAGCTCCAGGCCTTAGAAATGACGAGTATCCCCATTTTCCAAGGGCAGACAATATGGGGATTGTGTGAAATAGTTTTAAATGTTGGCAACAAATCCAGATTTGATGCACCTGGTGGGCTGAACAAAGCCAGCACCGAGGGTGCAGGCGTGTAGCCTCTACCATGGATGCTGGGCCTCAAGTGCCTGCACGAGGGGCCTGGGCAGCATTGACCAGCCCCCCACCCCGGGCACCGGGCTGTTCTGCCCAGGAAGGTGCCTGCCTCACACCCCAGACCTGGCTGGCTCAGACCATGGCTGGCCTACCGGCTTGGGGCAGTGGATGTAGCGGGCCAGGCTGATGATGAGGTCGTGTGTGATGGGGTCCACCAGGTTCCTGAAGCTGGCGTAGCGGTACAGGACGTCGTCCAGCGAGGTTGACTCCATGCCCAGGTCCTGCAAGAGAGGAGGATGGCCAGAGGTCAGCGAGGACCCCCCTCCGCCCTCCCCTGGCGCCCCACCCAGCACATCCAGGGCAGCTCATGGAGGTGGGTTTCAGTCCCTGGGGTTGCAAAGAGACACAACTGAGCGACTTTTCACTCTGTGTGGCAGGCGAGGCTGGAAAGGTAGGAATTGGAATTCAGCCTATCCATATGTGGATGAGAGACCTCTTCCCTCTTGGGGTCTGTTTCCCCATCTGTGAAATGGGCAGATGGACCACGTTTAGCAGTTACCAAACCGTGTTCCAAGGTCTTGGGGCTGGTAAGACAAGAGGGAGGCCAAGGGTCAGCAAGTCTTTGGGCCCAGCTCTTAGCAGAGCCACTCTGCTCGCTGCCCTTCAGTTTTTTTTTTTAAGGCAGTTCTATTGCCAAAGTCTGAAAAACCTGGACTGGATGGCTGCTTGGGTTTCTTGAGTTCCTACCAGCCCTGCCCTATCTTCCCACCCACGTCCTCTCCAGGCCACTAGAAGTCATCCCATCCTGGAAGGACCAAGAAAACCCGACCTGCTAACCCAGGACGCCGGGGCAGGTGTGGGAGGATGTAAGCTGTCCTTTCCCAGAGGCCCCCCGCCCCCAGGGCCATGTCCCGGTCCTCGGTGTCAGTCTGGACCCCTCCCAGCCTGCTGACAGTGGCTCTGTCTCTCCGGGCAGCTCTTATCTGGAGTCATGAAACTGTCGCTGGGGAGGGGGCTGAGGGTGGAAGGAAGGAAGGGGGTGGGGAGGGGGTCTCCCCAGGAAGGCAGACGTGGCCCCGGTCACGCGCTCTGGGTGAGTGAGTCACGGCCACCCTGCCCTGTGAATTCCAGCTGGGGTGGGGCTCCCGAGGTCCCAGGGCGCCGGGTTATGAGAAGCTGCAACAGGGAAAAACCAGACGGGGCCGGAGAGAGGCTGCTGCACTTTTATTGCTTTATTTCTTTACTTAGACCCCACCTCCTGGAGGAGGAAATAGCCGCCGACTCCAGTATTCTTGTCTGCAGAACTCCATGGACAGAGGAGCCTGGTGAGCTACACAGTCCATGGGTCGCAAAGAGTCCAACACAACTGAGCGACTAACACTACACTTTTGACTCCACCTAGGTCCAGTGCTTGTGCTACTTCAGAGCACCTCACACATCCCGAGGACCTTGGGCCACTTCCAGCATCCCTAGTGTCCTCTCCATGTCCCCCACCAAGCTAGTGTACTGGAGACAAATGTGTCATGAGCACACTGACAGTCCTACTGACCCTGCCCACCAGGGACCTTGACGCTCTGCTCTGGCTGCATGTGGGGATGGGGGGATGGGGGGGTGGAAGAATCACATCCACATGTGGCTCCTCCAGGCTGCCCTGGGCATAGCTTTGGCCTGGGAGGGGCTGGTCTGCCTTGCAAATACCAGGCAGTGAGGAGAATCCTGGCTTCCTCATTACGGGTCTAAATGGTGCCGTCTCTAGGACCTGTGCATGTGAGGTTCCTCATCAGGAAACCTGGGCACATCAGCAGGTACCCAGGTTCCCTGGAGTCACCGCTGTGGGCAGCTTGGCACGCAGAGTGTCCCTGGCCTGGGACCAAGCGGGCCAATGGCCAGCATGTGCCATCTCGAAGAAGTGGGGCCCCCACCTGAGCTTGAAGAATCAGGTTTGGGGACTCACTCCAGCGGGAAAGGTGAGGGGTATGGCTTTCCAAAAAGCGAGCAGAGATTCACACAGCGTTTCTCAAAGCGTGAGGGGCGACCCTCAAGACCCTTTCAGGGATTCTCTGGGGTCCTCTTTTCCAAATCGGCATGATGTACATTTTCTCTGTCGACTTCAACCAAAACAACCTACTGGAAGAGACCAAACACAGAGCAGCAGGTATGAGGATTCAGCTGTCTTCCAAGTCAGCCACACACGAAAGAGATTCACAAAACTATGAAATAACGTGGCTCTCTTCACCGTATTTTTTTCTTTTGGAAAATATATTTTCACAAAAATTTACTTCTTTTGCATGCAAGTTTATTAACTTTATTTTTATTTATTTTTTAAAAAAGAATTTCTTCTGGGCTTAGAAACATCAAAGTCTTTTTTTTTTTTTTAATGTGGACCATTTTTAAAGTCTTTATTGAATTTATTACAATATTTCTTCTGTTTTGGGTTTTGGTTTCCTGGCCATGAGGCACGTGGGATCCCAGAGGAGATCAGGTTGGCATGCCGCAACCAGAGGAGATGGAACCCACATCCCCTGCATTGGAAGGAGAAGTCGTAACCAGTGGACGACCAGGGAAGTCCCGAGCTTATTAATTTTAAATGAGTGAATAAATGTATACTTAAAATGTTTGTTTTGATTTCTTCTAGGTAGACAGCCTTTATTAGATATTACCCATACACACACAAAAAAACCTCTTTGAGGCCCTCCATAATTTTAAGAGTGTAAAGATTCCTCAAGAAATTAAAAGTAGAGAATTCCCCGGGAGTCCACTGGTTAGGACTCAGTGCTTCCACTGCCGTGGGCTCAGGTTTAATCGCTGGTCAGGGAATTAAGATCCTGTAAGCCACATGGTGTGGCCAAAAATAGATAAATAAACAACATTAAAAACAGAACTACCATACAACCCAGCAATCACACTTCTGGGTGTATATCTAAAGGAGATGAAAACATACTTCCAAGGAGATGTCTGCATGCCCATGTTCACCGAGGAGCTGCTCGCAACAGTCAAGTCAGAAACAACCTAAATGCCCATCAGTAGGTGACTGGATACAGCAGATGTGGTCTATATATACAATGGAATACTATTCATCCACAAGAAGGAAATCCTGCCATTTGCAACAATGTGGATGGACCTTGAGAACATCATGCTCAGTGAGATAAGGCAAAGACAAAGACAAATACTGTATGATTGCACTTAAATGTGGAATCTAAAAAGAACTGAACTCTGAAAACACAGTGCATTGGGGCTGGGGGTAGGGGAATGGGAGATGGTGTTTAAGGTTCGTACTTGCAACAAGAAGATAAATAAGTTCACAGTACACTGTTAAAGAAATGCACACAGGTCAGCTACAAAAGACAACAGAAGTATTGTAAACATCAAGCTTGCTAAGAGATAAGACCTTAACTGTTACCAACCCTAGAAGACAAAAACAGGGGTGTTGGCTAATGCTACAATAGTATGCAATGGACAATTCATACAATGCAGTATGAATGTATCAGATCAATATAGTATGTGCCTTAAAATTGTTATATGTCAGTTATATCTCAATTTTAAAAAGAGACATAAAGTATAAAGAGGGCTCTTAATACCAAAAACACTTGGAGAATTGAAGGGATAGAAGCAGGGGGTACCCTAGGAGACAGTACGATTCACCATGGTCAAAGGGTGGAAACCCAAGTGTCCATCAACTTCCACAGGTACATGCATAAAAATGTGGGATATGTCTGTGATGGAATGTTATTCAGACATACAAAGGAACAAAATATGACATATGTTACACCTTGGCTGATCCTTGACTTTATGCTAAAAGAAATCAGTCACAAAAGGATCGTTCCACACATACGAAGCAGTCACATTCACAGACGCAGAGTAGAATGGTGGGGGCCAGGGGTTTTGGGGGAGTTGCTGTTTCAGGGGACTGAGTTTCAGTTTGCAAGATTTGAGTTCTGGAAACGATAGTGCAATGGTTTCACAACCATGTGAATGAGCTTAATGATACTGAAGCATAAAGATGGTTAAGATGGTAAATTTTATGTGATGTGCATTTTGCAACAATTCTTTTTTTTTTTAAAAAGGGCTTCCCTGGTGGCTCAGAGGTAAAGAATCTGCCTGCCAGTGCAGGAGACTCCTGTTTGATCCCTGGGTCAGGAAGATCCTCTGAAGAAGGAAATGGTAACCCACTCCAGTATTCTTGCCTGGGAAGTCCCATGGACAGAGGAACCTGGCGGGCTAAGTTCATGGGGTCGCAAAGGGTCGGGCATGACTAGGTGACTAAACAGCAACGACAACTTTTTAAAAAAGGTCCTAAGATGCAGGGGGACAAACCCACAGACACCTTCCTGGGAAAGGAGGGAGCAGAACGGGGCATGTTCATGTGGCAATTATTTTTCCTGCCTGTCCCACCTGGTTATTACAATTTTTCCCACCGTGTAAGAACTAGCTGTGGGTATTTTCTTTAAATTTTCCTTCCATGTCGGGGTCTTTCCATCTACAAACATGGACTTTTCAGAGCCTGTCTCCTCATCAGGAAAGCCGCACTCTGAGTATCTCTTGACTTTCTCTCTTCCCGTGTTCTTACCCACAGCGCACTCCCGTGGAGGGCCTGGGTTTGCCTCAGTCACTGACCTCGTGTCCTGCAGCGTCAACCCCATTCCCACTGCCCCTAGTCAGGACTATGTGCCGGCTAGCATTCTGAATCCTTGCAATTCTTATTTTCCTCGTTAATCTCCCTTTTCACCTTGCCCTGTTGTTTTATTTCCATCTCAGCTTGGCCTCTTTTCGTGACATCCTGGGCTTTTCTCACAAAGTTCATTTCCTCCGGAACCTGCCGTAGATCATTTCAGAGTCAGGGTCTGGCCTCCACATATTTCCCTGACGCACAGGGTTTTTCCCCTACTTGTTCATCCTTGAAGGATGGGCAATCTAGTGAGATCCCCCCACCTATCAAGTCTAGTGTGATGCTGTGATTTACAATGAGAAATACATATGTGAACTTTCTGGCACAGATCTCCTAAACCCTCAGAATTTCCTAAATGATGAGAGAGACAAAGGTGCTTTTTGTTATGAGATGACATTTTTAAATGTTTTTTTGTTAATGAGGTGACTTTTGGAAAGTCCCTTGGTCATCTGGAAATGGGGCTGGTAGCCAGGGGAAGCAACCTTGTCATTAGTGAAAGTGAAGTCGCTTAGTCGTGTCCGACTCTTTGTGATGCCATGGACTGTAGCCTACGAGGCTCCTCCATCCATGGAATGTTCCAGGCAAGAGTACTGGAGTGGGTTGCCATTTCCTTCTCCAGGGGATCTTCCCCACCCAGGGATTGAACCCGGGTCTTCCGAATTGCAAGCAGATGCTTTTACCATCTGAGCCACGAGGGAAGCTCTTGTCATTAGAGGTTGGAAATTTCAGTCCAGCCCCTGACCTCCAGGGAGGGTACGGGGGATGAAGAGTCAGTCACCAGTGGCCAGAGAGGTCATCAGTCACGCTGATGTGATGAAGCCTCTGGAAAATCTCAGGGTTTCAGGTTTCAGGGTCCAGAGAGCTTCTGGGTCTGTGAGCACGGGAGGTGTGGAGAGTGGACACCAGGGGGGCGTGGAAGGTCCTGTCCCTCCCCACACCTGGGTCTGTGCCTCTCTCCTGTCGAGCGGCTCCTGAGTTACATCCCAGTATGTTAAACTAGTGAGTAGAATGTTTTCCTGAGCTCTGTGAACCACTGAAGTGAATTCATCTGACCCGAGGAGAGGGTCGTGGGAACCTACAGCCCAGAGCTGGGCGGTCAGAAGCACAGTTGACCACATGGACCTGTGACTAGAGTCTGCAGCGGGGGTTGTCCTGTGGGACGGAGCCCTTATCTGTGGGGTCAGAGACTCTCGCTGGGCGAGTGTCAGAACTGAGCTGAACTGCAGGACACCCCAACCTGCATGGGGTAACTGTTCGTTGCGGAGAGAATCACACCCGCATGCTGAACTTCTGACCTTGTCCCACGGCTGCCTTCCTGGGGGAAGAGCCGAGTCCACCTCTCAGGTTTTGTTTTGTAAGGAGGCCAGCTTAGTGCGAGGCCACATTCGGGACACTGAGCTGATGCGACTCTGACCTTGGGGAGGGGTGTCTTTGCCCATCACCATGGGCTGGGTCTCCCATACTTCAAAAATGAGGTCCGCAGAAAGCTACTACGTGGTCAGTATCCCAGGACCTCCCTGTCCCTGGCCGAGCCCAGAGGCCACAGTGGACTTCTGGGGGCCATGGCTCTCGGGTTTCCCTCTCCTGCCTGTCTGGTGGAGGCGGCGTCTGAGGGCCGCTTTCTCTGAATACACACAGAGAAGCATGTGGAGGGTCCAGGCAGGGGAGGACTCCAGCAGTGCCGTGTCGACCCCCAAACCGTCACTCTCAAGGGGAAGGGTGGCCGCCTGACTTCCTCAGACTGGGAAGAAGGGGTCCCCTTCCCCCAGGAGGCCTCAGCTTCCTGGGGGAGCTGGGTGGCTCCGTCTGTCTCAACAGAGCAAGAGGGAGATCCTCCCAGGCTGCCCACCTGTCTCTGTTTTCAGGAATTTTCATCTTTTTTTTGGCGTGTCTCCTCAGGTATTTTAGGGGAAAGCTGGGGGAAGCCACACAGGAGGCTGCCACGCACACGCTATTTTAAACCACAACCACCCCCTTCCCTTTTAAGTTCCAGGTTTCAAGCCCGCTCCCAGGAGGGAGGCCCTGCAGGAAGCGAGCTTGTGTCTGTCTGTCTCTTCCAGGCATGAAGCTGCGGCTTCTGCAATTACACAGTCTGGGGAGGGAGCGGGCAGCTGGGTCCGCATATTAACCAGCAGAGGTGGACAGCTGGCGCTGGAGCCGCCGGAGCCTGCGCGCTCACGCTCTCGTGCTCGGGGTGGGTAATAAGGCTGTGAGCACACAGGGTCCCCCGGAGGAGAGTAATTAGTTCAGAGGGCAAGCAGGGAGCCGGCAGGCTGCCGGTCTCCTCCTGGTTCCAGTGCATCAGAGGTCACTCCTCTGGGGAAGGACACAGACTGGGTACTGGCCTCGCCTGGGTGGCCGGCTCCGTGTCCCCTCCCCCTTGACATTCTAGCCGCCTCAAGGATTCCCAGGGGAAGGACTGGAACTGTCGGGTGCCTGCCAGGGGAAGAAGCTAGAGGGTCTCCACGGGCAGGGACCCCGTGCAGACACCAGGCGGCTGCTTGCTGAATGAAGACAATGGCCTCCAAGGAGGGCGGCTGCTGTTCAGTTGCTGAGTCGTGTCTGACTCTTTGCGACCCCGTGGACTGCAGCATGCCAGGCTCCCCTGTCCTTCACTATCTCCCGGAGTTTGCGCAAATTCAGGTCCATAGGGTTGGTGATGCCATCCAACCGTCCTCTGTCGCCCCCTTCTCCTCCTGTCCTCAATCTTTCCCAGCATCAGGGTTTTTTCCAATGAGTTGGCTCTTCACATCAGTGGCCAAAGTATTGGAGGAGGAAGGCAAACCACTCCAGTGTTCTTGCCGTGAGAACAATACAAAAGGAAGGTGTGCGGAGTCTTAAAATGCCAATGGGGATGGAGGAGACGCCTGGGGCCAAGCACACTGGGAGTGTGAGAAACCAAAATGGACGCACCAGTTAAATGGTAGCCCCTGAAAGACAAGTCCACACTTTTAGTCCCTGGAACGTGTGAATAATGTCTAATTTGGAAAAAGGGTCTTTGCAGATTGATTACCTTAAAGTTCTCAAGATGAGATCATCCTGGCTTATCCAGGTGGGCCCTGAACCCAACAACAGGTATCTGATAAGAGACAGATACAGAGGAGAAGGGGACAGCAAGATGGAGGCAGAGACTGAAGTGATGCAGCCACAACCCTCAGCCCTCTAAGGGAGACTAGGCTTGACTTGAGACTTCTGGTCTCCAGAACTGTGAGAGAATAAGTTTCTGTTGTTCTAAGTCACCAAAGGGTTTCCCTTGATGACTCAGTGGTAAAGAACCCACCTGCCAATTCAGGAAGACATGGGTTTGATCCCTGGGTCAGGAAGATACCCTGGAGTAGGAAATGGCAACCTACTCCAGTATTCTTCCGGGGATAATCCCATGGACAGAGGAGCCTGGCAGGCTACAGTCCATGGAGTTGCAAAGAGTCAGATGCAACTAGACAATAACAAGTCATCAAATTAGCAGTCCTGGGCAACAACGGATGGAAATGGAAGTGACGTGTTTCTCCACGATGCACCTGGATGACAAGAAAAGGTCAGGCCAAGTGGGCTGGAGCCCTTTTCTCCTCTGACCGCTGCTGACCTCAGCCAGGAGCACAGCTGCGGGCACCTGGGAGCATCACCGGCAGAAATGTCCTTGTTGTTTTCACAAGTCCTGGGTCCTCTCTGGATGAGTGCACCCCAACACACTCTCCCTTGCTGTCTGCTCCCAGAGGTGGGACTGGGCTGGTCAGAGATGGCTCCAAGCCCAATATGAGAAAGTATATTTAAAAACAAGTGGTAAAAGAAATCAATGGGCATCCCCGGTGCCTCCATGGTAAAGAATCTGCCCCCCAGTGTGGGAGACTTGGGTTCGATCCCTGGTCTGGGAAGATCCTGCATGCCATGGAGCAACTAAGCCAGTGCCCCACAACTATTCAGTCTGTGCTCCTGAGCCTGGGAGCCGTAACTACAGAGCCCGTGCCCTGCAACAAGAGAAGCAGCTGCAGTGAGAAGCCGATGCACTGCAACTAGAGAGTAGTCCCCGCTCTTCGAAACTACAGACAAGCCCACTCGCAGCAACAAAGACCCAGCATAGCCAAAAGTAATTAAATAAATAAAATTATTAGGGAAAAAAACATCCTGACACATGCTCCAACAGAATGAACCTTAAGGACATTATGCTAAATGAAGCAAGCCAATCACACAAGGGCTCAGATTGTATTATTCCACTCCTCGTATGAAGTCCCTAGAGGAGCTGAATCCATAGAAACAGGAAGTAGGATGGAGGCTGCCAGGGGCTAGGGGAGGCGGTGTGGAGTTGGTGTTTAATGTGGACAGAGTTGCAGTTTGGGAAAACGAAGAGTTCTGGAGGTGGATGGTTGCACAGATAATGTGGATGTGCTTAATGTCACTGAACTGTACACCTCAACGTTGGTTAAAGGAAGTTTTATGTCATCTATGCTTTACTACAGTTAAAAAAAATCAAATGGTGAGTTCACAGGCCCTGGAGGTATGTAAGAAGCAGAGAGATCTCTTAGCTCAGTGGTGGCAGGATTTCTGTACCAGGAGGGAAGGAGGCCTCTAAGGACTCTCTCTCCCTTCTGGCTCCCTGGGAGTCGTCGTTAGTGTGGCCTTGGATGCAAGATCCTGGAGCCAAGGGTGTGCGGCGTGTGCCATCCAGGACGACATCCAGGAGGAAGCTGAAGAGGGGGGCCTTGAGGGAGGAAAGCACTGGGAAGGACCATGAGAGGAGCGGCAACAGACAGAACCCAACCCAGAGAGGAAGCCACCCAGATGGGGGAGTTGGAGGAGGAAGAGTTTGGGAGTGGGAGGTGGAGGTGGAGGACAGCAGAAACAGGAAACTGGAGGCCCCTGGAGACCACCACCTGGAGGTGGCACTTGGCCTGTGGCTCCCCTGCTCCTTGACAGGGTCCTTAACTCAGACGGGGTTGAATCAACCAGGACAGGGGAGTGAAGCAGCTCAGATACACTCAGAAATGTGTAAATCTGGCATCTCACACATTTTGTAACCTTTTAGAGGATCAAGTGGGCTTCCCGAAGAAACTGCCTGCCAAAACAGGAGATTTAAGAGACTTGGGTTCAATCCCTGGGTTGGGAGGATCCCCCCAGGGAGGGCACGGCAACCCACTCCGGTATTCTTGCCTGGAGAACCCCCTGGACAGAGGAGCCTGGCGGGCTTCAAGTCCATGGGATCGCAAAGACACAAGTGAAGGAACTTAGCGCCCACACACAGAATCAGGTAAGTCAGAGAACCTAACATGAGAACTGCAGTTCCAATTTGAAAGGGGTGAGTGAGTAACTGAGGTTGGGCTTATGATTTTAAGCAGCTTGCCGAGGGAGGATTTGGCTGAGTCTGTGACAGTTTTCAAATGTTTAACAGAACTTCATATCTACCCTATTCATAATTTTAATATGTTACATTTTAAGAACTGCGTAGGAGCTTGGGAAAGTCCTGCTTTTTAGGATGGCTATTTACAAACTTAGGAAAACTGGACATACTAAATTTGTAAGATCACTAAGATATCTAAATAAATTTAGTTAACGAAGTTATAAGCCTCCTATCCTTAAATGTGACCATTGAAATCTACTAGATTCATAAACAGAATAATGGCATTTGTAGGTTAAACTTAAAATGTTTGGGAAATGGTAGGCTTTAAGTTTTTCAGTTCAATATAGTGAATTGTAACTGAGAAAATCAAGCACCCATGAGCACTGTGTGTATATGTGTGTATATATGTGTGTGTATACATATATGTGTGTAGTGCGTGTGTATATGTACATGTGTGTATATGTGTATGGATGGGTGTGTATATGTAAATGGGGTGTTTGTGTATGTGTGTGCAGATGTACATATTGATGTGTGTGTGCGTGGAGCGTGTGGTGTCTGCACAAAAACTCCCCAAGGACACAGTAAACTTCCCAGGGACACAACAATGAGGCTGAAGCCTGCTGGCAGGCAGCTATCCTTATGTCCTCAGGGAAAGAGGCATTGAGCGCCCACACCCATGCCCACACACTGACTTTGGAAACACCAAACAGCAAAGCAAAAGTCATAAAAGCAACCTCTGCCCTGGCCTCTCCTTGAAGGAAACTCACCAGTGTTGGCCTGCTTGCTGGCGAGGCCACTCCTGCTGGGTGCAGGGGAGGAGCTGGAGCCCAGGAGATACCCTGCAGGCCCCAGTCACCACTGCCCCTTGCCTGCTGGCCCACCTGGCTGAGGGGCATGGATGGGCTCTGGTCCCATCGCAGAGCCTGTTCTCATCCCCCAGGGGTGGCTGGTAACCCCGGCGCTCCCATGACGACTGGCCCTGCCGGGTCTGAAGGTGGGCAGGCGCCCCTCCTCAACCGTGACAAGTGCCCGCGGGTCTGCTCTCCCCGCCAGGATGCAGCAGGCCGGCGTCATGGCTGTGTGCTGTTTGTGTTTTAACTTTGAAGTCTTTAAAATAGACACCCTCTGCACAAAGCAGGCCTCTGGAAACACATGTCTGACCGCTGCCAAGTGTAATTCAATTAAAATCCAAGAAGCAGCAGTAGCAACAAACAAAAGGACGCTTTCTCTTCAGAAAATCATAAAATCAGCTGGAGGTCCAGTAGGCCTGAGGGGGTCTGCTCTGCTCTCTGTGGTCATGGGTCCACCCAGGCTCTGCTGGGGCGTGACAGGGGCCCCCAGGCCCAGGCTTGAGTTAGCCCCTAGGTCAGTGTGGCCCTGGGCACCCTCCCGTCCCGCTGCACGACAGCAACCCCACCTACAAGTGAGCTTGTCACCAGCTCTTTCTTCCCAGAAGGTGGGAGAGACCAGCAGAAGAGGCCTGGATCACCAGGGTTTGGAACCCAAAGAAGAAATTCAGCAAATAGCACTGCATTTCCCCCACAGGACCTTTCAGCTACTGTGCTTTATGACTCTGAAAGGTTGGTGGCATTCCCACTATTATACTCCCCAGTCTTCCTTTCCAGTCCCAACCAGCCCTGCATCTTGTGGGTCTGGGATTCTACAGAAACATTGGGGCCAGCGGGTACCTGAGGTCTACCGGCTCCTACACTTCATGGATTCTCAGCACTCTGTCATCCATCCTGCATCCTCCAGATCTCTACTTAGGAAATAATCTGTCGCTGAAGCCTTCTGAAGCACACTTTAGCCCATTTGTCTCTCTTGTGGTTAATGTTGTCCATTTTAAATGAAAGGTTTGGTCCATTGTGGAGGGAAATGTAGGTGACAAAGAGGTGTGTGTGGGGGGGCGACTTCCAGGCTCCTTCTGTCTGGCTCCCCGACACCCTGCTTTCCAAGCAGGACAGACCTCATGGGAACAGCCTGTTTCTCAGGGTGAGAAGTCAAGGACCTGAGGGTTGTGAGCGAGTGGCAGAGACGGGGGTGGGGTGGGCCCTGGAATTTCTTACGCCACCTCCCACAGCTGCCAGCCCTTGGAGAACATATATAAGTCAAGGTTGTCCAGAGAAACAGAATTGATAGGGTGTGAGTAGGTGAGAGGGAGAGGAGGGAGGGAGGTGTAAGGAATAGTGACCGTGGGATCCGGCAAATCTGAAACCTGGATGGCAGGCTGGGACCCCAGGAAGAGCTGCTGCCACCACCTCCCCCAGTCTAAAAGCAGCACCCCTGCCCCCAATCTTTCCTCTCAAGGTCTTCAACTGATTGGACAAGGCCCACCCGCACTGTGGAAGGTCACCTGCTTTACTCAAGGTTGACTGATTTAATGCTGCTGCTGTGTGTGTTAGTTGCTCAGCTGTGCCCTACTCTTTGTGACCCCATGGATTGTAGCCCACCAGGCTCCTCTGTCCACAGGATTCTCCAGGCAAGAATACTGGAGTGGGGAGCCATTCCCTTCTCCAGGGGATCTTTCCAACCTAGGGATCCAACCTGGGTCTCCTAAACTGCAGGCAGGTTCTTTACCATCCGAGCCACCAGGAAAGCCTGACTTAATGCTAATCTCATCTAAAGAATACCTTTGCAGCAACATCTAGACTCATATTTCACCAGAAACTGGGTACCATGACCTCACCAAGATGGCACATAAAATCAAACACTCCCTCACACTGAGAGTCTTTACCACTTCACTTTTAATTTTCTTTGTATTTTGGCATGTGAGACGGTTCCCCAACCAGGGGTTGAACCCAGGTCTCCACAGTGAAGGCCCCAAATCCTAACCACTAGGCCACCAGGGAACCCACAGGGTCTTTACCACTTTCAATCTCTAGGTCAGAGGCAAGGCCCCGGGCACAGCTTCCAAGAACCCAGGTAAGCAGAGACGAGTCACACGGGACGGGAGGTCCAGCTCGAATCCAGCTCACACCCAGGTGCGGGGTTGGGGAGGGAATTGCAGGGAGAGGAGGAAAAGGCCCTCCAGGCTCCTGGCTGAGGGTGAGCCCTGCCCATTTCCCCAAGGCCTTTTCCCAGGGCAGTCGGGAAGGCAGGAGTGGACCAGGGAAGGAGCTCTGGCCGGTGGACTCTTCCCCACCCTGCTCCTCCTTGGGGCCTCACTGCCCCACAAGTGGAAGAACCTGGGGCCACAACCAGCAGTATCAGTGAGTCCCAGAGACTGCAGGGCGAGGGGAGTGTCCCTGGGGAGGGAGCGGCTCTGCCCGTCTCCGGGAGTCACGGAGTCTGTCCTCATTTTCCAAGGACTCTGGGAGGGTGCAGGTGGAGGTGGGTGGAGTGAAAGAGCCCAAGCGACAGGCCCATGAAGGCCCAGAGCTTCCTCCCAGGGTCTCAGGCTCCCTCCCGTACCAGCGCCCCTGGGTTCTGCCCACAGGTTCTCCTCAGTGGCCGAACTCCCTCGAGCAGGGCCCACGCGCCACACACCTGCTCTCACGTCCCCAGCCAGCTGCCCCTGCTCCTCTGGGTTTCCCGGCCAGCTGCCACCAGTCTTCCAAAAGCTGTTTCTCTAATTCCACCCCATTGCCCCCTCTCCTATTCCAGGCCGTCCCCCACCTCCCAGAGCCCCGTGCCCCTCCGAGGGCCCCCACGTCTGAGCCCTGGCCCATGGACCAATCCTCCCACTGAGACACGTCACAGCACAAATACCTTTATCAAGCTCCCCATGCCTGACCGGCCGATTCTCAGCCAGCAGGCGATTTCTAGAGACGTGAGAATTCTCACAACGGGTAACTTGGAACCTTCCGTGTCTGTTTCCATCTCCAAGAACCTTCCCCTCCCGATGGTCTCTAGGCTGGCAGCTGCTTGGAAACCCCGTGGGAGTTTTTACCCCGAAACTCCACAACTCCAGGAGAAAATGGGGATGAGGTCTGCAACTGAGAATGACAGGAAATCCAGAAGACAGGCTTATCCCAGGAAAACTCAGCTGAAGGGAGTTCTTTTATCTGGAGAGGTGGATGGAGGTTATTTACAGAAAATGGGGAGCATCCAGAATGCATGCATGCTAAGTCACTTCAGTTGTGTCTGACTCTTTGTGACCCCATGGACTGCAGCCCGCCAGGCTCCTCTGTCCAGGGGATTCTCCAGGCAAGGATACTGGAGTAGGTTGCCATTTCCTTTTCCACAGAGACAGGGATGTAAACAGTCTGGGAAGCTGGAGGGGAATTCCTGGGTCCCCAGGACATGGGTGGGGAGTGGAGATGATGGGAGCTTAGCAAGGAAGGAGTTTAGAAGGTCCCTGTGCTCCTAAGTCCTATGGGCCTGACTCCAGACTCACTGAAGGTGTCTTTGACTCTGTTCGACACCCATGGGAGAGGCATGAGTGTTGGGCTGGAAGAAGGTGCCCAATTGCTTCAGCTTCCCAATTAAGGAGGAAGGGGACAAACGCCCAGCTCAGAAGCAGAAATTATCCCATTGTGGCTGGCATTGCACTGCTGCCTGCTTCAGGTGACATGGGAAGGCGGTGCCTGAGAGGCCACATGGGAGAAGGGCTGAGCCTCCTGACGGACTTCAGCTGATACAGACTGAACTTCTGCACGCCTTCACCAAGCGGCTAAGTACAGCTGTGCAGGGTGTGCACTGCACAAGGGTGTCTGGGTGGGGTTGAATTTGCCGAGCTTTGACTGTGTCTCTGCCAACCAGACAGGTGTCTCCTACTTCTCACAAAGGCACTGTGTGGGCCTGGGGTGGCCTTACGTCTCCTTGGAGGCAACTGAGGGGATGAGGCATCCTTGGGCCCTCTGCACTCCTCACTGAATGGCCTTCATACCTCCAGTCCTTGGCTGCCAGGAGCAGGAGTGTGGCCACACTCCATGGAGGGGCAGTGAGCTCATGAAACATGCCCCTTACAAGGACGACTCTCTCTTCAGGCTGGGTTCTGCTCTCCTCTTCCTCCAATATTCATCTTGGCCACCACAATCTCAACATCTTATTTTAACAAACAAGCCACTGAAAAATGTACCAGTTAGGTCTTCCCCGGTGGCTCAGTGGTAAAGAATCCACCTGCCAATGCAGGAGGTGTGGGTTTGATCCCTGATTTGGGAAGATCCCACATGTCAGAGAGCAACTAAGCCCGTGCGCCATAACTACTGGGCCTGTGCTCTAGAGCCTGGGAGCTGCAACTACTGAAGGCCACGTGCCCTAGAGCCCGTGCTCTGCAACAAGAGAAGCCATTGCAATGAGAAGCCCAAGCACCGCAACTAGAGAGTAGCCCCCATTCTCTGCAACTAGAGAAAAGTCCATGTAGCAACAAAGACCCAGTGTAGTCAAATATAAATAAATAAAAGAAAAAGTGCCACTTGGAGAATGTTCTGGGGGACAGATGGGGGCCAAGGGCATGAGAAGGGGGTGTGGGCAGGAGAGGCTTAGGCCTGAGTACCAGGGCCACTGGGAGGGGCTGTTAGGGCAGGTGAGACAAAGCCCCACCTAGGAGCTGGTCCGTCTGGGAGTCCTGCGGGAGGAGAGGTTTGTGCCCGTACGTGGGGAGCAGTCCTAGCTCTTGCACAAACTGGGGACAAGGGAGTGACATCAGAGCATGACGGGGACTCTGGCTCACGTGTGAATGAACGTCCATCTTGATGCCACAGGAGCCTGGTAGAAGCTGTGAGGTGGTCGGGAACCTCAGTGGTCACCTCAGCCACACGGCCTCTCACTGTGCTGGTGGGCAAACTGAGGCCAGAGAAGGGGAAGGGGCTGGCGAGTGAAGGTCTGTGCTGGGACCAGGGCCAAGGGACTCTTGTCCCCAGAGAAGGCCACTACAACTTGGAGCCCTTTCTCGAGGCCCCGCTGAGCACATGCTGGCTTGTGCCAGCATTATAGATCCTTATAATCTGTCCATGAGGTGGGGGAACAATTTTACTCCTGTTTCTCCTGCCTCCCGGGGCCTAGAGCAGTGCCTGGAGGGGCAGGCACTGGACTGTAAAATAGACGAATCTCTTCGAGGTCTTATTTTGGCTCATCTGTATTTTCTCATTTTTGAACAATTGTCTTGTCTTGTTCAGTTGCTCAGTCGTGTCCGACTTTGTGACCCCGTGGACTGCAGCACTCCAGGCTTCCCTGTCCTTCACCAACTTCCAGAGTTTGCTCTAACTCATGTCCATTGAGTCAATGATGCCATCCCATCTCATGCTGTCGTCCCCTTTTCCTCCTGTCTTCAATCTTCCCCCGCATCAGGGTCTTTTCCAATGGGTTGGCTCTTCACATCAGGTGGCCAAAGTATTGAAGTTTCAGCTTCAGCATCAGTCCTTCCAATGAATATTCAGGGTTGATGTCCTATAGGATTGACTGGTTTGATCTCCCTGCAGTCCAAGGGACGCTCAAGAGTCTTCTCCAGCACCACAGTTCAAAAGCAGCATTGTTCAAAACAATGATGATGCACTGTTGTTTTTAAAAAAGAAAAGCTACCATTTCTTACTTTAAGTGAGATCCTGTCGACCTCATAGGACTATTTAAAGAGCTAAATAAACAGGAGAAAATGCTTTATGGACTGGGAAGCAGGACACGGGCAGGAGGGATGTCCCCAGAGCTTCCCCCACTCAAGGCGCTGGCCGCTACCAGGCCAGACAACGAAATGACCCCTACTCCTTCCTGTTCTCACGGTCCCTGGCTGCCTTCCTGCCACGAAGGCTATGGGGTGGGGGCAGCCCTGGGAAGCTGACCAAGATGAGCTGAACAACAGAGATGCAAAGTCTGCTTCTCACCCAGGGAAAGGGAGAGACACAGAGAGGAGACGGTGGGAGGGGGAGTGGGAGAGGCTGAGAAAAACTGGGAGGCAGAGGACAGCGTGGCTGGCTGGGGGCACGGCCCTCAGGCCCGACGCGAGGCCACCCTGCAGGTGAACACTGCCCTTCTCCACTCCTGCCTGACTCCTTGTCTATACTGGTGAAGATGAAGTTAGAAACATCGAAATGCCACATCGCCTGAACAGCAGCCGTCGGCAGAACTCCATATGGCTGCAGCAGCCAGGAGTCTGAGCTAATAAAAGTTGAAAAAAAAAGAAAAAGAAGAAGGCTGGGAAATGCTCCCAGAGAGCCACGTGGGCGCTGCTTGGGCCAGCGAGTGGGGTGGGGAGGACAGCCAGGCACCGTGAAGGCCAGCCCCCACCCCTGCCTGGCCAGCCAAGGTTACTGTGCTCATTAGGACAACCACCTCTTCCAGGGGCAGTGATGCAGCCTGCCATTTTTGACCACTGCCCCCATCCCCAATCCCTGTTTCTCCTAATGAGAGTGGATAGGACACAGCTAATGGGCCAGGATAGGGAGGTGGATGGCAGGCTTGAGACCCCCACTTTGGGGAGGGGATCTCCTCGGATGTGGACCCCACCCCTCAGGCATCCTGATGGGGAAGCCAGACCAAGACCTGGGTCACCTGGATAACTCTCTTGCAGGTGGCTTCTGCCTGCAGGAGGTGAGGGGGGGTGTTTTGGGGGGTGCAGGGGGAGCCCAAAGGAGGTCTCTCCCCACCAGACCTGCAGTCAGGACAGCTGGCCCAGCCTCAGGCCCTGGCATCACGCCTGGCCACACAGAGGTGGCCTCATCCCTGGCCTTGGAAACCAGCAGAGCAGGCCTTGGCCTGGGGCTCCCCCTGCCTCGGCATCACTGGAAATGCCCAGCCTGGCCAGAGAGCAGCAGGGCTTAGAGAGGGAGGAAGCTTTCTCTCTGCAGATGGAATCAACATGATTCAGCACAAGGAGCCTGGAGGCCGGGCCCTCCCGCCAGGCTCCGCTCCCTGCTGCCACCTCAGCGGAGGCCCCAGACAGCACCTGCCACGGGGTCCCCATGGTGCCCACGGAGGCCGGGCACCATGCCACTCCTCTCTCCAAGAACACCACTGCCTGGCGGGCTGCCAGGAACAGCCAAGCCCTGTGGACAGGGCTCCCGGGAATCCAACCAAATGAAAGCAAACTCGCCAGATCTCTCGACCGCACCCGCGGGCCTGGCAAGTAAGCCCTGGGGTGCCGCAGCCCAGACCCAAGGGCTTGCTGGGGACACACCAAGACTGCGTGTCCCTGGCGCACGACCGACTGCAGCTCGCCACAACCTGCGGGTGTCAACCGCCTGCCAGGGACAGAGGTGGCGGTGGGGGTCCCCACTCTCAGGAAGTGTGGGACTTAGTCTAACAAAATGGACAGTGGGAAAAACGACATACATACGGACGATTAAATCCACACAGCCTAACCGGCAACTGAATCTCAGAGTCCATGGGCTGACGTGGCCTAGGAGGGTGGCCTTGGAAATGTAAGGAGCATTCCATGGAAATGAGGACGTGGATCCCAGGTGGAGAAGAACAAGATCAAGGCTAAGGGTGGGGAACTCCCTGCTTGTTCTGGGGGTTGTCAGATGAAAAAGGCAACCTCTTGCTCATCTTTCTGCTGACCCTCTGGGTCCCCAGGGAGACTTATCCAGACCCCTGGGGCAGCCAGCACCCTAGGTTCTTGGGGGCTCTTTTCTGCATTGCTGGGGTGGCTCATGTTCCCAGGTGTAGCGTAAAGCCAGCCCAGTCACCCTGGTCACATGGCCTGAGCCACACCGTCAGGATAACCCTAGAACCGCCCTACCCAACAAGGCCGCACCGTATAAACCAACCCAATCAGATCCTCTTTACGGAAAAGCTGGGAGATGGGCCACTTTGGCCTGGTGTGTGCTGGGGGAGCCGAGCCCCTACTCTGGTGCCCCACGAGGTTGGGAGATGACTGAGTCTGGGACTTGGGGACTCAGAGCAACCCCTGTACCCAAGAGATGACCCCCGCCTCCTCCATGGGCTGGCACTCGCCCTCTCTCCATGACTAATGGGTCCTTCTTCCCAGGGCACCTTGAAGACTGCAAGTCTGAGCCGAAGACTTAGGAAGCGACACCTGGAGAAGGGGGAGGTCTGGGGGAGGGGAGCGGAGCAGCCTCTTTCATCCACAATTAGCTTCTTTCACCCCCCAACTCCCTGAGCACTGCCCCACACTGCTTCTGAACTTTCAGTGAGTTCTGGCCCAGACTGAGCCCTAGTCAGGCAGACGGAATCTAAGGGGAATCTCAGGCAGTCTGAGAAAGGGGACCGAGACCCTGCCGGCAGCCCGGCCAGACCCCAAACAGATTCTCTTGTTCCCTGTCGTTGTTGCCGTGAGAACGAGTTTAGGTGTGCAGAGCCGAGGCAGTCTCACACAGTTTGTAGCATCTGCTCTGCTCAGTACCTCAGACACCCTCAGGAAAACGAGGAACACAACTCAGAGGTTATCAGCTGGGTCCCAAGTGGGAGCAGACTGAGGACCGGATCGCAAGCTGCCCGAGCTGACCCTTGGCCCCAGGCTCTTCTCTAGATGGCACGGCTCCTCAAGGGAAGGGGACTCCCCTTGGCTCCTTCCCTCAGCAGGCAGCTTCCTGGGAGCTTGCTTCCCTCCCCGCTGCACAGCTCAGCATCCTAAACACCAAGGAGGCCTCCCCATACTGCTTGGGCAAGGGACACACAGGGACAGGCTCCCCCAAATCTAAGACCAGAGAGACTCCTAGATTCAGAAGCAGAGGCACCGGCAGCCACAATCCTTCAGCCCACCACGACTGTCACACATGGTCCCCAGGCCCCTGTTTCTACATCCTGAGCCTGTAGCAAGTCACACAGGTGGGAAAGGGGAGGTCCCAAACGGGGGTGTATTCTGAACCTGGGTCTGTGAACCCTCCAACATCCTTGCAGGACTGTGAATGTTGGCGCATTGTTCTGGGAAGAGTGTGGAGAGATCGTTCAGGGCCACAAAGAGCTCACGGCCCATGGGCCCTCCCACGGGGCTCTGGGCACCACACACACGGACAAACACAGGAGAAGGTGAGGATGACCGTGACCGCAAATGTCTGGGCTCCTGTCCCCTCTGCCTGTTTCCCTGTTCACCGATGCCCACCCTTGTGCTCTGTGGGGCAGGAACAGTGTCCCAGCATGACCTAGCCTTGAGTTCTGCACACCCACCTCTGCCTCCTGTTACTGATGCACCCCTGCTGGTCCGACCCTAGGGAGCCCTGGGTGTTTCCTGTCTCTCAGTGACTGCTCATTCGCTTTCTGAACATCACCACCCCCGAACTAGAGGAGGAAACTGGAAAGGAAAACAAGATTTGGGGAAAGAGCCACTTCTGTGCACAGCACAGATGCAGCTCCTCATCCCTCCAAACAGCCTCAGGGTCCTAGAAAACCACCTCTTGTTTCCCACGGACATTTGGACACTGGGGCTCCCGTCCCATGCTGCCCAGGGCCCCCAGCCACTCCCTGGAGGGGCCCTGATCTGCACCTTAAGCAGGCCCATCGCCGGCTCTGCAGAGCCCACAGGCCTCAATCAGAGGCCACGAGAGCCCAGGACGTGCCTGGAGCAGGAGGGCAAGTTATTCTGCTGTTTTCGCAGCAAAGGGGAAGCCTGGCTGACCTCCTCTGACCCCCATCAGCCATGCCACTGTGTCAGGACAGAAGAGTGTCAGGATACCAACAAGACACCATCTGTCAGGAAATGCTCCCTGTCTCAGGGACGCTGTGGGTGACACAGACAGTATTAGTCGCTCAGTCGTGTCCTGAGGCCTCCGTCCATGGAATTCTCCAGGCAAGAATATTGGAGTGGGTAGCCATTCCCTTCTCCAGGAGATCTTCCCGACCTAGGGATGGAACCCAGGTCTCCCGCATTGCAGGTGGATTCTTTACTGTCTGAGCCACCAGGGAAGCCTGTGGGGGACACAAGGATGTGTCTACTCTCCAAAAACGGGGGGAAGCTCAGGTTCTCCAGGATGTGGAATCACACTCGTCCTGCAGGCCCCACCTGACGACTGGCCCTGACTGGCCCTCGAGAACACGGGCTGCACTCTGCTTTTTAAGCCCCAGGAGGGCTTGCCTCAACCCCCATCGTCAGCCCCGCCACGGTACTGTACCCTCTGCAGCACCCACCCCAGTGCCGGGAGACAGCATATGATCAGAGCAGCATCTCACCGTCTGGTTGCAAATGGATATGATGGTCTGGAAAACCCATTATTCTGATAGAAAGCGAAACAGTTTCCACAGAGGCCATACCCTGGCTTTCAGTTCTTGAAAGACAAAGAAAACACACACCACTAAAAAGTTAGTAGGTGTGGAACGTCATCTTTCTCTGAAGATTCAGTTCAGAGGTGGCACCTGGGGAAACAGAGGCATCTCAGGTAGTCTTCTGGATGCAGTTTGGGAAAGAGGAGGGGAGAGCAGAAACCCCAGGCTTCCCAAGCCCCCAGGCCTCTGACTCCATCTCCCTGTGTGCACACACCTTGGGAACACACACTCCAGGGTGACCACATACCAGATACATAGGGGGCTAGGGGGGTGCTACAGACCCAGGAGGGATGAGGGTCTGTCTGACTGATTTCCGAAGCTCCCCCCAGGAAGGCTCTCTGACAGCCTCTTTCAACAGTGATGGGAGAACTTCAGACAGACCACCTCAGAGCCCCTTGCCCATCCCCTCTGGACTCCACCACTGAGCCAGAATATGGGGCTCCCCCGCAAAGCTCGGCCAAGACAACCCCTAGGGATGCAGGAGGGGCGCCTTCCTGCCTCTCTCCCACTGGACAGAATCCATGGAAGGGATGAAAAGTGAAGAAGGAAAACAAGCCCAAGAGAAGTCGACAGCAACGGCCCCAGGGAGACCCAAAGCAGAGGGGACCCGCCAGAGGTGCCAAGGCAGTCCCTAACCAGGGGGATTAGGCTGGGGGCAGGGCGCAGACAGACTCGGAAGGCCCTGCGGCCAGCCGGTCCCACGGGAACCGGGCCAGCTCCCCCACCCCACCGCTCAGCTCCAGGCTGAGCGCCGGTCAAAGTTAGTCAGGGAAGAGAAGACCTGTCTCCCACCTAAACCCCTTCTCACCCAGGGTGCCTCCCGGCGAGCGAAGCACCTGGGGGCTGGTCTCACCAGTCCCAGAGCTGTGCCCTTGGACTCCCCCTGGGGAAGCTGACAACTGCGCATTCCTTGAGGACCCTTGATGGGAGAGACTGCCAGTGGGCAGGGGGGAAGAGAAGCACCTTGGCACAGGCAGGCGTCCCCTCCCGCCCACCGCCCCAGGCCGGCCTCCTCCCCTGCCTGCAGAGAAGAGAAGCGGGGACATTATTCCAACAGGTCCCCCTCGGCCGGGCCTCCCCGGGCAGCCTTCCTCCGCCCTGCCCTGAGGCCTCAAATTCAGGGGCAGCGCCGAGGCACCTGCGGCTAGACCGGGCCGGGTCCCCGCGAGAGGGGGCCCGGGCGGTGCCCCTGGCGCCCCGGGGCCTCCTCGGCAGGGGCGGGGCGCCCCCGCGGCCCCTCCCGGCGCTCACCTGGCGCAGGTGCTGCAGCAGCGTCCCCGCCTCCTCCCGCCGGCCCTGGCGCACCATCCGCAGCAGCTCCTGGACCATGCCGACGCGCCGGTGGTAGGGGGGCAGCCCCGCGCCCGCGCCCGCGCGCCCCGCCTTGTCCCCGGCGCGCAGCAGCAGCGACGCCCAGAAGTCGGACCGCTCGCGCCGGGGGCCGGGCGCCGCGCCGGGGCCGGCTCGCTCCGCCAGGCTGCCCTTGGTCTGCCGGGTGCCCATGCCGCCGCCGCCGCCGCCGCGCTCTCCGCGTCCCCGCCGCCGCCCGCCCGCCCCTCGGCCGCCCGGCGCGCGCCTCCCGGGCGCAACTTTGGGGGAACTGTTGCGCGCGGGCGGGAGGGCGGGCGGGGGCGCCGGCCGCGCTCCTCCTCCGCGCTCCCCGGGCGCGCTCCCCCGGCGCTCGCCGCCCGCCGGCCCCGCCCCGGCCCGGCAGCCCCGCCCCCGGCCCCGCCAACGCGCGCCTCCGGGCCTGGCGCGCCCCCTCCTCGCCTCCCCGCCCCTTGGCTCCGCTCGCCCGCCCTGCGCCCCCTCCCGGTCCTCACCACGTTCACCAGATGCTACACGATCGCGCGTGGATAAGACCCACGGAGCGGACGGGGGGCATGCACCCGGCGACATGCTGAAAGTTTGGAGAATCGAGGCGGAGCGGAGCTGGGGTCTCAGCCCCAGAGTCGGGTTTCTCAAAGTGGGCGCCGCGGAGCATCCGCGCCCAAGTCGTCTGAGGGCTTGTTGAGAAGGGCCGACTCCCAGTCTCGCCCCAGACCCGCTCAGTGAGAATCTCTGCCGTGGGGCTTGGCGATCTGCATTTTTAGCCTCTTGGCTGATTCTGATGGACATTCCTTTGAGACTCGGCGAGTGAGGGCCGGTGGTGGTGCAGAAACACGTGCAAGGCTGTGTTAGGTAGAGTCCGTAGCCTGCATCAGTCCAGTCTCAAAGGGGCTGGACCGTCCAGGGGCAAAGAAGAGTCCTTTTCTCTTGTTTTTTGCTAGCACACCTCCGGAGAAGGGTCCTGAGGGTACACCCCATGCAAAGCAGCAGGAGCATGCCTGCAACTAGGCCCGACTGCGTGTCCCTACCTGGGACACCCCCCCACCTGGCCAGACCAACCCTCCCGTCCTTAGTGCACCAGATCACCCCCTGGCTCAGACGATGCTTGGAACGCCCAGGGCAGCCCTGCCAGAGAGAAGGCCCAGGCACCTGGGGACCTTCCCCAGTCGGACCATGGACCACCGGAGGGCTGGGGTGACTGCCCTGGTCTCAGGCTGGGTTGCGGGAGGAGCAGCAGTCATGTCTCTTGCCTCTGACCCAGGGCCTGGGTGCTGCTTTGGGACAGCGTGGGCTGTGGGGCAGGAGAGCTGGAGTCCGCCGTGTCCTGAGCCTGGAGCATCGGGCAGGTCTCTTCTGTGTGGGATGAGAACACTGTGCCGCGAATTGGGAGAGTTAAGATGCGGGGGGTGTGTCAGAAACTCCGAGAGGAGACACATGTCCCACAGAGGACGTTCCTTCTCCCACTCTGTGAGTGACTGCTGGGTCAACCCCCAGTCCCTGGAGGATGGCCCTGTGTGCCCCTCATTGGCTTGCTCTCCCTTTGGATGTCTGGCTCCTGAATGCCCAGCTCTGCTGGCAGAGAGCACTCAGTCTTCCTGAAGGCTGGCTTCACAGGGCTGGGTGACACCTTCCAAATTCATCCCCACCAGGACCCCGGCTGGGAGACACTTCAGTGCCTCTCATCTCTAACCTGCAGGATCACAGGCAAGGTGGCCACCAGGAAACCTGCTGACCTGGCCCCTTCCCAGGGATGGTGGGCTCCCCCCACCCTGGAGGCACACTGCAGCTGGAGTTGGCACGTTTGACTGGCAGGAGGGCGTGGGGCTGGGACACCACCATCTTGGTGGAGGGAAGCCCAGGCGACCCTGAGAGTGGGGTCTACTCTCTAGTTGCGGTACTCGGGCTCCCGCATGGGCTTGGTTGCTCCGCGGCATGTGGGATCGTCCCAGCTCAGGGGTGGAACCGTGTCTCCTGCACTGGCAGGTGGATTCTTTACCACTGAGCCACCAAGGAAGCCCTCTTCCATCTGTTTAGAAAGAAAACTTGTATTTGCTCCCATCTCTCCATCACCAAGGCCCCATCTCTCTTCTTTCCTTTTGAGCCAAGTTTCTTGGAAATGCCTAGTATTTACGTCCATTCATTCCTCACACACTGTCTCTTGCCAGTGACCCAGTTGCTAAATTCAGTGGCCACTTTCAGTATTCCTTGACTCTTAAGCAGCATCTGATCCCGTTCCCTACACTGTTTCGAAGAAACTGCACTCCCTTGGCCTATGGGGATACTGCTTTCCTCCAGGGACGCCCTCTGGGGGCTTCCTGTGTTAGCTGAGTCCTTTCCTCCTCGCTGCCACCTGGGTGCAGGCAAAGACCCTTGCCTTATTTATCCTCATGGCTTCACGCGACATGCACACACTGATGACTCTAAGTCTTGCTTTCCAATTCACAGGCTGATAAGTTAACCTGTCACTGATTCTCGCATGCCAATGGAAGAGGTGACACTCCTGGATCAGAGATGTACCGCTTTCTACTCAGGCCCACGTAGTGTGAACATCAGCATATCTGCATCGGCTGCCTGGCCTCCAAGTCCCGCGGGGATGCTGCACCTGTCGCGGGTTTACATCACCAAGGGTGGAGGACACCCGGCTGGAGAAGCCTGGAGGGAACAAACGCAGCGCTGAGAAGTGATCCGGGTGTAAGGCGGCCGGGGGTTCTGCCTTCTTGGCACACAGGGCGAGATGGGAAGGAGTGAGGCAGGCCCTCACTCCTGAAGAAGGAGTGTCTCTTCCGCCAGCGGGCGCTTCATACTCCACAAACGAGCACATCTCTCTTCCAGGCCTCCTCCCCAACCTGCCCTCCGCGGGCTCTGCTTCTTGTGAGCAGCCGGAAACCCTGGAGCCGCTGTGCGCTCTGGTCTCGGAACACCTGCGTCTGGTGAGTCCTGGTGAAGATGCCCAGGGGGTGGCGCTCCTTTGTGCGTGTTGACTGCGGGCTCCATCTCGGGCTGTGTCTGGTACGGTGCGCTTTCATCCTTTTAAACAGCTGTGAGGTCAGTCTCACTTCTGCCCTGAGTTCACAGCTGAGCATATGGACTCTGGGACATGTTAGTGACAGGCCAGGCAGGGATTCACACTCAGGTCTGTCTGACCTGAAAGCCCAGCTACGAATGTGACTTGAAACATGGATCCTTGCTGGACACACATTGTCGTCATTTTCACCCCAGTCATTACATCACAACAGCCTTCTTTTTAACTTCTTTCTAACTAAAGAGGAAACAGTTACACACCACACACACACACACAGAGGATTCAGTGACTTATATCCCTTTCCATCCAAACTACTCAGCATGGGGCTTCCCAGGTGGCACAGTGGATAAGAATTCACCTGCCAATGCAAAGGACATGGGTTCGATCCTGGTGTGGGAAGATGCCACATGCCACAAAGCAACTAAGCAGGTGTGCCACAACTACTGAGCCCACGCTGTAACAAGGGAATCCCCCACGGTGAGAAGCCCGTGCACCAAGATGAAAAGTAGCCCTCACTTGTTGCAATCAGAAAGCCCTCATGCAGCAACAGAGACCCAGTTCAAATTCAAAAAATTTTTAAAAACAAAACAAAAATTAAAAAACAAAACAAAACAAAAAACTACTCAACATGCATTGCTGCCCCCACGTGCGATGCTGTCATCATCCTGTGTTACTTACTCCCGTCCCGAGATGCTGTCTCCTGTGGCTTTGCACACACTGCAGTATCTTCCTTCACCTCCTTAACAGGTAATGAGTATCCCTTAAGACTTGGTTTAGGTGTCCCCTCCCTCAGGAAGCCTTCCCTCAATGCCTCCCGCGCCATCCTCCATGTGACTGCAATACCCTGTGACTGTGACCGTGTATCTCGTTTGTACTGTTTGTTGGCAGGCGCTCTTCTGCCTGGAGCATCCCCCCTCTTCCCTTCATTGCTCAGCTCCTCTTCTTCCCTTGCCTCCCACCAGCCGAATAGGTGTCCATCTCATGTTTCTCCAAGTCTGACTACTTGAGCTCAATGCTGCTGTCCTGGCCTGGGATCTCCTCAAGGGCTGGTTGTCTACTGGTGGCCAGAAGGAGGAGCTCAGCATAAATTTGCTGAGTGAAAACTGTGTGGACCCCCATGCATGGCGGGCACTCAGGAACCAGAGCACTAAGATGCCAGTGGGGCATGTTAACATGGAAGCTACAGGTGACCTTCAGGAAATCAGTCTGCAGGGAATCGAGGTAAGAAAGTTGAAAAGTGCTGATGAAGCTCCTTCTTTCAAGAGACTTGGTTGTGACTTGGCTGGTGGCTGGTTGACTTGGGGCAGTTCCTTCTTGGTGGTGGTTTGTTATGAGTGAAATGGAGCATTTATTTAGAGGGAACCCAGGAATCTATCCTTTTGGTTGTTCTCTTTTATTTAAGCATCTAATTTTGGTAACTTGAGATGCATTGGACTTTTCTCACCATCGAACCAGGAATTACAAAATTCTCATCATGATTTTTCTTTGAACATTCACTTCAGTTTTTTCTATGGTAAGATTTGAAGTTAAAATTAAAGATCTTTCAGATTATATAAATGTTTAAGTAAACACATCTAATTCATGGATCAAATACTAAATATTTTTATCTGCAATGTCAAGCTCTTATTGCTGCAGTGCATTTTACACTAATAATATTGAAGCCTTTTCTTAATAATCATGCAAAAATGTTTTGATAGTCCTTTTTAGAGCAGAAGAAACTGATGTTTAAAAAAAAAACAAAAAACAGTTTGGCTAGTGCTTCCTTGAGAGTCAGAATTCAAACCCAGGTCTGCACTGCTTTAGAGAACACGCTGTTGTTCAGTTGCCAAGTCATGTCTGACTCTTTACGACCCCCTGGACTGCAGCACACCAGGCCTCCCTGTCCCTCACCATCTCCTGGAATTCCCCCAAGTTCATTTCCATTGAATCGGTGGTACCTTCCAACCATCTCATCCTCTGTCGCCTTCTCCTTAGAGAATATAGATGGTCAATATAATTAAAAATTTTTATTTGAAAATGTTATGCTGCTGCTGTTTGTCCTTGAATGTAGGGAGAGGAGTCGGCCAGGAAGAGCACAGGAGAGGAAGCACACCTAAGCCACGTCCTACCCAGTGGTGGGAGGTGGCCTAGGATGTCTCTGGAGGGATGAGTCTCAGACCAGCCTCAGGGAGACTCTGGCACAGATTTGGGAAAGGAGGAGGAAAGACATAATTAGTTTGCAAAGGGAAGAAAAGCTGGGGAAGTAACTACCTGCCAAAATGCCTGGAAGGCGGGGCAGGGGCTTGTGGAGAGAGAGGCAGTAGGACCACCCCTGGGGGGAAGGAAAGGGAGCTCTCTGGGCAGCTGGAGGCGAGCCCAGGCAGGACGGGCATGACCAGAGCCCTCTGCAGGTGGGAGACAGAAGCTTGGTGCAGCATCCTGCTTCCATGAGGTGTTGCTCCAGCAGCTCAAAAATCAGGGCCCGGAAGTGAGGGATTAGACCTGCTGGTGCTGGGCTTCCTTGGGGGCAAACTGGGTGACTGTAGTTTTTTTGCTTCCAGTCTTTCCTGGAAGCAAAGACCCGTGGAGTACTATCAGGGATGGAGGTGATGCCAGGACCCAGGGATGGGACACAATGTACATCCTCCAGCGGTTCTCAAACTGGAGCAGGCATCAGAGTCCCCAGGAGGGCTCGTCAAGGGACAGACCGCCGAGCACCACCCTCAGAGTTTCTGACTCAGTAAAGAAACTGGGACCAGCCGCCTTTGTAATGAGTTTCCAGGGATCCCATGTTGCCAGGCAGCTCTGCCCGGGGACCGCACTTTGAGAAGAGCCAGAAGAGCTGCGTGTGGGGAGGAAGCAATCAGGAGTTTTTCTCTCCTAAGGTCTTGACAAGTCTGCCAAGGCCAGACTACTCCTGTGCTCAGAGGAGTTGAGGGCGTCCCTGAAGAGCTGGCCCCGAGAGAACACAGAAGGCACGTGCACTCAGGTAGCAGGGGCCCTATCTCTTAGCCCACTTTCCTCTCAAAGGAAGACTCTTCCCCCTTGCAGGATGCTGCCAGTGCATTCCTCTGTCAGCAGCGCATTCCTCTGTGAATTCCCACACATGCTGAGGTCTTCAGGGCCCCTGAATGCTGCTGTGTGCTGGGGGTGAACGTGAACCCCTACGTTTCAATCCCCAATTGCAAGCAGACCACCGGTGACATACCCAGCATGGGACCAGCTCTCATTAGGAAGCTCGAAATCCCAGGATAACTGACCCAGGCCTTTGCGGGCAAGAACACTCTCAGATTGTCAGCAAGGCAAGTGAGAGAAGTGACCTGGGAGGGAGACGGGCTGGCTGCATCAGGAGAACGAGCACCCAGGGCTCCACCAAGTTCCAACGCTTGCCTTGCAGATGGAGCTCCAGGAGGACACATCCTGGAATCCATCCACTCAGGGCCTCTGAGAACCATGTACAAGGCTGACTGCACACTTTCCTTCTACTTCCCTAATTGTTTCTCCATTTCTCCATGCATGGCTTGCTTTAATTTGGTTATTTAGTTATGTAACAAGCACCCACGAGCTCACCATCGAAAACAAAACCAAACCAAACCAGGCCCATGGCAATAAGCGACATTTCATCCTTGTATGCCATCACCTGACCCCCTTTCTCTTTATATTATTTTAATGTTCCTCTGCATAATGGAGAAATCAAACACATTCAAAGCTAGAGAGACTAGTGAGTTCACATGTCCTCCTTATTCTCCTTTAACTTCTCAAAACACGCCCACTCTTATTTTATTTTACCCATTTTCTCTGTTTCCACGTAATTTAGGTAGCTGTATTGCATTTATTGCCTGGGAAATACCATGGACGAAGGAGCCTAGTAGGCTGCAGTTCATGGGGTCGCTAAGAGTCGGACACGACTGAGCGACTTCACTTTCATTTTTCACTTTCATGCATTGGAGAAGGAAATGGCAACCCACTCCACTGTTCTTGCCTGGAGAATCCCAGGGACGGGGGAGCCTGGTGGGCTGCCGTCTATTGGGTCGCACAGAGTCAGACACGACTGAAGTGACTTAGCATTGCATTTATATAAGCGATAAAGTGTTAGTCACCCAGTCATGGTTGATTCTTTGTGACCCCATGGACTGTAGCCTGCCAGGTTCCTCTGTCCACGGAATTCTCCAGGCAAGAATACTGGAGTGGGTAACCATTCCCTTCTCCAGGAGATCCTCCTGACCTGGGAGGGAGAAGGGCTGGCTGCATCAAACCAGGGTCTCCTGCATTATAGGCGGATTCTTTACCATCTGAGCCACCAGGGAAGTATGTGCTCCTAAAGGGTATCTTTTTTTTTAAATTTTGATTGTTTTTAATTGTATCAAAGAATATCTTGGGGCTTCCCTGGTAGTCCAATGGCTAAGACTCTGTGCTCCCAATGCAAGGGGCCCAAGTTTGATCCCTGGTCAGGGAACTAGATCACACATGTTGCAACTAAGTATTCCCATGCCAAAAGTAAAGATCCTAATGATGCAATGAAGATGGAAGATCCCATGTGCTACAAATGAGACCCAGCGCAGCCAAATAAATAAATAATTTTTTTTAAATGGCCAAGATGGTAAATGTTATGTTATGTGAATTTTGTTACAATTTAAACAAAAACAGACAGTTACAGTCAAATTCAGGGCCATGCCCTCCTTAAGATTGTTCTGGAATTCAGGGATTTATACATCCAGAATATGGAGTAAGGACCACAGCATCTCAGCTGCCACTCTGGCTGATGTGGCCTGTGTGGTCCCCATGAAGGCAAGAGCCACCTCTTATTATACTCCTTCAAGCTTGAGCCCTAGGATAGTGTCACCTGATCCTTCCCATTTTGGGCAACCACTAGCTGCCTCCATTTAGAGCACTTCATGTAACTGGGACACCAATGGGTTTCTACCTCTTGCAAAACTCCTTTCCAAAAAAGAGTGGTCCTTCAGAAGCCTTGAATAGAGCTTTCTTCAAAGAAGACATACAAATGACCAACAGGTGTATGTAAAGATGTTCAACACTACTAATCATTAGAGAAATACAAACCAAAGCCATGGGATACCACCTCAACCTGTTAGAATGGTCATCATAAAAAAAAAGACAACAAAACCCACCCCAGGAGATGAGTTTTCGAAAAATTAAAAATAGAATTACCATGGGCTTCCCTGGTGGCTCAGTGGTAGAGAGTCCACTGCTAATACAGGAGACATGGGCTCAATCGCTGATCCGGGAAGATCCCACATACCGCAGAGCAACTAAGCCCATGTGCCCCAACTATTGAGCACACGGGCCCTAGAGCCTGTGCTCTGCAACAAGAGAGGTGACTGCAATGAGAAGTCTATGCACCACAGCTATAGCGTAGCTCCTGCTCACAGCAATTAGAGAGAAGCCCACACAGCAATGAAGACCCAGCACAGCCAAAAATAAACAAACACACAAACAAATAAATAAAACTTATTAAAAAAAAAAAAAAGAACCTACCATATGATCCAGCAATTTCATTTAAGGGTATTTATCCAAAAGACTTGAAGATGAAAAAAAAAAAATAAATAAATAAAAAAAAAAAAAAAAAAAAAAAGACTTGAAGATAGGATTTCAAAGAAATATTTGTACTCTCTTGTTAATAGCATCATTATTCGTGAGAGCAAGGTGCAAAGAACCTGAATGTCCATGAATGGCTGAATGGATAAGGTAAATGTAATCTATACATACAGTAGAATATTATTCAGCCTTCAAAATGAAAGAAATCCTGTCATGTCTTCAACATTAAATGAATCTTGAGGATATTCTGAGAGTGAAATAAACCTGCCACAGAAAGACAAGTACTGTACGGTTCTAGATACATGAGGTACCTGGAGTGGTCAGGGTCATAGAAACAGGAGGTAGAACGATGGCTGCCGGGGTCTGGGGGAGGGGGAGGTGAGGAGTTGTTGTTTGACAGCATTAGTTTCACTCCTGCAAGATAAAATGTGCTAGAGATTCGCCATACGGCAACGTATGTATATGTACCCCAAGGTTTGTTCCAGCACTTTTTACAATAGCTAGGATATGGAAGCAACCTAGGTGTCCACCAACAGATGAATGGATACAGAAGTTGTGGTACATATATACAACGGAATATTACTGGGCCATAAAAAGGAATGCATCTGAGTCAGTCCTAATAAGGTAGATGAACCTAGAGTCCATTATACAGAGTGAAGTGAGAAAGAGAAGGAGAAAGAGAAATATTGTATATTAATACATATATATGGAATCCAGAAATGTGGTACTGATGAACCCATTTGCAGGGTAGCAATGGAGATACAGGCATAGAAAACAGACCTGTGGGCACAGTGCAGGAAGGAGAGGGTGGGACAAACAGAGAGGAGCATGGGAACATATATGTCACCATGTGTAAAACAGCAATCGGGCATTTGCTGTGTGACACAGGGAGCTCAACTCAGTGCTCTGTGACAACACAGAGGGAGGGGCTGCGGTAGGAGTGGGAGGGAGGCTCAGGAGGGAGGGGACGCATGTATACCTGTGGCTGATTCATGTTGATGTGTGGCAGAAACCAGCACAACATTGTAAAGCAGTTGTCCTCCAATTAAGAAAAGCAATGTATGTATAGTAACATCACTGTACTGCACACTGAAGTATTTGTTGAGAAGATGTTGTTTTCAACCACTAATAAGAATAATCAAAGAGCTGTCCTTCCCCAGTCTTAGGGAAGGTCTCTCCCACTGCACTCTTCTCATCTGGAACCAGCTTCCTTCCCCTCCCCCGTCTGTGGAAACTGCACTTAATTCATTGATGTGCTTCTCCCTGGGGACCAAGTCCTGTGTGGGCGCTTCATCAGGTGCCCCCCAGTATTCAGAGAAACTGCTAACTGCCCTCCCTGCTCCCTTCCCCAGGGAGTGCCTAGGCTGGCCCTTTCTCACAGGAGCTGGGAACGGAGAAATGGCCTTTTCTCTCTTCAGAGTTGCCTCCAGTTTGTGGTTTGTTTATGTGATAAATGCTCGAGTGTGTACTGTGCACTGGGATGGGCTCTGGAGACAAGATCACAAACAGGAAGGACGGGACCCTGCCCCAGGGAGTTTACTTCCCAGCAAACAAAGAAGGTGACTTCTGAAGGTGTCAAACGCTGTGATGAAAATAAACAGAGGGACCTGGCGATCTGGGAGGTGCCCCAAGGAGGTCCCTCTGAAGAGAGGATGCTTGTCTTGAGATGTGAGGAGAATGGAGGCAGGAGGAATGGCATTCCAGGAAGACCTAACAGTTTGTGCAAAGGTCCTGGGTAGAAAAGAGTGGCATGTCTAAAGAACAAAGGAGGCTGGTGGGGACGAGGGGAGAGTGGACTGGAGGAAAGGGGAGCTGTAGCTGGAAGGCGTGTGTGCAGGGCCTCTTGGAGCAAGTTGGAGCAGGAAACTGTTAGCTACTAACAGGCAAGGAAGGAAGGACAGCATGGAGGACATCCTTGGCTTCTCGCCCAAGTCTGTTACCTGCTACTTGCACAACTCTAAGTCAAGGGTTTTCAAACTTGGGCATGCATTTGAGTCAAGGGCTGGGCAAGGGGAGGGTTGTGACAACACCCAGCTGGGCCTCATGCCAGAATGTCTGATTTGGTGGATCCGAGGGGGGCCTAAATGTGTGTGCTGATCAAGTTTCCAGGTGATGCTGCTACTGCAGGTCCTTGGACCACTTTGAAAATCATGTTCTTAAAAAAAAAGAAAATCATGTTCTAAGCAAGTTACTGATTCTGAGTCTTTTTCTTCACCTGTAAAATTGCACTTCTCTGAACTCAGCAGTTGCCAGAGAGGACTGAGGGTGGAGGGAGGGATAGTTAGAGAGTTCAGGATGGACATCTTCACATCCTGCTGTATTTAAAATGGATAACCAATAAGGACCTACTGCATAGCACAAGGAACTCTGCTCAGTGTATGTGGCAGCCTGGATGGCAGAGGAGTTTTGGGGGAGAGTGGATACATGTGTATCTATGGCTGAGTCCCTTTGGTGTGCATCTGAAACTATCACAACATTGTTAGTCGGCTGTATTCCAGTACAAAATAAAAAGTTTTTTTAAAAATCGCCCTTTTCTCCTGGTTGATGTCATTATCAAATGAGATAAAGCCCTTTGTAAGGGACTTCCCTGGTGGTCCAGTGGCTAAGACTCTGTGCTCCCAATGCAGGGGGCCAGGGTTCAATCCCTGGTCAGGGAACTTGATCCCACATGCTGCAGCTAAGGCCGGGAACAGCCAAATAAATAAATAAAATAAATAAATATATTAAAAAAAAAAGCCCTTTGTAAAAATAAAAAAGATACAAAGAGGGAAAAATCAACTTAACTTTAATAATCACCAGTGTGTGTTTCCTTCACAATTTACAAAGGATGCTCACATGTAACACCAGCAGCAGGTGCCTTGGGAGCCGGGGCAGTTTTCTCTACTGGAAGGCTGGCTGACTCTCGGACCATGTACATTGAATCTCACTGCTGCTGGAAGGACAGACACCTGTTTTGCCCTGCCTGGGAGAGATCTTGGATGCGCCCCCCCATTGTTCACTCCACAGACGGAGGCTTGATGATCTCCTGTGTCTGTGGTTATTTTTGTTAACCATCATCTCCTCCCACTCCTCCCCAAGAAAGGCGTCCTGTGAGTCATCCGGAGGCCCGGGAGGAAGCCACAGTTGCTCGGCTGGTTTCTGGCCATCGAGGGACAGACAGGAGTGGTTGAGGTCTCCTTGAGCTTTGAAGGAAAAACTCCATCGATTCACAGACTCCCAGAAAGTCAGCCTCTAGGATATGTGCCTATTATATAGTCTTGGAGTATTATTATTTGTACTCACTCACAGAGTCAACAAATATGTTGACTATCTGCTACAAAGCAGGCTGAGGATACAGCCGTGACAAAACAACAAAGCGGCCCTTTTTGGAGTTTATGTGTGTGAGATCCATCCATGGAATGCTTACTGAAAGCCTACCATGCGATATCCATCCATGGAACGCATCCTGAAAGTCTACCATGTGATAGCCATCTATGGAATGCATACTGAAAGCCTACCATGTGTCATGAAATTTATAGTCCAACAGGGAAGACAGACTTGTAATCAGATAAATGCAGCGAGGTGTAATAGGGCTTGTGATGGTGATAAACACAGGGTGGGGACAGTGAGTCATAAGGGGGAAGAGGGCCCCGAGGAGGCGTCCCCATAAACTGGTTATTAAAGGCGACTGACTAAGGGGAGGCATTCTGCAGAGAGGAAGCGGCTGTAGCTTGGCACATGGGGCACCTGCCAATGGTTCCACAGAGTTGGGGTACAGGGTGCCCGGGATAGAGCAGAGGCTGGGAATGGTGGCAGGGGTCTGGCCACAAATGGCCTTAGGTGACCTGGACATGGGACTTAATCCTGCATTAAGGGTATTGAAGTGTTAAAAAGCTCAGGGTGGAGAGGGAACAGTGACAGGGCTAAGCTGCGTGGGGTGATTATTCTGGAGAACGTGTGGGGGGAGCCACTGGGTGCAGAACTGGGGACGAGGAGAGGAGGCTGGGCTCACAGATGGAAACAAGGATGCAGGATGCAACAGGGCCAGGAGAGGCAAGTCAGAGAGGGACGCTGAGGATGAAGAATGGACAGGGTTGGTCACAAGTCAGAAGCGGGGAAGGAAGATGCCGAGGGGAAGAGAAGCAGCTAGAGGAGCAAGAATGTGGGGAGGAAATGACTTCTGTTCTGCACACGCTGAGTCTGAGATGCATGTTGGCACAGCACAAGACCTAACTAGAGTGTGAGATCGAGAACCCCACATTGAGCAGTAACTGAACCCAAGTGAGTCTGGGGATGAGGGCAAGGACAAGCAGGCCAGTGGGTGCAGCGTCATTTAACACACTGGAGGAGGCGGGGAAACTTTGAAGAGAACTCAGAGGAGATGTCAGAGCAAGACAGCAAAGGAGGACGAAACAGGGTCTTGGATAACTGCTGTGAAAGTCAAGGATGGAGAAAGTTTCGGAAAGAGCAGTCAGTGGTGACAAATGCTGAAGAACAGGTCACTGGAAGGACTTGAAAGTTTGATTTCAAGAGAGTGAATTGAGCCCCTGCCAAGAAATAAAAATGTATGGAATGAGTGGAAAAAACTTGGGAGATGAGACTCTGAACACCATCTCCAAAGGGCAATCACTGTTATATGGATTCACAACTTTCTAATTTTGACTCTTCTGTTTGTACCAGAAATCTCCATCTTCTATGTGACCAGTGAAAGAAATAAAACAGAACTACAAAAACATGGGAAATTACACTTGAAAACACACTTTCAGGTCTCAGAGACTTCAAGGAACTTCTCTACAAGGGGTGATGCAAATAGGAGCAGATTCCAAGAAGTACCTGCAGACAGTTCGGTCATCACACACAGAGGACAAGTGGAAGGGCCCTCAGCAAAACCCCACATGCCCGAGCTTTGGCAGAAGCAATGCTCTCTTGCACACATCATGTCTGACACCTGGCTGGGTGAGGACACTGCAGGAACCAAGACAGACAAGATCCCGGCCCCCAGAGGCTTGCATTCTAGTAGGACGGATAGACAATAAACAAGTAAAGTAACAAGTAAAGTAAAATAAACAAGATAAACGAAGTAACCAGAGTGGGATGAATGCTATGAATGAAATAAACTAGGATGAGCCAGTAGAAACAGGAGAGGATTGCTTGAAACAGATGGTAGTCAGTTTATCTTGCTGAAAAATTTCCAACTTTAGTCACATAGCAGACTTCACGTGCCATCATATTTTATGATTGATCACATCTTGCACTGTTCTAATCATCTCCTGTTGCATTTCAGACAACCCTCACTGGCAATGGTAGGGGTGGGGTGTGAAATTGTGAGGAAAATAATTCTGTGATACTTTCCCTATGCCTACACCCTGATCCCTGGCTGAGCATCATGGGTGGGGACAAAGATGGGTCACTGGGAAGGTGAGTGGATCTCCACTGAACAGAATGCTCATATGGGATTGTTTATGTGGGGGCAGCCCCATTTCTCACTGCTTCCCAAACACATCTCAGCTCCAGCCATAGCATGAACGCTCAACTCAAGACCCTCTTGGAGTTTTTCAAAATGTGTGTATGAGTTCGAGGATGAATAAGCCTTTTCCATCCTGTGTGAAGAGGCTTGACTGCAGAAATCCAAAACTAAGCCAACTCCCTAGAACAGCGGAGGCAGGAGGTGGAGGAGGTGAGTCCCGCTGCTCCGGGTGGCCCGGAGGCAGGTCCACTTGCTGCTTTTCTTGAGGTTTGGTTTCCTGGGCCGCCTCTTCCTTTTGTTGCCTAAGCTGGTCCCAGTTGAAGTTCTGCCACTGTCAACTCAAGTACCCCAACTGTTGTGATGCAGCTGAATCGCACAGAGCTGGGATCAAAGCCCCACATATTCTGGAGTTGAGGCTGTGCTGAGCAAGGCAGGAGCCCCAGCAGTGGGCTTTGACAGGTGCAGTCCCCTCCCTGTTGGGGGGGGGTGCCCACGCTAACCCCAGGGCAAAGATTACTACCACATTCAGAGGTCTCCGTTCCCTAAGGCTCCTAGGGCCAAAATGAACTTTTGGGGGAATGTCTGCTTTTAGCTAGGATGAGCTCAGCTGCTGCGACAAACAGACCTAGAGATGCTTATTGGCTCAAACACAACAGAAACGTCTCATTCACACAACAGACTCCAGTGTGTGCTTTTAGTGACAGTGGCTCTCTCCCATATAGTGATTCAGGGATCCAGGATCCAAACTGAGGCTCCAGCATAGCTTGGCTGTCATTTACATCTTGCCAGCAGAAGGGGGAGGGATAGCACATCAGGTCATGATCTATTGGTGAGAACCAATCACGTGACCACACTGAACTGTAAAGGAGGCTGGGAAATGTAGTCCAGTCTTGCACCTTGCTATAACTCCCATTGCTACCAAAGGGGAGAATGATTTTGGTGGGCAGAAAACTTTGACTTTCTGAGAGGACTAAATGGGAGGCACTCAAGTGTTTTTAATCTTGACAATACTGACATTTCAACTGGACACTTCTTTGAGGGTGTAGATGCAATGTAGAACATTTAGTAGCATCCCTCCACCCACTCCTAGTCATGACATCAAAAATGTCTCAAGACATTGCCATCAGTCCCTGGGGCATAAAGTCATCCCTAGTTGAGAATCACTGCTCCAGACACCGAGAGCAATGTCAGTGTTTGTCAACCAGGGATGAAAGGCAGTAAAATTACCTGCTCTCACTTGTCACTTGGAGACTCTCTGGTGGCTCAGACAGTAAAGAATCTGCCTGTAATGCAGGAGACATGAGTTTGATCCTTGGGTTGGGAAGATCCCCTGAGGGAGGGGGCAACCTACTCCAGTACTCTTGCTTGGAGAATCCCATGGACAGAGGAGCCTGGCAGGCTATAGTCCATGGAGTCCCAAAGAGTTGGATATGACTGATGACTAACACTTTCACTTTCTTCACATCACTTGGGAAGCTCGTGGTGTGGATGCTAGTTTTTGCTCACGAGATTAACAGGTTAGCTGAGGTGCTGACTTGAAGGTTCAGAGAGAACAAAGTGATATGGACCCCAACTCTCAGACTCTCAAGTGCATGATGGGAACAATGTTAGAACATGCAGGTGCCTTGTGCATAGCCAGGGCAGCCTGCACAACAGATGCTCTATGGCTTTCATTCAATTCAAAACCCAAAGGGCACTGACTTGTTTGCAATGAACAGATTTTCTGAATTATTTGGTGCCGATACCCTAAAATCTCTGGGAGAAATAAGAATTGTTTGATACCTTTCCTAACATGAGGCAAATTTGTTAAGGATCTAGTGAGTTGTTCTGAATGGACTTGGTGAACTAGGACTGGGCAGACCTCTAGAACGTAGTATTTGTTTGCAGGAAGTGGGCTGCAGGGAGGATTTCTAGCAGCTTGTTGATACCAGAAGTACTACCATCCAGCAAAGCATTAGGCTGCCAACAGTCTGCTTTATCTCTTAGAAACCCAACAGTGCTGCTCTGACTTCACAGGAAACATTTCCTGGCTGTAGCTAATGGGGATTCCTTCATATCCCATGGAGAACTTCGGGTTGTAGTCCCCAACAATGAGGTCGAGATTTGTGTGTAGCTCCCTGCGTAAAAATATTAGTTTCTTGATTCACTGGGAACATGCACCCTCTTGAACATTAAGTAAAACTAGTTATGTAAGTCTTTTATTTGAAAGCTACTTGAAATGAATACAAGTCATAATCAATAAAGCTCAGTTTGAAACACTGCAGAGAAAAAGGAAGAGAGAAACATTTTCTCTGCCCCTGGAGCTGCACAAAGTAACAAGTTTATGTTAGACTGAGGTTTGTGTGCAAATAGCTCAGTACTCCTTCTGAGGATGAGCAATTTGGGTCTAATAAGTGTTTGATGTCTCACAAACCCATGCGGATCGTTCTCTCTGAGAAGGCTTGAAAACACTAGACTTTTCGGCTTTTTACCAGTTGCTATTTAGTCTAGAGGGCTTCCCTGGTGGCTCAGATGGTATAGAATCTGACTGCAATACAGGAGAAATAACAATGAAAAACCAAGTAACAAATCTAGCACTGCTGAGGGGTGGTTCTCCAGAGCCCAGAGCCCTCTGTGGTCCGGTCTTTGTTTGCCTCCTTCTTGAGCCTCGTCTGCTGGCATGGTCTTGCCTCCTCGGACACCTCAAGCCCAGGAGAACCAAGCACATGGCCACCCATGCACCAGGCCCTGCAGTGCCCAGATTTCTCTCCACCTCGCAGCCCAAACCCCAGAGCTTGATGACCATGTTGTCAAGTTTCAGGATTCAGGTCACACGCGACGCTATCCAGAAAGGCTTTTTGACTTTCACTGGTCTCTCAAGACGAGCTGGCTAGTTGTTCCCAGTGCCCCTCAAGCCGCTGACTGGCCTTTATCCCCCAGGACACACTATGTAGATGCCTCACCCCTGCTGGACCACAAGCTCTGAGAGCAGGGCCTGAGTCTCACTCCTCTTGGGAGCAGCACAGGATCTGGAGAAGGTTTGTTCAGTAAAAGCGATCAAAGAAATAAAGTCATTTTATAGCAAATGTTATGCTGTCATGTGATTCTCCTTGCGTTTAAAATTGTGGTAAGATACACAGAATGTAACATTTACCATCTTCACCACTTTTAACTGTATAGTTCCATGGTGTTCGGTATGTTCACAGTCTTGTGCAACCATCAGTATCATGTGTGCCCAGGGTTTCTCCATCTTCTCAAACTGAAAGTCTACACATTAAACACTAACTTCCCTTCCCCTCTTCCCTCAGCCCTGGCACCTGCCCTTCAACTCCCTGTCTCTATGAATTTGACAAAGAGGTCAAACATTCTAGGTAGCTCAGCCAGTAAAGAATCTGACTGCAATGCAGGAGACTCCGGTTCAATTCCTGGGTCAGGAAGATCTGCTACAGAAGGGATAGGTTACTCACTCCAGTATTCTTGGACTTCCCTGGTGCCTCACAGGATAAAGAATTCGCCTGTGATGCAATGCAGGAGACCTAGGTTCAATCCCTGGGTTAGGAAGACTCCCTGGAGGAAATCGTGGAAACCCACTCCAGTATTCTTGCCTGGAGAATCCCCATGGACAGAGGAGCCTGGTGGGCTACAGTCCATGGGGTCCCAAAGAGTCACACACAACTGAGTGACTAAGCATACAGCATGTATAAGTGAAATCATACACTATTTGTGCTTTTGTGTCTGGCTTCTTTCACTGAGCACAATATCCTCCAGGCTCAGCCATGCTGCAGCCTGTGTCAGAATTTCCTTCCTGTTTAAGACTGAATAATATTGCACTTTATGGATAGACTGTATTTTGTTTATTTATTCATCTATCGATAAGACACCTGGGTTGGTTCTACCTCTTGGCTACAGTGAATAATGCTGCTGTGAATGTGGAAGTACAAGTACCTATTCGAGTCCCTGCTTTCAATACTTTTGCATATGTACCCAGGTTGCTGGATCATATGGTGATTCTGGGTTTTGTGATGTTTGGAGGAACATACATGCTCTTCCAGGCTAGTGCTTTACACACACTAGTTCACTTAGTGCTCATAAGAGTTCCAGGAGGGAAGACTACTATTAGGCCTTTCTCGTGGGACTTCCCTGCTGGCTCAGAAGGTAAAGAGTCTGCCTACAGTGAGGAAGACTCGGGCTTGATGCCTGGGTTGGGAAGATCCCCTGGAGAAGGGAATGGCTGCCCACTTCAGTATTCTTGGGTTTCCCTGGTGGCTCACAGGATAAAGAATTCACCTGCAATGCAATGCAGGAGACCTAGGTTCAATCCCTGGGTTAGGAAGACTCCCTGGAGGAAATCGTGGCAACCCACTCCAGTATTCTTGCCTGGAGAATTCCATGGACAGAGGAGCCTGGTGGGCTGCAGCCTATGGGGTCACAGACTCAGACACGACTGAGCAACTGACACTTGCATTTCTTTCTCGACGGATGAGGAAATGAAGGCAGAGAAAGTTAACTTGTCAATTTCACAGTCAATCAGTGGTGAACTGGGACTGAGGCTGACATTTAGATTCCAAAACCCACACTTTTGAGCCCTGTGCTGCATCTGTTTTCTTCCAGAAGCGGGGGTGGGGTGGTGGTGGTGGGACGCTCCCTCACTCTGCTGGGTGAAGGGCTTGCCTTGAGTTGGGGAAAGGACCTTTTTTTGTTTTAAAAAGATCTTAATGTGGGCTATTTTTCAAAGTCTTTATTAAATTTGTTACAATATTGCTTCTTTTTCTTTTTTTTAATGTTTTTTGAGGTTTTTGACCAGGAGACATGTGGGAGCTTAGCACCCCAACCAGGGTTGAACTAGTGAACTAATGTGTGTAAAGCACTAGCCTGGAAGAGCGTGTATGTTCCTCCAAACATTAATGCACCCCCAGCATTGGAACGTGAAGTCTTAACCACTGGGCCACCAGGGAAGTCCCAAAAAGGGCCTTCTTAAATAAGAGGTATCTTGCTTGTAAGTGGTCCGGCTTTAGAGGTTAGATGTGTTCAGCTTTTCCCTAGCCCTTCACAGGCCTGGATATTCTGCAGTGAGGCCGTAACGTGCTCTGAGGTATACATCCTAGGATGAGACCGGCTAATAGGCTCATACTCAAGTTCGGTAGTAATTACAAATTCACTGAGTCAACTCTCAAAAACAACCTGGGTGCTCTGTATATCCTCTGAAATGATGACTGAATACAGATGGGAGGTCATTAAAACCTCGAACAGATCTCTCAGGTTTTGTAATCCAACCTCTCTCTCAGTGGTTTGGACATGAAGGAGAGAACTGGTTCGTAATCTGCTAAGTCATTCAGAACTAATCAACCTGTGCTAAACTTTCCCCATCTGTCTCATCAAAGACCTGGCAGCTGATTATGTGGTAAATGATAGTCAGCACATACCCAGATACACCACTGGATCAACAGACATAAAACTTCCCTTGCTTAGTAGCCTCTGGACATAAAGACTTGGTTGGGCAGAGAAGAATGAATGGCCAGGGATGAGAAAGAATTCATGCTTGATGTACCTTCTCTGCTCCAAACATACATCAGTGACAGAAAAAATAATGAAAACCCAGAAAACCCAATATTCCTAGATAAACCCAAGGATAAGATGAATAGCTGAAGACTGAAAAGATCAAGCAGAAAAGAGATAAATACACTCTTTGCAGAAATGCAAAGCAGAGCAGACTGCAGCCTGGGAAGTGCTGTGCTCTCGTCCGGAAGTCAGGAGAACTGACTGGGAGTTTGAATCCTATGGGATAAAGAGAACTAAAGATGTTCCACACAAGGCTCACCGCTGGAAGTGAGAGGCAGAACAGGTCCTGAAAGGAAGCTGGAAAAAATAAACAACTACTGCTGACTGCCACCTGGGGAGGTGGCATTTCCAAAACCGTGAGACTGGAGAGGCAGGAACACACAGATGAGCCTCACAGCCAAGCCTCCAGTTGGCCCATTTCCTGATTCTGCGTAACTGTAAGACTAGCATGGGGCAGGGGAGGCCTGAAGTGAAGTTTATAGGACTTTAGCTGGGCCCAGGGTCAGGTGCAAACAAGTGTAGAACGCTAGGCAGAGAAGTGTGAGCCCAGAGTAACAGGGAAAGAATAAAACAAAAGTTTTCCAAGAAAATAAAAAATCAGAATGTGAATTCATTCCAAATTTACACTTTGGAATAAACTGATAAAGACTTCAAAATAAGTGTATGTGGCATGCTCAGAGTGATAGAGAAAGGGATGATTTCCATTTTAAAAAAGGAAGAGAAACTAAAAAAAAAAAAAGCAATCAGAAATAAAGCAGAACAGGTGATGTTAAAAAGCAACAAATTGAAGAACTTCTCTGGTGGTCCAGTGGCTAAGACTCTGTTCCCAATGCAGGGGGCCTGGGTCTGATCCCTGGTTAGGGAACTAGATCCCGCATGCCAAAACTAAGAGTTTGTATGCTGCAAGGAAGGTTGAAGATCCTGCAATTAAGATCCAGTACAGCCAAATAAATAAATATTTTAAAAATTGATAACCACCTTGATGTTGGAGAATGAAGAGAACTAGATAAGAACATAGATTGATTACTATATTTTGGGGCCAAACAAAACTTTAAAATTTAACATGAGATTAAAGACTATTATTTATTCATTGGAATAAACAGATTTAGTAATTAGATTGGGAAGATAATATAACATTAGAAACACATCTATAGGTTAATGGATATATATTTTTTGAACTAAAAGGTTATTTTTAAGTTTATTTGTTAAACTAAATGTTGTAGTTTTAGTTTTAGCAAATGTATTTCTGTTTTTAGGGAAAGTCTGGATTTTTGTGACTATATATTACAAAACAGCCCCCCCTTTTCCTCTGATGTGTTCAACTTCACGATGATCTGGGGACAGACTATAGGGGAGGGAAATCTTAGAAGGATTTCTCACATTCAACACCACTTAAAAATTTCCTTCCATCATCTAAATATGATGATATCCAGGCAATGAAGGAAACACAGTGAGGTAATGACCCTTGGCTGAAGGCTTTGCTCGTACTTCATTAGATTTTTCCCAGCGAAAATCTTCTGAGGTCAAAGTGGGCTGAATGATCATGTCAGTGTTTGTACATTAATTAAGAATCATAAGATTCAACCCCTGGTCAGAGAACTAAGATCCCATAAGCCGAGCAGCCAAAAAGAAAAAAAAAAAAAAGAGGTATTTATTTACTATGAATTTCCTACTATTCAGGAAGGTGTGTATTTTGGTGAAGAGATTTCCTCACAGTTTCTACAGTGGTAAGATCTTTTTCTAGTGAGATTTTTCAGATCTGATCTTTAATAAGATATCTACTCTGTTTGAGAACTGTGTCACATTGGGGATATTTAGAGGGTGCCCCCCTTCTGGTAATAGAAGTCCTCAGTTGACAACAAGGGATGAGCTATGATTCAAGACTTTTCATGGTTATTACATTCATAGATTCTCTCTCTAGTGTGAGGACATGGAGAATAAAATCCACCTTTTAAGTGAAGACTTTCTCACACATTCATAAGTAAGTGTTAGTCGCACAGTCATTTGCAACCCCACAGACTGTAGCCCACCAGGCTCCTCTGTCCATGGTATTCTCCAGGCAAGAATACTGGAATGGGGTGCCATTTTCTTCTCCTGTATGATTTCAGAGTCAGTGGAAGCGATAAGCTGGGATTGAGGCATTCGTGTAATTCTTAACACGTGTTTGGGAATCATGTATTCATTCCAGTATGAATTTTCTGATGATGCGTGAGAGATGAGCTCTGGATGAAAGCATTCTCTCATCCCTTACATTCAAAGGGTTCCCTGCCCATCTGAGTTCTGTGGTGCACAATAAGATGTGTATTCTACTTGAAATACTTCTGCATATTTTGCACTGAAAAGATTTCTCTGCAGAGTGGATTTTCTGATGTTGAATAAAATATGAGTACAAGTATTTCCCATATTCATTACAACGACAGGATTTGATGGTTTGCTGGAACGGCTCACAGGGAAACATCCACTTATGCTCACCAGTTTATTAGAAAGGATACAACCCAGGAAGAGTGGAATGGAGAAGTCGCATGGGGCAAAGCACCCCCATCCCCACAGGTTCGGAGCTTCCACACCCACTCTGGGCACATCACCTTCCAGCATCTCAGGGCTCAAGTTCCCCTTGGGCTGATATTCCAACCATCTACACATGGCTGGTTTCCCTGGCAACCAGCCCCCATCCTTAGGGGCTTTCCAAAATTCACCCTATTCATATAAGCGCAGGTGTTGTTAGGAATAACAAAGGATGCTCTTTTCATGTTTATCACTCACAGAACCCAAATATTATAGCGAACGATGCTATTTCTTTTATCACTTAGGAAATTACAGCGGTGTTGGGAGCTCTGGCTAGGAACTTAGGATGAAGCCCCAAATGTGTATTTCTTATTACATTCCAACATCACAGTTAAAACTGTAGTTAAATTTGTATGGTTGCATCTGGCCAACAGCCCAGCCAGAGCAACACCATTGCTGCTGACACGGGGCCACTGTGGAAGGGCCCATTCCTACAGCACTGGAAGCTGCTCTGTTTGCGGCTGGACTCTCCCACTGGAAGGGTGATACTGAGACTGAGCAGGATCCTTTGGGGCCCTAAAGGGCACAAAACCCCTCTGTGCCCCCTGTTTCTTGTTTGTAGAAAAAGACTTTAGTCTCCCAGCCTCCCCTGAGCTCCAAAGAACAGGCACAAGGTAGTTACTAATTAGGGAAGTGAGGGAATGCAGACACAAAGGAAAAGCAGTTAATCAAGAAAAGTAACTGATGAAGAAGAATGAATGCTTCTGAACTGTGCTGCTGGAGAAGACTCTTCAGAGTTCCTTGGACAGCAAGGAGATCAAACCAGTCAATCCTAAAGGAAATCAGTCCCGAATATTCACTGGAAGGACTGATGCTGAAGCTGAAGCTCCAATACTTTGGGCACCTGATGGGAAGAACTGACTCTTTGGAAAAGACCCTGATGCCGGGAAAGATTGAAGGCAGGAGGAGAAGGGGATGACAGAGGATGAGATGGTTGGATGGCATTACCAACTTGATGGACTTGAGTTTGAGCAACCTCGGGGAGTTGGTGATGGACAGGGAAGCCTGGCATGCTGCAGTCCATGGGGTCACAAAGAGTCGGACATGATCGAGTGACTGAACTGAACTGAACTGAAGAAAAGTAATGACAGTAGGTTAATAGTAAAACAGAGGCCTAGTTCTTCCCAAGGGATGTACACAGCAATCAGATACATACCCTAGAGATTTCTGTAGGAACTAAGACCATTCACCGTCCCCAGTTGGATGCTGACCACAGCTGGTAGACCCCAGGCTGGTTGGAACCAGAAGATTGATAATTAAGATTACTGAAATACCTGGTTACCTCACGTCCAGCCAATCAGAAGAAAGTCATGCACCCTGCAGCCCTCACCCCACATGTCGTCTTTAAAAACCCTTCCCAGAGAGCTGCCTGGGAGTTTGGGTCTTTTGAGCATGAGCTGTCTGTACTCCTTGTTTGATGCCCACAAATAAGCCCTGGCCTTCCCTTCACCACAGTCCAGGGCCAGTAAGTTGGCTTTGCCATGTGGCAAGTGAGCAGACACAAGTTCTGTTCAGTGACAATACTCACAAACCCTGGAAATGAGGTGAAGTTAATTTCTAAATCAATAATAAAATTATCTGTATACCCCACTGTCTTTAACAATTTAGCAGCAGCAACATCGGAGCTGTGGGATCTTTACCCACTCAGTGTAAAAGACTTTAGCAAAGCCACTCCTTTGATTACCACTGATTTTTATTTGCTTTTTTACTTTTTCAAAGTTGTCAGAGACAATGTTCCAGAATGCCTTGGTAAAAAGACTCCTACAGACATAAAGGTATACTTCTCTTAGATGAGGAGCAGCTGGTGAAACAGTGATTTTACTTCATTTTTTAGAAAACCATTTTGATTTTTTAAAATATTTATTTAATTTTGATCTTAAATGCAGCGAGTAGGCTTAGTTGCCGCATGGTACGTAGGATTTTATTTCTCTGATCAAGAGTAGAACTTGTGTCCCTTGCCCTGGAAGGCAGATTCTTTTTCCCTTTATTTATTTTTTTTTCAGTGGGTTTTGTCATACATTGATATGAATCAGCCATAGATTTACACGTATTCCCCATCCCGATCCCCCCTCCCACCTCCCTCTCCACCCGATTCCTCTGGGTCTTCCCAGTGCACCAGGCCCGAGCACTTGTCTCATGCATCCCACCTGGGCTGGTGATCTGTTTCACCATAGACAGTATACATGCTGTTCTTTCGAAACATCCCACCCTCACCTTCTCCCACAGAGTTCAAAAGTCTGTTTTGTACTTCTGTGTCTCTTTTTCTGTTTTGCATATAGGGTTGTCGTTACCATCTTTCTAAATTCCATATATATGTGTTAGTATGCTGTAATGTTCTTTACCTTTCTGGCTTACTTCACTCTGTATAATGGGCTCCAGTTTCATCCATCTCATTAGAACTGGTTCAAATGAATTCTTTTTAATGGCTGAGTAATATTCCATGGTGTATATGTACCACAGCTTCCTTATCCATTCATCTGCTGATGGGCATCTAGGTTGCTTCCATGTCCTGGCTATTATAAACAGTGCTGCGATGAACATTGGGGTGCACGTGACTCTTTCAGATCTGGTTTCCTCAGTGTGTATGCCCAGAAGTGGGATTGCTGGGTCATATGGTAGTTCTATTTCCAGTTTTTTAAGAAATCTCCACACTGTTTTCCATAGTGGCTGTACTAGTTTGCATTCCCACCAACAGTGTAAGAGGGTTCCCTTTTCTCCACACCCTCTCCAGCATTTATTGCTTGTAGACTTTTGGATAGCGGCCATTCTGACTGGCGTGTAATGGTACCTCATTGTGGTTTTGATTTGCATTTCTCTGATAATGAGTGATGTTGAGCATCTTTTCATGTGTTTGTTAGCCATGTGTATGTCTTCTTTGGAGAAATGTCTGTTTAGTTCTTTGGCCCATTTTTTGATTGGGTCATTTATTTTTCTGGAATTGAGCTGCAGGAGTTGCTTGTATATTTTTGAGATTAATCCTTTGTCTGTTGCTTCATTTGCTATTATTTTCTCCCAATCTGAGGGCTGTGGAAGGCAGATTCTTAACCACTGGACCACCAGTGAAGTCTCTCCACTGCATTTTAATTCTCCAGGATATAACCGTTTTCACAATACAAAAAATTTATATTTTAAACATTGTCTCCATTTTCTTACAAGCTTAAGGTCTCTGATATGTGAGAAATGGCGAACGTCTACATTCAACACAAGTCAGAAATACACTGTGACTCCTCAGACTCTCCATTTCTCTGGTCCTCAGGAGAAAAATACAGAGGATAGGATGGCATGGTTAGGAGGCTTAACCAGATTTCAATTACTTGCTTTATTTTCCTTTAAACCTCATGGCACACAGGGGACAGCTTCATGCTTGCTGTGTTTTCCTTTCCTGCAAAACTGCTGGCCGCCCTCCTCCCACCTCATTTACTGGAGACTTTTGCTCATGAACTCCCTCTTCACCCCAAGTCTCAGCTTCCTGCTCTGCAAGGTCAGGGTCCACAGGATGACCAACCCTCACCCAGATACACTGCTGTTTGAGTGTCTCCTGGCCGCCCACCTGAGCCTTCATGCTGAGGCTGCACCCACTGGCTCCGCCACCATCAGAAACCTGCTCCTTCTGGAACATCCATGTCAGAAGCCCATTCTCTTCCTACATCAGCTCAAAAGAACTTGAGATGTTCAGGCCCTTCTACCTCTGGGAGACCTCCAGACACTGATAACATGCCCCCCTAACAAGTTGGTCAGCTGGTTCCTCAGGACACTTACTTCCCTGAAATCCCCAACTGCCTCACAAAATCCACATTTTTTTTTCAGTTTTATTGCTATATTAATATAATTGACATACAGTACTATATAAATTTAAGGTGTACAGTATAATAATTCCCTGGTGGCTCAGACAGTAAAGAATTTGCCTGTAACACAGGAGACCTGAGTTTGCTCCCTGGGTTGGGAAGATCTCCTGGGGGAGGAAATGGCAACCCACTCCAGTATTCTTGCCTGGGAAATCCCATGGACAGAGGAGCCTGGTAGGCTACAGTCCATAGGGTTGTAAAGAGTTGGACATGACTGAACAACTAATACGCTACTTTGCCTAATAATTTGACTAACATACATCATGAAATGATTATCACAGAAAGTTTAGTGAATACTCATCATCTCACATAAAACCCACATTTTAGATGAGCTCAGGCGGCCTCCTTCTACAGGCCTACATTCAAACAACTGCTTATTTCAAATTCCCGACGGAGACTCAAGCCAGCACACCCGTAAACAAGGCCACTTCCCTGTGGTGGGCAGCCCCATGCTCTAGTCCTCCGCTACCAGGACTCACCTTTTCACATAACAGTGGTTCTTGCAGAGCTTCTGGTCTGAAGTACAAGGTTGCAACTGACCAGTGTCACTGCAACAGCATGGAGAAAAGCGGAAGAAACTTTAAAAATGACACTTCTAAGCTTTTGAACTGTGGTGCTGGAGAAGACTCTTGAGAGTCCCTTGGACTGCAAGGAGATCCAACCAGTTCGTCCTAAAGGAAATTAGTCCTGAATATTCATTGGAAAGACTCATGCTGAAGCTGAAGCTTCAATACTTTGGACACCTGATGGGAAGAACTGACTCATTTGAAAAGACCCTGATGCTGGGAAAGACTGAAGGCAGGAGGAGAAGGGGATGACAGAGGATGAGATGGTTGGATGGCATCACTGACTTGATGGACATGAGTTTGAGTAAACTCCGGGAGTTGGTGATGGACAGGGAAGCCTGGCATGCTGTGATTCCTGGGGTCGCAGAGTTGGGCACGACTGAGCGACTGAACTGAAAAGACTGAAAGACACACAAGTGAGAGGTGGATGCAAAGAAGTCCAGAGGAGTGGGATTCCAGACAGCCAGGAGTACTTTGCAGCGACCAGCCTCCCTCCCTGGAATCAAGCTGGCTGGGGTGGTGGGAGGGTCTCTGCTCACTTGAAGAGGTGTCAGTGTAGGTTTTTTGGTTTTTTTTTTTTTTTTTTTTTTAGTATTTGTAAAGTATCTGGTTGGCATGTTGGACTGAAATCTGTAGGAACTGCAAATGCACAGTTAATTCTACCCTTGCTGCGTGTGGGCGGTGGGGCTGGTGGGGCTGGTGGTGGGGGCGAGGGACTGTCATGGTACAGGCAGATAAGAAGGATGAGAGGGAACCAAGATTAGCCAGGTGACAGTGCAGAGAATGCCTGTCACCTGTGGACACCCACCTTCTTCAGTCCTGCTCCCACCAGTGTGGGGGTGGGAAGCTGCTCCCTAGCTATAAGGACTGGCTTCACATTTCTGACCCGACTCTCCATTGATTCACAGGCTACCTCTCCTGCAGCGGCTAGAAGGAGGTTCTCTGGATGATTCTTTTCAACACTGTGAGTCAGTGGCAAGCAGCCACCTTCTAAGGCCCCAGGCCATTCCTTTCATCTTAATTGCAACCAATATCCTGCTTAGAAGTTCATCACCATCCTTAAAGGAACAGCTATTCCTGATCCCACTCTTCTTTGATGAGGAGAGGAAAGCTTTTACATACTGAAGTTCAGAGAAGTCAGTCTGGTTATATATGAGTCAACTTGAACTTTATGTTAGCTAAAACAGCCTGCATTATACACCTGCTTTAACCATTAAAGAGTGCAAGGACTTCCCTGGTGGTCCAGTGGCTAACACTCCATTCTCCCAACGCAGGGGGCACGGCTTCAATCCCTGGTCAGGGAACTAGAGCCCACATGCCGCAACTAAGAGTTCACATGCCATAGCCAAAGATTCCGCATGCCGAAACTAAAGGGAAGATCCCACACTCCAAAATTAGAAGATCCCATATGCTGCAATCAAGACCCGATGTGCATGCTCAGTCACTTCAGTCGTGTCTGACTCTTTGGGACCCCATGGACTGTAGCCTGCCAGGCCCCTCTGTCCATAGGATTCTCCAGGCAAAAATATAGGATCTTCACCCAGGGATCGAACCACATCTCCTGCATTTCAGGCAGATTCTTTACTGCTGAGTCACTTGGGGAAGCCCAAGACCCAGCACAGCCAAATAAATAAATGTTAAAAAATCATAATAATAAAGAAAGAAAAGGTGTACTGACCAGAAGCAAAGAATGTCTATGTTAAAAATAAGGATGAAATGCCTCCCCTTATTCGGACGGCAATGCTGGGACTCCTTCCATTGCCGGGCCAGCCGGAAGATTTCAGCGAGCAACACGACGCGTTCCTTTAGGCTAAGAAATAAGGAGACAGAACAGATGGGGTTGAGAGGATCGCTGCAGTCAACGATGATTCTTTATTTCTCAGGGTTACATATATACTAAACCAAGAAGAGAAGCATCCCAAAGAAAATTCTTCCCCATGTACATCATCTTTAAGATAACAATCACCAGAGCTCTCTCCTGGCGCCAAAGGCATCCTACTTATCTTAAGGGCAGTCGTGCAAAGCCATCTATCTGCACCTTGTGTTCATTCAAGGCTCACTAATGGTCTGTTAGGAGTTAACTTGGATAGTAAATTTCAGAGGGGTGGCGGGACAGAGAGCTATGTCTGCGAACAGACCCTCGATAATCAATCAAGGCAGCTCCCAGAGTCAGCTCTTTCAAGCCGCTCCCCGCATTCCATGACAAGACTCCTTCCTGGTTCCAAAGGCCATACTGATCTGCTGGTCTGTTTTAGTTGTTTGGTTTTTTTTTTTTTTTCTCTCTTGGCTTCTGGCATCTTAGCTTCCTGACCAGGGACTGAACCCAGGCCTCTACGGTGAAAGTGCTGAGTCATAATCACTGGACTGCGGAGAAGTCCCAGATACTTAACTGTGTTTTTGGAAACTCTGATGGAATGGACCCCTGTCAGGTTTGACCGCTGTTCTGACAAGACACAAAACTGTGCTGAAAACACTGCTTCTACAGAGCAGGTCCTGAGAGCCACTCAGAGGCCTTCTCCTGGGCCACAGCCCTCAGTTCAGTTTAGTTCAGTCGTGTCCAACTCTTTGCGACCCCATGAATCGCAGCACGCCAGGCCTCCCTGTTCATCACCACCTCCCCGGAGTTTACCCAAACTCATGTCCATCGAGTTGGTGATGCCATCCAGCCATCTCATCCTCTGTCGTTCCCTTCTCCTCCTGCCCCCAATCCCTTCCAGCATGAGGGTCTTTTCCAATGAGTCAACTCTTCGCATGAGGCGGCCAAAGTATTGGAGCTTCAGTTTCAGCATCAGTCCTTCCAATGAACACCCAGGACTGATCTCCTTTAGGATGGACTGGTTGGATCTCCTTGCAGTCCAAGGGACTCTAAAGAGTCTTCTCCAACACCACAGTTCAAAAGCATCAATTCTTCGGCGCTCAGTTTTCTTCACAGTCCAACTCTCACATCCATACATGACCACTGGAAAAACCATAGCCTTGACTTGACAGACCTTTGTTGGCAAAGTAATTTCTCTGCTTTTTATTTTTTTAATTAATTAATTATTAATTAATTAATTTGTCTCTGCTTTTTTTTTTTTTGTCTCTGCTTTTTAATGTGCTATCTAGGTTGGCCATAACCTTCCTTCCAAGGAGTAAGCGTCTTTTTAATTTCATGGCTGCAGTCACCATCTGCAGTGATTTTGGAGCCCTCAGCTCGTCTCAAATAAAACCCTTTTGTATTCCTATTATAGACTGTTTATCACCTATTTGCACTGACAAGGCTTATGCTTCAACCACCTTCAAGGCTTTGTGTCACCAGCAAAGCCCATAAACAGTTTTGGAGAAATAAAAATAGAATATGGGTAATAAAATAAAAGTCTTACCTTGTTTCTCCTCTGTACTGAGTCTGGTCTCTCCAGCTCATTGGGGGCTGCATGCAGAGGCCTCACACCCGTGTCTTCGGCCCAGAGCTCCCCGCGGAGCATGGTTGCCCTGGCACCTCAGCTCCAGGCGGTAAAACGCCCGGCTGGACACTCAATCCAACATGGCGGCAGTGAGCCGTGTGCAGTCTGCGCACAGCACTCGATCCAAGATGGCGGCAGTGAGCCGTGTGCAGAGTCGCTGTGCTGGGCACTGCAGACCTGCGTGGTAAACAGAGAACCTCGCCCCCTCCCCGCCCTGGACACCCTATGAAGCAGCCCTACCATCACCTGACTGGCATGTCAGAAAATCTTGTCCTCTCCACCCTCTGGCCCGAGGAAAAAAATCCTCCTTTGGTTCTGAACAGAGATGGGTCTTTTATTAGCTCAAAGGACCCTTTTTGGGCCAGACTGGGGAGGGTTGGTGACAACTGGTCAATCTCATTGCCTTAAGTTTTCTTGTCTTGGGCTTCACTGGTACCCCTGCAATTTACAGTTTTAAGAGAAGTCAGGCTGCCAGCCTGGAAATCAGTGGGCAGGGAGAGCCTACTTCCTTTTTTTTTTTTTTTAAAGAAATTTTGATGTGGACGATTTTTAAAGTCTTTATTGAATTTGTTACAACATTGCTTCTATTTCGTGTTTTGGTTTTTTGACTTCAAGGCATGTGGGATCTTAGCTTCCCAACCAGAGATCAAACCCATACCCACTGCATTGAAAGGTGAAGTCTCAACTACAGGATCACCAGGGAAATCCTTAGAGAGCCTACTTCTAATGTTTTTTTTTTTTTTTTAAATTTATTTTTTGCTGTACTGCATGGCATGTGGGATCTTCATTCCCCAACCAGGGATTGAATTCATGCCCCCTACAGTGGAAGTGTAGAGTCTTAACCACTGGACTGCCAGGGAGTTCTCTAATGTTTTATTTCTTAACAACAAAACAAGAAATCAGGCAAGTTTGGAGGGTTAAGAGTGAACAAGACAGAGTAAATACTGGCATTGGTTACATTCTTCACTATAGTTTTCAATAGAGGTTTTTAATTAAAATAATACAAAGTGTTAGTACTTCAGTTGTGTTCAAGTTTTTGCAACCCAGTGGACTGTAGCCCACCAGGCTCATCTGTCCATGAAATTCTCCAGGCAAGAATGCTGGAGTGGGTTGCCTTTCGCTTCTCCAGGGAATCTTCCTGAGACAGGGATCAAACCCAGGTCTCCTGCAGTTCAGGCAGATTGTTTACTGTCCCAGCCACCAGGGAAGCCCTAATGCAAAAGGGACTATAAAAGATGTATGTGTGGCAGGGGCGGCTAGGTTAGAAAGTAAAGTCTGAAAAAGCTGAACAGAGTGAAAAGTTGCGAGGTGGGGGGGGAAATCCTTAACTCCTTATTTCACCCAAAGGAAACTTTAAACATTAATAATTTGTACCTCTGATACTAGAGTAATTCATATTAATTATGTTCACCTTTTGTTTTTATAAAAGAAATATATTTCCATGGCACTAAAAAATTCAAACAGCTTAGAAGGATTTAAATGAAAACAAATCATGCAATTGTTGGAGCAGGAAAATCATATTCTTTAAATTTCTAATATAATTACTGATCTTTATCTGCTTATTTTACCAGTGACTGACAGACATATGTTACATCATCACATTATGATTGAGCTTTTATTTCTTTTCTCAGCTTTGACAGTTGTTGCTTTATGTATTTTGAGTTATATTATTAAGTGAATTTCAAAGTCAGAATTTTTATCTTTCTGGTTGATTAACCCTTCAGTCATTATGAATTTTGCTCTTCAATTCTAGTGATGCTTCCTGGCTTAAAATCTCTTTTTAAATTTTTTTTTATTTTATTTTTTAAAAAATCTCTTTTGTCTGATATTAATATCAAGACACCAACTTTCTTTTGATTAATGTTTACACTGTATATCTTTTCCCCATACTCTTACTTTCTATTTTTTTTGTGTGTCCTTAAACTTCATCTCTTTTAAACAGAATAATTTTTCAAAAATCCAGTTTGACAATCTTTGTCTTTGACTTGAAGTATTTATTCCATTTATACCACATGTAAATATAGATGTATTTGGGTATCAATCCACCTTCTTCCTATTTTTCTACTTGTCCAACCCTAATCTATGCTTCTTTTTCTTACCTCTTTTTACAAAAAACCTGAGTGTCCATCATTAAATGACTGGTTGAATATACTACAGTACATCCAAACACCAAAGTCATGTGTAACTGTGAAAGGAAGGATGAAACCATCTTTGTGATTTCTAGAGTATATGTTTATGTGGAAGAGGTGGAGAGACGTGTGTATACTAGGTTACAGTGTATCTAAGAAAGGGTGTTGACCCTTGAACAACATGGCTTTGAGCTGTCTGTCCACTTACATGTGGATTTGTTTTTTCAGTAAGTATGAACTATAGTACTGTATGACCTATGGTTGGTTGAATAAGCAGATGCTGAACAGAGGGGAGGAAGGGACCTTACACGTCACACTGCTGGGCAATCGTTGCTCCTAACCGCCCCCACATCATTCAAGGGTCAATATATTTTCTCAAATTTTTTTAAAAATAGAAGAATAAACTACAACCTTTTAAAATGGTTAGCTTTGGAGGACGGAGAAAACTGGGTAGACAGGACAGGGATAAAAGTTGGATTTCTCGAAGTACTTTGTTCTACAGATTTTACATAATATGAAAAAACTTCACCTAATTATAACACAGAAATACAATTAAGAAAATGCAATTTTCAAATCTTGTAAAATAAAATGAAACTGTGTATATTAGTGTCTTAACACCACAGTCTGGATCATGAGAAATGCTACCAGAAAAAAGACCTAGTTTGTCCAAGAAATACATTGACAGAAATAAAAGAGAAATGTCAGAGAAATTTACAGATTGAAAAAGACTTACGAAGCATCAATTAACTTCAAAGTGTGCAACTCTCCTGGATCTTGAATCAAATAAACAGACTGTAAGAACGCAAAAAAAAAAAAAAAAAAAAAAAAATTACACCAAACAGGGAAATCTAAGCATTCAATTGCTTTTTGATAATATTAAGAAAAAAATTTAAATGCAACAAATCTATGTCACTGTGTTTAAAAAGTCATCTTTAAAAATGTACACTGAAGTGTTTGCAGGTAAATAATATGATGCTGAGACTTGTTCCAAAATAACAGGTGAGTGTCAGTGGTGGACTGTAGACCGGAAGCAAGGCCGGCTGGCTGTCCAGGCAGGTGGACATGTACGTGAGGGTCACCGGGAGAGAGAAGAGGCTGCGGCACTCTTGGAAGGATGCGATGGCAACGGCTATAAAGGGCTGTTTGGATAGCCTCGTCACCGAGCCGAAGCTTGCAGATGTCCGAGCGCGCGCCCCGGTGACGCGGGGACGCCCCCTCCCTTCAGCTCTCCAGCCTGGCCGGGAGCGCGCCGGCAGGTGGTCGCGAGCCGAGGGGCAGAGTCACCGTGATCGGCGGTGCGCCTGCGTAGCGAGGCTCTGCCCGCGTATCTCAGGAACGCCCATGCGCCTGGCCCCGCCTAGCATCCCAGAATCCCCTTCAAGCCGGAAGCTGGGCTTCCGCCCGGGACTGATGGGGCTCCTGCTCTCGGGGGCCAGGGAAGGCGGCTCTGGTCCGAGCCCCTCCCTGCAGGAGGTGAGCTTGGCCTCTGGTAGTTCGCTCCCCTCAGTCTGATGGCGGCCAACCGGGACGGGCGAGGGTCACCCGCCACTGAATGAACTGCAGCGCTCGGGGCGGGCGGAAGGTGGGCTTAAAGCAGAGGGGGCTTACTTAGCGTTCTCAGAGCGGGAGAGGGGCACTCAGTGCCGAGGAGCCAACTCCCTGTGGCCTGTGGGAGATAATTGAGAGGTGCAGGATCAGGGGTGGGGTGAACACTTACCTGGCTACGAAATAATCTAAACAAGAGTTGTTGAAAGGCTTTGAGGATGTAGAAGAATGAACTGTGTAATATGAAGAGGTAAAACCCAAACCTGATGGTCCAGGCAGGCACTGACCACATGGCTCTGAAACGTGGGAAAGATCTGGATGAGAGAACAGAATTGGAGGAGAGGGGAGTGCATCATTTGCTAGGCAATTCTCATATAAAGATTTGAATTTAAAAGACTCTAGGGGAGGGCAGACAAAAAACTTAAAAAGTGCTGTAATCTCATCAAGTGCTTTGCCAACAGAGGTCCGTCTAGTCAAAGCTACGGTTTTTCCAGTAGTCATGTATGGATGTGAGAGTTGGACTATAAAGAAAACTGAACACCGAAGAATTGATGCTTTTGAATTATGGTGTTGGAGAAGACTCTTGACAGTAACTTGGACAGCAAGGCGATCCAACCAGTCCATCCTAAAGGAAATCAGTCCTGAATATTCATTGGAAGGACTGATGCTGAAGTTGAAACTCCAATACTTTGGCCACCTGATGTGAAGAACTGACTCATTTGAAAAGACCCTGATGCTGGGAAAGACTGAAGGCAAGAGGAGAAGGGGACAACAAAGGATGAGATGGTTGGATGGCATCACCAACCCAGTGGGAGTTGGTGATGGACTGGGAAGTCTGGCATGCTGCAGTCCATGGGGTTGCAGAGAGTCGGACATGACTGAGCAACTGAACGGAATCTCATCAAAATAACGTAATTTTATAAAATTGTAGGTAGATGCTTTTTGTATTCTGAGTTTTCATTTAACATTCTTTTAACATTGAGTTCTTAAAGAATTCTGAGTTTTCATTTTAACATTCATTTAACATTGAGTTCTTAAATAAAGAACTCAACCTAGTGCTGGAGCCAAGGGTTCCAATCCTTGTTCCCTCACTGAGTGTATGTGATCGGGTGGGCTTCACCTTCCCTGTCCACACACAAGACTCAGTCCTGCTGACAAGCTTAGACACACATTATACATATCACTGTAGTACACATGCTTGCCATTTTTAATGGCTACTGTGTTCTAAAGGGGTAGTAATTATAGTGAAATATAGAGCTATGATAAGAATAATAAAGGGGTGAAAGTATATTAAAGGCGCATGCAAGTGAATTCATACCAGAAGATAAGAGTCAAAGAAACTTAATGGCATTAAGTTTTAAAGACCAAATAAAAGTTTAGCAAGAAAAACTAGTACTTTGCATGAAATAGATCCTCAGAACTCTGATTTATATCAGAAACCTGCCTTAACGTGATGGGAAGAGGGTGTGATGAGCTCAGCACAGTAAATCATCAAGACACGTCATAGTCAGACCACCACATAGTTGGTGTTATTCACTCAGTTGCTCTCAACTGCCCTCTACTTAACATGCTTGCCAGGTTAACCGAAAAGCTCCGTCCCTCTGAAAACTTATTGCTCATGGCCTTGGCACAAGACTTGCGTTTAAGTGTGTGGTTTTCCAGGTACACATAACCCTTGTGTTCCCTCCAGTTTAGTTTGCTCGACAGGACTTATTTGCTCCCCAAATCGTTTGTCTGGATATGTAATTATGTCTCCCCATTACAGAATTAGATATTATGTAACTGGTGAAAGAAGGGCAGAGTTGCCTTTACTGCAGACTTCCTGCAGTTGGAAGGACTCAGCCCACTTGCTAAGAATGCCCAGTAGCAAAGAGCATGCCCACTGCCCAGATCTGGTTTCTAAATTGCTGCCTATAAAAAAGAGCCAGGGATTCCTGGAGAAAGGGCTCATCCCATACCTGGGGTATTGAGAGTGTGAGGTGAACTGGAGATAGCTTTTTCAAAAGGCCATTAAGTGCCCAAAGGTTGGAGAGGAATGACAGAGGACAAAAGGGCTACCTGAAGGTTTCTAACTGGCCAAGTCTTGGATTATCAGAGAATCTGAAACAGTGATCCTAACTGTGCAGCACCACATCATATGTCATCACTGCTGGTGACTCCTGACTCTTGAAAAATCGGTAATTTAAGGAAAGACTTGAGAATGATCCTGCCTCTGGTGCAGTCCCAGCTGATGAAGGAAAGCTCTTCCTTACAGAGTACCAGTCAGTAAATGTAGGAAAGACAGAATTAGAAAATTTCAGCAAATTTTGCTGAAATAATAGATTCTGGCAAGGATGATCATCATTGGATCCCCAAAACTACCAGGTAAAAGGTTGCTGGTAAATGGGCTGCCTACGCACTGCCACATCAGTGCACAGGTTATCCGTTACCCTCAACAGCAAGGACATCCTTTTAAGTTGGGAAGATGTGATCAAATTTTGCGTCACAGTGAGTCTTTTTTTTTTTTTGGCTGTGCCAGGCAGCATGCAGGATTCCCCAACCATGGATCAAACCCATGTCCCCTGCATTGGGAGTGCAGTCTTAATCACTGGACTGCCAGGGAAGTCCCTAGTCAACCTGATATTGAGACTTTTGATGGGATGCAATATGAAATACATCTGTGAGGTGTTAATGTAAAAAATGTGTAACATGAATACACCAAGCCTTTGGCCCTATCTGCTAATTTATAGAAACTACAGGAACAAGATAAACAAACCACATGTACAATCTGTTAAATCCTGAAAGACATTCTACAACTGACCTGCTCTATTTGAAGGAGAAAGAACAAAAAAAGTCCTGGAAAAAAAACCTCAAGGCAGGAAGCTATTCTGGGTGGATGGAACAGACAAGCATCTGTACGGCTTGAAGATGGAAACACAGACTGAGTGCTTGATAGTTGGGAATTAATGTTCATTTTTTGAGATATGTTATTGTGGTTGTTTTTATGAGATGCATGATTAGTGTTTAGGGGTGAAATGTCTGTAAGTTACTCTCCAGTTACTCAGTAGAAAATATGGCAAAATGTTAATTTTTCCATCTAGGTGGATATATATAGTTCATTTTATTATTTAACTTTTCTGTATATTTGAACATTTCATAATAAAAAGTTGTGGAAAATAAGACTACCTGTTTAAACAAAAAACTTCAAAGCATGGATCAGACAACTGTAAAAGTGGGGAAAACATGAAGATCTAGGATTCTCCACAATTATTATTATAAGGGCATCAACTGCCTCGGTGTTTTCAGTGGAAGACCTTATAAGTGTATTATTTACATAAAACACACAAAGGTAGGAAACACGGATTAATGCAAAGAAAGGCGCTATGGACTGTAACACTCCACACTTTCTTTCCAGGAGAATAAAGTGTAAGGTATGAAGTACTGTTACAAAAAACTGCACCTTAAATACAATGGTTTTTTTTTTTTTTTTTTTAACATAACTATGGCATGAGCACAATCTGAGAATTATGCAACCTCAAGAAAACCTGCACTTTGTGAAGGGTGATTCCATGACATCGAGGTTAACTACGAGGCGGACAAGGGGAAAGCAGCTTCTTGAAGAAAACGCTCAGGAAGCGAACCTGGAAGACGCTGGCACTCCAGGTCCTTTGCCGCCTCCCCTCAGGTCTTTCCAATATCCAAATGAAGCTGCATGGTCCATACATGCTTACAGTGTTATTTATGGCACCAGAAATTATACCAGGTTTTCCTCACCTAGCTCAGGAAAGCTTCTTGTATAAAGATGTCCCTTGACTTTTTAGGAATATCCCCGCTAGTAAGATTTGGGGGTTCTGGTTCTTCATTTTGAAGTCACTCCTATTAGTAACAAATGGCCAATATTTGTTACATATTTCTTTGCATGTATGCACCAAAAACTATAAAGATCTGCCAATTTCACACCACATCAGTTACTCTACCTTACTACTCCAGCCTAACTTGACTACATATTCATTAATTCAACCAGCATATCTCAACCACCTACCAAAGGCAAGGCACTGAAGGAACACAAGCAGAAGGGAAGGTCAGCTGTCAGCACATGGTCTGAAATTCTGAGAGTGCAATGCTGTGGACAGTACATACAGTAGTGGTTTCACCTATTTCTAATTGTGTTTCTACCAGTTTTCCTTATGTGCTGCTTGGGGCCCCACAGTTATTACTGTTTAATAATTACTACAACGGTGATAGTTTCTGCATCAATGCTTTTTCCAATGAAACGTCTCGTTATCTTAAGAGTAATCCCTATTTTACTTACATGTACGAGGAGTACCAATTTCAGTGATTCTTTTGAAACCAGTCATTTCAATTTTAGTTTCTTCTTACATAAATAGGCTGGTTTGCTTTTTCATTCACGTGGTCACTCTTATTTTCTTAGGTAATCAAGTCTAGTAACATTTCAGCTGTAAGTAGTCTCTGTATCCTCTTTCCTCACCCTTAAGTCTTTAGATTTTTTCCCTGACCCACTTTCTGCGCTAAACTCAAACCCATTTCCCACTACGTATTTTTTCCTCATACTGTTTAAATAGCTGCTTTCATTCATTACTTTCTTAAGATAACGGGGTTGCATTTAGCAACCCATTTCAGCAGGTTTCCTAGGTTCATTCCATGAAGCACCGGTTAAGATCACGTCCTTGATTTTGTTACCTTTCATTATTTTAGAAAGCTTTCTGTTGCTTCAGTCAGCTGTGACTTTCAGCAGGTAAGCCGTGGAAGGATCCAACTAGGTGGTCTGGGCCCTGAGCACAGTAGGCACTCAAGAAACATGTTTCAAAGGAAGAAACGGACTTTCTACAGTAAGACTGTCATGGGGGAGCCTTAGGTTATGATTTTAGGAGTCAGGGGAAAAAAAAGGAACTGTGAATTTAGGAATCAGATGGGGGAAAGAAAAAAAAAAAGACCTGTATTCTTTTTTTTCTTCTGGATGACAGCTCTCGAAAGCTAGTGTGTGCTCAGTTGTGTCCAACTCTTTGCAACCCCATTGCCTGGAGCAAAAATACTGGAGTGGGTTGCTATTTCCTCCAGGGGATCTTCCCAACCCAGGGATCGAACCCATGTCTCCTGTGTCTCCTAATTGGCAGGCGGATTCTTTACCACTGAGTCACTTGGGAAGCCTGTCAAAAGCTAGTGAGACTCAGGCTGTTATGTTTTAGATACTAAACATATTTAAATTTTAAATTGTTTAAATTTTAATTTTTGCCTGTATAAGAAAATTTGTGCACGTGTCTAAGGGTTACAGACACATTAGCTTCTCCTAACAGATCATCTTTCACTAGGCTGCTCTTCCTTTAACATCTCAGTATTTAGAGGAAAGCATAATTAAACAGTGGTCACACAGAAGTCCTTCCTTAAGATACTTTCAACCGTTTTCTTTTTTGGCAAACCTACTGGCTTCACGTGCAGTTATGGCATAACAAGAAAAGGGAAGGGGGCCCTTTACATATTTAAGGCTTCAAATCTGGGAAGAACTAAAGGCTGGAGGGCAGCTCTTCTGTTCTGTCACCCTGGGATTACCCTCTGGTGTGGAAGCTCTACTGGATGGAAGCCTTCCTGTTACAGTACATTCTTAAGGCCTCATGAAGAAGTACTTGAAACTCCGTCTGAGTTAGTGGCTAACAGGTTTCTGGCACTCTTCCTTTCCTACGGTTTCTTTCTGGAATGAACTAAACCAGTATCAAATAAAGGTTATTATGAAGCAAATGTTTTCATCTGAAATTTCACAGTACATTTAAATAGGTTATACTCCCATCACTAATTCCGATACTTCTGCTGAGTGAAAATCTAACCCATATTGCACTTCTTTTGAATAATGTTTTCAACAAGCAGAGTACAAAATAAAATGTAGAACGATTAGGTTTGAAAACCTATGTGCAGTCTCCCGGATGCATTAGTTTCGATTTTTGGCACCTGTGTGGACGCGCTGATGCTGGATGAGGTTCGTACTCTGGGTGAAGCTTTTGCCACATATGCGGCATGCATAGGGCTTCTCTCCTGTGTGAATCCTCTGGTGCTGAATAAGGCATGTTCTCTGGCTAAAATCTTTGTTGCATGCATTACATTTATAGGGTCTCTCTCCAGTATGAGTTCTCTGATGCTGATTAAGTGATGAGGAATAAATGAATGCCTTCCCACACTCGTTGCATTTGTAGGGTTTCTCTCCAGTGTGAATCCTTTGATGCTGAGTAAGGTTTGCACCCTGTCTATATGCTTTCCCACATATGTTGCATTTAAACGGTTTTTCTCCATTGTGAATCCTCTGGTGCTGAGTAAGGTGAACGCTCTGGCTGAATGCTTTCCCACACACGCTGCACTTATAGGGTTTCTCCCCAGTATGTGTTCTGTGATGCTGGGTGAGGTTTGCACTCTGGCTGAAGGCTTTCCCACATATGCTGCATATATAGGACTTCTCTCCAGTGTGAGTGGTCTGGTGCTGAATAAGTGTGGAGGAATGAGCAAAGGCTTTTCCACATTCGTTGCATTTGTAACACTTCTCTCCAGAGTGAATTCTCTGATGTCGAATAAGGTAAGTGCTCTGACTGAATACTTTCCAGCACTCATTGCATTTATATGGTTTCTTTCCTGTGTGTATCTTTTGATGTTGGAGGAGGTGTGTGCTCTGGCTAAAGGTCTTCCCACATTCATTGCATATGTAAGGTTTTTCTCCAGTATGAACTCTCTGGTGATTAATGAGAGATGAGCTGTGGCTGAAGGTTTTACCGCATTCCAAGCACTTGTAGGGTTTCTCTCCCGTGTGTGTCCTCTGGTGGATGGTGAGGTGAGCACGCTGGCTGAAGTCTTTCCCACAGTCATCACACTTGTAGGGTTTCTCTCCCGTGTGGATCCGCTGGTGTATGGTAAGGTGGGCACGCTGGCTGAAGGCTTTCCCGCACTGGTGGCATTCATAGGGTTTCTCTCCCGTGTGCATCCTCTGATGTGCGATGAGGGATGAGACGTGTCTGAACTCCTTGCCGCACTCTTCACATTCGTAAGACTTCTCTTTGGCATGGCTGTTTTGGTGTGCGATGAGGGATGGGTACTTCCTGAACCTCTTCCCACACACCTTACACTTGTAAGGCTTCTCTCCAGGGTATATTTTCCTGTGCACGATGCCGGGGATGAAGGTCTTGTCTTCATCGTACATGAAAGTTTTATTGTCTGACTGGGTACCAAACTGCATAATTAGGTTTGAATGCTTTTCAAAATCACTTCTATATATATCATATTTATAGTCTTCTACAGAACTACCTTCTTGTGAAAGGACTGACTTCACACTGCAATGTCTCCTTTTGGTGGGAATTCTCCTGTAGGTCTCTGCCACTTGCCCCTCCATTCTGTCATCATAGTCAGAGGGTTCTTCCAGTTTGATGGGCTTGATTCCATCCTTTTTGAGTTTAGAAACATTTTCCACCAGAGTACACTCTTGGGCTTTGGTTTCCCATTCTGAAATTAACAAAAAATATATAAAAAAGTCTTCCTCTGTTTGGAGAAAGGAAACTACTAAAGTAGAAACAAAATAATGAACATGAATAAAATGCCCAAAAAGACTGGCCTTGACAGCCTCATAACATGGTCCTCAATGTGCAGGCAAGGAGGATAAAACGGCAGAAAACAGGCCTAAATAGTTGAAGGAGGACCGGCTCCTCCCTATTTAACACCAGCATGGAGTTACTAGAATAGGTGAGGTCAGGCAACAGAGTTAAGAAGTGAAAACAGATGATGAACAATGTGGCATGACTTTCATTACGTAATCATTTATAATCATATAAGTTAACTTACATAGCAGGTCATAAAGCAGGCTGGCTGTCACCACCCCTCCTTCCAATCTACCCTGCACACCCTCATGATATCCTGGGCAGTTTCATGGCGTGTGTCCCTGCTTTAACACTTAGAGTAACTCCTACAGCCTTGGAGCAGTGGTCCAGACCTGAAACACATCAAGTGACTGGGACCCTCCCAGACATCCTGAGACAGAAACCCTGGGAGTAGGGCTGAGCCCTCCAGGAGGTTTAAATCACACTGAAGTTTCAGGATCAGTGGCTTAAAGGATGAAAGTTAAAGGAAAAAAAGTTAAAATACCTCCATTCAGTACTCAGGCCGCAAATAATCTACCCTTTTCTATTGTACTCTCCCCTCTTCCACACCTCACATTCACCTTAAAGTCTGAAGTTATCCACATAACTTACAACTGTGTCCTCATCATCTTCTGAAGGTGCCACTAATTTCAGATTTCTCTTATGTCACCTTCATCTATTAAGAAAGATGCTATGGCCCAGCTCATGTTTCTTTCTCCTTCTCAGAATCCTAAAGTACAGATTAGGTTGAATCATAAAAAAGTGCCTTGTATATAGGTCAATATGGCAGAATATCAGCAGTTTCATATAGTTCAACTTAATATAATGTTAGGCCTATGGCATTAGTTGGCCTTACATTATTTCATAGTTTTGTGTGTTTATTTCCAACTCAGATGCAAACTCTGGAAATGGCTTATCCTTCTTTTACATTTCCTTCAGAAAAAGGCATAAGACTCTGGATATGGAGGCCACTCAAGTGAACCTGGTAAAATAAATGACAATATCTTGTTGTAAAATGAAATCAGATGAAAGCATGCGCATGTGCGTGCACACACATACACGGACCCCAAAACCTGACTGCAAAGCCATCATATGTTCATTTGTTGATGCCAATGTTTCATTATGATGACTTAAAACAGATTTAAGCTACAACACCTTTGAAATCAGGTAAGAAACTTGTAACTTGAAAATATTAAGAATTATATAATGAAACATCAAATAGAGTTCATAATACAGTACAAACAATACTGGATAGTTCAGAAACTTTCTAAGATGCAGATCAAAGGAGGATATTTACAAATACATCCATTCAGTAGACTCATCCATCAATAAAGGACTAGTTAGAATAGGATATAATGGAATAGTAGGTATATTGACCTGAAAAAGTGTGCAGGACATATTAACAGGAAAAAAAGAGAGAAAATGGTATGTAGGGAAAGATCCCATCAGTGTAAAGATGTGTATCTCCGACTCCTCACCCCAAACCAGCGCCTTCTCCCCTCAGATCAGCACTCTCTGCATGCCTGCACATACATGTGGTTAAGGAAAGGGAGACATATAGTTCATTACTCTGCCTCGTGCTGCTTTGATTTACACACTACTTTTACTGCTTTGATTCAAATACAAAAATTAGACATTACAAAATGCTTAGGAGTAATGTTAAATGAAAAAAGCAGTATCGTGACTAGCATGAAAACTCATTAGAACTAGGTAAATATTACCAAGATGCCAACAATGGGATTTCTAAGCTTCAAAAAATATTTTCTGATTTTCAAGAACTTGCCTGTATTTGTTTGTTATTTAGTACTACAAACGTTGATGTATTACTTCATCTAGTGGAAAAAAATTTAAAAACAACTTCCTTAAACCAGGATTTATTACTCCCTCCTTAAAAAAAAACCAAAATGAAAAAAAAAAAAAAAACCAAAATGAGAATGTTAATGGAATGCATGGGAAAGTGTGTGTGTGTATGTGTGTGTATATGTGTGTGTATGTGTGTATATATATACACATGTGTATACACACACACATGTATATACACGTATACATACACACACACATATATGTATGGCTTCTGAGGTGGCTCAGCAGTAAACAATCCACCTACCAATGCAGGAGATGCAAGACATGGGTTCCATCCCTGAGTTGGGAAAATCCCCTGGAGCAGGAAATGGCAATCTGCTCTAGGATTCTTGTTGGGAAAATACCATGGACAGAAGAGCCTGGAGGGCTACATTCCATGGGGTTGCAGAGCTGGACACAACTGAGCGACTGAGCACAAACACACAAGTAGTGTGTGAGTATAAAGATGTGATAGTCCTAGAAACTGGGTTTAGCTTCTATGTGATCAGAATCAGTCTATGACAGAATGCTCCATACACCTGAGAAGGAAGTACTAAAGTTATAATTAGGGACTTCCCTGGTGGTCCAGTGGCTAAGACTCCAAGGTCCCAAAGCAGGGGGCCTGGGTTCAATCCTTGGTAAGGGAATTAAATCCCACATGCTGCAACCTGGTGCAGCCAAATAAATAAATAAATAAAATAAATAAAGTTATAATTAACAAGCTTAAAGTAACAAGCCTGAATGATGACGACAAAGAAATCGCTATTATAAGCATACATTCTTAAACCAACGAGACCATTAAGCAGGGCTTAAATATGTGTATATAACTAACCAGAAAGGATGAATTAAAAGCATAAGGTATCACACAGTGGTGTAATATTTCTAGCAGGAGAGAGCAGTGTTGATCAGGCTATCAAGGAAGGGATATCAAGGATGGGGGGAGGTCTGGTCTGAACCTGAAGAAATAGGTGGTCCTGTATGATGTAAAGAACCATGAAATTCTGAGACAGGACTGACCATCAGCGACCAACACAGATGCTCAATCTGTGAGTCATCCAAGTTCCCACTCCTCAAGCATGACTGATGAGATGTTGTAACCAAAGGTTCAACTCACACTTCTCTGAGCCACTAAGAAAGTAAAACCCTTAGAGGCCCCAAATCAAGTAAAAGCACAAGACTGGGATGTTGGAAGTTGACGCTGACTGCCCGAGACACTCCTCCACCCTGTTGATGGCCTCCAGCTGCCCATTAAGGGTGCAAGGGGTTTGGGGGCCAGAAGACAGAGCCCGTAGCCAACCAGGAGGGGCAGCGGGCGGGAGCCTGTATGCTCTGTGCCACACCCTATAGAGGATGGGCTAGAAAAACAAACAAACGCAAAACCTCACCTCAACTGAAGGAGAAAAGGAACTTGCCTTTCTCAGTTTTGTGCTCCTTGGTGAGAGCAAAATCCCCCCCAATAGGCCCCCTTTTGGGGTTTACAGCCTTAATTCAACCTGATCGTCTGAAAAACTGAAGTGGCCCCAGAGGGGCAGTGCCTCCCAGAAGACTGTCCTGACTGCCGTGCAGGGCTAGTTCCATCCTGCCACATGTTTTCTCAGTATTTAAGACTGTGCTGAAATCACTCCCTAAATAATTTGGTGTATATTTTGTGTCACTCTGCCAACTAAAGCCGATAGGCTGTAAATTATAAGAAGAATTAGTTTTTCAAATAGCACCCTTAAAATACCTGGCGATCAGATAAAGCTAACTTTTTAAAAAAGTGAAGCAATCTGCTTAAAGGGAGCATATTATTCTCTGTCATTACTATTTAATTTACTGTTACTACTGTATTCCAGCGTTGATACTGGTAGACAACCAGAAGTCAGTGCCTTAAAAAAGGAGGGGTGATGGATAGGAATGGAAATGCAAATGAGTACTATGTACTTCTTTTCTACACAAAAGGAGAGCTAAGACTATATTTATGACTTATCTCTGCAAAGAGAAACACAGAAGGATAAACCAGAGACAAGGGAACAGAGTAAACTGCACAGAGTGGGTTGGAATATGGCAGGAGGGAAGAGAGCACACGCCTTTCTCTACAGTCTTGACTTCTGAACCATGATAATGCTTTATAGACTCAAAAATGTAAGATTAAACAAAAAACAATCAAGAAATAAGAAAATACTAAAACTGAACACTTTACATCAAACTGTTAAGAAAACCAGAAGGGAAGAATTCAAGTAACTACACCCAGCACCCTTGGTGGATATCCTTGTGTATCCTTGGTGGACTATCTCCTGAGGACAGGAAGGCATTCTGAATATTACCTGAACAGTCTGTTATTTCAGCGATATAATTCTGAAACCATTCTTGTGTGTATTATTATGGCAGAGCAAATGAGCAGACAGATATACTGATGCTGGGAACCAGGTGACTCGCTGTGTGGGAAAGGAAGTAGAAAATGGATATGGGAAGGTATAAGATGGGCCTTGTCATGCTGGACTGGAATGTGAGTTACCAGTATGAATCCAGGTTTCAAGAAACCTACACACATATTTCATAGTTCTACCTACTGAACTGATCTAGAAGCAGTGGTACCCAGGATAGTGAACACCCTCACTGCCCAGATTTTGGCTTCTCATCACTAATCTCCACTACAATGAACCACTGTTCCTCAAAGAAATTCCAGGTCTAAGGTGGGCATGAGGTGTGCCTGCAGACCATCCTCCACCAGGAAGCCAGGAAACACTGAAACATGGATGGAAATGCCTCAAAAGGACATGGACTTGGGCTGAAAGGTGGCCATCACCCACATTTGGGACAACTGATAATTAAAAGCAACTCCCCCACCTCACAAATGGAATGGACCACAAATACACTGAATTTTAAAAAATTCCGTTACTCCATAGTGACACGTACACATAAGAAAGGGATGGGAGGAGGGACAGCTGTTTTTTACAGAAAAATAATTTCAAAGAGATGAAGAATTAGAAAATCACTATTTTTAAACCTGCAGTGTAATAAAGCAAAGATCTTCAGTGGACGCTACGAACCTTAAATGAAAGATCATCAGGGACTAGAATAGTCATTCTAGGTGTCAGTACACAGATGACTACACAGATGTAGGAACTGTGTGAATGTGGCAAACAGGTAGAGACTTCTGTCCGTATAGCTCTGGCTTTACATAGTTTTACAATTTCTAGTCTTGTAAACATGTTATCTTTTAAAATAATTAGAAAATAAAAAAGGAAGAACTGAGGTAGGAGACTGGAGGCAGGTGGATACAGGATTTTGTCAACAGACAGAGTAAAAGAAATTCAAAAAGACATCGAAAGGGTTTGAAATTTAAGATCTTAGGGGACATTCATGCGTGCTTAAGAATACAGGGAGGGAACACAAGGAAAGCCCCAGACAGAGCTCTAAGAGAGGGAAACTAAGGGTCATGGAGAAGTACAAAATGATACATAGTAGATCTTTTCCTGAAGAGGGGATCTGCAAAGAAGCGTCACCGAGCAGCTCAGTCGTCTTGACCAGCTGGGGTGTCTCTGTGTACAGTGAGCGACTCGGCCATATTTAAAAACACATCTAACACACTTAGCATAACACAGGCTCTTAAGCACAAAGAATCTCGTCCACTGGTGGTTCTCTCACCTGGACTTGGGCCTTCTAGAATTTCTTTTAGCACCATCCACGGTTCTTCCAACATGGGGATCACAGTTGGTCTATACACTGTAAGTCCTGTCCAGGAGGAACAAAATCACTTTTACCCTGGAGATAAACAGTCATACTACTTTTATTAACTGACTCCTTCTTACCCATGAGGACAGACCTCTTACAGGAAAAGAACGGTTCACAGACACGATCTCATGAATGAGGTCACTGCCCTTTTGAAGCAGGGACAAAAATCTCCCACCACCCTGGAGGATGCGTGTGCAGAGACTGTCGGGGAGGCAGGCGTTGGGCAAGGCATGGGGTGGTGGTCCTGGGGGGCCGTGCATCGTGGTTCCTGATGACCTTTCACTTTGAAACCTTTCATCTGGGAAAAGGGAGCAGAAATTGGCTGTTTCTGTGCCTGAACAGATGAGCATGTTCACCTCTAGGCCCAACCCACTTTTGAGAGCTGAGGAAAGACAGACTCTGGCACGTGTGTGGTTGGGGGGCACAGACAGACGCTCACCGAGAGAAACCATGTTCCAGTAGTTCTGCAGTGTCACGGTCTTGTACAATTCCTTCTGCACAGGACGCATGAGCTCCCAGTCCTCCTGGGTGATGTCCACCGCCACATCTTTGAATGTGATAGATTCCTGAAACATCAGAAGGGCACAGTGATGGCAAAGGTGTGTGCATGGTGGGGGAACCACAGAGTCTTGAGCACTGGCAGGACCCTAAAGGTTACTACCCAATATTCACCCAGTATATGGATGAGCAAACTCAAATGGCCTAGAGGTATGAAAATAAAATCAAATTTACCATTTTTAGTGCAGGCATTGGCAGTTCCATCTTAAAGAAAAAAGGGATGTGAACATAGATGACAGAGCTGAAAGGTTCGGCTTTTCAAGTGCTGTCTTATGAATTAATAAAATGCGTTATAATTTGACATTTTAAGATATTTTGTCTGCTCTATTATGAAAAGTAGAGCCCTTCCTCTTCCTTTCTAAAATAAAACTGGTACTAATAACCACACTGAACTACTGAACTTACAGAACATCTTCCAGTCTGGTCAAGTTAGCATCCCTCTGTTCTTCCTTTGTTAAAAAAAAAAATTCTTGGTTACTCTCATATGTTTTTCAAATAAATCTTCTTTCTTTAAAAAACTGTATTGGGATTTTCAAATCACAGTTAAGTGTAAAATTTAGGGAGAGCTAAAATTTTACAATATTTAAGGCTTCTTCTTTCATGTCCCATAGAATAACACAGGATTGCAAAATTTATACTATCTTGAGTTCTGGCTACTTTAAATTTGAGGGGGTAATACTATGAATGGAATCTTTTATTTCATTCTAAGATCTGACTTTTTCAGGTATATAATAAAATGATTATAATTTTTGTAAGCCATTTTCTGTAGCTGTCACTTTACTCAAATTTTCCATTATTATTTCTAACAGTTTTCCCCTTGATTTCCTTAGGTTTTTTGGGTAAACATTCATATTATCTACAAGTAATAATTTTACTCTGGTTATCAATTTCTTTTTTTTTTTTTTGGTTATCAATTTCAGACCACATATACTTTTACAGTAAACCTTTCTCTTAAGACGGCCTGAGCTGCTCTTCCTTAAGATAACAGAGACTCATAATCAACAGGAACACCGCACAAGTCATGGCCTTTAATTACCTGTTAAAGAAAAATAATAACTGTTGTTTAATCTCACTGCAGTCTTCTTGATGACTTACTGTAGTCCAGACTAATGGGTCTCATAGTATTTAATGCTCACAATCCAAGAGGAATATTCTTTCACTGGAGTTGAATAACTCGGGCTACGAGTAGTTAAGCATCTTTGCCCCAAGTCACAGGTTCCATGGCAGAACCCGGAACCAAATCTAGACTCACATGGCTCTGGAGGTCAATGCTGTAGCCTCCATGTGATACTGCTTCTTGAAAATAAAACAGCACCCCTTCCTGCAGTGAGGAAAGGGGTGATCAGAAGAAGCAATGGGTCCTGTTTCCTGTAAAAGGCACTCACCTACCTTAACAGGCCAGGGAGACTTAAGTTGAAAACTGAGGCTTAGGTCTTTTGAGAGGACTTCTGGGGTCACAGAAGGTAGAGGGCCAGGTTAGAATATGTCCTCACACACGAGGGAGGCATTTTACAATCACAGAAGGAACTGACACTCCTCTGGTGGTCCGGTGGTTAAGACTTTGTACTCCCAATGCAGGGGACACCAGGTTTGATTCCTGGTCAGGGAACTAGATCCCACATGCTGCAACTAAAGATCCCAAGTGTTGCAACTAAGACGCCCAGCAGGCAAATAAATAAATAAATGTTTTAGAAAGAAAGAAAGGAAAAAACTGACACTCACTTTGGTAACCAAGTCATTGAACCACCCTGCCTGGAAAGCTTGTCGTCCTTTGGGGTCGTCCTCTGGGGTCTCTTGGGAAAGGGTGAAGTTCTGAGGAGCAGCTGGGAAAGAGAGAGAAAGACCATGATGGAGATCAGAGGTGTCTGAAGAGCCTCGGAAACTCTTCACCAGTAGATGTCTATGTTTTCTTAAAGCGAAGAGGAGTCAGAAGGAAACCAGAAACAGCACTCCTGCTGCGAAGAAGTAGAGGGAAGAGGCAGTGACTCACCTGAAGACCCGGGCGCAGGCCTCAAAAACAATCTGCTCTGGGACTCTGGAATAGGTGCCAAACTCACAACTTCCCACTAAACCCTCACGTGATAGAAATTTTGCGAGTTGTCTTTTTACTTAGTAAAGAAATATTCCCTGGACATTTCCTAGCTATTTGGAAGCATAGGTTAAAAAACTAAATAAAATCCAGTTTGCAAAGCAAATTATTTACCAGCAAAAGGTTCAAACCTCTGCAGGGAACCTCCTGAGGGCTCACACAGAGGTCATCTATTGTGCCTGGCCACTGTTTTACAAGACACATCGTCTGTGTTCAGAGAACATGTGCTGGGTTCTGAGCAGGTAGAAGGCAAATGCCGTGCAATAGGGGGTTCAGGTGAAGCGGGTCCTCACTCACTCCCTGAGCTCCGTTCTCCTGATCACGTCCAAGGGCTGTTCTCTGACATGATGGCTGTTTTCTTGGACCACCCTGGGCTCCTCCCCGCTCTGCCCTACAAGTCTTACCTTCTTCTTTCAGAATCTGAGTCAAGTCCTCCACCAGTGTCACCACCTCCTCACTGTTCCTTGGGTACTGGGACTTCACCCACGTCCGAACCTCCCCAGGCAGGATGCTCAGGAACTGCTCCAGAACCAGCAGCTCCAGGATTTGCTCCTTTGAGTGAATCTCGGGTCTCAGCCACTTAAGGCAGAGCTCTCGGAGCTGGTTCAAGGCTTTCCGAGGACCAGCCAGGTCTGGGTACGGGAAGTTCCTGAAATTCTGCCGACAGGTCTCAGTGTCACGCAGGAGTCTCAAGGCGAGGATTTCCTTCTCAGCATTTCGGGGTCCGCTCTGAGCCTTGTCCATCTTCCATGTTAGCAGGACTTGGGCGCGAGAAGAACTGGTCTTCCTCCTGCTTGGGGAGAACATTGCTACAAACAGGAGAGTCAATCTGGCAACAGCCTTTATTTCTCCAGGTCAGAGCCAAGTGCTTGAAGTCACATGCTAGAGCCACCAAGACATTTAAGGAGGGCTGCTGCAGCCAGGGGCTGAACAGAGGCAAGGAGGAGTCAGCTGTCTTCCTTACAAATTCTGAGCCCAGAATTCGTAGGGATGGGGAAGAGACCCTGAAACACAGGAATAGACCACAAAGTCAGGAATTCCTGGTGCTCTCTGCCAGACACACAAACAGAAATAGCTGACCTAGAGACCTTACCAATTGGGCACCAGTTTGGGACTGCCATAAAAGAGTGGAGCTAGATGCAATGACTTGAATCCTGAGCAAAAACACAGGTCAAACTTCTAACTTGTACAGGAAAAAAAAAAAGCCTCAGTATATTAGTCATTGATATTACACAAGCTGTAATGACTGAAGTGACTCTCAAAAACAACAGCAAATCTGTTACTTCGAACAAACTCGGAGAACTTTTTAAAGAGCTCAAGGTTGGGGAAAAGGGGCGAGCCATCCACCTGCTCTGCATATCGATGACGGCCAGTCCAAGCCCATCACTACCTGAGGTCTGGGACGGGAAAGAAGCAGAGGGGACCCGTGTGACTTGAAGCCCGTGCACAGCTTCTACAGGACAATTCTTTAGGAATACATTTGGAACCAGTTTTCCCACGGAAAACCTCACTGCAGGCCTGACACCACCTGTCCACGGTCTCCACCTCCAAGCCCCCCTCAACTGCACCGTGTCCCCTAAAGCCGGCTGCTCACTAGGCCTGCTGGGCAGAGGCGCCCCTGGCCTGCTCACCCGGCGGGGTCCCCCTAACTCCGCAGTCTGAAGGTCGGGGGCAGCTGCGCGGGGTCTGCCCCGCAGCCCCCACCCCTCAGGCCGCCCGCATCCTAACCTGTGGCCGGACCAGCGGACACGCAGCGGAGCGGCCCTAGAGGCCCGGGGCAACAATGGCGGCAGGCGCTGCGCCTGCGTGGTGGGCTCGGTTCCGCGCTGCAGAGGGGCCTCCGCCCGCCACGTCTCGTCCTGGAGGGCACGGAGCCTGGGCCGGAGCCGCCCGTCCAGCCCGGTCCTAGGAAGCCCGGCCCGGAACCACCGAGCCCCGGCTCCGCCGCGACCTCGCCTCGGCGCCACTGCGCATGTGCGCAGGGAGGACGCTGCGCGCCCGCGGAGCCAATTGGAACCCGCGCCGGCCCCCCGGCCGGAGCCGCGGATAGTGGACCCGTTTCCGTGGCAACCTCCTCCACCCACCCCCTGTGAATTGCTCCGTAGCCGGCCAGGTTCTGAGCGGTCTTTAAAGTTCCCCTGGGCAGAGGCCGGTCTGGTAGACGACTGAGAGAGAGGTCGGGGAGCAACGGCATCTTGAAAAAGGGGTGGGAATGAGGGGGGTGGGGATGGGGGGCGGTTGTAACCCTGCGCGAATCAACCTGAGAAAGTTGGTGCCTGAGTTCTAGAGGAAGGATGGGCAGGGAAGATGTGGGTCTTAAGGCAGAAAGACCCAAAGTGCTGGTTTTTTACTATTCACTATTAAAGACTCTGAGTCCCTCCTCAGGAATCTGATTCTGAGACTCTCAAATTGGAAACAAGAACAACGTCCTGCATCACGTTTATACTCACAACATACCAAAAAATGCCTGAAAATAAAAGTATGAAAAACATCCAAGTGTTCACATTATCTATGGCTGTGTTGGCAAATCACCCCCAAACTTAATGGTGTTAAAGAAGAAGCATTTTATTATGTTTATGGATTCTGTGGGTCAAGAATTTGGAAGGTGAACAGTGCCTGTGGCTTTTCTCTGATCCGTTCTTTCTGGAGCCTCAGTCGAGAAGATGATTTGATGGCAGGGAGGGTCCTCTTTCAAGCTGTATGTACTCACATGTCTCCTGGTTGGGCCAAGATGGCTTAAGGATAAGCTCAGTTTGGACATGTGGCCTTTTTGACAAGAAGGACTCAGCTGGCAGCTGAGATGGCGGCTTTGGGCTTCAAGAGCAGATGTACTAGTAAGCAAGAGAGAAGCCCGTGGCTGATTAGAATATAGCTGCAGAAGTCACAAAGTATGACTTCCATCATACTCCTGGCCAAAGGCATCACAAGTTGTGTGGAATCAAGTGGAGGCAGATGTTGACTCCATCTCATGATGCGTAGAGTGTCAGAGTCTTACTATTACCTCACCAAGCAAATCTGAACAACAAAAAAGTTGGGTAGTGTGATGATCTTTGATGTGTCAACTTGGCAAGGCTACAGTCTCCCACTATTGAATCAAACTCTAACCTAGATAGTGTTGTAAAGCTACTTGTAAGTGTGGTTAAAGTCCATAAACTGAGATGAATTAAGTAAAGGAAATTATCTTATTAAATTAGTTGGGTCTGAATCAATCAAGGCCTTAAAAGCAAAATTGAGGCTTCCTTGATGAAGAAAAAACTCTGGACAAAGCTTCCAGCCTGCTCTTCCCAACAGATTGCCCTCCAGGTTTTGAACTTGCCTAGTCAGCCTCCACAATCTAGTAAGCCAGTTTCTTGCCAAAAGAAGAGAATCTTTTAGTATGTATGCCCTACTGGTTCTGCTTTTCTGGCGGAACCCTAACTGATGCAAGTAATAAGCCGAATTTCTAACAAAATAGAATCTTAAAAAATCATTAGGGGAGGGACTTCCTTGATTGTCCAGAGGTTAAGAATCTGCCTTGCAATACAGGGGACTCATGTTCAAACCCTGGTTGGGGAACTAAGATCCCACATGCCTCGGAGCAACTAAGCCAGAACACCATAACTACTGAGCCCCCATGCCACAACTCGAGTCTGCGCAGAAGGAAAGGTCCCACATGACGCAACGAGGATCCCACATGCTGCAACCCAGACCTGACGCAACCAAATAAGCAAATAAAATATTTTAAAAATCATTAGGGGAAAAGATAAGCATGGTATCAACTTCATAACAGTTATAAAACTTGACAGAGAAGACATATCATCTTAAATACATGTCTCTAACAATAATACCTCAAAAGATACCAAGCAATAACTCATATAACTACAGAGAGCAAAACAAAAATCAAAACTGAAGCTAGAAACTTTAGTACACCCTGTGGAGCACACTGTGATGGGCTGTAGCACCCCGCTCCCCAGCCGTCTGTGTGTTTGGCTGCTGATGGTCCACAATAAAGTATTTCCCTGGGAATTGTCCTGGCTGAAGCAAGCATCCTGTCTCAGGTCACATGTCCTACCTGGGGCAGCCACATCTAGTGGTGCTCACTGTGGGGGTTCAAAGACCTGCTCCCCTTGCCTCAACTTGCAATCTCTCTAAAGGGCCATCCCGCTAAAGACTAGCAGGGAGGCACTCTTTCTGCCCCCTTCCGTTGTCTATGTCAGAAGCTTTCTCTATCTCTTTTATATTTTAATAAAACTTTATTACACAAAAGCTCTGAGCGATCAAGCCTTGTCTCTGGCCCCGGATTGAATTCTCCTCCGGAGGCCAAGAATCCCAGCGTCTTTCAAGGTTCAGCAACAACCTTTCATGAGGATGGGGGAGGGAGCAATTTCAGGACTGGAATTGAGTGGTTATTACCAGAAGCCATTGACAAGAAAAAGCTGAGGGTGATTAACCACCCATTTAAGGTGAAGTGTGAAAAGCAGAGGGCTTCTTGAAGCCTGAGGCAAAAATGTAAGAGTAGCATAACTTCGGCTGAGTTGGATTCTTGATCCCATGGAGGTTTTCTATGCCAAGGTCAGGACCTTGTTCGCAAAGGAGGAAACCCAGAGACTCGGGATGGGGACATTGGGTTGATGTGGACAAATATCTGTAAACACCAATCCCTCTGGATTTTTGGGGCCTGCAAACGTGACCCACTCCTCTCGGTCTTGTTTGAAGATGATGCAGAGGAAGCTTCTATTTTGTGATAAAACCTGTGTCCCCTCACAATCTACTTTCCTCCCCTCCTGATCCCTAGACCCATAACTAGGGTCAAGTCATCATGACAGCCCACAAGAGAAACGCTGGACGTGGTAAGAGATGAAGATGACTATTCAGCTGCTGTGGGCCCTGGTCAACCTGCGTCTGCAGGAACCAGGAGGGTATGGTCTGGATCCCGAGGATGCTGGACCACAGAGCGTAGAACATACAGCTGGGTGTGGAGAGTTCATTGGAAAGGAGCACACGCCTGTGATAAGGGTTTACACAATCTGCCAAGGGTGTCAGGAGGTGGTGCTAACACAGTGGTGGTGAGAAAAGCTTGGAGAAATGATGTCTCCACACTGAGCAGAGAGGCCAGAATCATTTGGCAAATGGTGGAAAAGACGGTTAAAAGGTTCAAAGAAGTGGACAGTCCAGAACAGGCAGAAAATGTAGGCGTGGAAAACGTCCGCTCCGTTTCTTTGGAAGATGGGGGAAGCCCCTCCGTGGAGATACAGAAAGGGCTGTTGGGAGGGGGCACCAGCGTCATTGAAAAGCTCTGTTGGGCCTGATGTAGGGGGTTCCTTACAGAACCAGGCTCACCGAATATCAGAGATCAGGCTTACAGAAAGAGCAGAAAGGCCAACGTGGAAGGCGGGTGAGCAGGTGAGGGGAGCGCTTTATCTTCAGAAAGCGATGGGGATAGTTACTTGAACACAGTGTCTTCACAGTCACGACACGGGTGGTGTTCAGTCTACACGACCAATGGGATAAAGGCTGGATGATCAGGAGGTCGAGGTTAGCCTTTACCTTTACTGGCCAAAAAAAAGAGGAAATACAGAAATTAATCAAGCTATGTTGGAAAGTGGAGACACTGCTATGGTCTCTTCGCAAAGGAAAGATAATATAAAAGTGCTGTGAACTGCCCAAGTTTACGTAATTTAGATGAAACGGAAAATTCAATTCCCCGGATTCGGCAGGCAGCCGGCCTCCCTGCGCTGCCCACCTGTGGTCACAAGAGGGCGCACGAGCCCGCCCTTCATGACCGTCCTGGCGCGCAGGCCTGTTCCGCCCGTGCTTGGGGCGCCTAGTCCAAGGGGAAGGAAAAGGCTTAGAGTGAGCTTCCCGACTTATCTTGCAGAAGCTTTCGTTTAATAGAATGTCCCTATGTTTCATTCTTTACCTTCTCACAGTACCAGGATTTATTTTACAACGATAGCCGCTCATTGAGGCGTTTGAACGTCGTACTCATAACTTGAGGGAGCCTTTTGTAAAATAAGACAAAATCTTATCGGGTTGCCAGGATGTTTCTTGGCAAGAGTAGTGATCACAAGAAGACAATACATCAAAGAATATGTGATCAGAGATTTCAAGGGCCATTACAATTATCTGCATTTGGGAGTGAAGAATTCTGCAGAGCAGACTGAATGTTACCTGAATGAGCCGCTCGTCTATCTTCACCTGTGAGTTCCTATTGCTTTCATCAGATAAATCACAACATTGAATACGATTCTATATATTCTGCTCATGTTCATATGATCCCTAAAAACGAAACCAAAAGGATAAGACTCTTATAAACCAAGGAAAATGAAACAAAATGTTGACGGAATTACTGCTGTATGTTAATTGTATTTAAATATTGTGATTATTCAAAGCTATTATATTGCTGGATAATGTTAGCCAAGAATTTAACTAAAATTGCTCTTTAAAAATTTGTTAAATGACTTGTCTATTGCACCTTGGTGAGGCTAGGGGGAAAAACAAAAATTTTTTAGCTTTGTTAAAGGTACTATAAATGTGTTCTGTATTAAAGTGTCACAAAATCATACATTTCAAATAACCATCTGGCAACGGATGAAGATCAAGGTGTTTTTGCACAAAGGACTTGCCACTCTGATTACCCACATGTGTCCTGAACATCATCCCCATAAATGAAGTGAAGACTTGAATTACCTCTCAGCCTTTGTAAGTAAGGCTGGCATCAGTTGCCCCCAGTTAGGACTCCTGAAGTGCCTCTTCCCATCCGAGCTGGTCTGCAGGATAGAGTAGGGTGCAGTGTGCAAAGATCCGGTTACACGCATTTGCTGTCAGCAGATACTCCATCTTACCAACTGTCTTGAGATGTTTCAGCAGTCTTGGGGCCTGCGGAGCACTGCTGTTTACACCAGGCCGAGCCTCTGACTGGGGCTTCACCAGCAATGGTTGGATTTCGGCAAGGTCCCCTTGTGAAACTCGGAGGCAGCTAACACAGGACCCTTGCCCAGGCTCCAGAGGGCCCATTATAGGTTCCCTAGGATACCCTGTCAAACCCTGTTCCCTTTACCACGACCTGGTCCCACACCGATCCTTTATACTGCTTAAGGAGATGGTAGTCCTGGGCTGGGAGTCCTGTGGCCACCAGCTGTGGAGCTGATGAGTGCAGTAGAGTCTGGGTCCTGGCTGCCAGCTTCTAGCTGCTTATTCTGCTTCCCATTAGCCCTTCTTTTCCAAGCTGGCTGCTGCTCCTTCTTCGTGGTCCCCAACATCACGGCCATCCAGATTTTGCAAAGCTTCCAGGATGACCTTCATTAGGGACACATCTCCCTGAGTTTGGGGACAAGGGGTGCTAAAATACACACAGCTGGGAATCACCCAGACTAGACAGCGAGGTGTCTTTACACCTGGAATGTGCCTGTGAGGGGTTTAGGATTTCTTGGAATTCTAGGATTTGTTGGAAAGGGTTGTGTCCCTAGAAAGAGGGAGGAGCTCCCTCAGGGCCAGCCCCCAAATCCCACCTTGCACGTTAGGTCTGAGTTTGAGTCTTCCTCCAGTTCAGGGAAGTGGATTGAGAGTTTATGCCAAGCCATTGGCTCTCTGTGGGACTCCTTTGGGAAGATCGGACCTCCTGAGGAGATGCTGAGGGTTCAAAGGCCTGGTGTGGTCTGTGGTCGGAAGCGCTGAGGCATCAGTGCATCGCTGTGGATCATTGAACCTGCATGTCCTGGGGGTTGGGTGGGGGTGGGAGGGAGGATGCTGAAGGCTGTGGCTCCACTTCCTTCAAGGGCAGAGAGAACCAAGGTGTTTCAGCACCGAGGTCTGGACAGCGCCCTTTGACCGGGCTTGAGGTGCCCTAAGGGGTGGTGTACACACCTCTCTACCAGAGTGTGGGTCTGGCAAGGGAGGCCAGGGAGGGAGCTGGGCCTGGCGCGCTGATGGTTCAGGGCCAGACGGCAGGCAGATCCTGGTAGAGCCGCCCCAGAGCAGCGTGCCAGGCATGACCCTGGGGCCACTCCACTCCTGTGCAGGTAAGAGTGCTCCCCATGTCTACCCCTTCCATTGCCTAAGTGCAACACGGTGTTAAAATGGGTATTTCTGCTAAGAATATAAGACAGCAGAGATCAGATACCTAAAGTGAGATGTGAGGCAGGCCGCCATGCAAAATTGACCCCCCGGGAAAAAAAGTGGCTGAGAAACTGTTGGGAGACTCTTACACCCCTCACCTATAGTGAGAGCATCAAAGCAGTTCTGGAAAGGACTGAAAAGGATTTCTAAACTTTTGGAAAGATGGTGGGGGGGTGGCTTGTCCCACAGATCAAACCTAGTGACAGTGATTTTAACAGGCCGCCTGGACAGTTTGATATGGGTCACCTGGTGTTTGGGGGGGGGGGTACTCAGTGGTCTATTTTTGCTCCCCTGGTGGTCCAGCAATTTAGACTCTGCACTTCCACTCCAGGGAGTGTGGGTTTGATCGCTGGTCAGGGAACCAAGATGCCACTTGTTGCGTGGTGTGGCCAGAAAGTAAAAAGGTATCTGCACGCTTTTTAAAGCACAAATTTGGGGGCAAAAGATGCAAGAATTCTTCCCATGATCGAGACATGCTCTGTGTGCCTGGGGTAGGGGATAGGGGGCTGGGAGTTTGGGGGAAGCTCCTCTTAGGTGCCATCTGAGGGGTGGCCTGGAGGGCTGATCACATCTCCTAAAAGAGCATCCTAAAGGCTTCCCCAGTAGAGAGCAACTAGCTGAAATACTATTTTCTCCAGGGCTAAGTGAAATCCAGGAGATAGAGCCTCAGCCCTGAGGGAGTCTCTTAAAATTCCACCAAAGTCGGAGAGAGTAGGGTGCTGCTGAAGATACTGACCGTGGAGAGTTCCCTGCACCCGTTTATCCTCCCTTCCCTGCTTTGACTCAGAAGTGCTCCGAGAAACTTCAGCAAGACCAGGAGGGAAGCGGCTTCAACTTTAATTCATGTTCAGAGACTTGACTGTTACATAGGATGGTTGTAATCACAGCCTGGGGGAGTGTTTCTTACGTGAATTTGTCTCTCACTCTCTTCACCCACCTTTGCTCCATCATCCATGAGAAGGAGAACTAGAAACTGAACACCTTTTTGAGGAATGATAGGAAACAGTCACTTTATGATCTCAGCTCACCTTATACATGTTTAGAACACCCTCTGAAACAAATGGCCAGTCCCATTTGCTTCCAGTCCTGATTCCTTGGAGACAACACATACAGCACCGGTAGCTCAGCATCTGTCAGGAGAGCATCTCCCTGGCCAGGTGACGTGTCCCAGGTCTGAAGATAAGGAAACATCCTCAGTGGGAGAGGCAACGGGCCAAAGAAAAATTTTATCATATACTGTATTTGTGGCAAGGCTGTGCCATCTTCATTTTTTAAAATTCATTTTAAAAATATTTATTTGGTTGCATTGGGTCCTAGTTACAGCATGTGGGTGGGACCTAGTTCCCTGACCAGGAATCAAACCCAGGTTCCCTGCACTGGGAGCATGAGTCTTAGCCACTGAACCACCAGGGAAGCCTGTATGCCATTTTAAAATGCTACCTTCCTTTCAAAATGAAGCAGTACAGCTAGTTTGGTGTGAAGCAAGAATGTGTAAGTAGATTAATGGAACAGAATAATATCTAGAAATTTAAAAAATGTTAAAATATTTGATGCCTTGGTGCTAGCGGAATAAACCTTTGAAGTTAATTTTAAGACAATTTTTCTTTTTCTTTCTCTTCATCCCTACTTTTTCTTTCTAAAAAGTGATACTTTAACCACAAAAAATACCCTTGCCCCAGTTTTTCTAATAATGTATGCTGCTTTATTTTCTCAACTGGAGGAGCAAGTGCTTATTCATGTGTAATAAATGAACTGAGTTAAAACTGATAACTGAAAATCCACTTTTATAACAAAAATGAGATTGTATTGGTAAAATATTATCTGACAATTACAACCTTTTACAGTTTGACTTATGAATATACAAAAAGAGAATTTTATCAATTCACATGAGAAACTTGAAGGACACCATTAAAACTTTGATAAAGTTTGCTTAGAACTAATTCTTAGGCTAGAATATCTACAAAATAGATTTGACCATACAATTCTTTTAAAAAATATTTATTTACTTGGCTGCACCAAGTCTTAGTTGCATGCAGGATCTTTAGTTTCAGCATGAACCCTTAGTTGGAGTGGAAGTTATGGCATGTGGGATTTAGTTCCCTGACCAGAGATTGAATCCAGTTCTCTGCACTGGGAGTGCAGTCTTAGCTACTGGGCCACCAGGGAAGTCCCTGAATGTAAGATTCTTGAAAGAAGAACAGTCTTAAGAGATTTCTGAGTGTTTGTTTGGTATTAAGTTAAAATGTTACTTTTAGGAGATTTAAGTGAATAGAAAGGGGTTGTTTTCTGCCTTAGCCAAGGAGGCAAGACCCACTTAAGACATTTAAGTGTAAACTCATGCTGAAATGTGAGATCTCTTGGATTAAGTATTGCTTCTACTGGTTCACAGTAGCAGGGGAACCTCAAAGAGAAGAGGAGAAAAGGTCACTGCAAGAAAACCCTAGGGGATAGCCTCCTGAGCACTGGGAGATGGGGATGAGCGCTGTGCCCCAGCCTGTCCTCTGGTCAGTGGATTTGAGAAGGGATCTGGGCAGCCCCCTCCACCCCCAGGGAACAGAGAGCAAGATCAGGCATAGCAGAGCCCCATCTGATGCCTCTGAACAGATTTTAGAGAAGGCCAAGAGTAATTTCAGAGTATGAGTAAGAGAGAAAGGCACGTTGTTTGTTTATTTTTAAATTCTGAAGAACTAGGAAAAGAGACTAGTTCATGACAGAAGAAAGATACAACAATGAAAATGATGGAAAGGTTCAGATTTTTTGTTTCCCCAGAAAAATAGTAGGAGACTTCCTTCGAGGTGTGGCCTCCTTAAAAATGAGGTTTGACTTTGAGTTTAAAACAGAGGAGAGTAAGACAGGGGATGCCTTTTGGAAACTGAAATGACAATAGCAGGATCAAGTGCTCTCTGAAATTGCAGAGCATGGAATCCCAGATGGCGGACATGCCTGAGAAGATGCCCAAAGGGCAGAGAGAATATGAAAACAGGAGACAATCTGAGAGGAGATTACGGAAGCAGAGGATGGAGCAGCATGATTATCCATCCAGGTGGTGGGAATTATCCACCCTATGGAAAGGTGAACACACTCCTGGGAAAAGTCTAGAGCAAAAGGAACTGAAGCAATACTGAAAATATGCTAGGAAACTTTTCTAAACTGGCTGAAAAGTAGTCTTTTATAATTATTTTAATTTCCTCTGGTCTTGGGCTATGTTCCTTTATCTCCATAGCTTTGAGTATGTGAGCAATGCAATTTAATAAAAGCTTTTTGATCATAGGTTAGTTAGTCTCACAGGTTAAAAATAACTTGTTGAATTTTAATTTGCATTTCTCCAACCATATAAAGAAGTTATTTTCATGTGTTTAAAAGTAATTTACATTTAGTTTCCCAGTAACTCTCTTGTCCTGTCTTCTATTGTGCTGTTTGCGTGTTAACCACTCAGTCCAGTCCCACTCTTTTGGACCCTTTGGGCTGTAGCCCACCAGGCTCCTCTGTCCATGGGATGGGTTCTCCCAGCAAGAATACTGGAGTGGGTTGCCCTTTCATTCTCCAGGCGATCTTCCTGACCCAGGGATTGAACCCAGGTCTTCTGCATTGAAGGGAGACTCTTTACCAACTGAGCCACCAGGGAAGCCTGTACTGTTTATCTCTTTTTAAAATAGCTCTTCGGGTGACAAGGGGCTGCAGTGCTCAGTTCACACCCCCAGGAGTCTTCCAAATCACCCCTGTCAGATAAGAAAACGACACTATTGCAGAGGAATAGGAGCGCAGAAGCACGAACCAATCCTAAGCGGTTCAAAGTCCTAGGTTCGCTCGGTGGGAAAATGAGAAGCTATGACCCCGACGTGATTTGAACACGCAACCTTCTGATCTGGAGTCAGACGCGCTACCATTGCGCCACGGGGTCACAAAGAATACCTGAATTTTGATCCTTTAAGGCTCCTCAGTCCCGCCCATCCAGGTCGCTTCTCGGACTAAACCCTTTGCTTTCCGGGTGAACTTCTGGTCAAGCAGAAAAAGACCGAGAATTGGGCGGGGGACATGGCTGTGCGAGCTCCCAGGACTCCTGGCCCACCCAAGCCCAGGCGGGGAAGCAGCTGCAAAACCCCAGGTCCGGCCGGTGCGGGGGTGCGGTGAGTGCGGTACCGGTTCCCGCCGCTGAAAACCGTTAAAGAGGGGAACAAAACCGGAAATTGGCGGGCACAGCTAGGAGGTGACTTTGGAACTTGGCAAAAAATTAGATGCTCCTGTGTCCACCCCTCGCCCCATCCCCCGTCATTTTTGAACATTACATAAGAGTGCAGTAACAATTAAAATCAATAATCCCACCACCCGCTGTAAAGCATTTTGATGTATTTCTTTCCAGATTTCCAACCTACTCCAGTATTCTTGCCTGGAGAATTCCATGGGCAGAGGAACCTGGCAGGATACATGGGGAGCCGGACACGACTTAGCGACTAAACCACCACCACATACATGAGTGTCCACCTGTGTGTGTTAAACCTCCTTTGCTGTAAAGTACAGCAGTTACAGAAATTGGCAGAAAACAGAAGGATCGCAAACCCTTGCTCCCCCCAGACCTGCCAGCCACCCCAAGAGCTTGACATCTGCCTTCCTCCCCCACAAGCAATCGACCTGGATGTCTATGGAAAGGTCTTCCTTGCTTCACAGTTTTATCACTCAGATGCGCATCAGTAAAAACTGATGGTGGTGTTCTGTCTGGGGCGTGTGTCACTTTTCATCCACCCCGTTCTCAGATTTCACATTTCTGTTGTCAATGTGTCTTGTTACTAGAGAATGCTGACTTACATCAGTTAGTTATGCTTTCCATGGTGGTCCTCTGCTGTATGCTACTATTTCCCCCTTGGTAATTAATAAATATTTCGGGGATAAATGCTTTCAGGCTATGCAAGCTGTTTCTCTTCAAACTTGCACCAATTTTAGCACCCAGACTTGACTGCAACAACTATGACTGTGGTGTTTGTCTCATGGTCATTTTCTGTTTCCCTTTTTCCATCTATGTTCATCAACATAATTCTTCTATGGGAAAGAAGTGGTACTTCTTGGGGTTTTCCTGGTGGCTGGTTAGTTAAGACTCTGCACTTCCATTGTAGGGGCTGCTGGTTCGATTCCTTGTTGGGGAACTAAGATTCCCTCAGGACTAAAAAGTTGAAAACAAAAACAGAAGAACTGGTACTTCTCTTCCATTTACTTAGGTATTACATATTCATTTATTTATTTGCATCAATACAGATTCATGGATATTTTAAAAATTTATAGTTTTAATCCATGTGTATTAGTTGCCCAGTCCTGTTTGACTCTTGGCGACCCCGTGGACTGGGGCCCGCCAGGCTCCTCTGTCCATGGGATTTCCCAGGCAAATATACTGGAGTGGGTTGCCATTTATTCCCCCAGTGGATCTTCCCAACCTAGGGATTGAACCCAGGTCTCTTACATTGCAAGCAGATTCTTTACCATCTGAGCTACCAGGGAAACTCTTTTAATCCACAGAATATCATTTTTAATAATGTTTCTGAAAGTCTCCCAGCTTTGGCTCCAAGTCCTTCTGGTTGGTTTATGTGGCCTTTTGACATCTGCATCCTGTATCAGCACTTTTTTAGTTTCTGACACAAGATATCCCAGGATTATTTTTTAGTTTCCCTGCATCAGGAATTAACCAGAAAACCATTTCTCCAAGGAGCTCTGGTTCATGTTTTTGGAGTATGGTTTTATGAAATCAAGATCTGGTTGTTAGGTGTGCTCATTACAATGGGCTGTCACCCTCCTTTTCTTTGAAGCTTCTCTGACACTGAGAAACACAGCTCTCATTAGTCATAATATATGCACTTATTATACATATGCAAACATACATATACGTGTTTCAGAATTACTAACCTATGCACCTGTAAGAAAAGATTTACTAAGAGGATTACCTTATATGTGTATGGCTTTTTGTTTTTGCCTTTAGCTTTACAGGCAAAATACTGTTTTGCAAAGTTATTTACATTAGTTCTTCTCTTCCCCAAGTCCTTCATGCCTGGTTATATTATTTATCTGTAGTACAGTTAGGTTGTTACTTTTATATTCCATTTCTGGTTCATGCAGGCACATACTCCCTGATTACTTTTAATTATTTTCTTTAAACTTCGGCATTTGTAAAATATTACCATGGTTCTAAGTGCCAGAGCTGTGTGAAAGGGTATACTAAAAACTGTGTCACTCTCTTGTCATCTCTATTACCCAGACTCATTGCCCTCTTCTTTCCAGCTCTTCACCAACTACAGCTGTAGGTAACTAATGTTTTCAGTTTCTGGTTGATCCTTCCTGCATTCTTTTGCACAAATGGGCAGGTATATGTTTATTCTATTACACCCTTTTCTTTCTTAGATAAAGGATAGCACACTATAATTATTATTTTGCTTTTTTTAGCTTAGCGAAAAGGAAATCACTCCACAACAGTTTGTTGAGATCTTTCTTTTCTTTCTTATAGCTACACAGTACTTTCTGGTGTGGATGCAAGCATAGCTTACTCAACCACTTTCCCATAGTTTTTCATAATATTTCCAAGATTCATCCATTGTTGCTGTATGTATCAACACTTCATTCTTTTTTAGTGCCTAATAATATTCCATTGCATAGATATATCAAATTTTATCTACCAGATTGGTACAGTTAAAATCTACCAAAATACCAAATGGAGATTTTTTCAAATACAGGAGTAATCAGATTCTCCCCTTTACCGGTTTTTAAAAAATTGTTGAAGGTTGTAGTAATCTATTTGTTTTTGTTTGTTTTTAGTCACCAAGGCGTGTCCAACTCTTTTGTGACCCCATGGACTGTAGCCCACCAGGCTCCTCTGTCCATGGAAGAGTACTGGAGACAAGAGTACTGGAATGGATTGCCATTTCCTTCTCCAGGGACTGAACACGTCTCTTCTCCATTACAGGTGGATTCTTTGCTGCTGAGCCACCAGGGAAGCCCCATATAATAATTTACATCTGCTAATCTTAGACTCCCAATCCAACACTCCCACTCCTCTTGCCTTTGGCAACCACAAGTCTGTTCTCAATGCCCGTCTGTTTCTGTTTAGTAATATGAATTTCAAATATTTTATCCTGCAGTTCTAAAATTTCCACTTGATTTCTGGCAGATTTTAATTGTTTTGAAATATTCTATCCCAGATGTTTTAAAAATCAGTTGTAACCCTCTTTCCTTCTAGCTTTCTAAACATATGAATCACAGCAGTTTTGACTGTTCACTCCAGGTCTGGATCATTTCTGGATTTGTTTCTATTGACTGTTCTGTTTATTATTGCTCACCAATTTTCCCCTATGGTGAATGTTGATTTAACTTTTTTTTTTTCTGGACAATGTGGATATAAATTTTAGAAGCTCTGGCCCGATTACACTAACTTCCTTCCCTTTTGCCTTGGAAAGCCATGAGCACTGGCCCCACAGAGAAATCACTGTGAGGGAGACAACAGCTTTCTCCTCAGGAGACTCAAGTCTAGAATCTGCTGTTGCACTGATCCTCTTATCACATTTCTGGATGTACCTGGGTTTCCTGGTGTATCTACTGCCTGGGGATGTGGAACGTCAGGATTTTCTATGGTGAAAATATCACCTAAAGTGACAGGGTGGTACTCTGCTCACATGGTGGTTTCAGGGAAATCCCTGGTACAGAGGGCTGGCAGGAGTTGAGAGTTTTCTCTTGAAGATTGGGATCCTGCTCTCCTCAGTTATTTTGCTGTTCTCAAAAGCTCATTTCCTTCTTCTAGAGGAAGAGAAGATTCTTCTAGAGATTTCATGGGCTTCCCTAGTAGCTCAGCTGGTAAAGAATCTGCCTGCAATGCCAGAGACCCTGGGTTCAATTCCTGGGTTGGAAAGATCCCCTGGAAAAGGGAATGGCTACCCACTCCAGTATTCTTGCCTGGAGAATTCCATGGACTGTATAGAGATTTTACATGGAAAGAATTTTACATGGAGATTCCTTTTCCAATTTGTATGGGATGCAAAAATTCTCCAACTTGGTGAAGGCAGTGTCAAAATAGCAATTATTAAAAAGGATGCAATTGCCCAGTATTGGCAAAGATATGGGGGCAGGAGGCACCCTCATATGTAACTGGTCAGAGTCAGGGCTTTTGGAAGGCATTTGGCATGTGTATCAAAAGGCCTTATTAATATGTGCACTTTGTCCTAGAAATTCCATTTTTATGACCCCATGGAAAACAGTTAAGGATATTTTCCTGTAGGGTTATTAAAATTGTTTGTAACACTGAAGAATCAGCAGCAATTTTAGCTACTCTTTTCCAGAAGCAGAGTCTAGATTTTTGAAATATGAGAGGAAGGAGGAAGAATACCCTAGGTTGGGTTCCCCAGCTGACTCTGAGTGGATCTTTGCATGGAGGGTTTTGGGATCACAAGAGAAGGAAGCAGGACTGGGTAGAGAGAGGAGACGGCTGTTATGCAGACTCAGTGACCCCATGAAGAGCTCCAAGTTCACAACTGCCTCAGCGTTAAGTGGAAAGGCCAGATCTCTACTCCTGGGTCAACTAGTCATTGGATGTGGGCTGTCCCAGGAACGGGTCTGCTTCAGGGGTGAGGTGACTCTCAACCTCAGGACTGCCTGCCAACAGCATGTCTAGGGTGTGGAGAATAAACACTTCAGTTCTGAAAGTGGGGACTGGGCAGCCCACTGTTTCATCACTTGGATTCACTTCATGTAACTTTTGGGAGAGGCAACACCAGGATTCTGGAGGGTCTGTTTTCCTGAAGAAGGGGGATGAACTACAGTCTCCTCTCCTCCTGCTGCTGGTCTTAAGGTTGTAATTTATATTCACTGTTGCCTCCTCAACCTCAGCCAGCACCTGCACTCATCCTGGTGGCTCACCCAGTGGCAAGACTCCTTCATTCATCCTTGGGGCCCTGGTTGCCGTGTGCTCCTCAGGCTATGACTGCTGTGTGCGTTATTCACCACCAAGATGGGTAAGTTGGTACTAGAAGCTACTCTAAGACAATGGGGAATTACCTGGGTGCCAAACATATGCCTCCCTTCCCCCACTGCAGTAACAGTCCCACCCTTTCCTAGAGATCAGGATCAGATATCCCTGCAGCAGTCTTGTTGCTGCCTGGTCCCCTGGCAGCAGTTGTAGTTTACATCTCAAAGGTACTATCAATGACTATCAATGTGTTTCCTGAATTAACTGTTCTACAAAGTGTGGCCTACACTGGCACTTACGGCATGCCTTTTAACAGGCCATTCTAGATCCAGTGTCCATCACCCTGGAAGCTTCTGGGGACGTGGCTGGTGATACGATTAGTGGATCCTGTGAGACTATGCACACTCTGTTAACCTCCTCTGCTGTAAAGTTTGACAAAGGATAAAGGATAAAGAAGGATAAAGCTCCTTGTTTATTATGTGGATGTTATCATGTGGATAAATCAAACATTCTATGAGTCCCAAGATAGTGAGTGGTTTTGTCTGAGACCTTGCAAGCAGGAAAGGAAAGCAAATAGCTAGAGAGTTGATTCAGTCATATGAATTGCTGTTGTTTTCATAACAGAAGGGATCCAGTGGCACTAACTTGCCACCAAGTGTCTGACTGGTCTCCTAGTGGAGTGGTAACCATATTAGGGACCTAGCACTGGGGAGCCTGTGGCTGGAAGGTTGGACAGTCAGCAGTTATAGAAAGTGAACAAGCCTTGGGAAGGGGCAGCCTGGGACGATGGGCGTATACACAGAGCTTCCGTCTCTGCCACCAGGGCTTCAAAATTTAAGCTTGTGTTGTCAGCACTGAGCAACTAAACAGAAGCTGATGGACATCAACTTAGATCTTGGATAGAAATGAAGTGTAGGAGCTGGGCTTACATTTACCTGGCTTTTCCTCTGTTTATGGAGCCCAGGGAGAAAATTTTGCTCTTACTGTCAGAGTTTAGGGGTGTCGCTGGAAGACAAAGGGGTAATATCCTAGAGGAGAAAGGTTTACAGTTATTTCCCCTCAAACCTTTAGCTGACTTCCAAGCTGTGAAACAAGAGAAACCCTGTAAAAAGCAGCACCTTTTAAAGGTGAGACTGTGTGTGTGTGTTAGTCGCTCAGTTGTGTCTGACTTTTTGCGACCCCATGGACTGTAGCCCGCCAGGCTCCTCTGTCCATGGGATTTTCCAGGCAAGAATACTGGAGTCGGTTGCCATTTCCTTCTCCAGGGGATCTTCCCAGCCAAGGAATTGAATTCAGTTCTCCTGCATTGCAGGCAGATTCTTTACTCTCTGAGCCACCGGGGAAGCCACCTGGGAAAGTGAGGTTAGGAGAGGTTAAATGGATGAGCTGATTTCAGCAGCTGGCACAGTACAAGGAAGATAGAGATTACAGTTCAAGATCAAGCTCTACCAAGTGAGACGGGCTTGGTAAATGCCTTGGAGCTTGCACTGAGACTCTAGGAGAACCATGCTCTAGAGCAAGGACAAAACCGAGACAGACCAACTTTAATGTGATCCACTAGTACTCTGTTAAAATAAAACCTGATCCTCTCTAGAGGAAGATAAACCAGGGATCTCTGCAATTTTTATACTTACAATAGCTGGCATCAAATGAAATATTGTACTAATATTTAGTAGGTGTATTAAAAAATTATATAAAGCAAATATTCTCCATTAAAAGAAAAAAAAAAGATAACAGCTGACTAGATGGCAAGAAAAACAACAGACATAGGAGTAGGTTCCAAAGTGTAGCTACTGTAGTTAACTGTCCAGGACTTGAAATAAATATTATTAATATATTCATGAAAAAAGAATGGAGAATTTGAGCAGATACCTAGAATCCACATAAAGACAGGATGACAATTCCAGAAATAAAGAAAATCTAACTAAAGTTAAAAATTCAAACTGTGGGTTTATTAGCAGATTAAGACAGTGGAGGTGTACAGTTTGATGCACACAAAGAAGAAAGGTGGGAGATAGACGAAGCTTTAAGAGAGACCTGGACCACAGTGAGAGACAGTGGAATGCCATTTTATTTTAGGTTATGAAAAAGATCCCCCAAACTAGCTGTAATGAAAAGCAAATGCCAAGACTAGAATCCTTATCCCAATGAAAACACCCTACCTAAATGAATGCAAAGTAAATATACAAAAAAAAAAAAAAAAAGATACAGTAAAGACAAAAGCTGAGATAAGCCACTGGATGCTCTGATAACCAGGCAAAGGGAACATGATCCAGTTAGAATGAGGAAAGTCAGGGAAAAACTAAGAACACAGGAATAGGCAAATACATGAATAAATATGAGTAAACACTGTTTAAAACAGTGATAGTGGTATCTTTTGGAGTTTAAAACAGATAGAAATAAAATATAAGACTACAATGGAACAAAAGGCAGAGTATCAAGGGAATTAAACCATTATTTTTTTTCATTGCTTTGAAATATTGAAATACTAATTTCAAGAGTGCTTCAATGAGTCAAAGACATTTTAGGGGTAATGATTTTTCAGATGTTTCAATATTAGGACAACCTTAAAATTTTAAAAATTAAGGAAACCAAAGACTTTTTATTTTTATGGATTATATCAATATTTACTGTATTTGAAACTAAAATTGGAAAAATGTTTACTGTTTTATTAAAAATACTAAACTTACAATATGATACTGAAAAATATTTTTGAAAAAAAACTTCAAAACAAAAAATTAGTGCTAAGAGTGGTGGTGTTTGAAATTTTTTGCAAATCTCTTTTAATGCCTGACTGGAATAGTTTGTGAGGTCTGCTATAACAAAAGCACCACAGACAAAATGGCTTAAATGACAGGAGTTTATCTACTCACGGTTCTGGTGAAAGAAGTCCAGGAGCCAGGTGTCTGCAAGGCTGGTTTCTCCTGAGGCCCCTCTCCTTGGCTTGCTGGTAGCTACCCTCCTGTGGCCTCGTCACATGGTTGTCCCTTTGAGTGTGCACTGCTGGTGGACTCTCTGTCCATCCATGTTTCCTCTTCTCATAAGGACACCAGTCAGACTGTATTTAGGAGCCATCCTAACAGCCTCCTTTTAACTTGTATGTTAGTCGCTCAGTCATGTTTGACTCAATGTGACCCCATGGACTGTAGCCCACCAGGCTTCTCTGTCCATGAGCTTCTCCAGGCAAGAATACTGGAGTGGACTGCCATGCCCTCCTCCAGGGGATCTTCTGGACCCAGGGATCGAACCCGGGTCTCCTGCATTGCAGGTGGACTCTACCATCTGAGCCACAAGGAAAGCCTCCTTGTGGAAAGGCGGCTTTTAACTTATCACCTCTTTAAAGGGCCTATGTCCCAAAGCAGACATTCCTGGGCACTTGGGAGTCAGGGTCTCAGCACATGAATTTGAGGGGTAAGGGACACAGTTCACTCAGTAACAATGGCTCAACAGAAGACGGCTGAATTCTGAGATCTTCTTTTGCGTTAAATATTTCGCAATATCTCATGCCATGCAACTTCTGAAAAACAGTAATCTATACTCATGAGAAAATGAGTATGAAAAATGAGAATGAGAAAGGTAAATAACGCCTTAGATTATGAAAATAGTCCTGCTGCTCTAGGGTAACAACCGAAATAATAACTAAATGTATAATTAAGTTGCATAGAGTGGAATATGAAATAATGAAGCATATTTAATTAATACAAAGAAAAGCAAGAAAGGAGAAACGGAAGAAACAAGGTAATACAAGCAGAATTACACCCAATGAGTAATTACATGAAATTAAAATGGATTACACTCAACAATTAAACTACAGAGATTGTCAGACTAGATAAAGACCCTAAATGGATGCTGCTTACAGGAGACATACTGTAAATATAAGGACACAGATTAGGTTAAAAGTAAAAAATAGGAGAAAGACATATATCGTGTATATTTGCTTTCTACTGCTGCATAACGCATTAATGGAAACAGTGGCTTAAAACAACAACTGTTTATTAGCCCACAGCTCTGTGGGTCAGGAGTCCAAGCACAGTGAAGTTGGGTTCTCTGCTCAGGTCTCAAAGGCTGAAATCAAGGAGTCAGCTGGGTTGATTCTTGTCTGAAGGCTGAGGAAGAATCCATTTCTGAGCTAAATCAACTTGTTAGCAAAATTCAGCTCCTTGCAGTTACAGGACTGATGTTCCTGTTTCCTTGCTGGGCTCAGTCACAAGCTGCTCTCAGGTCCTACAGGGTGCACATTCCTGGTCATGTGGCCCCTCTGTCTTCAAGGTCAGCAATGAAGAACATGGCTCACACTGACTCCTCCTCATATTCCCAATCTCACTCACTAGGAGGAGCCCCACACTTCTTAAGATCTCAACTGATTTGGTCTGGCCCACTGAGGGTAATTTCATTATTCTGAGTCAACTGATTTGGGACTTCAGTTATATTTGCAAAATCCCTTCACAAAAGTACCTAGATTAGTCTTTGACCGAGTAACTGGGAACCTCTTGCATACCAGGGGCCAGAAGTTTAGTGAGCAATTTAGAATTCTGCCTAACACACCATGCAGACACAAACTGAAAGAAAACTATATCTATAATATAGAAAGACATTCTAATAACCTGCAAATAACCAGAAAGAGTTATCAATTCAAAAATGGGAGAAAGTCTTAAATGGCACTTCTCAAGAGAGGATATTCAAGAAGCCAGTAAACACCTAGAAACAGACTCAACATCAGTAGAGCGTAAGGTGATGCAGATTAAACCTCTAACATGATAACACTACACCCTGGAACCAGGCTCTGGCACCTTCCAGTTCATGGAACTGCTCTAGTAAAGGTGCCCTGAATTATCTGTGCCCCCAAGTCCGAAGGACACCTTTCAGTTCTAATGTCACTTTAACCTGCTGACCATACTGCTTTGCTCTTTTCCTGGGGAGGTAAGGCAGATGGGGTATAGATGTGATGAGGGTTTGAAGGCAGAGAGGAACAGCCAACAGAGTTGGTATCATGTCATGCAGACTGTTTGACAATATTGTTTCTTAAGGGTAGTATTTCAGGGTTAGACCCTCAAAACTTTCCAATCAGAAAGTGGTACGTTTTGTCCAAAGAAGACACATCTAGTAATAGTTAATACATTTCACTATTAAAATTCAATCAAAATAGTCATTTTAACCACAATGTCAAATTCATTTTAGGGAGACAGTTCCCATCACTCACCCGAGATCCCCTTCACAACATTGTGGGAGGAAATCTGACTTTCCTTCAGTCTCCATTAAAGTGTTGCCCTACATGCCTTGTCCTTTTCAGGGGTTAGGTCCATGGTCTGTTAGGGCCTTCTGGGACCAGGATTACAGCCTCTGGGTTCCCATTTTGACTGCAGGACTCTCTTAGTATTTCCAATACTAAGTATTGGAAAGTATTTCTAATACTTTATTTTTTTAACCACTGTTGATTTTTAGTAGACAGTTTTCAGTTTTTCCTGTACATGGATCACTAGTAAAGTATCTTTGTAGTTTTACAAAAAATGGACTGATGCCATATATATGGTTCTGAAAACTATTTTTGTTTTTAATTTTACAATGCACCATAAACATTTTTTCATGCAATGGATGAAAATCTGCTACTGAAACAGAGGGCTGCAGTTGAATAATGAGAGCGACACCTAAAGTATAGGATTAGCATAAGTTTAAATAAAGCACAAGGCCTGGGAAATGCCTGCCAGAGGCACTACACAAAAGGAATGTCTTCAAAGCCCCTTTGCGGGGCCCTACAGCCACCCCTGAGTTCCTGTGGGCCCCATGGGTGGAAGGGGTCCTGTAAACTTTTTTTGCATCCACATAAACCCCCCCAATTTCTGTCTGGTTTTCTTCACCTCATCCTCTACCCTGGCCATCTCATCAAATTCTCTTATCATCTCTTCATTGCTCAAATGCATACCATGTATGGCCTCCTTGTATTCCTTGAGACACTGAGCCAGCCCCTTGTTGGTTTTTCTTTTGGCCTTCCTGGGTACATCCTCCCCAGCTGGGCGCTTTCCTCCAGCCCTTAGTTCCCTTGGTTCGCTGGCTGGCTTGTCTTCTTTTGGTTTTCCCTCACTCACTGGCTTTCCTTCACTCTCTGGCTTCCCCTCACTCTCTGCTTTTCTTTCTTTTGCTTTTTCCTCACTCACTGGCTTTCCTTGGCTCTCTGGGTTTCCTTTTTTTGGCTTTGTCTCATTCTCTGGCCTTTCCTTAACCTTTAATACTACCTTATCTGTCTTTCCCTTGTGATCTGTCCTTCCCTTGTTTTCTAACATTTCTTTGTCTTCCTTAGTAGAAGCTGCTCCTGGTTTTCCTGCATCCAGTGGCTGTTCGTTTTCCATCTTGCCTTGGTTCTCAGGCTTTGCTTCATTTTCACTGCAGAGTTTTTCCATGTTGAGTGTCCCCTCCTTTTCCTGTCCTGCGGGGATTCTGGACAGGTTCCTCCTCTTTCTATAGGCCAGTAGAGAGCTGGGAACAACAGACACGTAGACCTGAAAGAACCAGGAGCAACAACTAGGGGCTTGCAGACGGCTCCGGGCCCGACAGCACCAAGGGAGGGCCAGTACCTGGACCGGTGCCCACTTCTGGGCCCTCTAATACTTTAAAATGAACTTGGGAGTCCTTGGCTGTTTCCCTCTCTATACTCCAGTAATGCAGTGCTGTGTGGAGCTGTACACAGACCTTTTCACCACTGTGATCTCCTTTGGTGCCATGTTGAAAGTGGAACTTGTCCTGAGGCTTGCAAGCCTTCTGGTCTATAACCTGGACACAAGTTCCAGATATTCTTGGATATACTTTGCATCTACCTGAAATTTCTATTACCTCCTCCAAATGAAACTGAGAGAGTGAGGGGTGGTGGTGAAACACTGGATAATTTCTTTGGAATTTAGGCAGCATCCAAACCAGTTCCCAAGCTCTTAAGATCCATGACCACTCCTGCCCTGCCAAGGAATATTCAGCATCCAGGGTAATTCCTGGGACATGACAGGTGCCCACAGGAAAAAAAAAAAAATTAGCTTCACAAAAAAATAGGTTTTCAATGTTTACATAAATATTACATGCTCACTGGAAAGAAAAACTGAAAAATATGGAAAAACACAGAAAGGTAAAACAAACAAAAAAACACTGGATTCTCAAAAAAATCTGAAATGAATGTCATTAACTTTTTGGAGACCATCCCTTCATTCATGGTTATCACATGTTTACACAAATACATAGTTTTATACCATATACATTGCATTTACATTTTTCTGTTATCCCAGTCTTTCCCCGCACTTATCTCATGCTTCTCCTTTTCTCCCTCCCTTTGAGGTAACCAATATTAACAGCTTGGTGTATATTCTTGTTACCTGTTTCCATGCTCATCTAATCACATGCACACATATACACACAAATGCATGTGATCATTACTTTAACAAAAATGAAATTTTGTACATATACATCTCTGTAATAAAGCAATTACTTACCAAAAAATTGTGGAAACACCTTTTAGTCAACTAGTGTAAATATACCTCATTTTAAAAATTACTCTCAAAAAAAAATTACTCTCATGTTGTTCCATGGTATGGCTATATAGGTTAATTCACCCATTCCCCAATTCATTGGCATTCACTTTGTCTCCAGTTGGGTTTCATCTCTGTCTCTACAAATAATACTTTAACAAACATCCTTATTTATGCATATACTTTTGCACTGATGCTACTATTTCTGTGCAGCAAATTCTCAAAGTGAGAGTGCTGGGTCAAAATGCTTTTAAACTTTTACTTAAAAATCTAAAAAGTATATAGCTGGATTGCAAGTGGAAATATAAGTTGATATAACTATCTTGTATGAGTATATGGTTTATCAAACTCCACTAGCAAAACATCTCTTAATTTTTGCCAACTCCATGAAGTGGAAGTAACATCTCATGGGTTGTTTTAATATGCACTTCCCCGAGTACTGTTTATTTAGGTTCATAATATTGTCATAGGTTAATGCATTTGGAGTTGTTTTTCTATGAACAGCCATCTAGTCCAAACCTCAGTGTAAAGAATAAAATTATAAAAATCTTAGAAACAAATTTAAGAGGTTCTATATAACCTGGGGATTACATGGGTCCTTTTAACTGAGTAAATCAGGAATATAAAAAGGAAAAGATGTTTTACTATAAAAAATTAAAGACTTACAATCTTTTACTATATAAAAAATACAAAGACAAATATTAGGTTAAGAAAAACATGTGGAACACATGTGAGAAAAGATTAATATCTCAAATACATTAAGAGCACCTCCAGATTCATAATATAGACAAGCCAATAGGAATATATAAAAAATATATATAATAATATATAATATATATAAGCAAATCATTGAAGACAACTTGTTAAATGAATAAAATATGAAATTTGGATGATGGCTTTCACATGCCCCTTTTATTATGAATTTTCTTATAATTTCTAAGATTTAAGATGACCAACTGCTTTTCTACATTCTTATAAAGCATCTCTTCAGTGTGTATTTTCTGGTGAATTGCTCCTGGATGTTTTCCCACATTCATAAAATGTATAGTTTATAAGATTCTTATTACTGTCTGAATGATGATTTGCTGTTCTCTATATTAACTGAATTTCTCTCTGATGTGTTCTTTGATGTACAGTAAGGCTGGAGCTACTCCTAAAGGCTTTTCCACATTCACTACATTTATAGGGTTTTTCTCCAGTGTGCATCCTCAGATGCACAATAAAGTCTGAGTTAGTTCTGAAGGCTTTTCCACATTCTTCACATCTATAGGGCCTCTCCCCGGTATGAATTCTCTGGTGCAGAGTTAGCTGTGATAGAGTAATACAACCTTTCCCGCATTCCTTACATGAGTAGGGTTTTTCTCCAGTATGTGTCCTCCAATGAACTGTAAGGTATGAACCCCTCCTGAAGGCTTTTCCACAGACATCACATTTATAGGGTTTCTCTCCACTATGGATTTTCTGATGTTCTGTAACGTGTACCATCTGGCTAAATGCTTTGCCACAGTCATTACATTTAAATGGCTTCTCCCCGGTATGTGTCCTTTGATGGGTATTAAAGCCTGAGTTACTTGTGAAAACTTTCCCACATTCATTACATTTATAGGGTTTCTCTCCAGTATGCCTTCTCTGATGCACAGTAAGCTGTGATGTATTAGTGAAAGCTTTCTCACATTCATTACATTTATATGGTTTTTCTCCAGTGTGGGTCCTCTGATGTACAATAAGGTATGACTTAGTTCTGAAGCATTTTCCACAGTTGTAGCATGTGTAGGGTTTCACACCGGTGTGAATTTTCTGGTGCTCCTTGAGATTTACCATTTTGGTAAATGCCCTCTCACAGTCAGTACATTTATATGGTTTCTCACCAGTATGAATCCTCTGATGTACAGTTAAGTGTGATTTTATTCTGAAAGATTCCCCACATTCATTACAGAGATAAGGTTTCTCCTCAGTATGAATTCGCTGATGTATAATTAGAGATGAAGAACGCATGAAGGCCTTTCCACATTCATTACACTTATAAGGTTTCTCTCCTGTATGCATCCTGTGGTGTACACTAAGGCATGAATAATTAATGAATGCTTTCCCACATTCATTACATTTATAGGGTTTTTCTCCAGTATGAATCCTCTGATGTTCTGTGAAATTTGCTATACGATTGAATGCTTTCCCACATTCATTACATTCATAGGGTTTTTCCCCAGTGTGAGTTCGGATATGTACAATAAGACTGGAATTACTTCTGTAGGCTTTTCCACATTCATTACACCTAAAGGGCTTCTCTCCAGTATGAATTCTCTGATGAACATTAAAGATTGTGGTATTCTTGAAAGATTTCCCACACTCATTGCATTTATATGGTTTCTCTTCAGTATGGGTCTTCTGATGTACACTAAGATATGACTTATTCCTAAAGGCTTTCCCACAATCATTACATTTGTAGGGTTTCTCTCCATTGTGAGTTTCCTGATGTCTTGCAAGTTTTGATTTATCACTAAAAGCTTTCCCGCATTCACTACATTTATAGGGCTTCTCTCCAGTTTGAATTCTCTGGTGTTGATTAAGGCGTGCACACTGGCTAAAAGATTTTCCACAGACATTGCATTGATAAGGTTTCTCCTTAGTATGAATTCTCTGATGCACCATAAGTGATGAAGAAGCAATGAAAGCCTTTCCACATTCACTACATTTATAGGGTTTTTCTCCACTGTGAATTTTTTTATGTTGACTAAGATAAGAAGGCTGGCTGAACATTTTCCCACATTCATTACATTCATAAGGTTTTTCTTTAGTGTGAGTTCTCTGATGTTGAATGAGTAATGACCTATAACGGAAGGCCTTTTCACATGTACTACATTTATAGGGCTTTTCTTTATTATTGGGTTTTTTCCCTAAAGTGAGTTCTGAGGCCGGGCTTATGACTTTGTTGCCTTCTGTATCCTTGCAAACTTCCTTTCTCAGATGGGTATCTGTGATCAAATCTAAACCCTCTGTAAAACTTCCATCATGTGTTTGGTATTTGCCATGGGGTTCTTCTGCGATAACTTCTGGTTCTGGAAGAAGAGGAGATCCAAACTCAAAGCCTTTCTGAATAGTGGGGATTTCCTTGTGTTTAACTGTTCTTTGGCCCACAGGACTCTGCTGACTATACTGCAGTCTCAGTATCCTGTCACCCCATTTCCATAATCCTCCCATTCCAGGGTCCCATAGACCATTCTCTGTGAGTTTCTCTACAATGGCCTCCTGTGATAAATGTTTTTTAGAAAAATCTTCTGTTGGTATAGTATTCTTGGTTGTAGGTTTGGTCTCCAACTCTGGGAGGAAAAAAAGAAAAATCAAATGACTCCTATTTCAGGTTGAGGAGATTGTACTAACAGCATAACAAAAGGGAAGCTTGAGTTGATAATGAACATATGTTTTTAACCACTTGCAAATTGGCCTTGTTTTCTATGAAGAAGGAGGTAGGGTTAAGTGTGGCTGATTGAGCAAAGAACCATAGCAGTAATTCAGGAGTTTTCTTCCTACTAAAAAAAATTCATTCCTGGTAACCCTTCTACAGTCCAAGTTTCTCAAATATTTCTTCTTTTTCTCATTCCTTTTAGAGTCAAATTCTTTAGAGAGCTTCTTGAAAAGCTGTTAACTACTTCCTTGATTCCCATTTACTCCACAAACCAGACATTCACCCCCAACAATACTTTCCACTTGTTCTCATTATTTGTTCACTAGCTTTTCTGCGAGGGCTTTTTCTGACATTTCCTTGTCAGAATAGCTTCGTCAAGTCTTCAGATGTATCTTTTTTTTTTTTTTTTGCTCTCAATTTAGTAGATTAAAAAAATTGTATTTATCTATTTAAGTTCAGTTGATTTATTATACAATGTATAATGTATACAAAGTATACTGCTGTGCAGCAAACTGATTCAGTTATACATACATATGTTATTTTTTAAAAAATATTCTTTTCTGTATCTTTTTAATGGAACATTTATGGAAGACACTGATTTTTCAGAAAGTAGGCTGAACTAGTCAAAATTAATATAGTTCTGAATATTACAAATAACGACAATTACTTTTATCAAGAGTAGTTCTGCAACCTTTTTATGGGTCTTAAGAAAATTTCTCACAGTTTCAAACTTTTCTTAAACAATTATACTGGGTGGTGGTGGTCTTATAATTTATTTGTATATGCAAACTTAATATTTTACTTTTTAAAACACTTTCAAACTTCTTGAAAATTTTTAATTTATTTCCAAGTAATCACATCTAAATTTAAGAAAAAATGGAATCAAAATCTGTGGTTAGTAAAATGGTTTTATGACAAAAGAAATGGTTTGATGATTTTAAAACTCAAGTTAAGTAGAACTTTCAATGAATTCACAGGGTAGGACAAAGGTCTGAATTCAGGGTCACCAAAAAAAGACCACTCTAGAACCCAAGGACTAAAACCCAGATGATTTAAATATCTAAATGAATTAAGGTGACAGGATTTTTTTTTTAGGGAAAAAGAAAAATGGAGAGAATATGACACCAGCATATCTGAATAAAAGAGAGTATTGAAAGGTGTTCTTTAAGTAGAAGAAAAATAATCTTAGTTAAAAGGGTAAATATTGGTTAAATAGGTAAATACTGTATTTTGATTCTCAACTGATTTATTGTTCATATTCTCAATAAGTTAAGATCCTGAAAGAGTGGAGGGGGGTTCAGCAGGCTTGTAAGTGAAGAAAGTTAAATAATCAGTCAACAGGTTTAGCTTAAAAGAAATCAGTGATGATCCTTAAGAAAGTACTTTCAGGAAAATGAAAGAAGAGATATCAGATACATAATAGTTAAACAAATGAGAAAAATATAAAGTTAACTGGAGAGGAGAGAATTGAAAGAGTGAAGAAGAAATGAAAGAACAATTATGAAAATCATGTTCCCAAGAAAATAAAATAGGATGGGACGGGGACTACAAGTACAGGGCAGAGATGAGGGAGAGAGAAAAGGAGAGAAAAAGGGAGAGAGGGAGAAAAGGAAGGAGGGAGATGTAAGGAGAGAGGACGAGATGGGGAGAATCTTTTCCTCTGAGACAGCTTTGAACAAAGATACCACCCAGAATTTCAAATATTCTGCTCCATCCATGACCCACTGACTTTAAATAAATCTCATCCTCCAGTTTCTTATTAACTCACCTGAAAAGGGGGTTCTTGAAATTTCTCTCACTACCACCCATGGTCCTTTTCCATCCTCCAAATGAGATATCATGTCTGGTTTGGAAATTGCAAGCCCTGCTCAGAGAAAAATGAATAGGATTTGATTGTGCCTATGAGCAAGAACCCGGAGAAGGCAATGGCACCCCACTCCAGTACTCTTGCCTGGAAAATCCCATGGACAGAGGAGCCTGGTAGGCTGCAGTCCATGAGGTCGCTAACAGTAGGACATGACTGAGCGACTTCACTTTCACTTTTCACTTTCATGCTCTGGAGAAGGAAATGGCAACCCACTCCAGTGTTCTCGCCTAGAGAATCCCAGGGATGGGGGAGCCTGGTGGGCTGCCGTCTATGGGGTCGCACAGAGTCGGACATGACTGAAGTGACTTAGTAGCAGCAGCAGCATGAGCAAGAACCAGGGTCAACCGCTCTTTTATTTCCTGTGTGGAGTGGCTATGAGAAGTTCTAGAGCTGCGCTGTCCAAGGCAGCTGCCAAGAGCCACCTATGGCTATTTAACTGTGAATTTAAATTAGTTAAAATTATATACAATTTAAAATTCAATTTTTCATTTTACTAGCCAGATTTCAAGTTCTCAGTAGCCACAGTATCTACTGCCTGTCATACTGGACAGCACAGATCCAGCAAATTCCCATCACAGGAGAACATCCTACTGTATAGCAGTGTGGTAGAGAATTACAAAGGGACCTCAAAGAAGCTCTAGACTATAATCCTAGGTTTGGAAATAATCTGTTTAGAAAGAAAATAAACAAATTTGTTCATTCTTTCTAGAGGCACTGATAACTCTTACTCTGGAAATGACTGGAAAAAACTTTAGTCCTCAATCGGAGGGACTGTCAACACTCTCCAAGATTACAATGAAGTACGTATTTCTTACTGTACAATTGGCAGACCATTAAGTTAAGAGCAAGAGACAGTATAACTCTTAACAATATGCCCCTAAGACTGAGATTTTAATGCTTAAATTCTAACCCAAAATCCAGTTGAGTATTTTAGAGAATCTATTATCTTCAGTAAAACTGGTCCAGTGGCAGGTACATAAGCACAGAGCTTATCCTTACCCAAGGAGACAAGATTCCTGTAATTCTCTAGCATCACGTCCTTGTGCAGGTCCCTCTGCGTAGGGTCCATCAACCTCCACTCTTCCAATGTGAAGTCTACAGCCACATCTTTAAATGTCACTGATTCCTGAAATAAATACAGAGATCCCTCAGGGGACTGTACAGTTAGACCTATTAGGTAGATTAATACATACAAAACTGGGGAAGAAAACTAGCAGTTTCCACCCAAATGTTTCCTTCCTCAAAATCCTGCCTTATGTATATTATCAACTTTTTTTCAGTTCTATTCTATAAAATATGGCTTAATAAAATACATAGGTTATCATTCAGATTGTAGTTATAGAATATTATAAGCTGTCTGAGAAAGAAAAATAAGAAATCATGGGACCTTGAGGAGCTTTTTTGGTCTGGTTATAAAATATATGTATATGCGTCTTGTAAAAAAAAAAATCAAAGAATGAGCTATAACATTGTTTTAATGGTTACCTATTAGAGGAAGGAGGAAATAGAGTGAAGAGAACTAGAACAGATGCTAGATTTCCTTGAATATTTCCTGCCTTGTAGATTTGACTTTTGATCCATACAAATACTTTATATTATTATAAAAGAAAAACTAAATTTAAAAAAGCAATTCCTAAAAATTAAAAGTAAAATGAAATCAACTGGTAGCATACATATTCATTAGAGAGGAACTATTTTGAGCATCTTTAAAACACAGTAATTTTTCTGTATATATCTTGAGAGATATATTCTGAGGAGACAAAGAACTGTAAAAAACAGCACATTTTCAGTAAATAATCCTACTGCTGGTGGCAGTGATGGAAATGCTAAGCTATTTTGTAACTGTTGTGTGTGTGTTAGTTGCTCAGTCATGTCTGATTCTTTTGCCACCCCATGTACTGTAGCCCGCCAGGTTCCTCTGTCCATGGAATTCCTCAGCACGAATACTGGAGTGGGCTGCCATTTCCTACTCCAGGGTAATCTTCCCTACCCAGGGATCAAACCCAGGTCTTCTGCATTGCAGGCAGATTCTTTACCATCCGAGCCACAGCATTTACCCACATTGTGTGTGCAGTGTTGGATAAAGCAAATTAGAATACTGGTATCATTCAGAGCTAATAAATCTGCCATGGGAGAAAGAACATATAGATTCAATATCAATGAGATTATGTATAAACTCCAGAGATTCAAAACTGAATTGGAAATATTGGTATAAACTCACAAAATAGTTTAAGGAAAATATCTCATCATACTTCCTAGCTTTGTCCACTGAAAAGGTCTAGAAATGATAACCAAAAAGGTACTTCTGTGCAGTTTAGACTGTGACCTCTACAGATCCCACTAAATGAAACAAGGACCTGGAACTTTCTGTCATAATTAAAAGCAAGGAAACTCTAAAAGACTACCAGGATAATATCTAAGACATTGGAGAAAACTTAAAGAGGTTCCCACTAGCCAAAGATGGGAAGACTTGAGCATCAATAAGAACAATAACTGTGATTTCAAAAATATCCAATATATTTAAAATTATTATTTCATTATAAAACTAAAAGGATACTCATTGATCAACTTTGGAGGATTCCTGGAGACTGGTAAATAAAGAGAAAGAATCAACCCTTGCCCTTCTTTTCCTATGCAAACATCCAGTTTGCACAGTAATAAGATGGAATCAGATGATTGAAACTCTGTAGGCAAGAAGTGAAGTATGCGACACAGGCTACTTTTTCATTAGGAATTATAACATGACCACCTGTCAAGTTAGGGCTGCCATCACTAACAGAAACGAAATCTGTCAAACTGATGCTACTAGCCCTGGGGTTACCACACCGATCAAGCAAGATGGTATACATGGTGAACCTGCCATGGCATTGGAACATTAAGAATTAGGGCAGTAAAAGAGGAGCTGTCACTTCATTCCCCTTAAGATACAATGCCAAGTGTTACCTTTACCAATTCTGGCTCTTCTGCCTGAAGGTGAAGATCTTCCTCTGGCTGGAAAACTTGAGGACTCTGACGGGACACAGGATAAGATCACTCCATGACTCACTACCTGTTACATACAGCACAGCCTCAACAAGCACCACCAGTCCACCACAGATGTGGTGTATATACACCTCTTTTACTGTTTTATTTAGGGATGAAATTAAGGTCCATAGCAACATCCAATCATAACTTTCTTTCATTTTGTTTGAGACAATGACACACACAAGACTGAGAAAGATATAACTGTATAGATTTTAAAGGCTTTAACAAATAACCTATCAAAACAAAAATAAACATATAAGGGGTCTTAGATGCCACATAATTCTTTTTCCTATGAGGATGAAGTTTGCTTCTCAGAAATTATCTATCTTACTCAAGAATAATATTCAAATGCGACTAACACCATCTGTTTTCTACAGTTGGAGAATCATTACCATGCTGGAGGTTGGAGGGCATGTCTCCGTACTCATTCAGGAAATATTTCAGGGACCTCTCACAACATTGTTTTCTTCCAAACCTTAAGACACTGTATGCCTATAAGGACCTGACTTTATAAATTAAATGAAATTTTACTATACCTTCTAGTAGTACTTACTGATTTTGGATCTTGTGCCATTTTTAAAAATTAAGGGTAACAGAACTATTTTTAAATTTCATTGAGAAAAATGTCATCTTAGTTCTTTCCTTTCAAGTTCTCACGTTAAAAATACAAATATTCAGCTTCCAGAAAATCAGTGATGATTTGAGCTCAACTTCTGATAATTAGAGATGGGTTTGATCAGGCCTATACTAGACAAATACTTTAGATCTACTAATAAAGTGAAACACTTTGATTTTCATTTTATCTTTTCAAGGATTTGTCTTAAGGACTATTTACATGTTATATATTCTTGCTATCAAGAATAAAAGATCACCACTACAGGTTATTATGAATCATTACTATAACAAATTGTATTTGGACTACTTTCCTTCTGTCTCTCCTATTTAAAAAAGTCACTTCTAAAACACAGCTTTAATCACATTACTACCCACCTCAAACACACCCTAACACACACACATGCATATATACACTTAAATGTCTTCAGAGAAACATGAAAAGATTCAGCTTAAACATCTAAATTTCAGTCCTTTCTCAAATATCTATCTTGAATCAAACTGTTCTCTGCCTCAGAACCTTGCCTTCTCATCTGAAGTACCCTCACAATTAATTTATGACCATTTAAATCCACTTGTAATTGGGTCACAGCTTAAATCTAACCATCTTCCTGAGCTTTCCATGACCGATTTAGCCCATACTAATATACCATTTCTTTTCTTACATAGCACTCATCAACTTTATCATACTGCTCAACAACTATCATTCACCTAAATAAATTATGTAACTGTTTCTTTTGTAAACCTTACCTCAGTGAGACTGTAAGCTCCCTACAGCCAAGCACTGTGTCTTAAACATCTTCTTTCTCTCCATGTCATCTATTAAGCTTGATCACTTCTTAATGGGTAGAAAAGAGGAGAACACTAAGAGTGGGCACAAGGGGAACAGTCCCTATGAATTAAGGTATGTGTATGTATGCATATGTGTACATATATTCTTTTTTCAAAGTTTCCTAAACAAAATTTTCCAATTGGAAAATACTCCATTCTACTATCGCATAAATAACTGAAATTTCCTGGGAACAATACAAAGTTAACATCATAAGTAAATTTCCCAGACTTCCTATCATATCTCAAGATCGTGCACATATTGTTTCCAAGATCTGGTGTCTTGATATTTGTTTTAATATGCATAGTGAATCTCCCTATAGATTACAAACTTTACTATGATGAACCCAGTTTTCATGGATCAAACAATTTGATTCAGTTACCAAAAGGGGTATGGGTGAGGTAGAGAAGTCACGCAACTTTGGGAAAAGTAGGCGTGCTCTCAAACCAGGACAACAGGTCAGATCAGAGGAGGTTTCCCCAACTTACCAGAGGTCCAACTGAAAAAACTACAGCAGCCATAATCTCTTCCTCTGGGTTCCCCTCTCTGGAAAAAGGGAGTCCTGCAAAGACAAATCTAAGAAAGAGAAATAAGCCATGAAAACCAATCTTGCCTTGGAAATCTCAGATGTACTAAGGTGAAATCTTGACATTACAAGTAAGTATGACCTCTCTAAAAATTACAAGTTAACCCCCAATATCAGTGAAGGAATACTATTCTTACTAGTGTAGCTCTTAATACTACTAAATGCAGTCACAGCTAGCAGATCAAACATGGTACAAGCAGCTTTTAAACTACTTTCTCAATGACCTTCACATCATCCAATGGAAACTACATTCCCATTTCACGTATGAGAAAATTGAGGCTTAGAACCATTTTACACAATGCCGTGTAGGATTCCAAATCAATCTAATTATAATGCCCACACTTTTTCCATTACATCAACTTGCTGTGTGCTGTGAAAGAAAACAATTCAATCTTTCCTTGCCACAATCACCTCCTCACCTAACACTGAAATAATCTAATAACCTCTTTTTTCCTGTCTTTCCTGTGAAGAGTCAATTTGCTAACAGTTTCACAGACCTCAGCTTCATGTAAAGAGAACACCACAACTCCAAACTTAAAAGATATTAGAAACCTTGACATGCCTCTCTCAATCTCACATTTAAATAGATCTTTTATCTATCCTTTCTATATCAGGCAAAACCAAACAATAAGGAGCAGGATAGTAGTAATGATATAAGACAAAGTGGAATCCAGTACACAAAGCACTGAGCAGTAGTCCTCTTATACTGAAAATGTTATATGCCTAATAAAGGCTTTACATTGTGGAGAAGCAAAGTGGCAGAGATCTTGTTCAGATACCCAAGGCACTGATTCTGCTTTTTGTCTTTGGTTAAAGATATGGCCTTGTTGATGTTGAGTTTGGTTTGAAAACAAGAGCTTGAGGTTTGAAAACATTCTCTTAACAAGTGCATAGTTGTGGAATGATGCTGCAAAGCATATAAAAGGGCAGTAGCACAGAGAGAATTGATCTTTCCATATCTTGTGAAATTCTACTTTTGAATAAGAGCTTCCCAGGCAGTTTGACATTCTTACCACTCTGCAGAGCTTTGGAGGCCCAAAGGGATCTATGCTGAATTATGGTGAATCTGTCCCTCCTTTATATGTATAATATACTTCCACTAACAATCCACATCCGAGACTTCCCTGGTGGCTCAGTGGTAAAGAATCACCTGCCAATGCACGAGACATGGGTTTGATTCCTGATCCAGGAAGATGCCACATGTCACAGACAAACTAAGCCTGTGTGCCACAACTACTAAGCCTGTCTTCTAGAGCCGGGGAGCCACAACTACTGAAGCCCGAGAGCCCTGGAGCCTGTGCTCTGCAACGAGAAGCCACCACAGTCAGATGCCTGTGCCCCACAACCAGAGAGTAGACCCTGCTCACCACACTAGAGAAAAGCTCGCACAGCAATGAAGATCCAGCAGAGCCAAAATAATAAACCAACTTTAAAAAAAGTCTGTTGTGTGTCTATACACTAATAATGAACTACCACAGAGAAATTTAAGAATCAATCTCATTTACAATTGCTTAAAAAAGAAATACTTAGGAATAAATTTAACCAAGAAAGTGATAGACCTGCTTACGTTGAAAACTTGAAGTCATTAAGTGGAAAGACGTTCCATGCTCAAAGCCTGGAAGAATTATTGTTGTTAAAAATGTCCATACTACTTAATCTATAGATTCGATTCAAAATCCATCAAAATTCCCAAGGCGTTTTTCACAGAATTGAGACAAATAATACTAAAATTTGTATAGAACCACAAAAGATCCCAAACTGCCAAAGCAAGTTTGAGAAATAACAACATGGCTGGAGGTACCATGCTTCCTGATTTCAAACTATGTTACTAAGCTATAGTAATGAAAACAGCATGATATTGGGAAAGATGCAGATTAATGGAAAAGAACAGAGCACAGAATTAAACCCACACATAAATGGGCAATTAATTACAACAAAGGAGCCAAGAATATACAACAGGGAAAGAACAGTCTCTTCAAAAAATAGTGTTGGGAAAACTAGACAGTGACTTGCAAAAGCATGAAACTGGACTACTAACTTACACCACACAAAAATATTAAGTCTAAGTGAATTAGGTACCATAGGATCTCACTTAAATGTGGAATCTAAAAACAAAACAAAACACCCTAGACTGCCAGATACAGAGAATAGATTGATGGTTTGGGGGAGTGGGGGGGGGGGGGTTGGCAGCTGCGAAGTTGGTGAAGGTGGTCAAAAGGTACAAACTTCCAGGTACAAAATAAGTAAGTCCAAGGGACTTCCCTGGCGATCCAGTGATTAAGACACAGCACTTCCAATGCAGGGGTACGGGTTCCAACCCTGGTTGGGGAACTAAGATCCTACAAGTTGCATGGAACGGCCAAAAAAATAAATAAATAAAATAAAATAAGCAACCAGGGCTGCAACGCACAGCACCAAGACTAGAGTTAATAATACTGCATTCTGGGAATTCTCTGGGATCCAGTGGTTAGAACTCCGGGCTTTCACTACCCTGGCCCAGGTCAAGCTCTGGTCGGGGAACTAAGGTCCTCCAAGTTTAAGTAAGCTCCGAGAGTTGGTGATGGACAGGGAGGCCTGGCGTGCTGCAGTCCATGGGGTCGCAAAGAGTCGGAGACGACTGAGCGACTAAACTGAACTTAAGTTGCCCCAGCAACAATAACAAACACACAAAAAACCTGTGCTGCGTATTTGGAAGTTGCGCCGGCAGGAAAAGCTGCCTCCGCTTCCCAAAGGCAGGAGGGGGACACCTGTCAGGTTCCCGCTATCGAACCCCAGTCCCTCTACACTGCCAAACCCAGGACGGAGAGATTCTCCTTCCTCCAACCCGTCCGCTCCCCTCAACGCCCTTCTCGGCCCCGTCTTCCTCAGTCCAGGCGTGGCCCCGGGAAGAGGGCAGGGTCCAGCCACGCCCCCGCCCAGCCCGGCTCCCTCTCCCAGAGCCTCCAGGCCGCTGCCTTCTGAGGTAGCCCGACCCCGGCCGCCTCTGAGGTGGGCGGGTCAGCTCCAGGCCCGAGGCCCCACCGGAAGCGGCTCCGCCCCCGATGCCGCCTGGAGCGGAGCGCCGAGGCGGGGGGGTGAGGGGGACCCGGCCGGGCGCCAGGGCAACTAGTACCTGGCGGCCGCCTGAGGACAAGGCGCTCTCAGAGCAGGGCGTGAGGGCTTCCAGCAATGGCGCCGGCGGCGGGAGCGACCGCGGACGGCAGTGCGCCTGCGCAGCCGGCGGGGACCACGGTGCCCAGAATCCTCCGCGCCGCCGCCCTGCTCTTGCATCTCCTCTCTGCTTTGGTGCGGGAGTTTGTGGACCTAAGAAGGTCCACATCGTAGGCAGTTTGTGGACCTAAGGAGTTTGGTCAGATTGAAACATCACGACTGTGTGTCGAGCACTAAAACTAGTGATACAAAGAATGACACAGCCCTTGCCTCTGAGCACTTCCATTTGACTAAAGAAATAAAGCCACTGAGAGAACAGAGTGTGTGAGTCGCTGTCATGTCAGACTCTTGCGACCCCATGGACTAGCCTAACAGGCTCCCCTGTCCATGGGATTCTCTAGGCAAGAATACTGGAGTGGGTTGCCATGTCCTCCACCAGGGGATTCCCAACTCAGGGATGGAAACTAGGTTTCCTGCATGGCAGGCAGACTACCATCTGAGCCACAAGGGAAGCTTCATGCAACTAATTAAAGCCCCAGACGCGCGCGGGGGTTGAGGGTTAGGGGTGGGGGAATTGGGTATTGCGTGTCCACCTGTATCTGCCTCATTCAGTTTCTTGGTCGAAATATCATGCCTTCATTTTAATTTCTGGATCTTTGAATTTTTCCTTGGCCCATCCTAATAATAAACGTTGACATTATTTAAAGCACGTTTTCTTTTCTTTGCCTCACTTCCACGGGTTTTGATGCCCAAAGGCCATATTTCCACACTGGGTCACATAGAATCCTCAAGGTTTCTCGGGCAGCTTCCCTCAATGGTGAGACTGTTAACTCTAATACCATCCCCCCCAGCCCCCCGCCCACTTTTCCCCCAACAGTTTCTGGCATCTTAGCTCCCCGACCAGGGCTTGAACCCTGGGCCCACGGTACTTAATCTTGGAGTCCTTCTGGTGACTGTTTTCCATGAAATGGAAATAAGATTGCAAACTCTTATTATACTTTGTATTATTTACCTTAATTACAAAATGTATTCAAGTGCATTATTTGAAGTATAACATACAGCACAAAGGACAGAAATCATAACTCTACTGCTCAGTGACTTATTACAAAGTGACCACACCTTTGTAACTACAACACAGTGTAAGAAAATAGAATAAAACTAGCAACTCAGAGGCTCCTCTCCTCGACCTCCATAAACACTACCCATTCTGTCCTGCCAAAGCTAAGGATCATCTAGTTTTCAACCCCACAGATTAGCATCCCGTGTGTTATAAATGTGTGCATTTTAGTATGTATGGATTATTCTGTGTCTGGCCCAACAAGGTATTTAGCTTAGTTTTAATTGTACTTTTTATATGAAGTCCTTCCCTCCCTGGTCTCCCCATCACTCCTAAGTGAGGGATGTACTTGGCCTGAGCACCACTTGGTAGGAATAATCTTCCTTGGCTCTTTCACCTTCTCTAGGATAGAGGTTATTAAGCCCAGTTTAACAATTAGAAATGCAATCAGTTTCCTGAATTATGTGGAGATATTTTATAGTTGGTCTTTCTTTAGTTCTCAAAACAAGCTTAAATGAGAATTTAAAAGTATTTTACAAAAGTTTCTGACAACAAATATACAAACGATATCTTTATTGACAGTAGGGCAATAAGAACAATCAAATTTAGTTTACAGATAATCAAAAACATTTGAAAAGCAGGACACTAAAACTTCCAAGATTCCCGTGGGAGTACAAACACGCAGTCAGATTAAACTCTTAAGCATAAAAGGAACAAATACTGATATGAAAAGGGCCAGAGCTCTTAGTAAAACTAGCTTAGACTAAGTCCCTTGACCTAAACTGCAGTTAGAAGACACATGGGACAGCTCCTGGTTATGTGATTCTTAGAAGGAAAAAAGGCAAATTCCATGAGGTCTCCAGGAGGCTGTGTGGGATGGAACAAGAGCAGAGAGCTGTGAAGCCCTTCTCTACTCATGTGCAGGGTGGTCAACTCCAGATCAATAAACAAAGGATGTGGAAAACACACTAAGTACTTCTGATTGATGCTCAGCCACTTGTTAATAGATGGAATGTTTGTGTCCCCACCCCCAACCCCCAATTCACCTTGAAACCTAATCCCCAAAGTGCTGGTATTTGGAAGGGGACCTTTGGGAGGTGATGAGGTCATGAGGGGAGTCCTCACAAACATGCCCTCATGAAAGAGGCCCCAGAGACCTCCCCAGCCCTTCCACCATGGGAGGACACAGCAAACAGATGGCCATCTATGGACCAGGAAGGGGCCTCATCAGACATTCTACCAGGGTCTTGATCCTGGACTTTCCAGTCTCCAGATCTGTGAGACAGTTGTTTATAAACAAACCAGTGACATTTCATTACAGTAGACTAAACTGACTCACCACTTCATTAAAATGTTAAGTCAATCCTTCCTTGAATAGCACAGGTTTGAACTTCACAGGTCCACTTACATGTGTGTTTTTAATAAATACAACCTACCCTCTTTATTTTGTTTTGCATCAGCAGATTCAACCAACCGTGGATGCAAATTTCCATCCATGGTTGGTTGAATATGAGAATGCAAAAGCCTCAGAAACAGAGGGCCAACTGTACTACATCATTTTCTGTAAGCACCCATGGATTTTAGTTTATGTGGGGGCTCCTGGAAACTAATGAGAGAAAAGAGTAATTGTGTGCTAGATTCTCTACCTGCAGTCTTACCCTCACAACAGCCTTGAGAGATGATCTGTTCCCATTTTACAGATAAGACTGGGGCTCAGAAAGTAGCTTTTCAAAGTCACATAATTGCCAAGTGGAGGTGGCAGGATTCAAACCCACTAATCTTGTGTTAGCCAAGTATTGGCCGCCAAATGATGAATGAACTTCTCACTCAAACACCTGGAATGTTGAGAAACAGCAAGTGTTTCAGGCTTTTTGGGACATGAAATCTCTGCCTTAACTACTTAATTCCACTATTTTAGTACAAAAACAGCTACACATAACATGTAAATAATGAGTGAGGCCCAGTTCCAATTAAACACTATTTACAGAAATAGGTGGTGGGTCTAGGCCAGTTTGTCAATTCCTGCTTCAGGTTGTTAATCTGAGAATCAAGTGATGAGAGGGCTGAGCTCCTTTTTATTTTGTCCTATGTCAGCCATTCTCCTAGTTTCATCTCTCAAGAGTTCCACCTCTTTAAAGATTTTTTTTTTTAAATTGTTTTCAAAGCCTGTCCTTAGTCCTTTACACTCTATTTCCTATTGTTTTGGTTACCATTATTGCTGGCTTTAGACCTGCCCTTGATTTCTATTACCCCCCCTTTAAACTCTTCCTCTCCTTTCCCTCAATGATAGAACTAAGGTATATGGAGGGAACGATGAGAACTGTAAGGAGTAATGGGGATAATGTGGAGGGGAAAAGCATGGGCTGGCTGTTGAGTGTTCATCAAGGACAAGATTTAGAAGAGGAAGTCTGCAACTGTTTCCTCTCTCTTTTCTATAATCTTCTTTTCACAGTCTGTTAGTCTCTGTAACAATAAAATAAAAAGTCTATAACAAGACATTTGTGTGGTGCCCTGCTAAATATTTATTTGAACTCTTGCTTTTGTGTTTCCATCCCACTACAAGGTCTTTGGTCACCTACATAACTTATGTCAAGATCAGTGTGGTTCTGTGCCTTTTCTACCTTCTCCAGGGCTCTAGGATACAACAAAGACCAATACACAGGAGAACGATGACAAAAAATGTGCATAATGTGAGGTCTGAGGATATATTTCTTGTGCCTCGGAGCTGCTCCAGGTCTTCTTCTTGCCTGGGACTCTAAATGGAACAGCACAGTGAATCAGTCAACTTTCTAGACTCTCCATATCCCAGGGGCTTTTTCTCAAAGTGACAAAACTTACTTTACACAGAGCAGAATGAGGTAAAGGAGTGAAATCTCCCTAATTCTGTAGTTACAGAAAACCAAGGATTTATTCAATGTCAAAGATAAGGAAAGAGGGACCTGAAAAAAACTATAGTTAAGGTTCCAACTCTTTCCCTATCTCAAGGTCACTTCCAAGGAAGTGTGAAGTGAGGATGTACCCAGCAGAGGGGTAATAATCATCTAAGTGTCAGCCTAATCCATGTAGGCCTAACTCAGACCCCATTTGTTCATCAATTGAGACAGTAGCCTTTGGGGCTGGGAGGGAAGCCAGAGTGTATTTCAACTCTAATCTTTAAATTTTTATAGTTAATGTAAAAAAAAATGACATTCTCCAGATAGCTGGGTGTCCACTTTGGATTTGAAAATAAACAGCTCTGTGTCTTCCTGATAAGTGAGGATATGAACCCTCAGCCTCACCTATAAGATAAGGATGTCCTTACACAGTGAGATGCAGTTACAGGCTTTGGCATGACAAAGAGGGGGAACTGGACTTCACAATGACTGTATTGCTACCCACTCCCAAGGACTTTCTGAATTTCTACAAAAGAGCATTATGGGTAGCGGGATGGTGGTTTAGGGATCAACCTTTGAGATTTCTGGCTGGAAGCATTCAGAATGATCAAATCAATGGATAGAAAAAACATTGTTTATGGCTCAAAACTATTGTATTATGTGAGTAGAATTAGATGCACACAGAACTGTTTCTCAGGCAGCATTTTTTGGGTCTTCTTCCTAAACCATTCAGGTATTTAACACAGCAATAACACCAACTTACATTCCTTTGCACTCAAGTCATTTTTCAGGGCTGCTCTTCCATGTGAATCCTCTGATGTCTGATGAGGGATGAACTGCACTTAAAGCTCTTCCCACACTCGTTACACCTGTAGGGTTTCTCCCCAGTATGAGTTCTCTGGTGTTGAATAAGGGCTGACGAATGAATGAAGGCTTTGCTGCACTCGTTACATTTGTATGGTTTCTTGCCAATATGAATTCTTTGATGTTTAGCGAAATTGGAGCTCCGGCTGAAGGTTTTCCCACACTCGTGACACTCGTAGGGCTTCTCTCCCGTGTGAATCCTCTGATGCTGGACAAGATGTGTGCTCTGACTGAAGGTCTTCCCACATTCGCTGCACTCATAGGGTTTTTCTCCGGTGTGAACCCTCTGATGTTTGGTAAGTGATGAGCAGTGGCTAAAGGCTTTCCCACACTCCTGGCATTTGTAAGGTTTCTCTCCAGTGTGAGTTCTTTGATGTTTAATGAGTGCTGAGGAATGAATGAAGGCTTTATCACACTCGTTACATTCATAGGGCTTCACCCCCGTGTGAATCAGCTGGTGCTGCACAAGGTGGGTGCTTCGATTGAAGCCTTTCCCACATTCGCCGCACTCATATGGTCTCTCTCCGATGTGAATCCTCTGATGAATGGCAAGGGATGCGCTTTCGGTGAAGGCTTTTTTGCACTCACTGCACTCGAAGAGAATTCTTGTGTGAGTTCTCTGATGTTTGGTTAAATTAGCCCTGTGGCTGAAAGATTTCCCACAGTCTGCACAGCTGTAGGGCTTCTCCCCTGTATGGACCCTCTGGTGTCGAATGAGCACTGAGTGGTAAGTGAAGAGTTCACCACAGTCATTGCATTTATGAGGTTTCTTTTCTTTATAGGTCCTCTGCTTTTTCATTAAGGTAGATTTCTGTTTCAGTCTTTTTTCGAGGGTGTGGAAGGCATAGGGTCCTTTGGGAACTCTGTCTTGAGTGAGAAGGACTGACTTCTGGCCTAGGTTTCTCCAGTAAACATCATGCTCAGGGGCTCTCTCTTCTGGGAGTGAATTCATGTGGGTGAACATTCCTCTCCAGTGTCTCTCCTGACTTCCCTGCTGATTCTCCAACCACCCTTCACAGTCGAGAGTTGTTTCTGTGCTGGAGTCACAGACACTGTCCCTTGTCAGCCTGTCTATGACTGCAACCTGGCATGATTCTTCTTTGGAAAAATCTTGCACTGAAGTTGAATCCTTGCTTCTGGGACTAGTCTCCGAGTCTGAAAGAAATTGGAAATGCAAATTTCCTTCGTCCTCTGAGTTTGACAAAATGGCAGTTCTGTAACGGGTCAGAGTTAATGAAGGTGAAAAGCATGGCTTCAATGAGGAAGTAGATTTGACTTCTGGAAGATGATTTGCAAAGAGAAGCAAATGGAGGGGAACGAATGTACAGAGTATGCAGATAAATCAGTACACCATCTGACCCAGGAGGCAGAATAGGGCAAAAGATGACCAGAAAGACAAGAGGAAGGATGGAGAAGAAGTGCTACATTGCTGGATGAGCAGGAAATGAGTATCCCAGATCAGAACAGGGGAGGAACAACCTCTCACAGAACATCAAGTGCTGTCATGACCTCCCTAAGATATAATGGCAAATATATTAAATTATACCTGCACAAGGCTAAACATTACAACACTAATTGAGGTAGCAAAACTGGTAACATCTCAAATATTCTATAGAGAACTGATTAAATTATGGTGTATACACACAATGGAGTATGTGCAACTTAAAAAAATAGGAGAATGATCACTACATAATTGCTAGGAGGTGATCTTCAGGATACATTAAATAGACTTAAAAAACCCCAGCAAACTGGAAAGGAGTGTGTTGTGTTTGGTTTGTTACTTTGAGAGATATAGATATTATCGACATATTTGGTTACATTTTCCAAAATCAAGGACAGATACATGAAATACTAATAAATAAGATTACTTACAGAAAGAGCACCAGAATACAAGACAGCAGGGACAGTAGCCAACCTCTCTGAATATATCTACTATATATCTATTAGAATTTTTGTGTTCAATATGAAATTATAAAGCTAAGATAATTTATAAAGAGTATAGTTCCAAAGAATAAATAAATAGTTCAGTGAAATCCATTTGACTAGATAAATTCTTGGTTGCCTAAAAAAAGGTATGGTAGGAAAAAAGTCTGGTAGCTTGATAGGTGGACTTCCCAGGTGGCTCAGTGGTGAAGAATCTGTCTGAAATGAAGGAGACACGGGTTCAATCCCTGGGTTGGGAAGATCTCCTGGAGGAGTAAATGGCAACCCACTCCAGTATTCTTGCCTGAGAAAGCCCATGGACAGAGAAGCCTGGTGGGTTAATGGGGTCGCAAAAGAGATATGATTTAGCAACTAAACAACAACAAACAACAGAAAATGAAACAGAAGAGCCATTTCAGAAACAGTCAAGTATAAAAAGGAATTAAGGACAATACGAAGGTGGAATTTCAGTCAGTGAACTAAAGATAATTGGTTTTTAAAGCAAATGGTTCTGTGACTTATTAAACACTCAGAAGACAAGTTAGACCTGTCCCTCATTCCACACAGCCAGATGAACTCTGTTCATTTATCTACTCGTCTATCCGTTCATTCAGTGATTATCTATTGGATATGCTAAGCTCTGGGGAAAAACAAACAGTCCCTATGTACACAAGGGGAGAAAAAAATTTAGTCTGACATCCATGAATACATATAAAAAATGCACTGTAGTAAGAAATAAAAGGCAAATGATGCTGTGAAAGATTATAAGGGGAATCCAGGGGGGTGGGGTCCTCCCTGAGAAGGTAAATCACTGAGCTGAAATCCAAGTGGGGCTGGGGTCTGGGTGAGTGTTCCAGGTAACAGGTACAGATGCAGAAGTGAGCCTTCCAGGTAGAGGAAATGATATGTACAGAAGCCCCAAGGTGAGATGCAGTACTTAGGAAGAGCAGAGCAGTTGAGAGCATGGACTCTGAAATCAGAACGTGTGAATTTAAAACCAGCTCTGCCACTTCCAGCCATGTGACCTGGCCCAAGTTATTTAACTTTTCTACTTTAGCTTCCTTATCTGTAAGATGGAGCAAAAACAGTACCTGCTTCATGAAGAATAAAAACAACACCTACCTCAAAGAACATTAAATGAGGATATTTATAAAACACTGAGGACCCTGATACAGCATAGGTGCTATGTAAGCTGTTTGTAAAATATAAATTGATGTAAGGCTAGTACAGGCAGTGATTTCAAAGTGTGGTCTGTGGACCTCTGGGAGTCTCTAGGTTCAAAACTGTTTTCAAAATAATACTTGGATCTTGTTGGCCTTTTTCATTGTCTTGACGTTTGCATTTATGTTGCAAAAGTAATGGTGGTGAAACTGCCCACAACTTATGCACAAATCAGGACAAAACACCAGGTGTACTAGTAGCTGTTACATTTTCCCCTGCTGTGTACTCTCAGTTAAGCAAAAAAAAAAAGAAAAGCCAGTTTCACCTAAAAATGTCTGTGGAAACAACAGGAAACATTATTAATTTATTAAATTAATTTTAATTTATTAAACTTTGACTACACGCCCTTTTAACATTCTAGATGATGAAATAGGAAATATTCATAATGCAAGTCCACTCATATCAAAATATGGTGCTTGTCTTGAGGCAAACCATCCATTGTGGAAGCAGTCAGTTTTCCTTTTTTAAACAGACTAGCACTTATACTTGAAAGAATGACTGACAACTATGTTATCTTGTTGGGTATCTGGCAGATATTCCCTGAAAACTGAAAAAAAGATAAGCCTACCATTTCAAAGAAAACGACTGACAGTATTTGAAAAAATGTAAGCTTTTAGGCAGAAATTAGAATTTTGGAAAACTTTTACCTCTCACCGAGAGCTTGATAGTTTCCTAATACTTAAAGGCTTTTCTGATAAGGTCAGGGGTGATACTGAAAATTGTACTTTTAAAATATTGCACAATGTGTCAATATTTGGAAGATCTGCCTAACTTAGTAAACCAAAATTTTCCAAAAGATCAATGGATTTTAAGAGTATGAAAAGTTCAAGGATATGGCTTCAGATGCACCTGCACCTAACCTTTAGGAAACTACTACTTGCCCAATTTTGGTGTATAATCAGGAGAAAAGCCAAAATTATCTGAAAAGGCTATAAAATACTCCCACTTCTTCCAACTAAATATTGGTGTGAGGCAATATTCTTCATATAGGCCAACCAAAACAATGCATCACATCAAGCTGCATTCAGAAGCAGATGTAATTATAAAGCTGTCCTCTATTAGCCATATACAAAAAGACCTGCAAAAATGTAAAACAATGCCATTCTTTTCAATAAATTTCTGTTGTAGAGAAATAATTTTTATTTAAATTGTGTTATTTGTGTTAACATGTAATGGGTTTATAATTGTTATTTCTAAATTAATCATACAATAGTTTAAAATCTTTCTCACTTTTAGTTTCTAATATGGTAACTACTGGTAGATATAACCCACATAAACAAAAGCTTGCTAGGATTCTCAACAATTTGGGGAGTTAAATAGGTTCAATGATGCTAAAACCATTAAGAGTTGCTAAGATAAGGTACAAAATCGGAGGGAAAGTAGATATGAAGCAGGGCTGGATATTATGAATAAGGGACAGATTTTACAAGCATCTATAGGCTTCGAGGATTTTGGCTGTCATCTTAAGAGCAATGGGAAGCCATGGACCAGCCCTAAGCAAAAGGGTGATGCCATCAGACTTGCATTTTGAAAACATCACTCACTGCCACATGAAGAATGGTTTACAGGGGTAAGGGTGGAGTCAGGGAGATGACCTCAGATGAAAGGGAGACAGAGGGATGTTAATGGTGAGGAAATACTTAGAAGTGATCAGATAAACACAAGGACGAACTGGATAAAGGTGAAGGGGTTATGTAAAGATTGTTCAGATTTCTGACATGTACAATTTGATAAGCATCGAGTATCATTAATACAATTATTGGAAGAGGATCCTGTTAGGGGGATGGAGAATTTGGGCACATACCAGGCATTCAGTTTTCAACATGTTGTACTGTAGCATCTCTTGACATAAGCAAGTAGAGACAGCATGCAGGATCTTAGTACCTTGACTAGTGATTGAACCCATGGCTCCTGCATTGTAAGCAAGGAATCTTAACTACTGGACCACCAGGAAGTCCTGACTTCTTTAGCATCCCATGGGACTGTTCTTTCTGAAGACCCCCATCTATCTGACTCACCTGAGCAGCTGCTTCTGGGGGCTTTTCTCTCAAGCAGAAGTGGTTCTTTTCCATTCTCCAAACTGTGGTTCTCAGGTTTGGAAACTGGAAGCCCTGCTCATTAGAAAAATTAAAAAAAAAAAAAAAAAAAAAAAGGAACTTAGTTCTTGGTGATGGGTATAAAGCTCTGTCACAGAGCACAGGCCCAACCCCTGGATCCACAAAGACAAGACACCATAGGAAGTTCTGGAATAATGGAGGTGGAAGCCTATAAATGAAGCTTAAAACATGTGCAGCAAGAGTCTGGGCACAGTAAGGAGTCACACGCATTTGAAAAGACAAACATTTAGCCTGTAAAAAATGGAAAAAAAAAAAAAAAAAGAATTTCTCACTTGTTTATTACAGGAGTCCCAGGGAGATACTGCTCATCAGTCCTCAGCTCAGGGAAAGAGCTGGGTGAAGTGGGACCCCTGCAGCAGCACCATGAGCCTGGGAGTCTATGATTAGTTGTTTTTGATGTTTTCCTCTCTTTCTTCTTCAGTTACTAGAACCCACTTTCTTATGGAATTTATTACGTAATTTGGGAGGAGCTAAGATAGTTCCTTCGACTCAGACAAACACATACATGTGCATGCATGTGTGTGCATGCACACACCTGCGCACAAGCACACCACACAGAGGTGGACACAGGTTCCAAACTGGCCAGAGCGTTCTCTATTTCCCTGGCTTGAGTAACTGTCTCATGATGGACACATAAGCCTATCTGCTGAAACTCCCAGGACAGAAGCCCTCTTTCTTTCCTCAGCTCTGTAACTGGGAAGAACGACGTAATCCTAGAGAGGCCAAAGGCCATCTCTGCCCACAAGGAGATTCAGGCAAACCTATGGCGTGTCATTAAAAAATAAGCAGATAAAAGAAACTCCTGACACCGTACCTGATTCCCTTTCAAGATAATGTGAATTCAGTTTCTGTCACCTGAATCCAAAGACTCCTAATAAAAGAAAACAAGCCCAGACATTTCACCAAGACTTTACAGCATAAACAGATTCTCTCTGGGCCCAAAGAGACCAACACTTTACATAATTTCTGGCTTTGTTAAGCTACTTCACTGTCAATAAAACAGTGAGGTCCCCATAAGCAGGTCAGGAGTCACAGCGAGAGTCTGTCCTTACAGAGTGAGACCAGGTTCCTGTAGTTCTCCAGCATCACGTCCCTCTGGGCAGGATCCAGCCTCCCCCACTCCTCTGGGGTAAAGTCCATGGCCACATCCTTGAAGGTCACTGATGCCTAAGACACAAAACATACTTCTGTTCACCATTCGTCTTTCTGCAGTCTCCCTCTTGGTTTCTGCTGGCCCTGGAGTAAGCACGTAGATGTACTCAACAGGGGGAATGATTACAGTGAGACACAAGCATTCTCATGTGTTCTGGACTTTCCATGTAGAGTCACTGGGTAACAATTATGTGCCAGGCACACTGTCCAAGATCCAACATGAGAATCCAAAGAAAACCATGGTTTCTGCACTGAAAGACTATCATTTTTTCTGGGGAATCAAGAGTTAAAACAGGATCCAATGAATCAACAAAACAGTTTGGCAAAGTTAATGAAATATAGGCAGAGACAAAAAGCACATCTGTATAATTCTCCTTCTGAGTCCTCAATAAAAAACTTGAAAGATAATTTACACAGAACTTGTGACTGGACAAGCTGTGGAACAAACGGGCATCAAATTCAGTGAAGCACGGAAGCAATTCAAAGCAAAAAGCATTAAACTGGAAAATGACAGCAATAGATTAAGAAACGGTAGAGATATAAAATGTAAATGTTCACATGTAGGACTGAGTTTATCTAACACTCAAAATACAAAAACTCATTGGAAAAATACACATACCAGTACTCAATGTTTCTCTTTAAGCGATAGAGAATGGGAATGATATTCCAGGTTGTTGAAATAAATATACCAAATGCTATAACTTGATAGAAAACAACTTCTGTTTAAATATTCATAAAGCATTTGCAAAAGTAACAAAGTAAATGTTAATAAATTCCAAAACAGAAATGAAAAAGCAATAACTGGTGGTAATTGAAAAAATTAATTAAAATTAATTAAAAATATTAAAATTTCAAAACAATAATGAAATAAAAGGCAAAAATCAATGTCATAAGGCTAAAATTGTACTCAGAAGCAACACTTCCATTTCATTAAAAAATTACTATAATTAAGTGAACAAAGTATCAAGTCAAATTAGAGACAGAACGAGGGAAAACAGAAGGAATTACAGGATAAAAGCAGAAATTAAGGGGAAGAAAATCAAGAAAAATAAGGGACTGGGAAACATGAATAAGAGCAGTACGTTATAGTACTATTACAACATCAACTTCCTGATTCTGGAAGAAGAAAATAATAAAAGAAGTGAAATGTTAAATCCTGGAGAATCTAAATGGACTACATATATGAGAAATCTTTCTACCACTTGCTATATAAGTCTCAAATTATTTCAAATAAAGTTTCCCAAAATGGAACTAATCTTAAAGAGACTTAAAAAATATAAGAATCATCCTTAGAAAATGTAGAAATCATTAATCAGCTACTAAGGAGATAAGATACTATGAAAAAAAATGACTTTGATCCTCCAATCTGCCTATCTATAGCTAAACTGACAGTGGAAATTAACTTCCAAACCATTAAAACAAAATCAGAAAAACAAACCAAAAAAAATCAGAAAAACAAAATGCAAACTACTGCACAAAGGGCAGAAAAAAAATATAGATGGAGAAAGCATAGCAAACAGAATTATAAAAATAACACAGCAACAAAAATGTGAAACACAGAAGTAATTATATTAATATGAATAAATTCATTTCCCTTATAAAAAGGTTTCTTAAAACAGACACATCCTCTTTACAGAAAAAGAGATCCAGACAAAACCCCCAAAGCTGGGGACTGGGTGGGTGGGTGGGGAAATGGAAGGAAACATAGTATACTACATGTCTGAATACAGTAGTTCAAGTTCAACGAAAACATATGGAAAAATATACACCAAACTGTTATCCTTAGTAGGGAGAGGTAGCAAACTGAACTTGGTGAGGTTAGTACGCATAATATACTTTTATATCTATACATGTCTGTGCCTTTCACCTGTACTGTAAGCAAAATTTTAAAACATTAAAAAAAAAAAAATCTGATAAGTAAAAGATTCACAGCCCAGGCAAATTCTAACAAGAAAGACAGTTGCAATATTAGCATCAAACAAAATCTAATGCAATACAAAAAGGACACAGAGAGAATTTTCAAAATTTCCATAAAAGGTTTAATTCATCCTGAAGCTGTAACAACTCTTGAAACTAGTCTCTTGTTGAAATGTATTAAGCATTCACCCTTCTTCTGGTGCTTATACCCTGACTGTCCTCTGGCTGCCATGTCTGGCCACGTTTAGTCCACGAAGTTCAGGCAGTACCAGCTCCACCTCTAACCCACGGGTGGGATACAGGTTTACATGTGTGTGCTCAGGTCTACTCTCTACTCTAATCATCACAGTCAGATTTGGCAAATAATGGTCCAAGGAAGGGTATAATACCCATTAGAGTTAACTTTCAGTACTTCTGGAATCTGGAACGACCAGAAGGGAAGATGTTCTTTTCCTCTGATTTTCAACATGGTAAGATGTAAGCCTAAATTTGTTAGGGGCCTGCCTGCACTAGAAGAAAAGACTGAATGCAAAACACACAGAGAGAAAAGAAAAGGTGACTGAAATGGAGAAAACAGGTTCTAATGTCACTGTCTGAGCTTAATTTTTGCCAGACCTGGATTTTCCCTTATAATTGTCAGTAAACTTGCTTGGGCCAGTTTGAATTGAGTTTTCATTAGCTGCAACTTAAAAAGCTTCTTGAGTGATAGAATCTTCAATATTCATGGAAGACATTCAAGAAACCAACGGACACCACCAAGTACTCAAGGATCCTGAGAAATCACTCTGATAACCGGTAGCAAAGTGCCAGGCCTGCTTTTCACACTCTGGATTAAAGCAGCCAAGAGAGAGGCTAGTGGAGGAATCTCTGGGTTGTGGTATGACACACATCAGGGAGAACTCTTTTCTCCTACCCAAGTTTAATAAAAATTAAAAGTTTTTGGACATGCAAAGAAAGTTGAAAGACTATTATACCAATCACCCATGTATTACAACTACCACTGAAATCCAACAACTCTTTTAATATATATATATTCGGCCACACCACAGGGATGAGGGATCTTAGTTCACTGGCCAGGGACTGAACTCGAGCCTCCTGTAGAGGAAGCACAGTCTCAACCACTGGACTGCCAGTGAAGTCCCATTATTAACAATTCTTAATATCAGTCCTTGGGGAAGGGAGAGATTGGAAAGCAAGCTGCAACTTGATAACACTTCGCCTCTAAAATACCTGAGCATTCATCGTCTTGGAGAGCTGATTAGAATCCTTCTATAGGCTTCCTTTTCCGGTACTTCTTTGAACTATCTGAATAATTATGTTCATAATTCACTCTAGCACTTAAGGTGCTTTCTTAAATTCCTACTTAACAGTCATGTGTATGCTGTTTCCCCCTAACTGAAACATACATTTTAAGAAGAGTGCACCACACTATCTTTTAAAATCATTTCCAAATACCAGGCACAGAAATTAGCTGCCACGTTAAAGAAGGGCAAAGCTCCTTCCATGCCTGCTGAGTGATAAAACTAGATGCACAAGATCCTGTGAAGAAGTAGAAAACATTTCCCACCGAATCCACTAGTCACTCGAGCCATCTCTTAGAATCAGAACTCAGCTCGGCAGATGGGCTCTAGCGGGACACAGAAAGAAACACCACTTCAAACAGAAGAGAGTGTGTCCACAATCTGAGAAAAAAGGTGAATTTCAATAATCAGCAGAGACTTTCACTCACCTGCGACCTGGCCGTGAGGCGCAAAGCTGCCACTTCTCCCTCTTCTGTGCAGTTTTCTTGGGAAAAGGGAGAATCCTGGGGAGGCAGAGCTAAAGGCAAGAAAGCAGTCATGATAGGACCCAAATGTATCTTGTGATGCAGATTTGCAACTCCTGCCACTGTACTACTGGTGCTCCTTATAGACACTGCTACTGAAGGGATCCCAATCTGGAAATAACTCAGGAACGCTGCTCTTGGGGTTTCAATTCATTCAGTTGCTGCTACCCTAACAGATCCTGGAAGATGGCACCCTCTGAGCCTGGAAATTAAAGTCCCCGCCGCACCCCCCCCACCAGGCTTAATCTACATTAAATTAATATGGGAAAAACAGGCTCAACAGCTCTGAAAGAAATCACCCTGCAACCTTAGTCCAAACGTGGACTGCTGGATCCCACCTCCAAATAATTATCATTACTTGAGACTGGGGTAGAACCTAAAAATCCAACAAGCAGGGGTGGGGGAGGGGCGTGGATTTGATGTAGGTCACAGAGCAAACTTCAAGAAAGCCTTGATCTAGGAGAACTGGAAGCCAGTCACTGACTCCTATGCCTCGTGTCTCCTCTGTAAGACAAAGGATCTGCTCTACTGAAATCAAAGAGTTTTTGTGCAAAGTGGAAAAACAGGTGTGGAAAATGCATGCGTGCTCAGTCGGGTCCAACTTTCTGCGACCCCATGGACTGTAGCCCGCCAGGCTCCTCTGTCTATGGGATTTTCCAGACAAGAATACTGCAGTGGGTTGCCATTTCCTTCCCCAGGGGATCTTCCAGACTCAGGGATTGATCCTTTCTCTCCTGTGTCTCCTGCATTAGCAGGCGGGTTCTTTACCATTGAGCCAGCTGGGAAGATGTGTAAGATATTTTTGCCAACCAAAAAGCTAAATCGTCGGACCCCCTGATGAGGCTAGGATGGTATAACCACCCAGGAGAAGACGAAGGTGTGAGACAAAGTGAGAGGATATGCCCAAGCCTCAGCAGCTATTAATAACATTTCGCTCACATTTTGATGGAGGCTTTGGAGGGTTTGCTGTGCACCCAGCTGGAGTGGGAAGAGGGGGGATCCCACAGCAAGCTCTCCACTCTCACTCGAAGAGCCCGTCCGTCCCCAGACAAAGGAGCCGGACAACACTGACTCCCGTTCATCAGGAAGGATTCGGGCCCGGCCCCCAGCACAAGTTCAACACCGGCCCGTCTCACCTCTCTTCCCGGGCGTTTCGGCCACATCAGTCTCCATGGTCACCGCCTCCTCCCGGCCGCGAAGGTTCTGCTCTCCCCCCAGCGCAGCCCTCTCGGGGCGGAGGAGCGGGAAGCCCCGAGGCCTCGTGGTCCTCCTTCCCGCCGCCCCTCGGGGGGCTCCTCCAAAAGGCTTCGCTCCGTCCCGAGCCGGCTCGGCCCTCGAAGCTGGCACCTGGAAAGCCGGGACAAGCATCCCTGAGGCTGGGCGCTCGCGCCTGGTGCAGCCGCTCGGGGACCGCGCGGCCGGAGCACCAGCGCCCCGGTCGCCGCCGAGGGGCCGCCGCGCAGACCAAGCCCCCCACCCGCCCGCCCATCCCGAGCCCCCGGGCCTCGTTCCTGCCCTCGACGCCCCTTCCTCCAGCGCGCACTCCAGCCCGGATCGGTGCAGACAGCTGCCCTGGGGGCACTGCCGAGGCCGAGTGAGAGAACCGGCACCTGAGCCACAACTCACCCCCCACCACGGCCTCACAAAGGCTATGAACTTCTCGGGCCAGCGGGGCCGCGCATGCGCAAGAGCAGGGGGTTCGGCTGGCGGGCCTCGTTCGGCCCCGGAACTACGATTCCCAGAAGGCCCCGGGCGCGGCCAGACTCCCGCTCCTTAGCAGGTGGGAGAACGCATTGCGCGGTTGGGGGAATCCTAGGAGCCGCGGGCTGCCTCCCTCTCGCGAGAGTAGCGGGCGCTTAGCTCGTGCGGGATCCCGAGGACACGCAAGAGAGCGAACGGCAGAACCGCGATACTGCAAGTCCCGCGCTCTGTCTGCACGTGGCGCTGCTGAGGCGTCCCACTTAACACACTCCAGTGTAAGATGTTCACAGTACTTGACTCTCCCCACATTCGTCTCCTTTCTCCTAAACTCATCCTTTGCTGTCGAACAGTGTGAAAGGTGTATTTGCAGACCGAGGTGCATGCGTTCGTAGACTACTTGTAATACTGAAAATTCACCCGTGTGAGATGGGTGAGTTGAAAAGATTCAGCCAGTTTCAACTGGCTCAACAGATTTGAGCAACAGGTTTCTGAAAGCATAAAAATTAAATTTATCAAAGGAGGTGTTCTCTCAAGGGAGCACGATTAGTCTCTAATTCTGTTAATGGGCTTCCCTGATAGCTCAGTTGGTAAAGAATCTGCCTGCCATGCGGGAGACCTGGGTTCGATCCCTGGATTGGGACGATCCCCTGGAGAAGGGAAAGGCTACCCACTCCAGTGTTCTGGCCTAGAGAAGAAGTCCAAGGACTATATATAGTCCATGGGATCGCAAAGAGGCGGACACAACTGAGCGGCTTTCACTTTTAGTTATTGGACAGACCTACCCACCTCGAACTTTAATTTTTGTCTACACTGTCCCTCTTCTTCTCAGTGAATAATATCACTGCTCACAAATCATTTGCAAAAGCAAGAACCGGAATATCCTCAACTCTCACTGCTTATTCATCACCAAGTCCTATTCACTGTATTCTTTAAATCATTCTCCAGTTTGTTCATGTTTCTCTTTTCCCTTCAGTATTACCTTAGTGTAATAGTGGTGTGGGTATCCATTTCCTTCTCCAGGGGATCTTCCTGACCCAGGGATCGAACCTGGGTCTCCTGCATTGCAGGCGGTTTCTTTAACGTCTAAGCCACCAGGGAAGCCCCGTTACCTTAGTTCTAGACACCGACATTTCTCTGGTGTTATGGTACCAGCCTTCTAGCTGATTTCTGTAAGTCAAGTTTGCTTTCCCACCAGTTTGTTAGCCACACGTTCTGGCTGGTGATCATTCTAAAGTAAGAATAAGATGTTACATTCCTGCTTAAAACCCTTCAGTGGTTTTAAAAAACTTTGGGGGAAAAGATTTTTAGTTCCTACCCTAAGGTACCCCCTGGGCTTACCCTGGTAGTCCAGTGGTTAAGACTCCTCACCTCCATTGCAGTGAGCGCAGATTCAGTCCCTGGTAGGGGGAGTAAGATCCTGCAGTCCACGAGACATGGCAAAAAGAAGAAGGTACTCCTTATCCAGTTCCCATTTTCCAAAGTGGTTCCCATGATCTGAGCTTGATGGTATTCACACCTTTGTGTTACCTGCTCCCTGACCTTGAGTGGACTTGTGACTTACTTTTAACCTATAAAATGCAACAAAGGTGACACGATTCTAATGCTTGTTTTGCTAGGAGAATCCTCCTTGCTGGCATTGGTGAAACAAGTGTGATATTGGGGAAATCCCCAAGACAAGAAACTGTCAGCCCAGAAAGACAGATGAGGACTAATCCTTGCCAACAACCCCCAGATGCTTGGAGGTGGATCAGCCCTAGTAGAGTCTTCACATGAGAAACCAGTCTTGGCTGACACCTTGACAGCCCGCTGCAAGGACCCAGCTAAGCTGTGCCTGGACCTTCATACACAGATACTGTGAGATAACAAATGTGTGCTATTTTCAGCCACCAAGTATATAGTAATATTGTTAGACAGAAAACGGTAACTAACACAGCATCCTAATGTAAATGGCTAGGTCCTTGTCCCAGACCCGACCTGGGTGCCTCTGGAAGGAGGGAGGTTGTTGAATTAAGAAACTAATGAAAAATGGATTGGAGACCCTCTGAGAGACAGATGGCTACAGTCTGCCCTAGGGTGTGTGTGCACGTGTGTGTAGATGGGGATGGAATGGGAGCAGCAATGAGAAGCTCCAGATGCCACGAGGGGACTCAGGGATGTGCTCTGGGAGTGGGGGTGCTTTCTGATGTCTTCTGTGCTCCTTTCTGCTCTCTCTGACATCACTCTGGGGAAATCTTTGTCCACTCACCATAGCACAGGGTAACCTTACAGCTGGGCTGGGAGAGGAGTGGATACTAACAGATACGAGCAGCTCCACCTCCAAGGGTTTTATTCACCTTTCTCCCACCCTGATCCACATGAACACCCAAATATGTACGCGCATGCAGGAACATACATGCAGTCAGCCAGATGATTACTGCAAAACAGAGGTAAAAATAGATTTATTATTACATAAGATCACCTGGTAGGAAGAGGGTGATAAACGGGGAGGGGTCTTGACCATATTTTAACACCATAGATTCTCTGCTTTGAAAGTAACTCAAATTCCTCTGACTTCCCTGATGGCTCAGCTAGTAAAGAACCCATCTACCAGCGCAGGAGATGCAAGACACACAAATTCGATTCCTGAGTGGAGAAGATCCCCTGGAGAAGGAACTGGCAACCCATTCCAGTGTTCTTGCCTGGGAAATCCCATGGACAGAGGAGCCTGACAGGCTACAGTCCACAGGGTGGCAAAGAGTTGGATACAACTAGCAACTAAACATGGAGATGGCAATGGCAATCCACTCCAGTACTCTTGCCTGGAAAATCCCATGGACAGAGGAGCCTGGTAGGCTGCAGTCCATGGGGTCGCTAAGAGTTGGACATGACTGAGCGTCTTCACTTTCACTTTTCACTTTCATTCATTGGAGAAGGAAATGGCAGCCCATTCCAGTGTTCTTGCCTGGAGAATCCCAAGGACAGGGGAGCCTGGTGGGCTGCCGTCTATGGGGTCGCACAGAGTCGGACACGACTGAAGCGACTTAGCAGCAGCAGCAGCAGCAGTAGCAACTAAACAGCAGCTCTTGGGTCAACCAGTGGTCACATCCTCTTGTTGACTTCCTCCAACAATAAATAACAGAGAAGAACTTCTGACAACCTCCAGAGACTAAACATGGATCACTTACAAGACAAAAAAATAAAAGAATGATTTGTTTTGTTCAGTGAGTGCTAAAAGCAGTGCCTGGGATTTCCCTGATGGTCCAGTGGTTAAGACTCCATCTGCTGATGTCGGGGACAGTGGTTTGATCCCTGGTCTGGGAAGATTCCACATGCCTGCAGGACAGGTGCTACAACTACTGAAGCCTGTGCTCTGGAGCCCATGCTCCACAATAGAAGCCACCCCAATGAAATGCCCACACACCGCAACTACAGAGTAGCTTCTGCTCATCACAACTAGAGAAAAGCCTGTGGGCAGCAATGAAGACCCAGCACAGCCAAAATTAAATTAAAAAAAAAAAAGGAAAAAACCCAGTTCCTGGCATTTTGTGGCCCCTCAATGAATAATAATTGACTGAGTAAATCTGACTTGTCAGTAGCACTGACTACAAAAAGAAAATGATCTTTTCAAATTGTAAAAGATAAAGCTTTCAATCTAGGGTTTTACATGTTACTTAAGAATCATGTAAGTGAAGGTGCTGTTTAAATCTTCTGTTTTAGGGCATCGTCACCCTGTTTATAGTAGGTCTCGGTGTAGTTTTGTGGGCCCTGGTTTCAATGGCAATTTAATCTTCAGAGCCTTCGTGGTACTATTTTGGTCAGCTTGGTTGATCTGGTGCTGCTGGAGCTCTACCTGGTCTCTGCCGGTGCTGCCTGAGTGGGTGGAAAGGGAATGGAAATGGGTGGGTAGGGGGTCGTCTGCCCATGAGGAAGAGGCACCTCCTGGGGAGAGTGCTTTGTGTGGTGGCACCTCCCTGCCAGTACCAGTAGCACCCAGCCATCTGGTGTCTCTAGGGGTGTGTGTGTGTGTTCGGGGGGCAGTGGGGACTCCCCGGACTGGCTGGGACTAAGCGTACTTCCTGGACCTCTGCTAGTGCCACCTAGAGCCTGGTTTCTCTCTGTGAGTGAGTGGAGTCTCAGGTTTGCGGGGGACAAAGAGGGTTCTCAAGGAGGATCCCCCTTGTCAGTGCCACTTCACCCTGACTTCAGCTCCAGGTTGGGGGGAGGAGACTCAAGTCCAAGGGGTACAGCAGCTTCCTGTCTGGGTGATGTGGCAGTCGCTGGCTGAAGTGCCGTGATGAGGCTGCAGCGTGGTCCCCTGTGAGTTCCCTCTGCAGGATCTGAGCCGAGTGTGGGGCGTGTGTGTGTGCTGGGAGTCACCATGCTTGTTATTTCTGCCTGAGGCAGCTGGGAGTCTCTGGATAAGAATGGATTTTCTTGTTCCTGAATTTAAAGCTCAGAATCTCGCAAAGCTGTGAAAAGCACTCTGTTGTGTGAGTGACCCTGGCCAAGAGCTCACTCCTTCCAGCTGATGTTAGGAATGAAAACCTTTGCCTAATGTGAGCTGTTTGTGAGTGAATGAACAAACACAGTTTAGTTATTTACTTTGCATTCACGAGACTCTTAGGTTCTCAACCAGGGGTGATTTTGCCCCCAGAGGGGACAATTGCCAGTGTCTGGAGACATTTTCTCTGTCACCACTTGGGGAGAGAGTGTCACTTGTCTCCAGAAAGTGCTGGTTTCCATGGGGTGCTTCTGAACCTCCCATAGTGTGCACAAAACAGCCCCCCCATCTCCCGACAATGGCAACAGTGCAAGGCTGACAAACCCTCAGGTTGGTGACATGCCATGGCAGCACATGGCCACCAGATGGCAGTCATGCCTGCTGCTAAGATGTTAGATCACAAGCGCTTGCAAGCCCCAGGTGCATTCTCCTGGGGCTCAGTTGTGTCCAACTCTTTGTGACCCCACGGACTGTATAGCCCACCAGGCTCCTCTGTCCATGGAGTTCTCCAGGCAAGAATACTGGAGTGTGTTGCCATGCCCTTCTCCAGGGGATCTTAAAGTACAATATAAGGGTTCCTCTGATCCCCTGCAAGTCTTACCCTTAAAGAAATGAGTTTGGGACTTCCCTGGTGGTTCAGTGGTTAAGAATCCAGCTGCCAGTGCTCGCTTCGGCAGCACATATACTAAAATTGGAACGATACAGAGAAGATTAGCATGGCCCCTGCGCAAGGATGACACGCAAATTCGTGAAGCGTTCCATATTTTTAACAGTGTGGAGATTTCTTAAAAAACTGGAAATAGAACTGCCATATGACCCAGCAATACCACTTCTGGGCATACACACCGAGGAAACCAGATCTGAAAGAGACACGTGCACCCCAATGTTCATCGCAGCACTATTTAAAATAGCCAGGACATGGAAGCAACCTAGATGCCCATCAGCAGACGAATGGATAAGGAAGCTGTGGTACATATACACCATGGAATATTACTCAGCCATTAAAAAGAATTCATTTGAATCAGTTCTAATGAGATGGATGAAACTGGAGCCCATTATACAGAGTGAAGTAAGCCAGAAAGATAAAGACCATTACAGTATACTAACACATATATATGGAATTTAGAAAGATGGTAATGATAACCCTATATGCAAAACAGAAAAAGAGACACAGAAGTACAGAACAGACTTTTGAACTCTGTGGGAGAAGGTGAGGGTGGGATGTTTCGAGAGAACAGCATGTATATTATCTATGGTGAAACAGATCACCAGCCCAGGTTGGATGCATGAGACAAGTGCTCGGGCCTGATGCACTGGGAAGACCCAGAGGGATTGGGTAGAGAGGGAGGTGGGAGGGGGGATCGGGATGGAGAATTCATGTAAATCCATGGCTGATTCATGTCAATGTATGACAAAAACCACTACAATATTCTAAAGTAATTAGCCTCCAACTAATAAAAATAAATGAAAAAAAAAAAAAAAAAGAATCCAGCTGCTAGCATGGGGGACACAGGTTCCATCCCTAGTCTGGGAAGATCTCAGCTGCAGGGCAACGAAACCCATGCTCTGCAACAAGAGAAGTCACTGCACTGAGAAGCCCGAACACCACAATTAGAGACTAGCCCTTGCTCACCACAATTAGAGAAAGCCTGTGCACAGCAACAAAGGTAAAATAAAAATAAAATAGCACAGCCAAAAATAAAAAAGAATTGAGTTTGAATCTGAATCTTTCCTCATGCATGTGTGTATGTGTATGTATATATGTGTGTGTACACACACATATGTCACCAGTATCGTACTGTTTCTTTTGTTTTACAACTCACTTTTTTTCCTCAACATTTTACTCTGGATAACTTTACAAGTCCTCTTGAGCTACCATGTGCTTTAAATGGATGCATAGTGTCTGGTATATGGACATACTTTACTTTATTTATTTATATTGATGGGCACTTGAGTTCTTACCAGTATTTTTTTTGCTTTCTTCCAAATGCAAGCAATTCTGTGATCATTCTGCTATTGCTACAAGATAGGTTCCAGAAATGTGATGAGTCAGAGTGCACGAAAGGTGGAATCTTGATGACTCAGAAGCACTGATTTGTGCTCCAAAGTGCAGGAGAGGATCCATTTCCCCATATTCTCACCTATATTGGTATCCATTAGTATCTAATATCTATATTGAATACTGTCTTTTTTTCTTTTTTACTTTTTGGCTGTGCTGTGTGACATATGGCCTCTTAGTTCCCTGACCTGGAATGGAACCCAAGCCTTCTGCATTGGAAGTGCAGAATCTTAACCACTGGACTGCCAAGGGAGTCCTCAATATTTGACTATCTTTAATTCATATTTTATTATATTATTCTTAATGAAGTTGGATATTTTTTCATATTTTTAAATATTTTCTAATGTTTATCAGCACATTTCCCAATTTTATATTCAATTAAAAAATCAATTTGAAGTAGCTCTTTATCTGTTTTGCTTATTATTGCTTTGTCTGAATTTTGACTTTGAGTAAGGGGTGTTCAGTTCAGTTCAGTTCAGTTCATTCGCTCAGTCATGTCTGACTCTTTGAGACCCCATGAACTGCAGCACGCCAGGCCTCCCTGTCCATCACCAACTCCTGGAGTTTACTCAAACTCATGTCCATTGAGTCGGTGATGCCATACAGCCATCTCATCCTCTGTTGTCCCCTTCTCCTCCTGCCCTCAATCTTTCCCAGCATCAGGGTCTTTTCCAATGAGTCAGCTCTTCACGTCAGGTGGCCAAAGTTTTGGAGTTTTAGCTTCAACATCAGTCCTTCCAATGAACACCCAGGACTGATTTCCTTTAGGATGGACTGGTTGGATCTCCTTGCAGTCCAAGGGATTCTCAAGAATCTTCTCCAATGCCACCATTCAAAAGCATCAATTCTTCAGTGCTCAGCTTTCTTTATAGTCCAACTCTCACAGCCATACATGACTACTGGAAAACCATAGCCTTGACTAGGCGGACCTTTGTTGACAAAGTAATGTCTCTGTTTTCTAATATGCTGTCTAGGTTGGTCATAACTTTCCTTCCAAGGAGTAAGCGTCTTTTAATTTATGTCTGCAATCACCATCTGCAGTGATTTTGGAGCCCCCCAAAATAAAGTCAGCCACTGTTTCCACTGTTTCCCTATCTATTTGCCAGGAAGTGATGGGACCAGATACCATGATCTTAGTTTTCTGAATGTTGAGCTTTAAGTCAACTTTTTCACTCTCCTCTTTCACTTTCATCAAGAGTCTCTTTAGTTCTTCACTTTCTGCCATGAGGGTGGTGTCATCTGCATATCTGAGGTTATTGATATTTCTCCCGGCAATGTTTATTCCAGCTTGTGCTTCTTCCAGCTCAGCATTTCTCATGATGTACTCTGCATGTAAGTTAAATAAGCAGGGTGACAATATACAGCCTTGATGTACTCCTTTTCATATTTGGAACCAGTCTGTTGTTCCACAATCACAGACAACTAGCCAGACTGATCACATGGACCACAGCCTTGTCTAACTCAGTGAAATGAAGCCATGCCATGTGGGGCCACCCAAGATGGATGGGTCACAGTGGAGAGGTCTGACAGAATGTGGTCCACTGGAGAAGGGAATGACAAACCACTTCAGTATTCTTGCCTTGAGAACCCCATGAACAGTATGAAAAGGCAAAAAGATAGGACACTGAAAGAACTCCCCAGGTTGGTAGGTGCCCAATATGCTACTGGAGATCAGTGGAGAAATAACTCCAGAAAGAATGAAGGGATGGAGCCAAAGCAAAAACAACACCCAGTTGTGGATGTGACTGGTGATAGAAGCAAGGTCCGATGCTGTAAAGAGCAATATCTCATAGGAACCTGGAATGTTAGGTCCACGAATCAAGGCAAGTTGGAAGTGGTCAAACAGGAGATGCCAAGAGTAAACGTCAACCTTCTAGGAATCAGCAAACTAAGATGGACTGGAATGGGTGAATTTAACTCAGATGACCATTATATCTACCACTGTGGGCAGGAATCCCTTAGAAGAAATGGAGTAGCCATCATAGTCAACAAAAGAGTCTGAAATGCAGTACTTGGATGCAATCTCAAAAATGACAGAATGATCTCTGTTCATTTCCAAGGCAAACCATTCAATATCATGGCAATCCAAGTCCATGCCCCGACCAGTAATGCTGAAGAAGCTGAAGTTGAACGGTTCTATGAAGACCTACAAGACTTTTTAGAGTAAGGGGTGAGTTAGGGATAAAACTTAATATTTTGTCAAACAGCTAGCCAATTGAACTAACAACCTTTATTACTTAATTCCTTCCTTTCAATTGTAATGAAATGCATGCATCCCAGGGTCTAATTTTGGACTCTGTTATATCTAACCTTATGCTGGTTTTAGAGTGATTTTTCCCCCCCCACAGTGCATGGCATGCAGGGTCTTAGTTCCCTGATCAGGGATTGAACCTGTGGCCACTGCAGTGGAAGCGTGGAGTTGTAACCACTGGACCGGACATCCCAAGTTTTTATATTTAGAATATAGTTGGAGATACAGATCCAAAAGTCTGAGCTGGAGATGTCAACTTGTTGACTTGGTAACTGAAGGTTAAGGAAGGGATGTACTCATTGAGGGCAGAGCATCAGCTGCGAGAGAAAGTGATCTTGGATTGAACTTCAAAGAATTTCTCCTCTTCACAGCCAGGGAGAGGGACAGGACCAAGAAGAGCAGAAGGGAACGTAGTGGCCATGAGACAGGGCAGTCAGGAGAAAGGGGGCGGTGTCCTTTGCAGGTTGTCTAGTTGTTATCCAGTTTTCCACTACACTGTCTTGTTTCTTATTAAATTTTATTTTATTGAAATGTAGTTGATTTAAAATGTTGTGTTACCTGCTACGCTATCTTGATTTAAAATTTAGAATCTTACAATAACCCTGAGAGTTAGACAAAGCAAGTCCTACTCTTATTTTTCAGGTGAAGAAACTAAAGGATTGGATGACAGATGACATGCAAAAGCGGTTAATGAACCAGTGGCTGAGCTGAGTGCAGACTTGTCTTCTGATTCCCAAGTCTCGGACGTCTCTCCTTGGAAGATGACCCCTGAGCTGCCACAGGGGACATGTTGACAAACAGGTTTATTTTTTAAAGTAAATAATACTGTTTTATGATAATGTATGGTATGAGTTGTTATTTTAAAAGTTGGATGATTTGGGAAAGCACATTCCAGGTAGAAAGCACAACTTCCTGGAATAACTTCATGCATCTCTGGATGAAGTACCTGGAATAACTTCATTCCTGCTGTCTACATGTAGATATGGTGTGCTTGCTCAGTCGTTCAGTCATGTCTGACTCTTTGTGACTCCATGGACTGTAGCCCACCAAGCTCCTCTGTCCATGGGATTTTCCAGGCAAGAATACTGGAGTGGGTTGCCATTTCCTCCTCCAGGGGATCTTCCTGACCCAGGGATGGAACCCATGTCTCCTGCAGTGGCACACATATCCTAAAGCTGTTCTTTTTGACATAGTCTCCTAGTGTACAATCCATTTTATATAACCTTTATGAAACTTAATATATTGTGATCCTTCCTCATGCCTTTAAATAATGAGTAACTGGTTTTGAGTGAGTTAGAAAAGCAAATAGAACAGTTTGGCAGAAGCAAACAAGCCTCGTTGGGTGGATGACCTTCAGTCCTACCCAGCTCCTATGATTTTTTATATACTTTCTACAGAACATACACATTCACTTTTTGGAATGAACAGCGGTTCTGGAACTAAAGTCTCCATGGCTCACATCAGTAATCCCCACCACTCTCATGCAATCCTGGAGGGCATATGTTTTGTGCCTGGGCCTGACCTGATGTTCCTGGCCCTGTGGGTCCACATGGGTTTCTAGTTTATGGGAACAGAATAAACACACTCTTTCCCTGGTCCCTAAGAGGAAGCCACACTGTATTTCAAGGATGAAACTTCAGAAATCCCTACACTTAGTTGAAGGGAACAAAACAAATAGGTTCACATGGGTCATATGTGTCAAGATGGGTCCCAGGGAGGATCCAGTTTCAAACCTGACACCGATCCAGAAGGCATGCACAGGAAGCCAGAGCAGGAGGGGAACACATACCCTCAGGGTCAGTAGAAGCCCTGTTTGCCTGTTCGGGTCGGGGCTGCAGATCTAAGGCACGTTTTGCTTTGATCAGACACCACTTAGCGACTCAACAATGAACAACAACCTAGATCCTGAGACTGTCTCCTGCCTGACTTAGGAAGCGTCCCTGGTGCACGTTTTCTTAGGATGTGGTCTGTCCAGCTTTGAGATGCAGGGGCTGAGATGTCATGCTGGGGAGAGAGCCCAGAAGTCTGAACAGACCCAGGGTGTATGGTCAGAAGTCAGGGCAGTTCCTCCTCGACCTCTGTCTGAATTTCTTCAGCCTGAACTTTCCCACCTTTGCCTTTGCTCCCATTTTACATTCACCTATGCTTTTTATCACCTTTGCTCTCCTTCAACTCTCATATTTACTGTCCCCATCTTAGCGTTGTCAGGGAGGAAGACATTTGGAAGCATCACTACGAACAAAGCTAGTGGAGGTGATGGAATTCAGTTGAGCTATTTCAAATCCTGAAAGATGATGCTGTGAAAGTGCTACACTTAATATGCCAGCAAATTTGGAAAACTCAGCAGTGGCCACAGGACTGGAAAAGGTTTGTTTTCATTCCAATCCAAAAGAAAGGCAATGTCAAAGAATGCTCAAACTACTACACAATTGCACTCATCTCATATGATAGCAAAATAATGCTCAAAATTCTCCAAGCCAGGCTTCAACAGTATGTGAACTGTGAACTTCCAGTTGTTCAAGCTGGATTTAGAAAAGGCAGAGGAACCAGAGATCCAATTGCCAACATCCATTGGATCATCGAAAAAGCAAGAGAGTTCCAGAAAAACATCTACTTCTGCTTTATTGACTATGCCAAAACCTTTGACTGTGTGGATCAGAACAAACTGTGGAAAATTCTTCAAGAAATGGGAATACCAGACCACCTGACTTGCCTCCTGAGAAATCTGTATGTAGGTCAAAAAGCAACAGTTAGAACTGGACATAGAACAACAGACTGGTTCCAAACTGGGAAAGGAGTACATCAAGGTTGTCTATTGTCACCCTGCTTATTTAACTTATATCCTGAGTACATCATGAGAAATGCTGGGCTGGATGAAGCACAAGCTGGAATCAAGATTGTCAGGAGAAATATCAGTAACCTCTTATATGCAGACTATACCACCCTTATGGCAGAAAGCAAAGAACCAAAGAGCCTCTTGATAAAAGTGAAAGAGGAGAGTGAAAAAGTTGGCTTAAAACTCAACGTTCAGAAAACTAAGATCATGGCATCCGGTCCCATCACTTCCTGGCAAATAGATGGGAAAACAATGGAAACAGTGAGAGACTATTTTTTTGGGCTCCAAAATCACTGCAGATGGTGACTGCAGCCATGAAATTAAAAGATGCTTGCTCCTTGGAAGAAAAACTATGACCAACATAGACAGCATATTAAAAAGCAGAGACATTACTTTGCCAGCAAAGGTCTATCTAGTCAAATCAATGGTTTTTCCAGTAGTCACGTATGGATGTGAGAGTTGGACTATAAAGAAGTCTGAGTGCCAAAGAATTGATGCTTTTGAACTGTGGTGTTGGAGAAGACTCTTAAAAGTCCCTTGGACTGCAAGGAGATCCAACCAGTCCATCCTAAAGGAAATCAGCCCAGAGTATTCATTGGAAGGACTGATGCTGAAGCTGAAACTCCAATATCTTGGCCACCTGATGCAAAGAACTGACTCATTTGAAAAGACCCTGATGCTTGGAAAGATTGAAGGCAGGAGGAGAAGGGACGACAGAGGATGAGATTGGATGGCATCACCGACTCAATGGACATGAGTTTGAGTAAACTCCGGGAGTTGGTGGTGGACAGTGAAGCCTGGCATGTTGCAATCCATGGGATCGAAAAGAGTCAGACATGACTGAGTGACTGAACTGAACTGATCTGAGTTCTTCTGGCTGGTCTGAGAGTTAAATGAGACAGATTAACAGGAGGAGATCAAGTAAAAGTTTAATAACAACACGTGTACTTGGGAGACACCCAGGAAAACTGAGCAACTTTCCAAAATGGTCGAAACCCTCACTCTAAATACCATCTTCAACTCTGGTGGTTTAGACGGTAAAGATTCTGCCTGCAATGCAGGAGACCTGGGTTCAATCCCTGGATCAGGAAGACTCTCTGGAGAAGGGCATGGCAACCCACTCCAGTATTCTTGCCTGGAAAATCCCAGGTCAGAGGAGCCTGGTGGGCTATAGCCCATGCAGTTGCAAAGAGTCAGACACATGAGCAACCAACACTTTTAAGTTAAAGACAAAAAGAGGATGTTGTGGGTAGTGGTTTGGGATTTCAGAGGGGAGGAGGTCAGTTTACAAAAAGATGGAAAAGCGAATGTTTGGTAAACAAGTGTTTGCTGGGCCAGTGGAGTCAATGGGATGCTGAGTGGAATTCTAACAAACAGACTCGGCTGGATTCCTCCCTGTCTCCACACCTAGTTCTCACTGTAGTTATCTCTGGTGACAGCTCCCTTCCTGGAACAGGCCCTCGCTCTGCATTCTTTCAGACTGTTCAGGTGAGGTAAACAGATAGACTTCTTTTTTTAAAAAATTTTCTAAATTTTATTTTTGGCTGCTCTGGGTCTTTGCTGTTCTGCGAGAGCTTTCTCTATTGCGGCGAACAGGGGCCACTCTTTCTTGCGGTGTGAGCGCTTCTCTTGTTGCAGAGCATGCGCCCTAGGGCGTGTGGGTTTTAGTAGTAGCAGCTCACAGTTCCATAGTTGTGGCTTGCGGGCCCTCGGGCGCGAGGGCTTCAGTAGTTGTGGCGTAGGGGCTTAGTTGCTCTGCGGCGTATCTGTGTCCCCTGCATTGGCAGGTGGGCTCCCATCCACTCTATACAAGGGAAGTCCCAGTAAGACTTCTTGGCCTGAAATACCTTTATGAAAGTGAACAGGGCTCCTTGGAATGTGTGGTGTCCCAGCCTGTTCTGACTGGGGGCTGTGCAGCTGTCCCAGGTCCAGGAAACTGGCCAAAGCTGCAGCTGTCCTGGGACCTCTGGGGTGAGCCACACTTGGAACCCATCTTCCATCCCTAGGTGGGAGAGAGCATTTGTTTATATTTTAAAAGATTTGCTCATTTGGTCAGAATAGGTTGTTTGGCCATTTTATGCCTAAGCTGTAAAGGGGACTAGCGTTTAGTTTGTTTAGTTACTTTGGGTTTTCTCACATGGTTCTTAGAGTTGTTATATAGGTTGGACAGGGCACAGTTTAAGGAATGTGGTAGCCACCTGCCACATAAAACATCATGCTCTTGGGTCTGGAATATATGAGGAATGATTGGAGCATGTGGCCTGGATCTTGGGCTCCCTGTTTCCAGGGCATTGAAAGCTCCCATGGGAGTTATTGGCAGGTCCAGCAGCTAATTATGGCGGTGGCTTGAGGACTGCCGATCAAGCGGTGCACCGTGACCACACCTCGTGGGCAAACAAGAGTGACCTGGAAACAGCCCAGGGCCAGACCTTCTGTGGATGAGGCAGGAAGTGACCCATGTGCTTCCTTAAGTTGGAGGAGGTCTGTCACTCAAGGCACAGTGGAAGCTGATTTCAGCCAGTTTTCTCTGTCCATCAGTGTGGGTTTTGTAGGCTCTGTGGTAGGTGCTCATGGGCAAAGCAGAGCACCCGGTCAGGTTCGCAGTCTTGTTTCTTGAACCAACATGTGTGTCCCCGGTCTTTGTGAAGAGCAAGCGTGTGCAGCACCCCGGGACTGCCCCTCCTTCCCAAGTGGACCAGTCACTACCCCTCAAAGGGACCAGGGGCTTGGGGGTGAGGCCGGGGAGGGGCTGGGGTAGTCACAGCCCATCCGGCTCTGAGACTTAGAGCAAAGACCCTTTGAGTCTGTTCTCTTCTGCAGTTGGTTCTCTTAGTTTGCAAATTACCAGAATGATCTAAGAGGCTGTCTTTTCATCTTGAGAGAAAGGCAGGGCTGGGGACCAGTTTGCTGATGGTGACCATAGGCTGGAAAGTCCACTGGACCCACATCCCCAGGTGGCAGGAGAAGTCTGGGCTGGTGTCTGGAGGAGTGACGGTGCAGCTTCCACCTCTGTGGTTCTCAGACCCTGGGATTTCACCAGAAAAGCTGCAAAGTGAATTTGGAGGACTGGTGTAACTCTTCCAGATACCTCTACCCCACTGTTATCACCATGGTTTCATTAAAGATAAGACTGCCAGTTCCAGAAAAGGGGAAAGGACACAGCCTCAATTAAGTATTATCCCTAGAGATGGGTCAAACTCAGATGTATGATTATTATATTATTCTTATTTATCTCAGTCTGATGCCTGCTTTTTCTTAATTTCTTTTTAAAAATATTTATTTATTTAGCTGTGCCAGGTCTTAGTTGTGGTACACAGGATTTTCCATCTTTGCTGCAGTGGAATCTTTAGTTGGAACAGGTGAACTCTTAGTTGTGGCATGTGGGATCTAGTTCCTTGACCAGGGATTGAACCTGGACCCCTTGCATTGGGAATGTGGAGTCTTTAGTCACTGGACCACCAGGGAAGTCCCCTTTCTAATTTTTGACAGACAAGTATTAGCTAGGTTTATAAATCACAGCTCAGCAGACACAGATGAAAAATATTCAGTGAGTTTTTTTTTTTTTAAAGATGTATTTATTTACTTATTTTATTTTTGGCTGCACTGGGTCTTTGTTGCTGAGTGCAGGCTTTCCCTAGTTGTAGTGATGGGGGCTACTCTCTAGTTTTGGTGTACGGGCATCTCACCGTGGTGGTTTCTCTTGTTGCAGAGCACAGGCTCTTGGGCACATGGGCTTCAGTAGTTGTGGTGCATGGGCTTAGTCTCCCTGAAGCATTTGGGATCTCCCCAGACCAGGGATTGAACCCCCGTCCTCTGTATTGGCAGGCAGGTTCTTAACCCCTGGACCACCTGGGAAGTCCTCAGTGAGAGTTTTGAAGCTATTTCCTTAGGAAAAAGGCTGAGAGGCTTCCTTATCCTGAAACTGCCAGACAAGAGTCTTCGGGTGGAGAAAGTTCCTCTTGAGCTCTTCCCTCAGGGGGGTGACCTTAAACCCATAACTGGGAAGGGGTGTGTTGGTGCCGCTGTTCATGTGGCCCTGAGGGAGAGTGTCAGGTTGTGGGGTTATTCATCACAGAGTCACCCATGAAAGATTAACCATTACCTACCTGCCGACTCATTTCCTACCACTGGAGCTCAATTTCTGGGCAGGAAACCTCCCTCAGTTCTGGAAAGGAAAACCAAGCTACAGCTTGGCCCTGAGGCCCCCAGTGGCAGATGTGATTCAGGGAAGAAGGAAATTATGTTTGTTCTGTGAAGAAGAAGATTAGTATCATGCGAGGCTGAACAATCAGAGGCTTGCCTGGAGGACAGGACAGGGTGGAGTTGTGGGGCTCCAGTTCAGTTCAGTTCAGTCGCTCAGCCCTGTCCGACTCTCTGCGACCCCATGAACCGCAAAACGCCAGGCCTCCCTGTCCATCACCAACTCTCGGAGTTCACCCAAACCCATGTCCATTGAGTCGGTGATGCCATCCAACCGTCTCAAACTCTGTCGTCCCCTTCTCCTCCTGCTCTCAATCTTTCCCAGCATCAAGGTCTTTTCAAATGAGTCAGCTCTTCACATCAGGTGGCCAAAGTATTGGAATTTCAGCTTCAGCATCAGTCCTTCCAATGAATACCCGGGACTGATCTCCTTTAGGATGGACTGGTTGGATCTCCTTGCAGTCCAAGGGACTCTCAAGAGTCTTCTCCAATACCACAGTTCAAAAACATCAATTCTTCGGCGCTCAGCTTTCTTTATAGTCCCAACTCTCACATCCATACATGACCACTGGAAAAACCATAGCCTTGACTAGACGGACCTTTGTTGACAAAGTGATGTCTCTGCTTTTTAATATGCTGTATAGGTTGGTCATAACTTTCCTTCCAAGGAGTAAGCATCTTTTAATTTCATGGTTGCAGTCACCATCTGCAGTGATTTTGGAGCCCAGAAAAATATGTGGGGTTCCATCTGACATCAAAGGAGCAGGTGTGATGAGAGGGCTGGAGGGTGGTCTGGACGTTGTGATGGGGGACTTCCACCTCAGCCTGAGATATGGCAGGGGTCTGGGGAAGGGGTGGGGGGCAGCAGGAGAAACAGCACTTTTGGGAAAAGCCGAGCTTGGTAAAGAAACCGCCTACCAGTGTGGGAGACATGAGAGATGCAGGTTCGATCCCTGGGTCTGGAAGATCCCCTAGAGGTGGGCACGGCAATCCACTTCAGTATTGTTGCTTGGAGAATCCCATGGGCAGAGGAGTATGGAGGGCTACAGTCCATAGGGTCACAGAAAGTTGGTCACAGAAGAGGCTTAGCACGCATGAGCTTCAGTTAAAGCAGGGAAGTAGGAAACTGTGACTGAGAATATTGGGGCACCCGGAGCACAGGGGAGAGTGGGGGTGACTGTGGCACGCTGGGTCAGTAGGGAATTTAGGCTTAGGGGACACATGGGGCATTAGCCCCAATCTTGAGGTGCTGGAGCATTGCACCAGGGGGCCTGGGCCATGATGAGATGCCCTACAGCCCTGGGAGGTCAGGTTGGAGCTCAGGTAGCAGTGTTGTCTGGAAGAAGCTGCATCAGGCCTGGCAGTGGAAGGGACTTAGAAGTTGAGGTGGATTCCGTGGTCCTTAGAGAGTCAGGGGCCTCCAGATGGTCAGCGCTCTCCAGGCCCGAGCCCAGGCCAGACGTCCCGACTAGACCACAGTGCCCTTTCCCACAAGCTCAGGCAGATCTCAGGTACAGCATCACAGTTGCCCCAGGAGCCAAACCGGGAATGTGTTTACCGGCCTTGGCTTTGCCAGCCTGCCCACTTCATAGATGAGGAGACTGAGGCTGAGAGAGGACAAATGATTTTCCCAGGTCAGGCTGGCACAGGAATGTCAGGTTTCCTGTTCTCCATGCTGCTGTGGAGTGTCTGCTGGCTCAGGACTCCAATGGGCACCAAGCCCGCGGCTGCCCTCTGGGGTCAGCAGGAGAGAAGGGGCAGGTAGGGTGACCATTCGTGAAGGAGAGGCTGGCTCAGTGCCCTCTGATTGGTGCCCGAGGTTGTGGAACAGGTCAGGCCAGGCAGTTATCTCCCCTCCTCCTCCCCAGAAAGATCAGAGGCTCCTGGCATGTGAGTAGACCAGTTCAGTTTCCAGAACCAGGTCATCTAGAGAAAGAGAAAGGAAAGCAACCCTATTTGTTAAAATCCCAGGAATGGTCTGGACCAGGAGAAGTCATCTCCTTTCCCTCCCATCTGGAGATTTAAAGCCATGATGTGGGGCTTCTGTGCTGGTCCAGTGGTGAGGAATCCACCTGCCAATGCAGGGGACTTGGATTCAATCCCTGATCCAGGAAGATCCCACATGCCACGTGGAGACTAAGTCCATGTGTCACAACTACTGAACCTGTGCTCTAGAGCCCAGGAACCGCAACTACTGAAGCCCAAGTACCCTAGAACCTCTGCAACAAGAGAAGCCACTGCAATGAGAAGTCCGAGCATCGCAACTAGAGAGTGACCCCCACTCACTGCAAGTAGAGAAATACCTGTGCAGCAGCGAAGACCCAGCACAGCCAAAAATAAATAAATAAGTAGAATGATGAGGGGGAAAAACATGGAATGAAATGCAGGGAAACCTCTTCTGGGGTGTCTTCAGCAGTCGAGAGGAGAGTCAGGTCGGGGAAAGTTAAGAACCTTCATGTTGCTGAAAAGGACCGTGTCTAGGCCGTCTTGAGATGCATGCTCTGTGCACGTAGATAAAAAACAGGGCTGTGCCTGACATAGATTTTTACTGCCTCCCTGCCCTCCTACACTAGGCAGGACTTCTTGGTTTATTTGCTTTTACCTGGATCCTGTAGAACTCACATGGGTGGAGAGCCATGGTGGGGGGAGCGGTGCCATGACCTGGACCCACCCCAACGCTAATCTCAGGGGCAAGCCAGATCATCCCCACCCCATTCTGTCTCTGTTCTATTAGTTTTCCAAATCTCTGGAGTGTATCTGGAGAAATCCTCGGGCAGGGGGAGGAGGGGGCTGTAGAACGGATACAGATGGGGGCCAGGTGCCTTGGAATATCCTGGTTCCATGATGCCCACCTGGCAGATGCTCCGTGTGCTGTCTATCCCCATCTTTCTCCTAAGGAGCTAAATGCTTACGTCTTATCCTCTGGCATCTATTACGTGGTGAATTGTGTCCCCTCCATTCATATGTTGTAGTCCTAACCTTCAGAATGTGACTTAATTTGGAGACTGGGCTTTATCAAGAGGGAATTAAGGTCGGAGAGAGGTCATGAGGGTGCCCCTCATCCAAATCTGACTGCTGTCCTTCTAAACGGAGGCGATCTGGACACAGGTATGTACAGAGGGGAAGTCATGTGAGAACACGGGAAAAGAGGGCCATCTGCATGCCAAGGAGAGAGCCTCAGGAGAGACCGACTCTGCTCAGACTTTGATCTTGAACTTCTGGTCTCTAGGATTGGGAGAAGATAAGTTTCTGTTGCTTAAATCAGTCAATCTGTGTAGCTGGAGGAAAACCATCACCGCATCTTATTGTTTAGTCGCTCAGTCCTAGCCAACTCTGCGACCCCATGGACTGTAACCCACCAGGCTCCTCTGTCCATGGGATTCTCCAGGCAAGAATACTGAAGTGGGTAGCCATCTCCTTCTCCAGGGGATCTTCTCAAGGATCGAACCCATGTCTCCTGCATTAGCAGGTAGATTCTTTACCACTTAGACACATGGGAAGCCCTCACCATATCTAGGAAAACCTTAATAAGTGAGTAAAGAGACCAGCCATCTCTAGGAGCCCCTGGGCAGGTTGTGCAGCCCGAGAGGGCTGTCTTCTTACTTTTATGTGGAAAGAGACAAGTTCTTCCTGACCCTCCTGATCGCCACTAGACCCCTCTCCGAAGCTCTTCTCCTGGAATGGAGAAGGTCATATGCAAAAGATCAGAGACATAGATCTTGTTCCCAACTGTGTCTCTCCTATTCTAAGAGGTGGGAAGGGATGAAGGGCTGCCCTATTGCTTAAGTCCTTACATTTTGGGTCCCTTTAAAAATTGAAAAGAGGGGACTACCCTGATGGCTTCCCAGGTGGCTCAGATGGTAAAGTGTCTGCCTGCAATTTGGGAGACCCGAGTTCGATCCCTGGGTTGGGAAAATCCCCTGGAGAAGGAAATGGCAACCCACTCCAGTATTCTTGTCTGGGAAATCCCGTGGACAGAGGAGCCTGGTGGGATATAGTCCATGGGGTTGCAAAGAGTCAGACACAACTTAGCGACTGAACACAAGCTGTGGCGTGGCCCCAGGAAAGAAAAAATTGAAGACAAAAACGTTGAACCTGTTGAGTTATATAAAGCAACATTGGCTGTGACTGCAGATCTCAGGAATTTCTGGTTCTTTCCAGACTGACCCGTCTTGGCTGAGATTATGGGGTGGGGGTGGGGGTGCGAATGATTCACAGAAGAATAGCTGTTTCGGTTCTGGGCTGGAGGAGAGGCCGGAGCCTGGGTCATTGAGCCCGAGGACCTGGGCTTCCTGGTGGCCATCACAGTTGGCTGTCCTCCCAGATCAGTGGAGTAATGAGCAACCGAGCTGCCTCTGGGGGAGGAAACAGTTAAAGTCCTACCGCAGCTGCAGTCCTCTGGGCGTGGTTCTACTGTCTGACTCGGGCTCCGGATCCTGGGCCCAGAGGCAGAGGAAGCCCAGCTCGGCAGCGGCAGACCGTCTACATGGCTGAATTGGATCTGATGGCTCCAGGCCCGCTGCGCGGGGTCCCCGCTCACCCTCCGGCCACTCTCAGCCCAGACTCTGGCTCGGCCAGTCCTGCAGAGGAAGAGGACCCGGGCTCCCCGGGGAGCCCCCCAGGGGAAACTGGGGGACAGGGCTCTGAGTGGCAGGGGGCTCCCGAGGCCGAGGGCCTGGAGGAGGAGGAGGAGGTCCTGTGTGACTTCTGTCTCGGGGCCAGCAGGGTGAAGGCCGTCAAGTCCTGCCTGACCTGCATGGTGAACTACTGCCCGGAGCACCTGCGGCCGCACCAGGAGAACAGCAGGCTGCACGGCCACCAGCTGACCGAGCCCGCCAGGGACCGGGACCTGCGGCTGTGCCCCGCGCACCGCAGCCCACTGACCGCCTTCTGCGACCCCGATGGGCAGTGCATCTGCGAGGAGTGCAGCCAGGCCGAGCACAGGGGCCACGCCTTGGTCTCCCTGGACGCCGCCCGCAGGGACAAGGAGGCAAGTGCTGGGGTCTGGGGGAGAGGGAGGTGGGGAGGCCGTGTGCCCGGGAGGCTCCTGGGGCTGCGTTCTCTCAGCCTTGCTACCTGGTGGTACACCCAGCCTGAGTGTCTTTTGCACTTGGCTTTGGGACTCTGTCGTAGCTCACTCTGTCCCCGCTGGCCCCACTGTCCCTGAAACGCTCTCTGTCTGTCTGTCGCTCCTCTTGCTGGTTTCCTGCTGTTTCTCACTCAGCTTTCAATGCTGATCTGTGTCTGGGGGTGGGATATACAAGGTGTACGACTGAGGACAGGGTGTTCCCCTCTGGTCAGGTCTGAGTGGCAATGAATGAAATGTAAACCTTGGCAGAAATTCTGAAGAAAAGAACCAAAATTTCCCCCTAATTTCTCTTCTTCCCTTTACCCCAAACGAGATATCGGGAGACAGAGCCCCTCAGGAGGTGCCAGCTATGAAATTCAAGACCTTGAGATGGGCTGAGATAACTTAGAACTGGGAACGTCTTTCCTGGACAATGTCAAGGACCACTATCCTTAGGGAAAATAAACCTCCTCATCAGATAGAGGCATCAGGAGAGACAGAAACACTGTGTTCATAGCCTGTAATTTTATTCCCATCAGATAGGGAAACTGTTTCTGGAACAACTGGCTTTTCTCTGCCCTAAAGCTGAGAGCCTGGAGAACTCTTGGGAATGGACTTAAATGCTTTGTTTTCCTTACTTGGACTTCCAAGAGCACTTTTGTTATGAAGGTGGGGCGGGCGGGGAATGTGCAGTTGAACTTTGTCCCACATTTCTTTCTTTCTTTCTTTTTTTAAAATGTTTATTTATTTAGCTGTGTCGGACCTTTGTTGAAGCATGCCGGCTTAGTTGCATCTTAGTTCCTTGACCAGGGATCAAACCCTTTTCTCCTGTATTGAAAGGTGGATTCTTAGCCAGTGGACCACCAGGGAAGTTCTGTGCCACATTTCTTGTGTCCAGATGCTGGGCAGCTCCCTTGTTGGCACTGAGCACAGTGCCTTGGCCCAGGGCTCCAAGACAGCTGAGAAGGAGCTTCCTGGGAGGGGCAGGTTCCTAGCAGGGTCCCTCTTCCACTTCCTCCCTTAAGTGTTTATCTGATGTTAGTGGGAATAGTTCTGGAAAGTTCTGTATCCCAGATGTCAGTGAGTCACCAGCTCTAGAATCCACTTGTCAACTGTTCCCAGCATCTCTAGTGCCAGGAAATGTCTGGTCAGGAGAGCTGGTCATTTCCACCCACTCCTCACGTTCACGGCCACGAGGAGGCTCTTTATCAACGGACAGGTCAGAGGACAGAGCTCCAGGTAATTGAGGAAACTGGTCTTGGAGGGTTGCCATGTGCAACATGCTTCCCTGGGATTTCTCCATTCGGTCCTAGGATAACTCTACGAGGTGGCAGCTCTTCATCCCTACCATATTTGTCCAAGCTCATACAGAAGGCTAAGTCATGGAGTAAGGGATGGGACCTTCTGGAAGGCCACCCACTGGAGGACACAAGGAAGGACCCCAAGGTCACAATATTATAACCTTACTTTTTAAAAAAAATGCACCAAAAACCTGCCATACATGTAGTAAAGAGTTGAAGGCAGAGTGCATTTCCTTTGTTCAGGGTATAATATCTGAATTCTGTCATGTTTAACTGGAAAAGGAATGCATGTACATACACACAGAGGAACAATCACCAAATACTGCAATAGATTTTACCAGAAAAGGTCTCCCTCCCATCCTGGATCCACCCATCTCCTTCTTCAGAAGTATATATGCTCAGTCACTAAGTCGTGTCCATCTCTTTGCAACCCCATGGACTATAGCCCTGCCAGGCTCCTCTGTCTATGGGATTTTTTCAGGCAAGAGTACTGGAGTGGGTTGCCATTTTCTTCTCCACAGGAGCTTCCCGACCCAGGGGAGTAACTCTCCATAGGAATAACATTGATCCCCAGGGATCGAACTTGCACCTTTGCATTGCAGGCAAATTCTTTACCTTTGAGCCACCTGGAAAACCTCTCTTCAGAGGTAAACACCATCATATGCTCTTCCTTCTCGTTCTTTTCAGAAATTCTGTGCCTGTAGCAGCATAGATACAACATGAATTTTAAATGTAGTGTAAGCTGGTGCATTACAGAGACATTGAGTAGTTGTTATTCTGAGCAGGGAGAGTTGTTTAGTGCAGGGACCCCCAACCTCTGGGATCTAACCTGACAATCTGAGGTGGAGCTGACGTAATAATAGAAGTGTTAGTCGCTCAGTTGTGTGCAACTCTGCGACCCCGTGGACTACAGCCCTCCAGGCCCCTCTGTCCATGGGATTCTCCAGGCCAGAATATTGGAGTAGGTGGCCATTCCCTTCTCCAGGGGATCTTCCCAACCCAGGGATTGAACCTGGGTTTCCCTCATTGCAGGCAGATTCTTTACCATTAATAGAAATAAAGTACACAATAAATAATAGAAATAAGTAATGTGCTTGAATCATCCAGAAAACCACCCCCCATCCATGGAGGACTTTTCTTCCACGAAACCAGTTCCTGGTGCTAATAAAGTTGGGGACCGCTTGTGTAGTACATGTGCAGAACCCCAAATTCGGACACCCCAGGAGGGAGCTGTGTCAGTAACACAAAGACACCCAGGACAGTTTTTGGTGCTGAAAGCAGTAGCATTTATAGGAGCAGTGCAGTAGCCCCGGGCTCTGGCCTGTTCACCGCCTCTTACGGGTCTGCTTGTCTGAGTTTTCTGCTTTTCTGCTCTGCGTCCTTGCTTTCAATTCAGAGCAAGCGTGCCCAGTAAGTGCTCTCTCTCTCGGTAGTCCTTGCGGCTCAGGAACTGAAAGATTTCTTGCCAGGAGACCGGCTCAGAAGACACAGTTCCTCGAGGAGGCTGCAACCTCCACCAGGATTATTTGGACAGTCTTAGCAGACCTCAGTAAGGCTCCAGAAGTTTCATCTTTCCTTCAGCCAACCTGAAGTGGCTGGAGCTGAAGGTCACTGTGCTGAAGGTCACTTCACTTTGCTAAAGCTCACCTTGGATGGTGTTTAGGGCTGCTTGCTCAGGCAAGCCTGTCATGCAGAGGAAACTGAAAACGGCAGGGTCAGCCCCAGGGACAAAGGGCAGCCAGGACCCTGCACAGGGTCTGCAGAGCAACTGGTTTCTCAGTTCTCCGTCTGAGCCTCTTCTGCAGCTCCTACGCTCTCCAGCTATGCCTTTGGGCAGAAACTCTGAATTTGGGAAATCCAGGTGTTCTCTGATTATTTCTTCTGTGCTGCTGGGCTCCTGGGGCCCAGCCCTTTCCTGTGGGGACTCACCTCTTCCCCTTCCTGGGGCCAACTTCCCAGGGCCCCATAACTTAAATTTTCTTGTTTTTAGTTGAAGTATAGCTTGACTTACAATGCTGTGCCAATCTCCACTGTGCAGCAGAGTGACTCAGTTTTAACATATATACTTTCTTTTTTAAATATTCTTTTCCATTAGGGTTTATCTCAGGATACTGAATATGGTTTCCTGTGCTATACAGTAGGATTTTGTTGTTTATCCATCCTATATATAATTGACATAAATTCGAGCAAACCCTGGAAGATAGTGAGGGACAGGGAAGCCTGGTGAGCTGCAGTGCGTGGGGTGGCAAAGAGTTGGACACGACTGAGCGACTGAGCTGAACTGAATCCCAGTCTCCCAGTCTGTCCCTCTCCCTTAGCTTTCAAGAGCAGCTGGTCTTAACTCCACTCACCTTCTCAGAACTCAGGCTCCCTGCCAGGAAGTGAGGCTGCATGCTTGCCTGCCTGTGTGCGTATGTGCATGTTGTGAAATCTGTACCACTTCTGTGACTGCTTTTCTGTTCTTTTCTGTTCCTCGCTATGTTTATCAATTATTGAGAACTTTTTGTGGGCTCAGTGTGCTGCACCCTCCCAGGGAGTGTGGGCTGTAATCAGGAAGCCAAGGCAGGCCTGTGGCTCCCTGGACGTCCAAGGGCTGGGGCAGCACAAAAGCTCAGCCATGTGTTCCGAGGAGGCAGCCCCTGGCAGTGAGGGGCGGTGATCTTGGGAGGAGGGAAGGCCTGGGCTGGACCCCATCTTAGACCTTTAGGTCCATTCGTGGCAGGTCACTGCATCCAACCTCAGCACAGGTTCCAGAAAGCTAAGGACAGGGTAGGGACGTGGACACAGTCTCAAGGTGAAGCAAGAGCCAGGTTCTGAGAGCCACAAGTGTCCCCAGTTCTCTGGGGAGCAGTTAATCAGCGTTGTTCATGGCCGTCTGCTGCCAGAAGGCAGATGGCTTGAGGCTGTTCAGAAGAATTTCTTCTAGAACTTCTGAAGAGTGTGTTGGACTCAGTATTATCTAACTTGCTTTTTCTTAAACATTCTACTGCCTTTGAGAGCAGGGAGGCTGCCTTATGTAACTGGACTGACATGTAGTGGGCTCTGACCAGCTGCCTGAGGAGTGAAGTCAGGGCCCAGGTGGGACTCTTTGGTTCCCAGAGGGACACACAGCATGCCTGACACCATGTAGAATTTCTTTCATTCTCTCTCCTCACTCCCTCTGCTGTTCCAGCTTGCATCTCTAACCTGACCCTGGCCACCCAGCCGGGTGCGGCCTGTGCCCTGGAGGAAGAAGCAAGAAACAGTCTGTTAACATCTTCTTGAGGTGCCAGAGGAGATGCTAGAGGGTCTGACGGGGGCCGTGGAGCCCACCAGTGGCAGGTGTTGGATCACAGACACGGTGCCCTTTGCACAGCATCTGTCCTCTCCCCACCAAGGCAGGTGGGGCTCTCCGTGCCCCTGGATGTGGGGCATTTACGTTCACTGGCACTCCTGTCCTACTTTGGTGCAGAGCCTGCCCTGGCTTGCGATGTGTGTGCGGCTGATGTCTTGGGAAATCCTGGAGCCGGGGTCTGAGGTGCCCCGTCATTTTCTGGGAACAGGAATAGCTGGAGGTGCTGGTTGCCTGAGTGGTCCCACCTGTCATGGGTAAACGGGAGTGCCCGCTGGTGGGGTGACTCAGAGGGCCCCATGAGGCACTATGGAGTCCTTTTCTCCTTTAATGGCAGTCTGCAGACAGCGGGGAGAAACCCCTCCCGATATACTCTGGGGGTCTCCTGGGTCCCTGGGTCATGCTGGGGCTGACCCCTTTAACATGTTCTCACGTCTGTGCTGTTGCCATTGTGTGTTCCTTTGTGTCTCCCACCACCTTTTAAATAAGCGCCTCATGTCCTTCCCGCTACCCAACCTGGAGCAGGTCGCTGGGTAAGCCTTTCTGATAGACCAGGATCCCACAGTCTCCCCCAAATAGGTCAGGTCCCTTCTTTCTCCCCCACTTCCCCCACTCCTGGACATCAGGTCTCAGGCGTGGGAAGTCAGTGGACTCCCATCGGCTCTGAGTCAGGACCCTGGAACCTGATCAGATGTTCCCGGCTTTTGGCAGATCGAGGCGGGTCCCCTGCCCGCCTGGGCTTCTGTCCCTGGGGCCTGGGATTACCGCGGGCTTTGGTGGGAGGAAGGGGAGACGCATCAGGTGCTCCCTGCCAGTCCAAGACCTGTTAGGGCAAGTGACTCAGAGCTCAGTGCTGACACACGCTGCTGTGAAAAGCAGCGAAAGCTGTCCTTTCTGCTGCTGCTGTCTCACACCCTTGTGGAGGCAGAAAGCGACGGGGGCCTTTGACGTTCACAAAGCCTCTGGTTTCCTGTCTTGTCAGGTTCTGGGCAGAGAGTGCTTAGGGAGGCGGAGTGGGGCTGGGCGGGGGGTGGGGGTCAAAGCAGGCAAACCCAGAGTTCTCATGTGGGCACTCACCTCGGCGGGGAGGGGTTGCCCTGCCTGCGTCCGGGAGAGAAGATTCCATGATGGAAAGCAGCCAAAGAGGCACGGATAAAATGAAGAAGGCAATGACGCCGCTGCCACCGATGGAGCACCCGCAAGGTGCCGGCTGCTGTGCAGACTTCCCGCTGCCTCCGTCCTTACGGGAGCCCTGTGAATTGGACACTAGCTCTCCCCACCTCACAGTGAAGAAATGCAAGTGTGGAAGCGTTAAGTCAACTTTGTCCCAAAGTCTTGGCTGCTAAGTAGAAACCCTGGGGTACCGTCCACCGCCAGCTCCAAGCCCCCGGTGATCCCTGTCAGCCTGTTCCAGGGCCAGATGGTCCTGTCAATTCCACTGCCAGCTGCGTGACCCTCGTGGCTCTGTTTTCTCACCTGTGTGATGGAGACGGTGTGTTTACCTGCTGTGGGCATGGTCACAATGACAGGAGGAGATTCAGCTGGTAATGCTGGTGCACGGTGGACCCTCTCTGCCTCCACAGAAGGTGCCCAGCCTGCTCCTGGGAGCAGCTTCCGAGGCAAACTCTCCTTTCTATGGAAGAAGGGCAGGTGGCGCTGTTGCTCCCGGGGACCTTCTGGGTGCCCTGGGCACCTTCCTCCCTAACACTGTTGACCTTTTCTCTTCTTAGGCTGAGCTTCGGAGCACCCAGTTAGACCTGGAGCAGAAACTCAAGTTGAATGAAAATGCCATCTCCAGGCTCCAGGCTAACCATAAATCTGTCCTGGTAAGTCTGGCTGGAGTCACCTGCCGGGCTTTGGCACACCTGGCTGGCTGCTGCTGCTGGTTCAGTCAGGCCCACCCGGAACTGTGGGACTTGGCTGCAGGCCCGGCCTCCACGTCCACAGGCCCCTTAGGTCTTATCATCTGGTAGAAACTGTGGGTACAGATCAGGTTGGCTACACCGTAGGGTGGTGTCACCTTGTCGCTGGGATTTGCCGTGAAATTAGTTCAAGGTTGAAACCTGGCAAGTGATTCACTTTTAACAGTGGAGAGTAGGAGCTCACTAGTCCTGTGATGTGTGTGCTAAGTCGCTTCAGTCCTGTCTGACTCTGCGGCCTTGTGAACTGTAGCCCGCCAGGCTCCTCTGTCCATGGGGTTCTCCAGGCAAGAATACTGGAGTGGGTTGCCATGCCCTCCTCCAGTCCTGTGATAGCTCTGGCTCATTTGTATATTTGCATATGCTTTTTTGACCAGGAGCAAATGGTATATGTGGGAATCGAGGGGGGTGGTTAGCTAGAGCTCCAGAAATTATGCATAATCTTGGCTTCTTCCACCATGAGAGGGTGTTCTGCAGGCGATTCTCACTTGTCCTAAATCCTGGCAGACAGAAAAGAGAGGTGAGAGCGGCTGGATTAGTGGATGGTACTGCGGGTTTGAATCCTTGGTCAGGAAGATCCCCTGGAGAAGGAAATGGCAACCCATTCCAGGATTCATGCCTGGGAAAGTCCATGGACATAGGAGCCTGGCGTGCCACAGTCCATGGGGTCACAAAGAGTCGGACATGACTTAGTGACTAAACAACAACAACAGCCACTTGATAAGGCCAATGGTCTGTGTGCTCAGTCTGACTCTTTGCGACCCCGTGGACTTTAGCCCACCAGGTTCCTCTGTCAGTGGCACTTCCCAGGCAAGAATCCTGGAGTGGCTCTCCATGCCCTCCTTCAGGGGATCTTCTGGACCCAGGGATTATACTCAAGTCTCTTGCGTCTCCTGCATTGGTAGGCGGGTTCTTTACCACTGGGCCATCTGGGAAGTCCCATAATGGTATGCCAGGCTACTTAGTTTTAGTCTCTCTGGTTTCTGACCACTTTCCATAATAAACTCTAAGTGGACCCAGACAGTTTCACAAAAGCTTCTCATTAGTGGCAAGCCAATAACCAGAACTCAGAGGAGAATGCAAAATGTGCACCCTTTAGCAGTTAGGAGCAGCAGCATCTTTGCCTATGAAGAATGATTCTACCTCTCCATCCATTCATCTGCCCATCTATCCACCCCTCCCCCAACCATCCATCCATCCATCCATCCACCCACTCACCTGTCAGCACCAGTACCTAAGAACTACCAAAGATAAAAGGAAACTGTTGAAAACAACATGGATTGAAGTTGTTAAATATGACCTTGACTAAGGCATTTACTAAAGATATGGAAGGACAGACTCCCACATACACAGGTGCCATCAGGCAAATCTCTACTATTCATCACATGGAGTTAGTTGTATATATTTTTGAACATGGCATTCCATTCCAACACAGGTAGGCTTGTCCTGCAATACTCAGGTGCTGTGGTCGCCTTCACATGCCCTAAACGTTTTGTGCCTGGCCCAGACACCAGAGGATGTGCTTTCAGCTCAGATGGATCCAGTGGGCAGTTTGTTGCTGTTTGGTCACTAAGTTGTGTTCGACTCTTTGCAACCCCATGGATTGCAGCACACCAGGCTTCCCTGTCCTTCACGATCTCCTGAAGTTTGCTCCAACTCATGTCCATTGAGTCGCTGATGCCATCCAGCTATCTCACCCTTTGTTGTCCCCTTCTCTTCCTGCCCTCAATCTTTCCCAGCCTCAGGGTCTTTTCCAATGATTTGGCTCTTCACGTCAGGTAGCCAAAGTATTGGAGTTTCAACTTCAGTATCAGTCCTTACAATGAATATTCAGTGTTGATTTCCTTTAGGATTGACTGGTTTGATCTCCTTGCTGGACAGTTTGATTTCCTTGGTGGGTAGTTTAGCTAGACATAATGAAGTGCTGAGAAAGCAAATTCATGCTACTGACTTGTACAAAGAAGCCAAATTATTAATTTACTGCAAGAAATATGACTATCAAGTACACTGAACAGGTCCATTGTCCAGACAGGAAGACTGATGTCACAGACTTGAAGAGGAACCTGACTGTCAGAGCTGGGCTCAGCAGACAATGCACAGTCTTGTCTGATGGATGAAAGACAAAGTTAATGAAGAGTAAATAAGGACTCACACCCCAGGGAGTCCTTGTTTTATGGAACCTGGGATTCAAATGAGAATAAAGGCTTTCTTTTATAATAGGAAATTGTTCCCTAATTTGAGGGTTTCTTGGGTGTATATTGGAGTTCTCAGGTGGCGCTAGTGGTTAAAAATTAACCTGCTAATGCAGGAGACTCAGAAGACACAAGTTTGGTCCCTGGGTGGGGAAGATCCCCTAGAGGAAGAAATGGCAACTCACTCCAGTATTCTTGCCTGGGAAACTCCATGGACAGAGGAGCCTGGCGGACTGCCGTCTGTGGGATCACAGAGTCGAACACGACTGAGCATGCACGCATGGGTTTACATTTCTGTGTGTTGAGCTTTGATAAGGTTGCTGCTTCACTAATCACTAATGGGTTCTTCACTGGTTCTCCCCCACCCCCTCACCACTAGGTGTCAGTGTCGGAGGTGAAGGCCGGGGTGGAGGAGCAGTTTGGGGAGCTCCGTGCTGCCATGACGAAGGCCCAGGCCGACGTGATGCTCTTCCTGGAGGAGAAGGAGCAAGCTGCCCTGGGCCAGGCCAATGGCATCAAGACCCACCTGGAGTACAGGAGTGCAGAGATGGAGAAGGCCAGGCAGGAGCTGGACAGGATTGCTGCCATTGGCAGTCCCGTGCTGTTCCTGGAGGTATGGGTCACTGTGACGCCAGAGCCAGAGAGACCCTCACTCTGTTAGGTCCACAGTTGGACATGGCAAGGCAACCACCCTGTTGATAAATGAGGCAGAGAGCAGCAGAGAACAGGAGTAGGAGAGAGGGCTGCCCAGAGCGGAGAGGCTGGACCAGGTCATGGAAGATGCCTTCTATGTGGTCAGGTGCTGAGCTGGACCCATTACATTTTGTGAAGTACATGCCCCTATCAGCCCATGTCACAGATGCAGAAGGTGATGTATTGAGTAGGGCAGCCCTGTTTAGGAAGCACAAAAGCCATGGCAAGTTCTGCTGTGTTTCTTTTCCTGCAGGAGTACTGCAAGTTCAAGAACACGGAGGACAGCGCCTTCCCCAGCGTCTACATAGGGCTCAAGGACAAGCTCTCGGGCATCCACAAGGTCATCACGGACTCCACTGCCCACCTGATCCAGCTGCTGCAGAGCTATAAGGAGAAGCTCCAGGAGTTCTCCAAGGATGGTTAGACGCCAGGGCTTGTGACATCTCTGGAGGGGTTGACGGGGGAGGTGGGAGTCTGGGAGGGAGAACAGAACAGGGGTGGAGAGAATGTCCCATTTTCAGAGCCATCCTCTGGTTGGACTGTGCGGCTGGTGGACACATACCTTGATGATGTTAACTTACAACTGAGATCAAAGAACATGGTCTCCGTATGCCCTTGGCCCACATCTCCACTCAAGTGCAGACTAACATCCAAGGTCACTGATGCCTGTACTTTCAAGTGAAACCCAGGTCAGGCTGGGATCTTTCCTCAGCAGGTTTTACTTCGATGTGGTCCATTGAGCAGGATTCTTTGAAGCGTGATTAGTGTCTGGTCCCTACTTTCCCCAGGAGGCCCAGGGAAGAGCAATTAAAGTGGGGGATTCCTGTTCCTTAGGTTCTCTTGCCCACTGGGACAGGTGAGCATTCACAACTCTTGATTTTCTAGAGGAGTACGACATCAGAACTCAGGTGTGTGCTGTCATTGAGCACAGACATCGGACCTCAAAACCCGAGCCCTGCACCAGGCCGCAGTTCCTCCAGTGTAAGTCGTGAGCTGCCCTACTTTCCCTGGGTGTGGATGTGCATGTGATGCTTCGGAAGCAAGGACACCATCTATCAGCAGGTTTCAGGTTCTTGCAACCTCAGGTCTATCCCCAAATGGTACATTTAAATTTTTTTTTTTTTTTAAAATATTTATTTATTTTATTTATTTATTTGGCTGTTCCCAGCCTTAGCTGCAGCATGTGGGATCAAGTTCCTTGACCAGGGATTGAACCCTGGCCCCCTGCATTGGGAGCACAGAGTCTTAGCCTCTAGACCACCAGGGAAGTCCCTGTACATTTAAATTTTAAATAAGTTGAATTTCAAAAAAAATTAGAACTTTTAATTTTGAAACCGTTTCAGAATTAAAAAAAAAAAAACATTGCACAAAAGAGGACCAAGAATTCTGATACATTTTTCACCTAGCTTTTCCAAACGTGAGCACTTTACGTAACTATGGTCCATTGATCCAAATCAGGAAGTGAGCATTGCTGGCTGGAATTTATTCAGATTTCACCAGGGTTGCTCCCAGTGTCCTTCTGGTCGGAAGTCCAGTCCAGAGTCACAGATGTTTTCTGACTCCTTAGCTTCCTCCAGTCTGTGTCCAGTCCTTTAGTCCTTCTGTGTCCTTCACAACCTTGGCCCCTTTGAAGATCCTGGCTGGTTACCAGGTGGCTCCCTTTAAAGTCTGACTTGACTGGAATTACTTAGCCCGTTGTCCTGTCCTGATGTGGAAGTGTCCTGGTCTGTTGGCATTTTTAGAAACACTTATTTTTAATCAATACTTGCTCATGGTTAACAAGACAGGGAGGTCTCGTCTCCCAGGAGAGGAAGGATGTGTCTGGGTAATCAAGGCTCATTTTTCTGACTTTAATCTCTTTGGAAGTCACTGTTCAACCCTGCTTCTGCTTGCTTTCTGGGGGTGAGCTCTGGCTGGCCGACTCCTGAACCCTGTTTGCCCTGGTCTTGACGTGGAGCCTCGGGTTTGATGACCCTGTTCTTGCCACAGCTCCTCGTCTCCCCCAAGACCTCTTGGTTTCCAGTTTCCTTTATTTATTCTTTCGCGCTTCCTGACAGCAGCATATGTATGTTTTACAAACAGACAATACAGTTAATATAGGGGCTTCCCAGCTGGCGCGATGGAAAAGAATCCTGCCATTGCAGGAGACATCAGTTCAGTTCAGTTGCTCAGTCATGTCCAACTCTTTGCGACCCCATGAATCGCAGCATGCCAGGCCTTCCTGTCCATCACCAACTCCTGGAGTTTACTCAAACTCATGTCCATAAAGTTGGTGATGCCATCCAGCCATCTCATCCTCTCTTGTCCCCTTCTCCTCCTGCCCCCAATCCCTCCCAGCATCAGGGTCTTTTCCAATGAGTCAACTCTTCCCATGAGGTGGCCAAAGTATTGGAGTTTCAGCTTCAGCATCAGTCCTTCCAATGAACACCCAGGATTGATCTCCTTTAGGATGGACTGGTTGGATCTCCTTGCAGTCCAAGGGACTCTCGAGACTCTAATACCACAGTTCAAAAGCATCAGATTTTCGGTGCTCAGCTTTCTTTACAGTCTAACTCTCACATCCATACATGACCACTGGAAAAACTATAGCCTTGACCAGATGGACCTTTGTTGGCAATGTAATGTCTCTGCTTTTTAATATACTATCTAGGTTGGTCATAACTTTCCTTCTAAGGAGTAAGCGTCTTTTAATTTCATGGCTGCAATCACCATCTGCAATGATTTTGGAGCCCCCCCCCCCAAAATAAAGTCTAACACTGTTTCGACTGTTTCCCCATCTATTTGCAATGAAGTGATGGGACCCGATGCCATGATTTTAGTTTTCTGAATGTTGAGCTTTAAGCCGACTTTTTCACGCTCCTCTTTCACTTTCATCAAGCAGCTCTTTGGTTCTTCTTCTTTCTGTGTGTCATCTGCATATCTGAGGTTACTGATATTTCTCCTGGCCATCTTGATTCCAGCTTGTGCTTCATTCACCCCAGCGTTTCTCATGATGTACTCTGCATATAAGTTAAACAAGCAGGGTGACAATATACAGCCTTGACGTACTCCTTTTCCTGTTTGGAAGCAGTCTGTTATTCCATGTCCAGTTCTAACTGTTCCTTCCTGACCTGTGTACAGGTTTCTCAAGAGGCAGGTCAGGTGGTCTGGTATTCCCATCTCTTTCAGAATTTCCCACAGTTTATTGTGATCCACACAATCAAAGGCTTTGGCATAGTCAATAAAACAGAAATAAATGTTTTTCTGGAACTCTCTTGCTTTTTCAATGAGCCAGCGGATGTTAGCAATTTGATCTCTGGTTCCTCTGCCTTTTCTAAAACCAGCTTGAATATCTGGAAGTTCATGGTTCACATATTGCTGAAGCCTGGCTTGGAGAATTTTGAGCATTACTTTGCTAGCGTGTGAGATGAGGGCAATTGTGCGGTAGTTTGAGCATTCTTTGGCATTGCCTTTCTTTGGGATTGGAATGAGAACTGACCTTTTCCAGTCCTGTGGCCACTGCTGAGTTTTCCAAATTTGCTGGCATATTGAGTGCAGCACTTTCACAGCATCATCTTTCAAGATTTGAAATAGCTCAACTGGAATTCCATCCCCTCCACTAGCTTTGTTCGTAGTGATGCTTTCTAAGGCCCACTTGACTTCACATTCCAGGATGTCTGGCTCTAGGTGAGTGATCACACCATCGTGGTTATCTGGGTCATGAAGATCTTTCTTGTACAGTTCTTCTGTATATTCTTGCCACCTCTTCTTAATATCTTCTGCTTCTGTTAGGTCCATACCATTTCTGTCCTTTATTGAACCCATCTTTGCATGAAATGTTCCCTTGGTATCTCTAAGTTTCTTGAAGAGATCTCTAGTCTTTCCCATTCTGTTGTTTTCCTCTATTTCTTTGCATTGATCGGTGAGGAAGAAGGCTTTCTTATCTCTCCTTGCTATTCTTTGGAACTCTGCATTCAAATGGGAATATCTTTCCTTTTCTCAGGAGACATAAGAGATGCAAATTTGATCTCTGAGTCAGGAAGATCCCCTGGAGAAGGGGATGGCAACCCACTCCAGTATTCTTGCCTGGAGAATGCCATGGACAGAGGAGTCTGGTGGGCTACAGTCCATGGGGGTTGCAAAGAGTAGGACATGACTGAAGTGACTTAGCATGCACACACATAGTTGATACAAGAAGCCAACTGATGTGGAGCTGCTGCACGTGTTGGGGGAGATTCATGGGTGACTTAGATGGGGGTGAATGGGGCCTCTAGGTGGGACTTGGGGCTTCCAGTGTGAGTTGAGGGGCAAAATGACGGAGGATGGGGCCAAGAGAAATGTCAAAATAACCTGGAGTGTGACTTGAGCATTTGGGTGTGTGGAGGTGTCCTCTGGGGTCAGGAAGAGAATATCTGTGTACATGCGGGGGGACTGCTTGAGAATTCTCCTGCTAAATAGTGGCCAAATATTTTAACAAATGAGTGAATCAGATGTGAGTGTATGACCCTTACCAACACTGCATAGAAAAGCACCTGAATTTCAGGATGTGTTTGTCAAATGAATGAAAACATGGGCCCATCAGTAAATTTTATTTCTTGATTCAGTTCAACAAATAATACAGTAAATGGCAAGCAGTTTGAGCTTCAAGAAGGAAGGAAGGAAGTGGGGGTGACTTGTTAAAAGGTGTCTGGGACCACTTACCACCTGTGTGGGAGAGAGGCCCCCTCCCCCTGCCCCCCGCCTAGCAATTCCCCCAGACATGGCTGGGCATCCCAGTATTTAACTCTGTCCTGATACTCTCTGCCTGGAGATGCTATCAGAGCCCACCAGACGGCCTTCACTTCAGATGCCAGTCACAATTATGGGACCCTCAGAGGACCCACAACTTCTGTCCGACTTGGCTACAATCTAAGGCTCCCAGGACCCTCCTTGGATTCGAGCATTTGCTAGAACAGCTCACAGAATTCAGGAAGACGCTTACGTTCACCAGTTCATGAAAGGATGTGACGAAGGACACAGATGAGCAGCCAGAGGAAGGGAGAGATGCTCAGAGCGAGGGCTCTGAGGGTCCCCATGGGGGTGGGAATCAATTGCCTGATGTGGATGTTTGTCAGCCTGGAAGTGCTCAGAACCCCATACTACTGGGATTTTATGGGGCTTTTATCCCACAGGCGTGATGAACCACTTCCAGCCCATCTCTCTTCCCAAGAGAAGAGGAGTTAGGGCTGCGAGATCCAAGCAGAACTTGGTCATGACTTGGTCTTTTTGGTGACCAGCCAGCCCCACCCCACCATCCCCACACACAGAGTCACCTCATTAGAACAAAAGACACTCGGACTTCCCTGATGATCCAGTGGCTAAGACTCCGAGCTCCTAAGGCACCGGGCCCGGGCTCAATCCCTGGTCAGGGAACTAGATCCCACATGCCAAAACTGAGATCTAGTGTAGCCAAATAAATAAATAAATGAACACAAAACGAGACCCCCCAAACTCTACCTCTTAAGAAAAAAAAAAGACACTTGTTTAACCCGGGAAATTACAAGGGTTTCAGGAGCTCTGTGTCAGGAACTGGTCTCAGCATGGGATTTTCCAGGCAAGAATACTGAAGTGGGTTGCCATTTCCTCTTCCAAGGGGATCTTCCTGACCCAGAGATTGAGCCTGTGTCTCCTGTGTCTCCTGCATTGCAGGCGGATTCTTTCTAGGCAAGAATATTGGAGTAGGTTGCCATTTCCTGCTCCAGGGGATCTTCCTGACCCAGGGATCAAAACTGAGTCTCTTGCATCTCCTGCATTGGCAGGCAGGTTCTTTACCTCTGAACTGATTGGGAAGCCTGTCAAAGACCAAACATTAGAACAAAAGATGGTGCTAGTGCTGTTACCACTCAGGAAATTACAGGGAACTCTGTGCCAGGAGCCAGGGGCAAAGACCAAGTCTACAATTACTACAAGTCACAGAGTCCCGCTTGTGTTCTGTTTCCTGGTTTTCACCCACCTCTTCTCTGGGAGGGGACGGGACCTGGGTAGACAGGGAACAGAGGGATGGATGTCTTCTCATCCCTTGGAGGCTGGCTAGGTATGAGTCAGTGGTCAGCCCCTGACTTTCTATGTCCCCCTCAGATGCCTGTGATGTTGTCTTCGACCCCGACACGGCACACAGGTACCTCCGGCTGCAAGATGACAACCGCAAGGTCACCAACACGGCGCCCTGGGAGCACCCGTATCCCGACCTGCCCAGCAGGTTCTCACACTGGCGGCAGGTTCTGGCCCAGCAGAGCCTGTACCTGCACAGGTACTACTTCGAGGTGGAGCTCTCGGGAGCGGGTGTCTATGTGGGCCTGACGTGCCAGGGCATCGACCGCAAGGGCGAGGAGCGCAACAGCTGCATCTCCGGGAACGACTTCTCCTGGAGCCTCCACTGGGATGGGAAGGGATTCAGGGCATGGCACAGCGATGCGGAGACCCTGCTCAGCGCCAACGCTTGCCGGAGGCTGGGGGTCTATGTGGACTTCCCCGGCGGGGGCCTCTCCTTCTACGGCGTCGAGCCTGAGACCCTGACGCTGCTGCATAGGTTCCAGTGTAAGTTTTCGGAGCCCGTCTACCCAGCCTTCTGGCTTTCCAAGAAGGACAGTGCCATCCGGATTGCGGATCTTGGAGAGGAACCTGAGAAGCCAGGGCCGGCCCTGGTGGAGTCTGCTGCCTAGATGCTGATCCAGGTCTCAGACCTGTGCTGACACACGGACAGGTGGCAGTTTTCATTGGAAGACTGACTGGGGGTCTCTGCCAGCACCTGCTGGCTTTAGAAATTGTGTGGGGATGAGGGGAAGGGTCTCTGGTCGCCGCCTGGGCGCCTCACTGCACTGGTCCCCGTGTTTGCAGTAATCCTCAAACCCTAGGTCCCCCTCACCATCTTCTTATGATCTTGTCCTGTCTGCTTGGGTGGACCGCACGCTGTGCCCAGAGTTGGTCACCAGGCAACCTTAGAGCGATCAGAAAGACTGCAGAGGAATCATAACCAATGGCTAACCTTGTCTTACTCCTGCGTCCCCTGTTCTGAGCGCCTCCTGGGCCTCAGCCCTTGTGACCCTCTCGGCAGCCCCATGGAGAGGTGCTCAACCACCCCCACTTGGCAGATGGACAGGCTGCGGTCCAGGGGGTTAGTGAACTCACTCAGGGTCACTGTGGTCACGTGGAGAGTGAGTGGCCAAGCTGGGATTCAAACCTGACATCGAACTTCTAACCACCACCCCGCACTGCCCTCGTCCTTAGATCACAGGTGTTGTGTGTAAGGGAATAAACTACAAGGTGAACTGCATTTGTGAGCATGGAGAGTCTGACAGCCTCAGTGGCTTTTTGTGCCCATGTCTGATGGGCCTTGCAGCTGTGCTGTGACGGAGAGCTCACTACCTCACAGGCAGCTCTCCTGGCTTGGGCACAGTGAGAACTCAGGACTGTCTTCATAGGGTCCACATCCTAGTCCCTGTGACCTCGGCAGATGGCCCTAGCACCTCTCTTCTGGAGCCACCTAGATGGTGGGGACGTGTCTAATTCCTTATCCAGCGGTCAGTTGTCTACACACTTAGGGGTAGCTCTCATGGGTCCCCCAGGAATATGCGTGTTTTCACATCTTATTTGCCAGTTGCTTTGTGGTTTCCAGATCTTTTACCCCTCTGGTCACTTTTTCTTCCTTTCGACAGATTGTTCCCTAAAATTAAAGGTTCCTTAGTCCTTATTCTTGCTCAATAGTGTCTGACTCTGCGACCCCATGGACTGTAGCCTGCCAGGCTCCTCTGTCTATGGGATTTCCCAGTCAAGAATACCAGAGTGGGTTGCCATTTTCTTCTCCAGGGGATCTCCCTGACTTGGGGATTGAATCTGCGTCTCATGTGTCTCCTGCACTGGCAGATGATTCTTTACCGACATCAAACCTTTAGGCAAATGACAAACTGTATCTCAATGGGTTTCTGAGGACATAACCTGAAGTCCCTTCTGGGACTCACTGGAAATATAACTTCTGGGTCTTTTCCATGACCTGTGTCAAGGCAAGCCTCTTCCTCCTTGCCCTGTCTGGTCATCCTGTCTCAAGAGCACATTATCTCAGCATCACTTGACTTGTTTCCGGAGACCCTGTCAGACATTTGAATCATAGGATTTACACAGTGTAGGGTTTTAATTTTCAAACTGAATTTAAAGTTTTTGAATTTTATTGACTTTAAAAAAATTTGAATTGTAAAACTCATCACATCACTGCTGCTTGTGGAGATAGATTTGTTTCATGATCCTATCAGGTTATAACAGCTCTCCTTCCTATCCTGCAGAAATTGGTGACCTTTTCTTAAATCTTACTCTTGTTGATACATAAATTTGTTAGAGTCTTGCAGTCGTCAGTCAATACCTTTTGGTTTTAGTTATTCAATAAGCCATGCATCAGTGTGGGACTTCCCTGGCAGTCCAGTGGTTAAGACTTCACCTTCCAATGCAGCGGGTGCAAGTTCAGTCACTGGTTGGAGAGCTAAGATCCCACATGCCTCGTGGCCAAAAATCCAAGACATAAAACAGAAGCAATATTGTAACATTCAATAAAAACTTAAAAAATGGTCCAAGTAAAAAAAAATCTTTTAAAAAAGTTATGCATGCGTAGAACTCTTTGATAATGTAGTCCACCTCTGCACCTTTATGCACTGGACACCATGAAGGACTTTTTCAACAGCAAAGGTCAAGATAAGCTATATCAGCACTTCCTTCTAACAGTGCTCTGAGCGGAGAAAAAGATCAGCTTGGCCACTGTGTTTTTTTTAAACCCCCGTAGGTTGTTGATGCTTCTTCCCTAAATGCTCACAAACTATTTGATAAAGCATTTTAGAATTCAGGTACAAATTCACATCTAGTCTGCTGTCTCTAGAATCCACCTCATTTTTTTTTTAAAAATCTAGACAATTTTGCCTGTCTCCATCCTCCAGCATTCTCCCTAGTTTCTCAAAATTTACTGCCTGGGTTTCAGTCACGTTGGTAAAATGTGTCAGTGTCATGAGATGTCATTTGTTTAGGCCATACTCAGACTCATAAAAGGAACCCTCTGGGTGTCTCCTCACCTGTCTTTAATACCAGCTTCTCTTTTTGTTCACTCGTTAAGGGCTTCCCTAGTGGTTCAGGGGTGAAGAATCTGCCTGCAATGCAGGAGACACAGGAGACGCAGGTTTGATCCTAGGGTCATGAAGATCCCCTGGAGGAGGAAATAACAACCGACTCCAGTATTCTTGCCTCCAGGCAATCTCATGGGCAGAGAAGCCTTGTGGGCTATATAGTCCATGGGGTTGCAAAGAGTTGGACACAACTGAGCGACTATCACTTTCTTTATCTTTCTTTTGGCTTGAAGACCTTTTTTCTTGATGTAGAAAAGTAGAAGTTGCTCAGTTGTGTGCAATTCTTTGCGACCCCATAGACTATACAATGGAATTCTCTAGGCCAGAATATTGGAGTGGGTAGCCTTTCCCTTCTCCAGGGGATCGTCCCAACCCAGGGATCAAATCAGGTCTCCCACATTGCAGACGGATTCTTTACCAGCTGAGCCACAAGGGAATCCCAAGAATATTAGAGTGGGTAGCCTATCCCTTCTCCAGGGGATCTTTCTGACCCAAGAATTGAACTGGGGTCTCCTGCATTGCAGGCAGATTCTTTACCAACTGAGCTATCAGGGAAGCCCTTTCTTAAATGTTAGTAACAGTTTTGCTGTGATCAAAATTGATTGATCATCACAGCAAAACTGGGTGTTGGGAACATTTAGTTTCTTTCTATCGTTGCCTCAAATGACAGTCATATCTTCTTTTCCTTGGTCCAAAACTGAAAATTACCTAAAACAAACAGATAAAGAATAGAAAGATAACAAAGGCCAGTGTTATGTTCTCTGTCATTTTCTCTAAGCTCGTCAGCATGTGCCATTCTTCTGTATGTCATATAGGAGCCTCCACTGTCTCTGGCAGCTCCTTAAGCACAGAACGGAATGTAGGCCTCACACTAGGACACCCCACCAGGCAGCGGTAGGCACGCGTCTTCTACGATGAGATTGGGGCCTGGAGGGGCTGTAGGGCTTGCCCACGGCCACAGCTCCAGTAAGAAAACTGGGGGATTCCAGCCCATCTCTAATTCCCAAGGTTGAGCCCTCAAGCATGAAGTCAAGGCCAAATTGGATTGTAAAACTGCTTCTTCGGTGTATGTCAGCCCCACAGATTAAAACCCTAATTTATTTAGGTCTTTAGGAACAAGCTGCTTCCAGTCTGTAGCATTTCTGGGGGATAACATGCCCCCTAAACAGGTGCTTTGGGCCTCTCTGCCCTGTCTGGGTTTCCTGGTGGACCAGAAGCTAATCCACTTTTACCTCTTCTCCAGGCTTGAGCTGTTAGCACTGATCTCCTTCCGGGCCTGATTCCTGTCTTCACCATAATCTTTTATAAGACCAGCCTGGCCATGACTTCCACCGCCTTTCTCTGGCGGTAGCTAGTCTCCAAATGTGGGTGTTAGAACTGCTCATGCCATTGCCTGCCTTTTGATGGTGTTATAGTTGCTAAGTCATGTCTGACTCTTCATGACACCATGGACTGGAGCCCGCCAGGCTCCTTTGTCCATGGGGTTCTCCAGGCAAGGATACTGGAGTGGGTTGCCATTCCCTTCTCCAGAGGATCTTCCTTCATTGGCAAGGGGATCCATTCCCCCCTCAGCCAGTGGGGAAGCCCTGCTTTGCATGTAATACCTCATTTAATCCTTACACTGACATCGAAATGACACTGACACAGAATGATCTCTGTTCATATCCAAGGCAAACCATTCAATATTACGGTAATCCAAGTCTATGCCCCGACCAGTAACGCTGAAGAAGCTGAAGTTGAATGGTTCTATGAAGACCTACAAGACCTTCTAGAACTAACACCCCCAAAAGATATCCTTTTCATTATAGAGAACTGGAATGCAAAAGTAGGAAGGCAAGAGATACTTAGAGTAACAGGCAAATTTTATCCTTGGGATACAGAATGAAGCAGGGCAAAGGCTAATAGAGTTCTGCCAAGAGAACGCATTGGTCATAGCAAACATCCCCAGATGGTCAACACCAAAATCAGATTGATTATATTCTTTGCAGCCAAAGATGGAGAAGCTGTATACAGTCAGCAAAAACAAGACCGGGAGCTGACTGTGGCTCAGATCATGAACTCCTTATTGCCAAATTCAGACTTAAATTGAAGAAAGTGGGGAAAACCACTAGACCATTCAGGTATGACCTAAATCAAATCCCTTAAGACTATACACTAGAAGTGAGAAATAGTTTTAAGGGACTAGATCTGATAGACAGAGTGCCTGAGGAACTACGGACACTGTACAGGAGACAGGAATCAAGACCATCCCCAAGAAAAAGAAATGCAAAAAAGCAAAATGGCTGTCTGAGGAGGCCTTACAAATAGCTGTGAAAAGAAGAGACATGAAAAGAAAAGGAGAAAAGGAAAGATATATCCATTTGAATGCAGAGTTCCAAAGAATAGCAAGGAGAGATAAGAAAGCCTTCCTCAGCGATCAATGCAAAGAAATAGAGGAAAACAGGCGGCGGGCGGTTTACGCCGCTTCTGGCAGCAGCTCCGCTGCCTGAAAGACTCCCGCGGCCGCTGTCGACTCCGACGCCGCCCCTTCCTCCTCCGTCCCCCCCGCCGCCGCCGCTTTCACCTTTTCGGGCCCCTCCGCCACCTCTCCACGACCTAGGCCCTCTGTTCCTGAGAGGAAGCCTTACTCGGGCCCCTTCGCGGGCCCGGCGCGCAGCCATGGCTGACGGCGGGGGCGGCGGGGGCACCGGCGTGGTGGGTGGTGGCGGCTCGGGACCGGCCTCGGCGGGGGCGGCGGCTGGCACCGGGGTGCCGGCGGGAGCGGCGGCCCGATCAACCCGGCCTCACTGCCCCCGGGCGACCCGCAGCTCATCGCGCTCATCCTGGAGCAACTCAAGAGCCGGGGTCTCTTTGACAGCTTCCGCCGGGACTGCCTGGCCGACGTGGACACCAAGCCAGCTTATCAAAACCTGAGGCAAAAAGTGGATAATTTTGTGTCAACACATATGGACAAGCAGGAATGGAATCCCACGATGAACAAAAACCAATTGCGAAATGGTCTGAGGCAGAGTGTGGTTCAGTCAGGGATGTTGGAAGCTGGAGTGGACAGAATTATTTCCCAGGTGGTGGATCCCAAACTGAACCACATCTTCAGACCACAGATAGAACGAGCAATTCATGAGTTCCTGGCAGCCCAGAAAAAAGAAGCCGTGCCAGCACCACCTCCAGAGCCTGAAAGCCAGGACCCTGCTGCTCCATCCCAGGACACTTCCTAAAAATATGCCTGACATGTTTTGGAAGCTCCATTGAATTAACGGTGAAGACCTGGATTCAGTTACACAAGAGCACAACTTCAGAATGAAGACAGGCCGAAGTCCTCACTGACTTCAGAATTCAATGTCGACTGTGGGGCGGTGTCCAGAGGGAATAAGGAGCAAGTGGGGCTACAGAAAAGTTGGCCATGTGGGCCCCCACATTGTGCTGCCGTCCAGCTAGCCTGTCCGAGGGTGACACCCCATAGACACTACAGACATACTAAGAAACACTACATCACTCTGGGGTTTGTCCTGAAGCGAACCTTTGTACTTGAACTTAGAGACTGTGTATGGATTTTGGAGTTTGTGCTTGAGGATAATCAGAAGCTACAGTGAAGGAACATAACCAGTCCTAAAGATGCAGTTTCAAAGAATTGACAGTAAAAGTTAGCCAGGGTTGGTAGGGTTTTAACAATGCTTATTTGATACTATCAGTTTCTGAGAGTTGCAAATCAGAGTTTACAAGCCAATACCATCAAACAGCTGTAAGGTCACTGTGACCCCCTTGTAGGTGACTCTTTAGCTTCCACTTCCTTTCCCCTGCAAGAGGTGTCAAGAGCAGGACCCTGGAATGTCTGAGGAGATGCAGACTTAAGTGCAAGGAGAAACATTGGCAGGCTCTCCATCTAGGGCTGCTTCCTGTCGTGCAAGGGCTAGTGAGTTGGGTGTGTTTATTTTATTCTCATGTTTGTGTTTAGAAAGTGAATAAAGGGACTTGAGTTTTGTAATTAAATCATTTGATACTCTGAAAAAAAAAAAAAAAAAGAAATAGAGGAAAACAACAGAATGGGAAAGACTAGAGATCTCTTCAAGAAACTTAGAGATACCAAGGGAACATTTCATGCAAAGATGGGTTCAATAAAGGACAGAAATGGTATGGACCTAACAGAAGCAGAAGATATTAAGAAGAGGTGGCAAGAATATACAGAAGAACTGTACAAAAAAGATCTTCATGACCCAGATAACCACGATGGTGTGATCACTCACCTAGAGCCAGACATCCTGGAATGTGAAGTCAAGTGGGCCTTAGAAAGCATCACTACGAACAAAGCTAGTGGAGGGGATGGAATTCCAGTTGAGCTATTTCAAATCCTGAAAGATGATGCTGTGAAAGTGCTGCACTCAATATGCCAGCAAATTTGGAAAACTCAGCAGTGGCCACAGGACTGGAAAAGGTCAGTTTTCATTCCAATCCCAAAGAAAGGCAATGCCAAAGAATGCTCAAACTACCGCACAATTGCCCTCATCTCACACGCTAGCAAAGTAATGCTCAAAATTCTCCAAGCCAGGCTTCAGCAATATGTGAACAGTGAACTTCCAGATGTTCAAGCTGGTTTTAGAAAAGGCAGAGGAACCAGATATCAAATTGCCAACATCTGCTGGCTCATTGAAAAAGCAAGAGAGTTCCAGAAAAACATCTATTTCTGCTTTATTGACTATGCCAAAGCCTTTGACTGTGTGGATCACAATAAACTGTGGAAAGTTCTGAAAGAGATGGGAATATCAGACCACCTGACCTGCCTCTTGAGAAACCTGTACACAGGTCAGGAAGGAATAGTTAGAACTGGACATGGAACAACAGACTGGTTCCAAATAGGAAAAGGAGTACATCAAGGCTGTATATTGTTACCCTGCTTATTTAACTTATATGCAGAGTACATCATGAGAAACGCTGGGGTGAATGAAGCACAAGCTGGAATCAAGATGGCCAGGAGAAATATCAATAACCTCAGATATGCAGATGATACCACCCTTATGGCAGAAAGTGAAGAAGAACCAAAGAGCCTCTTGATGAAAGTGAAAGAGGAGAGTGAAAAAGTTGGCTTAAAGCTCAACATTCAGAAAACTAAGATCATGGCATCCAGTCCCATCACTTCATTGCAAATAGATGGGGAAACAGTGGAAACAGAGGCTGACTTTATTTTGGGGGGCTCCAAAATCACTGCAGATGGTGATTGCAGCCATGAAATTAAAAGACGTTTACTCCTTGGAAGGAAAGTTATGACCAACCTAGACAGCATATTAAAAAGCAGAGACATTACTTTGTCAAGAAAAATCTGTCTAGTCAAGGCTATGGTTTTTCCAGTGGTCATGTATGGATGTAAGAGTTGGACTATAAAGAAAGCTGAGCACTGAAGAATTGATGCTTTTGAACTGTGGTGTTGGAGAAGACTCTTGAGAGTCCCTTGGACTACAAGGAGATCCAACCAGTCCATCCTAAAGGAAATCAGTACTGGGTGTTCATTGGAAGGACTGATGTTGAAGCTAAAACTCCAATACTTTGGCCACCTGATGTGAAGAACTGACTCATTGGAAAAGACCCTGATGCTGGGAAAGATTGAGGGCAGAAGAGGATAACAGAAGATGAGATGGTTGGATGGCCTCACGGACTCAATGGACTGGGTTTGGGTAGATCCCGGGAGTTGGTGATGGACAGGGAGGCCTGGCATGCTGTGGTTCATGGGGTTGCAGCGAGTCGGACACAACTGAGTGACTGAACTGAACAGTTGTCTCCCTTTTACAGATGAGGAGACTGAAGCATAAAGGGTTAAGTAATGCACCTGTGTTCACAGACCTTGTGACTAGCTGGGCTGGGGTCCAAACCCAGGAGTCTGACCCCAGACTCCCCAGTCTTCTCTGCTCAGCTGTGGTATCTCTAGACTCCAGGGGTTGGCATGTGATTGAGGCTTGAAGAGATCCCAAATATATGCTCAGGCCCAATGACATTTTTTTCACTAAGGAGTTTTACCTGCAGAGATTTCCAGTTAGAATTCTTTATTTTTTAAAAAAATTATTATTTATTTACTGTATTATTTGTATTTCCTTGGCTGTGGTTGGGTCTTTGTTGTTATTTATTTACTTTATTATTTGTATTTACTCGGCTGTGGTTGGGTCTTGGTTGCAGGCCTTAGGATCTTCCTTGTGTTATCAGGGATCTGTCGTTCCAGTTCACGGACTCTGTAGTTGTGGCACATGGGCTTAGTTGTTCCTCGACATGTGGGATTGTAGTTCCCGGACCAGGGATTGAACCCACACCCTCTGTATTGGACGGGCAGCATCTTAACCACTAGACAGCCAGGGAAGTCCCCTGGTTAGCATTCTGAAACACTTAAGTTACTTGAAAAGTGAAGTGAAACTGAAGTGAAAGTGTTAGTCACTTGGTCATGTCCGACTGTAGCCTACCAGGCAAACATATATTAAGCATTTGTGTTTTCACTTTGATGTTAAGAAGATAGCTATAAACATATACAAGATCATTCTAACTAAACAACCATCCACAGAAGCCTCCATCTAATTTCATATTCATAAATATTTAAAATTCATTCACAACAACAACGGAAGCCTCAACACCAGGCTCCACCATATATTTTTCTCTTTAAAAGGGGTCCATCCACTATCTAGATTTGACCACCTCTCTTCCTGTTGTTCTAGAAATGAGATGACCAGCTCTTTCAGAATATACAGCAACTGCCTCCCTCTGAGCAGCGCCAGGCTTAGGAGATTTACGGTAAAGGCATGTTTCCTAGGAGGTCAGTACTGAAAGCCAGACTCAACGGGCAGTTTCTAGGAGAGAGAAGCTCTCCACACCGTTGCAGCAGTGTACCTTTTCTTTGGGAGATGTTCGTATTGGAAAAGGCTCAACTGGGATACTCATCAGCATCTCCGGTCCTTCTGGGGTTTGGCGGCAGACAAGGATAAAATGAGCTGGTCCTCTCGGGGCCATGGAAAACCTGGAGTCCAGGCTCAAGAATGCCCCGTACTTTTGCTGTGAGAAGGGGAATGATTCTGTCCCTGTGTGCCAGAAGTGTGAGACGTGCGTCCTGGCCTGGAAGATCTTCTCCACGAGAGAGTGGTTCTGGAGGGTGGGTGCTGGGTTCCAGAGGAGGTTCCTGGTGAGTGTCCTGCAGCAACTGGACAGCTTGCACTTGTTACACTACTTCCTAACCCTCCTGCAGACCACGCAGGGCAAGGACCTGGTCTATCACAGGGCCCGGGTCGACCTGAGCAGGAAGGAGCGCAAGAGGATCCGGTCCTCGTGGAATCAGACGCTGGGCGAGACGGTGGAGCAGAAGATGCGGGAGGCTCTGCACTGGCTCCAGAACAGCAGCCAGCGGACGAAGGCCAACTACACGCTCCTGCTGCTGCAGATGTGTGACCCCGGCTTGCTGCTCACCGCCACTGACGTCGTCAGAGCCCTGTTTCTGAGAGAGTGGGGTGACGCCTCAGGTAAGCGAGGCCACAGGTAGAGAGATCCGGGGTCCCTGGAGACCAGGAGCCTGTGAAGGGATGGGGGGTGTGGATGAGCTCAGGTTGACGGGGCATTTCCAGATGGCAGGGGGTGGTGGGCTAGTTGCTCAGTCATGTCTGACTCTTGGCGACCTCATGGACTGTAGCCTGCCAGGATCCTCTGTCCATGGGACTCTCCAGGCAAGGATTCTGAAGTGGGTTGCCATTTCCTTCTCCACGGGAACTTCCCAGGGTCGAACTCGGCTCTCGCCTGCATTGCAGGCAGATTCTTTACCGACTGAGCCACCATCCTGGTGCCTGGTCCTGTTGACCGAAGCAGAAGCTCCTGAAATGTGACTTCCTTCTAGAAAATGATGAAATGACACATGCAGAAGGAACTTTCAGCTGTCAAGCATGGCACAGGGACTTCTTCATCCCTGAAGGCCAGAAATGGCTGGTCCTGCTGTCTCTGCTCATTAGTGCCGGGCCGATTCCCGCCTTAATGCATTCAGGATTGAAGTGGGTTTGGGAGGGGTTAAGGTTACTGCTGACTTGTTTTGCCCTTCATTTTGCACTGCACGGAAACCAGGCCAAGAGGTCCAAACCTAGGACTTTTCTCCATTCAGTCAAAGTCAAAGTGTTAGTCACTCAGTCGTGTCCTACTCTTTGCGACCCCATGGACTGTAGCCCACCAGGCTCCTCTGTCCATGGGATGCTCCAGGCAAGAATACTGAAGTGGGTTGTCATTCCCTTATCCAGGGGATCTTCTTGACCGAGGGATTGAACCTGGGTCTCCTGCATTGCAGGCAGATTCTTTACCGCCTGAGTCACCAGGGAAGCCCTATCTCCATTCATTCCACCGTATTCCTTGCTTGGACATGAAATCTAACCTGGATGTGGAGTTTATCCAAAGCTGGATCAGATGTTGTTGTTTAGTCTCTAAGTTGTATTTGACTCTTTGCGACCCCGTGGACTGCAGCATGCCAGGCTCCTCTGTCCTCCATTGTCTCCCAGAGTTGGCTCAAATTAATGTCCCTTGAGCTGATGGTGCTATCTAACCATCTCATCCTCTGCCACTCCCTCCCGCCCTTGCCTTCAGTTTTTCCCAGGATCAGGGTCTTTTCTAGTGGGTCTGATCTTCACATCAGGTGGCCAAAATATTGGAGCTTCAGCTTCAAGGAGCATCAGTCCTTCCAATGAATATTCAGGGTTGACTTCCTCTAGGATTGATGGTTTGATCCCCTTGCTGTCCAAGGAACTTCTCAAGAGTCTTCTGGAGGCATGAAAGGACTGAATAAGGCTGGGATAGGAGTTCTCCATTATTGTTGTATCAGAATCACTGGGAAGGCTTATTAACACCCAGGTGGCTGTGGTCCTCCCCCAGAGCTCCTGACCCAGCAGGTGTAATGTGGGTTATGAGTCTGCATTGCTAACATGTTGCTAGGAGATGCTGATATTGGTCTGTATGTCTCATTTTGGGAGCCAGTGGTCCATTCTGTTGGTGAGAAGGTCTTGGCCAGTTGGACTAGGGCAGCAAAAGCAGCCAGAAAGGAGGCAAGGGACTGGGGTTGCAGGGGGGTGTCTAGAAAGGGAAGCAGAGGTTTAGCGGCATGGGAGAAGCTTGGAAGGGGGCATCAGATGGAGAGATTCAGAGGTCGAGCTCTTTTGAGAGTGGGGGATTCCTGCTGTCCACGAGGCTTGGAGTGTGGTCCTGTTTGTAGACTCATAAGATTTCAAGAAACTTTACAGCTCCCTAGGGCACTATTAGGGGCTTCCCAGGTGGCTCAGTAAAAATTCCTGGGTTGGGAATTTAACAACCTATTCCAGTATTCTTGCCTGGAGAATCCCATGAACAGATGCGGGCTATAGTCCCTGGGGTCACAAAGAGTCGGATGTGGCTGAAGAGGCTGAGCACGCACGCAGAGGGCTATTAGAAACCTGATAAAGGCACTTGCTTTCTTTGGTGTGTCCAGGAAGTAAAAGAATAATCAGATGGAATGAAGAAGTGGTGGAGAAAGTCAAAGAATCCCGTCAGTTAGGTTAGAGATTGACCAGTCCAGCGCCTTTATTTTGTAGGTAATGATGTTGAAGTTCAGCGAATCTGAGTGACTTGGTTGTGGTCATCCAGTCGGGGGATGAAAACCAGGCCTCCCATCCTATGCATCTCCCATGGGCAAGGCTGCCGGGGTCCAGCCTCGGCAGGATCCAGGGGGTACCCTCAGGATGAACGGCGTCGGCGAGAGAGAGAGAAGACACGTGAAACTAGCCTTGATAGGGCCAAGTCTGTGTTTTACTTTTTGACAACCGGTTTTATACCCTTTCACAGAACGTTTTCAAGGTACAAGATGCTTACTCATGATTACACAGGATTAGCATTACATCATTTTGTTTTTTAGGAAAAGCAGGATTTTTTTTGCCTTCTAATTCTATAGTAATTCTTAGCATATGATCTTCTGGCCTTGGGGCTATTAACATTTTATGCAGGTCAGGTGAATGTCAACCTATTTTCCGTTTTTATGGTGATCTTAACTGAAAGGTAACAGTCTCATAGGGAAATAGTACAGAGTAGAATTATATTCTTGTTAATACAAAAATTAATCTTTCTGCAAAAGTTGTCAGTTGCATTTATCTAAGAAGTTTACCCCATACTGACTCTGTGACTTTGGTGAGGCAGCTTCTGCCTAGCACTCCTGACTGAAAATTAACAACCATCTCATTGTTACCACACTAGGGCTAAGTTCTTATTTCTCTAGATCTTTAACTATATTAACAATGGTTTCTATAACACAACCTTAGCACATTAAAAGCAAAAACACAGCAAGCAAAACACAGCAAGCAAAAACACAGCAAGCAAATCACAGCAAGCAAATCTCAACCCAATAGCCACCTATAGAATAATTTTTCTTATGTTTTCTAATAGGACTCCTTTACCCCTTAAAAAGGCTCTATATCCGTTAGGGCTTTTATATAATCAGGTTCTTTATGCTATTTTATGATTAGGATATTATAAGCAATCATGCATATTAGTACCAAGGGCATAAATGCATTTGGCTAACAAACTACCAGCAAAGGAGTTTAAATTAAAACACTCCTTTCACCCTGAATAATCTCATAAAATACCACCACCTGGGAAACTTATTGATTAAAGTTCTAAATTGATTCTTATTTGGGAAGAGATCAGGGAAGGCCTTTCTGCCTATGTCACAGAAATTAGGGAGTAGTCCATTGAGGCAGGCATCAGAAAGACAGATATCATCTTTAAGGTGAGTGCCGGGGGCAGCTTTTCGAAATCCCTGAAAACCTGATCTGCCTTGCCTGTCAGGCTTTCTCCTCGTGACCTTGTCATGGGTGGGATCTCTTGAGCTGGCCTTTTCAAAACCCCTGAAAACCTGATCCGCCTTGCCCGTCAGGTTTTCTCCCTTATGGCTTTGTCATGGGTAGGGTCTCGTGTGTTGGCTCCTGGCACAAGGCTGCCCTCCAGACAGGGAAGCAGGCTCTGTCCACACATGTGCCCTGTTCTGTGGCCCTCCCACACCGTAGGAATCAGCTCCTTATATTTACAGGCCTCCCTTTGCTAGGGGAGCTTCTCTCTTAAAAATGAAATTTTCTAATTTGACTCAAGGGCATTTATTCATATCACTGAAGAAAATTAAGTAAGTGCTTCAAAAAAGCAATCCCTCTTTCAACTCCTGCCTCTTTCTCTCTCTCTTTCCCTCCTTCCCTCTCTCTCAGTCTCTACCCTCGCGTATATAGAGAACTGATGAGGTTTGCAGTGCAGGCAGGGTGGCAAAGGCTAACAGAGGCTTTCTGTGACTTTTGTGTAGAAACTCAGTTCAGTTGCTCAGTCATGTCCGACTCTTTGTGACCCCATGAATCGCAGCACGCCAGGCCTCCCTGTCTATCACCAACTCCCAGAGTTTACTCAAACTCAAGTTCAATGAGTCAGTGATGCTATCCAGCCATCTCATCCTCTGTCATCCCTTTCTCCTCCTGCCCCCAATTCCTCCCAGCATCAGGATCTTTTCCAATGAGTCAACTCTTCGCATGAGGTGGTCAAAGTATTGGAGTTTCAGCTTCAGCATCAGTCCTTCCAATGAACACCCAGGACTGATCTCCTTTAGGATGGACTGGTTGGATCTCCTTGCAGTCCAAGGGACTCTCAAGAGTCTTCTCTAATACCACAGTTCAAAAGCATCAATTTTTCGGCACTCAGCTTTCTTCACAGTCCAACTCTCACATCCATACATGACCACTGGAAAAACCATAGCCTTTGACCAGACGGACCTTTGTTGGCAAAGTAATGTCTCTGCTTTTTAATATGCTATCTAGGTTGGTCATAACTTTCCTTCCAAGGAGTAAGCGTCTTTTAATTTCATGGCTGCAATCACCATCTGCAGTGATTTTGGAGCCCCCCAAAAAAGTCAGCCACTGTTTCCCCATCTATTTCCCATGAAGTGATGGGACCAGATGCCATGATCTTAGTTTTCTGAATGTTGTGCTTTAGGCCAACTTTTTCACTCTCCTCTTTCACTTTCATCAAGAGGCTTTTTAGTTTCTCTTCACTGTCTGCCATAAGGGTGGTGTCATCTGCATATCCGAGGTTATTGATATTTCTCCCACTCGGAGGCCCCTAAATAAAAACAAACATGACTGGCCTGGTCTGTTTTGTGTAGATTTAAAAGAAACCAGTAGACCTAAAGCCACTTTTCTTCAGCACTTCCTCTCCATGAACCTGCTTCAAGGGTCACTTGTCTTGGTCTTTTGTTTTTCAGGGATTGACCCAGACTTTACCAACATGTTTTTCATCCCTAAAGAAGGCCACACACACTCGTGTGACACCTCACAAGCCTGCTGGGCAGCCGGAACCAGGCACACAGCCTTCCCGTTGTCCAAAGCTACAGGAAAAGCAAGCTTGCGTGCCTTTGTGCGGGGGGGAACAGCCACTGCTGGTAAGCCCACTGGTGGCAGCAAAGCTCAAGGGGAGGGGTCCCCATGGACCTGGAGGGGCTGGCGGGTGGTGGCATCTGAGGAGGACAAATGTGGGCAACTCACACTCATTTGTTGTCTACGAAGTGGGCTGGGCACTCTGGTGTTTATTCCCTCATTCCCCCATGTCTGGTAAGTGGGCTTCTCCAATGGCTCAGCTGGTAAAGAATCCAGCTGCAATGCAGGAGACACAGGTGATGCAGGTTTGATCCCTGAGTCAGGAAGACCCCCCGGAGGAGGAAAATGGCAACCCACTCCAGTCTTCTTGCCAGGAGAATCCCATGGACAGAGGAGCCTGGTGGGCTAATCCATGGGTTCACAGAGAATTGGACACAAGTGAGTGACTGAATGTGCATATGCTCACTGGTAAGGTGAGAAACAAGGATGAAAATCAGTCAGTGTGACCCTAAGTTTCCCTCTGCCCCAGGTTGTATCCCTTGGTCTAGCCCCCCGACCTCTGGTACAGGGAGGGGGAGGGGCATCTCCAGAATCCAACCCAGCAGGAGCTATTTTTGCAGCACTGGAGTCAGTCTTTTTATTTATTTGTTTGGCTCTGCGAGGTCTTAGTTGTGGCATGTGGGATCTTTAGTTGTGGCATGAGGGACCTAGTTCCCTAACCAGAGATTGAACCCAGGCTCCTGGACTGGGAGTGTAATCTTTACCACTGGGACACCAGGGCTGTCCCTGGATTCAGTCTTGAGGTGAAAACAAGAGCAGTGGGGAATTGGGCTCTGACCTTAAGGCTGTCCTCAGTTGGTTTTTGAATCAAGACACATACATGGAATAAATACAGGAAACACAAAGCATAGGTTCTAAAACGCTTTTTATACAGAAAATTTGAAGTTTCAAAAAATAGGTTTGTTTTTGTTGTTGTTCAGTTACTAAGTCATGTCTGACTCTTTGTGTCCTCATGGACTGCAGCACGCCAGGCTCCCCTCTCCTCCCCTGTCACCTGGAGCTTGCTCAAACTCATGTCCATCGAGTTGATGATGCCATCCAACCATCTCATCCTCTGTTGCCCCCTTCTCCTCCTGCCTTCCATCTTTCCTGGCATCAGGGTCTGTTCTAAGGAGGTAGAACAGTGTTATCGTCACCCGTGTAACTGTCTTCCAGGCTCAATAATCATCACCATCTTGTCCATCTCATTTCATCCACCCCTCTCCTTTCAAATTGTCTGAGACCTTTTTTTGTTGGGATCCTTTAAAGGGAACTCTGGACACCATGCCTTTTCACCAGCAGGGCAGTTTTCATGCTGCAGATGTCACCTTGAGCTGGGAATGCTGAAAACTGCTTGTGTGCTTGGTTAGGGGAAATTGTATTTTCACTTTGGCGGAAGAAATGACCAAAGCTCAGTGGCCTCAGGGTAGACTCTGACAAGCTCTGTTTTGGTGGGGGAGCTTTTGGCAAGGACTTGTTCTGGGCCTGGTGGTGGTGGTAGTTTAGTTGCCAAGTCGTGTCTGACTTTTTTGCAACCCCTCATAGAGTTGGACACTATTGAGTGACTAAGCACACACACACATGAATTGTAGCCCACCAGACTCCTCTGTCTGGATTTGGATTTCCCAGGCAAGAATACTGGAGTGGGTTGACATTTTCTTCTCCAGGGGATCTTCCTGGCCAAGGGACTGAACATGGATCTCCTGCATTGCAGGCAGATTCTTTACTGGCTGAGCCACCAGGGAAGCCCAAAAGTGCTCGGAGAAAGCACTTGTCCGTGGGTGGGCTTGGACTCATCCCAAAGATGCCTTAGCTGTGCCCCCTTTCCCTGTTTCCCTCTAGAAGTACAGTGGAAGAGTTCACTCCAGTGTATTTCTGAGATGAACAGGCTATTTTCTGAAAAAACCAGTGTGTCCAAATCAGGCTGGGCCCCGGCCACTGATGTGCTGCTGGATCTGGACACCGTCAGAGAACTGTCCTCTGGGGTCAGCAGGTACCGCGACTTCATCCGCCAGCTGCCCATCCACCTCTCCAAGTATATTCTAAGTATGCGGGGCTTGTTGGGGGGGTTTCTCAAGCACCCCCTCTCCCTCACTGTGGCCCAGGTTGGAGGTTCCCAGGCCCACCTCTTGTTTTTCCAGGTTTCCTGGATAGGAGCACCTTGAACAGGTGTAGCTTTGTGAGCCAGCACTGGGCGGCGCTGGCACAGCAGGTCAAGACCGACCTGTCCATGCACTCCTTCATCCAGCGCCAGATCGCCTTCCTGCAGGTACGGCCTGTCTGGGAGGGACAGGTCAGACCAGCCTCCTTTCTGCCAAGCCTTCCCGTCTGTGGTGGCTCCCGAGCTGGCCTCCAGCTCCACGTGGGCTGCTTCCTCATTGCCTTCATGTCCAGACTCTCGGTCACCACTGACTCTCTAGTGGGAAGCACCCTGTCTAGAAACCCCGCAGGCAGAGAGAGGCAGAGCCTTCCCCACGCCCCATGGAGCTGGGAGCTTTCCCCAGGAAGCCTTACCAGAGCTTGTGCCATAAGAGAGCCTCACGTACACAGATGTTTACAAGGCCACAAAGTGTATTTTTAGGTAATGCTGCACTATTCCCTGGATAGTAACCACCTTTGGCATTTACAGTTCTGTCTCTTGCCTGAAGCCTGACCCTAAATCAGGGGTTCCTGGTAGTTTGGTTTTTTCCCCAGCAGAGGGAGGGGACAGGAGACAGACGAGGAGGCCTTGAGGCAGGCCACATGCTGGAGGCTGGAGACCACCCACCGTTCTTTTTTTTAAAATTAATCAATTTATTTTATTGGGAGGCTAATTACTTTACAATATTGTAGCGGTTTTCCCCATACATTGACATGAATCAGCCATGCCACCCACCATTCTTGCTGGTCCTCCCTGGACGTTTGATGTCATTATCCTCCTCGAACCAGTCTGCCCACACCAGTGGCCCAACTCTCCAGGCCCATGCCTTCCCAGGCCAGAGCTTATCCGTCTTTCAGATCCTGCCAAGCACTAGATTTTAGTTTTTTCTTGGAGTGTAAGAACAAAGAATAACTGTTTTCTGTTATTTCCCCCAGGGGTCCTACACCAGGGGAATAGACCCTAATTATGCCAACAAGGTTATTATCCCAGTTCCGAAAATGACGGATGACGGGAAGCGCCTACGTGTGAAAAATCAGAAGTGGAAACTGAGAACAAAGGTGGGTTCTGATGGCATCTGGGGTAAGTGACTGTAGGGCGTCCTTTCTTACTGGCCACTGAAGGCCGAAGTCCAAGCTTGGACCTCACGTAAGGATGTCAGACATCAGAGGGTACAGGATAGAGCATATTATGGATGTGGGGCATGGAGGATATGGGATAGAGCATATGGATGTGGGGTATGGGAGGTGACGTACCCTAAGAGAGAGGCCAGAGTCCTGTGCTATGTGTCTGTAGGCAAGTGATTTCCTCTCCTTAAGCCTTGTATTCCTCATCTGTTAAGTGAGGACTCATTTGGGTGTCTTCTTGAAGTTCTTCCTGACTGCGGCTCCCACGCCAGGTCCTATGTCCATGAAGCAAGCATCTAGTGGGCAGCTCAGAGCCAGGAGCAAAGTCAGGATCACTGGGTGTCCCCACCGGCCTGTCCCTGCGTTTCATGGCTGCAGAGGTCTGTGGCTGGGGATGGGGAAGGACGTGGGGTCAGGGCCTCTCTGAGGCTACCCTCTCTGAGGCTCAGCTGTCTCATCTGTGAAATGATGAGAATACTTGCGGGGGGGGGGGGGCGGCAGGTGACATGCTGTGTGACGCAGCTGTGAGGAGGTGAGGGTTGCTGATGTGTGAAGACCTCGACATACCAGGCACAGAGCGTGCAGCAATGACTTCACTTGTGCCTCGAGTTCCCACAAGTATGCTCTGTACTTTCACATGTACACAACATGAACATGAATCCCCCGGGTTCCATGAAATGGTCAGTCAAGGGGCACCAGTGACTTTATTTTGCATGCATCGTGGTCCTGAGCTCAGTTTAAAAAAGTTGTGTTATCAGCAGCACCGGATGTTCACAGAATCAGAGGTGGAAGAGGAATCAGGACCCTCAACTCAGTATTTTTGCACTCAGGGGTTCCTTTTCTCACTGGTCGGCCCCCTCCCCATCACCACGTAGTGGTTGCCATGGCCTGAAGAGGAGGAGGCCATGGACCCCTGCACCCTTTCCAGGGGGGAATCCCAGGGTGCGTGTCTGGGGCCCTGGGTCAGGTTGCCCCTGTCCTTTGACTGTGGGTGTTCCCTTGTTAGAATGACTACAACCTGTGGACTGCGTACCAGAACCAGGAGACTCAGCAGGTGCAGATGGAGGAGAGGAATGTCTTCTGTGGCTCATACAACATCCGCATCCTCTCTGACATGTAGGTACTAGGCTCAGAATCTAGGGCCCAGGGCCCCTGGACTACCCACGCAAGCATCTGAGGATTCCCATGACCCTCGCTCACTGGAAAAGCAATCCTTCTTTACCTGAAACTCCAGCCCCAAACCCATCTGGAGACTTGGTGCTTGATTTTTGCACCATTCTCAGTAGAGGGTGGGCTTTCCTGGTGGCTAAATGGTAAAAGAATCTGCCTGTCAATGCAGGGGACTGGTTTCGGTTCCTGGGTGGAAAAGACCCCCTGGGGGAGAAACTGGCAACCCACTCCAGCATCCATGCCTGGGAAATCCCATGGACAGAGGAGCCTGGCAGGCTACAGTCCATGGGGTTGCAAAAGAGTTGGACATGACTTAGTAACTAAACAACAACAAACAGTAGCGGGTGGAGGACACTCTGCCCTTACAAATTTTGGGTACACTGACCAGCAACCTTTTGCACAATTCACATGCATGAAATATTTTAAAACTATCTTTACTGTTTAATTCTTATTTTAGAAGTAATATATCCTCATTGGAAAAAATTTCCACTAAATGCCAGAAAATGTATAGAGAAAAAGCAATCCCTTCTATAATCTCGTCATGTAGAGATAACTACCATTAATTTTGATGTCTATCATAGAATTTTTTCTTGGCATGTATAAATACGTATTTTAAATAGAAATGGGGCTATTCTATACATATTTTGATAACCCACTCTAGCAAAGTACTGTGTCTTTTCATGTTAAATATTAAAATGGTATTTAAGGTAACTATGTAGTGTGACATCATTTGAATATGCCAGAAGAAGATCCTTTCATAATGTCAACTTCCTGACATATTTTAGATCTAGAACTTCACTTTTTATTAAAAAAGTTTTGTGAAGGACATCTTTTATTCTGTTTTTGGTTGTGAACCTTACTAACAAACTGCATCTTGACCAGTCAAATAGGGGGAGGACAGAACAGATGGGAAAATGCAAAGATGAGTGTTTATGAATAGTATGGTGATATGTGCTCTTTAGCAGAGAAAATGACAGGTTGAACTCTAGATATCGCAAATGGAATGAGGGCAAAATTGTCAGGAATTGCTCCTCTATTTAGAGTGACTATCCATCCCTGTTTATCCAAACAACCCTGCTTTATTGTGTGGTCCTCGAGTAATTAATAATAGTGTCCCCTTTCATGATAAAAAAATATCAGTTTGGACAATAAATTTTTTGGTCATCCTGCTCATATTTTATCTATTTGCTAATAATCTTGTGATTGGAAAATTAATTCAACTCACCCTATTTTGTTGGATTTCATACTGATTGAGGACAGGGTCCATCCATATCTTACTCATCTTTGTGTTTCCCATGAGCACCTATTAGCACAAGACTTTGCCCCTAATGTAGTATGCTCATGGGATATTGGTTAAGGAAAACAACAATGACAGTAGTGGGATATGCAGTCAGTATAGGGCTTCTCAACTGTGTTCCTCTGACGTTTTCTGTGAAAAAAGGTTTCCATGGTCAAATAAAGCAGAAAATGCTGCATACTCTGTTCTCTGTCCTGGGGATTTATTATACATTAGCAGAAATTGTTAAAATAATTGTGCCTTTTGTGTTTAGGTTTTAAATCTGCTTGAAATGCATTTTTATTACAGTGTGAGGTAGGGATCCATCAGGGCTTATTAACATTAGGCCTTGCCTTCTGCTACATCCCTTGCTGGATGGATTTTCCATGATGGCATTGCTATAGGCAAAAGGCACTGTACTAAGTAGTTCCATGGTTCTCTTCTCTCATGGTGCATCTTTTTCCTGGCAACTCAGGTGGGACCGAAATAGAATCATCCACTATTCTGGAGGTGATTTGTTAGCCGTGTCATCCAATAGAAAGATCCAGCTTCTGGACATCATACGTATAAAGGAGATACCCATCAGGTTTCGAGGCCATGCTGGGAGTGTCCGGGCCCTCTTCTTGTGTGAAGAAGAGAACTTTCTCCTGAGTGGGAGTTATGACCTGAGTATCAGGTAAGTGGTCCAAGAAAGTTGTGGTCCTCAACTTGCCCAGGCCTAAACACAGCTTGTGGAAAAAGCACGTGTGCTTTTACGTTTTTCTGTATTTATGCAAAAGTTATCCTAAATGATGCTGACTTCTAGAATAACCCACATTTTTTTTGGCAAGATAAAAACCAAAAATTTGTATATTGTTTAAACTTTGAGTGAGATAGATTTATAGCAATTATTAGATCTATTTTCTAGCTGAAGTTTGCGAATCAGAAAGTATTTTCTTTAGTATTCTTAGATGAAAGCATAATTTATATTTCTTTTTATGGATTCCTTCAGGGGAAAGTAGTTTTTCTGTGGGTGTTAAACCTGGTATGGAAGCCAAATAGTGATAAAAGTATATATATACACAAATATTTTTAAACAATATAATAAATACTCATGTGCTCGTTACTCAGGTTAAGAAGTAGGGCATTGCCATTCCCCAAATCTTATTATGTGCCTTTCTCTTATTTTTTCTTTCTTCCTCCCAATCAGTATAAATTTTATACTTAAATTTTTTTTATAGTTTTGCTACCTATTTAGGTATCTCCAGATATATTCACTACCTTTGTCCTTTCTTGAACTTAACATAAATGTAGTTGTGTTTTAAAAATTCATGTGTACTTGATTCAAGCACTAATTTTTTTTTTTTTGATTCAAGCACTAATTTTGAGATTCATCTTTATGATATAGATAGCAGTGATGAACTTATTTTCACTGAGATATAGTATTTTATTGGATGAATACATCATCATAACTCATTTGTTTACTCTTCGGTTGGTGGATATTTGCATTGTTGTTAGCTCTTTATTCTTTCAAAGATTACTGCTGTAGACATTCCTGTATGTATTTTCTGGTACCCGTGTGTATGAGTTAAAAAAAATTTTTTTTTAAAATTTTTTATTGAGGTATATTGACATACCTATTGACATACATATATTTTATTTTGGTATAGTGAGGTATATATTGACATACAATATATTAGGTGTACAGTATAATGACTTGATATATGCATATATTGCAAAATGATGACCCCAGTGAATTTAGTTATATCCATCACTGCATATAGTGACATTTTTTTTTCTTGTGATGAGAACTTTCAAGATCTACTTTCAGCAACTTTCAAAAATACAACACAGTGTTGTTGGCTTGCTTTTCTATTCTTGCATCAAAACTACCTTTTTAAAAAAGACAATTTTTATAGAGCAGTTTCAGAATCACAGCAAAATTGACAGGAAGACACAAAGTTTTCCAATATACCCTCTGCACCCGCACATGAATATATTCACTTGTCCTCAAGATTCCCCATCAGAGTGGTACATGTGTCACAACTGATGACCCTGCTTTGACACATCATAATCTGTGCTTTCCTGATGGCTCAGTGGGTAAAGAATCCTCCTGCAGTGCAGGAGATACAGGAGATGCGAGTTTGGTCCCTGGCTTGGAAAGATCCCCTGGAGGAGGAAATGACAACCCACTCCAGTATTCTTGCCTGGAGAATCCCTTGGTCAGAGGAGCCTGGTGGGCTACAGTCCATGGGGTCACAAAGAGTTAGGACACAACTGAGTGACTGAGTATGCATGCAATTACCTAAAGTCTACAGTTTACCTTAGGGTTCACACTTGGTGGTGTACTTTGTATGCATTTGGACAAATATATAATGACATGTATCTATCATTATAGTATCATACAAAGTATTTTCACTGCCCTAAAATCCTCTGTCCTCTGCTTATTCATGCTTCTCCCAATCCCAAACAGCCATTAATCTTTTTACTGGCTCTGTAGTTTTGCCTTTTCCAGAATGTTATATAGTTGAAATCATACAGTGTGTAGCTTTTTCAGATCTTCTTTCACTTAGTCATATTCATTTAAGGCTCCTCCATGTCTTTTCATGTCTGGATAGCTCATTTTTTTCTTACACTGAATAATATTCCACTCTCCGGATGGACCACAATTTATTTATTCCTTCATCTACTGAAGGACATCTTGGTTGCTTCTACATTTTGTCTGTTATGAGTAAGTGGCTATAAGCATCCATTTACAAGTTTTAAAAAATATTTGTTTATTTATTTGGCTATAATGGGTCTTAGTTGCAGCATGTGGGATCTAGTTCCCTGACTAGGGATTGAACCCAATCCCCCTGTATTGGGAGCATGGAGTCTTAGCCACTGGACCACTAGGGAAGTCCCCATTCCTATTTTTCTAAAAGCGTTTATCAAATACCTTTCCTGCATAAATTATGAAAACAACCTGAGCATATGGTCAACCATGCTGCTAGGAGGTAGAAATTCAAAACATGCTTTTTTTTCAGACCACTGGGACCTTGTTAAACTCAACTATGTATGCATAGCAGGCTCTGATGAACAGATAAAGGCCATGGGACCTTTAGGAACATTAGAAGGAAAAATCTGACAACGCCTCCCTGCCCAAATCAAAAGAAACATTTACTTATTGTTTATTATGTGCCAAGTCTCTTAATATATGGGATAAGTACCATTATTATCCCCAATTTACAAATGAGGAAACTGAGATAGCAGGTGATTCAGTAACTTATTTGAGATCACACAGCCAGTGAGTGATGGATATGGGAGTGGACCTCAGGCAGCCTGGCTCCAGAGCCCAGTCTCTTGACATTATACTTTGTCCTGTCACAAAGTCAGTATGAATGATGGTTGAGAGACCTCAGGCAGGTTTGTATATTAAAAAACAGTGTGACTCATACATGTTTCCCATATATCTCTTAGATATGCTTTGTGTGTGTGTGTGTGTTTAGTTGCTAGGTCATGTCTGACTCTTTGTGACCCCATGGACTGTAGCCCACCAGGTTCCTCTGTCCTTGGGATTCTCCAGGCAAGAATACTGGAGTGGGTTGCCATCCTCCTCCAGGGGATCTTCTCAACCCAGGGATGGAACCCAGGTCTCCTGCATGGCAAGTGGATTCTTTACCACAGAGTCACCTGGGAAGCCCTAGATATGCTTTAGAAATGCACATGAAATAGTCTGAATCCAAGTGGCACATGTCAATTGTTCTGTTGTTCTTGTTTGAAGATCAGCTCTACCACTGAATCAGTGTCATGGATTCTGAGCCTGGTGATTGTTCTAGGGACCCTTCCATCTGATGAAACGTGTTAGTCACTCAGTTGTGTCTGACTCTTTTCAATCCCATGGACTGCAGCCTGCCAGGCTCCTCTGTCCATGGAATTAAGCCATTCCCTTCTCCAGGGGATCTTCCTGACCCAGGGATCAAACCTGGGTCTCCCACATTGCAGGCAGATTCTTTACTATTTGAGCCACCAGGGAAGCCCAACTTGTGACAACCAAACATGTCTTCAGACATTGTCACATGTCCCCTGGGAGTGGATGTCACCCCTAGTTGACAATTTCTGCATTACTGTATTTAATATTTCATAAACCTGTGAGATAATTATTATGATCATTTCCATTGTATCAAGGAGGAAATGAAGTTTTCACCAAAGTTCAGTAGCTTTCTTAAAGTTACACATAATAGGTGCTGCAACTGGGATTCAAATCCAGGCCTTGGACTTGAGCTTAATCATGAAACTCTGATGCCTTCCAACTACCTATCAACCTAAAGGAACTCTATACTGTTGAACCCTTGGGCCCTCAGAAAGTCTCAAAAACATCTCTTTTTTGTGGTCTGATTCCTGCAGATACTGGGATCTGAAGAGTGGGGCTTGTATACGTATCTTCAATGGCCACCAGGGGACCATCACCTGCATGGATGTGTATAAGAACAAGCTCGCCTCTGGAGCAAAAGATTGCCAGGTAAAAGGTGAGAAAGAAATGCCTCAGACTCTCTAAGATGTTTCCTTAAGCCCATGGGTTGCCAGAAGACTTGTTTGCTCATTTCTAAAGGCAGTTGCTTATCCCTTCATCCATCTGTTTATGGATCCATCGATTCATTCAGTCAATGACTATTGGTTGAATGCTAGGAGCTGTGATAAGTGTAAGGAAAGCAGCATATGCCATGGCCCTTTCCACATGGCTTTCTATTTCCTCAAGAGCCTCGTGGTCTCCTAATGGAGACAGATATATAAATATATCACGGAGGGAAGAGTAAATATGTGAATGACAACAGTCGCTGTTGAGTACTGACTTTGGGACTGCGATGGGTGCTTTACATTATCTTATTTCAGTCTCATAAATGTTCTATGGGGTGGATGCAGATAAGGGATCCAAGACTCAGAGAGAAAAACAATTAGCCCTGAGTCAAAACTACTAAGTGGTTGGGTGGGGATTTGAACCTAGGGCTGTCTGGTTCTAAAACATGTACTCCAGCGAGTTTGTGGAAGTCTAAGTCACCATAGAAATAAGAGTAAAAGGGAAAGCACTGCAGGCAGGGTACTGTTTGAGTGTGGTCCTGAGGATGAGTAGTTCTACATGCAGAGGGAGCATGTAGGGCATTTCAAGCAGAAGGAACAGCTCAGGCAAATCACAGAACATGAAAGAAAATGAAGAATTGAGGGACTTTCCCTCTGCTCAGTTGGCTGAGCTGTTGTGTGTGGTGTTGGTGATCAGGCAGGTATGTTTGTTTGGGGCCAGATTATAAAGGGCCTTCTGTGTTGAAAATTGAACTTTATTCTGTAAGATGTATGAGGCTGTAAATGCATTCTAAGCTGAGAAGAGATATGATGAAATGTGTATTTGAGAAAGACTGCTCTAGTGATATTGTGGAAGAAAGATTTGGAGAGATGGCAACTCTGTGGGGACAGGGGACAAGTTAAAATACTACTCAGTCTAGAGAACCTCTGGATGTCTTCAGAATATCTGAGAATAGGCAAGTGTGAAGTTATCGGATGGATCTGAGTTTACAGGAGATGGTACATACAGAGGGTGGGGTGGGTGGGATTTCCAGAATGAGAGCAGGCAGGACTTCAGCACCAACAGGAGATGAAAAGCAAGAAAGAAGGGTGAAGGGTGAGGTCAGACTTTATAACTCAGGCCATTGGGTACACAGAAGGACCACTGATGGAAATGGGACCTTGGACGAAGAGCAGGGTAGGGGAGGGATGGAGGAGAAGATGATGGCTTGTATTTTGGACACATTGAGTGTGGCAGGCAGAAGAACAGCCAGACAAAGATGGTCCCATCCTAATCCCGGAAGCCAGTGACTGTGTCACCTTGCATGGCAAGAATGACTTTGAAGATGTACTGAAGTCAGGGATCTTAAAATGGGGGTTGGGTTATTGGTGTGGGCCCATGGGTCATCCCTTGGATCCATAAAAACAGACATTTTCTTATGTGTGACCAAAAGGAGACGTGACTGTGGATGAATGGTCAGAGAGATGGAACATTGCTGGCCTTGAAGATGGAGAAAGGGGGTCATGAGCCAAGGTGTGTGTGTGGGACCCTAGAAGGTGGAGAAAGCAAGGACATGGATTCCTTCCCCCACCCGCCTGAGACTCCCTAAAGGAGCAGAGCCCTGCTGACACCTTGATTTTAGCCTTGTGAGGTTGTGCAGTGAGATAATCCGTTTGTCATTTTCAGGCTCTAAACTGATAGTAATCTGTTACAACAGCAATGGGAAGCTAATGCATTGAGTGCGGAGTTCCCGCAGACGCCCAGGTGAGGGCAAAAAATCAATGTAGAAAAGCTTACTCACATAGTTTTGGTTAATGGTTAGAAACATGGTCTCTGGACCCAGACTCCCTGGGTTCAAATCCCAGTTCAATCTGCTCACCACCCCTGTGATCTTGAGCAGGTTACTGAACCTCTCTGGGTCTCAGTTTCCCCATCTGTACAGGAAGGAGTAATAATAGCTTTGTCTTGTAAAGATGAGTTAATGCATGGCAAGCATTTTGATTGGTGCCTGGCTCATGGCTAGCGTCGGGTGGGTGTGCAATGTGGTTAGTATTTGGTCCTGTGATACTCATTCCATTGCCTAAGGAAGAAAGTTCTTTGGGGGGGGCTTTAATGTTCTCATCACTGAATTTGTGATGCCCACTGAATTTGTGATTCTCAGTCTCTTCCTTCAAGCTAAGTTCTCCCACCACCCGTGGACTCTCATATCCACCCAACATTTACGATAAGAGAGGTGGGGGCTCCAGCACCATCTGTGTAGAAGCAGCAGTAGATCCACCCTCAGCTGTGACAATCTCTTAGAAGTAAAATCCAAAGATCAGATTCAGAAATACTTTAAAATGTAAATGGAGATAGACAGCTTTCTCTTCTTTGGGGGTGGGTAGGAGGTGAGGGTCAGGAGACAGCATCTGGGAGGAATCATGCCCTGAATACCTGCCATGATTTTCCTGAAATCTACTCTAGCGTCTTTCAGGCTTGAGGAGGAGGCTTACTGGAGATGAGTTGTCCACCTCTTAGACGAGGAGGCTAAGTTCCAGGGTCAGAGCCAAGGTCTATGCATTGCTGGATCTCCCAAGGGCTATGAGAGGGGAGCCTGGGTTGCAGGTACATGGACTATGGGTGAGAGCGTGGGGGTGCTGGACCAGGTGAAGCCTTCTGGAGTCTGACATGATGGGCTCGGCTGGTCTCAGCTTCTGCGATGGGGTATGGAGCCTCTTTGGCACCTTCTCCATGCACCCTCTTTTCTCTCTCCCCTTCCCTTTCAGAGTGGGATATAGATACAGGGAAGTGCCTAAAGACCTTCAAACACAAAGACCCCATCCTGGCCACCAGGATCAATGACACGTACATCGTGAGCAGCTGTGAGAAAGGCATGGTCAAAGTCTGGCACATGGCCATGGCCCAGCTGGTAAAGGCGAGGAGTGGGGACGTGGGGGAGGGGACTAGGGGGAAGGGCTAGGGGTGGGGACTGGGGAGCAGAGTGCTGTGGGTAAGAGACCGGAGGACACTGACAGTCCACCTCCAGGTAGCTCCCCAGACCACCCTAGGGTGGTTGAGAGGCAGTCACCAAAAGAGGGTGGTCCCGAGAAGGGGAAGGGGAAGACCCACTAAGAAGGGGCCATTCTGAGTTGGTTGAAGGTCAAGGCCCACGTGAGCCATGTAGTCATGGGTGGAGGTGGTGGAGGCTGCGTTCTGACTCCGCAAGACACATGGACTCAGCAGGGTCTTTTCACAACAGCACAGGTAAAGTACCTTTTTTTCTTCTGGAACATTTGACTCTGATTCTGACACGGGGTCTGGGAATGAGCAAACCACAGTGATCTCCTCTTGCCTCTCTTCTGAGAAGAGAATGTTGGCTGTCTAGAAAGTGATCGAATGTTTACACGCAAGAAGTGTTCTTGCCGGATGGGCGGCCCCCATCCCCGGTGGGTGGTGCTGAGATATCTTTTGTGCCAAGAACACAGGATCACAGTGAGAAGCGGCTGCCTGGCTGGTGGGCTTTTTCACCAGTGATGTTACCGTGGTCTAAGCAGCAGTTACTGGATATCAAGCTGCCTCTGGTCCTGGCGGGAGCTGACACATGAGCCTTGCCCTTCTGGCAGCGGAGGAAGGAAGACTGTGTCCCTCTCAGGCACTCCAGGAAGGCGGGGCCTGCCTGGTCACAGACCCACTGGGTACCAGGCCTCCCCCGATCTCCTTCCTCCTTAACTGGGGAGGGAGCTCTGGAGAGCAGGTTGCCTGAACCTCACCAACCTTCTTAGAGCAGACATGGAGTGGGCTCAGGCAGACTCCCAGTGTGGTAGTCACAGATTGGTGGAGTGTGGCTTTGGGATCCATCTCAAGAAGCCTCCAGCTCTGCTCCTTGAGGAGTCACTATTTGGGCTGAAGATGGGCTGAGAACAGAGGCATCTTTTCTTGCAGACGCTCAATGGCCACGAGGGGGCCGTGAAGTGTCTATACTTCGACCAGTGGCATCTCCTGTCGGGAAGCACTGATGGCCTGGTCATGGCCTGGAGCATGGTGGGAAAGTACGAACGGTGCCTCATGGCCTTCAAGCATCCAAAGTAGGTGCTCAGGACACCCTGGCTAGGTCCCTGTCCCCAACCCCAATTTTCCCATCAGAACCTAGACTTCACTCTTTAGATCAGTCCCCACTGCTCTCTGCTGACCCTCTTGCCTCTGCTCCTCACCCATTTCCACTTTCCTTTTCTTCCATCTGTTGCCCAATATAGTCACCCCCTCTCCTGCCCTCCCTTATTTCTCTTAAGAAACAACAATACACAGTATGTTTTCACTGCAGATTTTGAGAAGTTATTGAAAATTTACACTTACGGCACATGTGACAAATTTTATCTGTTACCTACCAAACTTAGGAATATTGGCGGAACTGTCCCTCAGTGATGCCAGGTCCAGTAAACTTAAATTCTTGGAATTTTGTGGTTGCGAAAGCTTAAAATGACCCAGGTGCCCAAGGTTTAAAAATAACTAATGGCTTAAAGAAGGAGCTCCCTTAAAGCCTGTGGGCTCAATTCTATTCCGGGACAGCAAATGGATTTCATTTTGCCTTTCCAATCCCAGTTTAGTGATGGTGCCTGCTTGGATCCAATTAAGAAGTACTCCGAGGTTATCTAAGCTTATTTGGAAAGGGCATTGTGGTCAATGGTTAATGGTTAATGGTTCTGCCATAATCGTGGGTTTACAGACTGCTCTATGCCACTCTTGTACTGCACGCATATTGCTTCTTCCCCTGAGCGCATTATAAGAGACGCCAGGAAGCTAAGTGCTATCCTAATTCACTGAGAGAGTGAATGGGTCTTCCAGAAGGATCTGTCAGTTATTTAATGAAATATGGTCCTAGATTTCCTTGTACCCTCACAGAAACCTCTTTTTTAAAATTAATTTTTAAATTTTTAAAAAAGGTTTTATATTGGAGTATAGTTGATTAACAATGTGATAGTTTCAGGTGCATAGCAAAGGGACTCAGCCATACATATATATGTACCCATTCTCCCCAAACTCCCTTCCCATCCAGGTTACCACATAACATTGAGCAGAGTTCCTTGTGCTATACAATAGGCCCTATTTGGTTATCCACAGGAACTTCTTGAGCAGGCAGACTGGCTCTGTGGGCAGTAGAGGGGGATATGGGCCTATATGTGTATGTTCTATATCTGGGGTGTATAACTGCATTGTTGACAGGTGGGTAGTATCAGGAAGGGCCAGTGTTCAGTGATTTAGTCAACCCTTGGGTGATTATCGATAAACCTCTCAGCATTTATCATCTGGCTTGTCCAAACTTGACCTCAAGGAGGGACTCAAACTTTGTGATGTCACATTAAAATGGTAACGCTAGGTTTTTAAAACCTTCCAAGCATGATTCAGTAGGATTTAATTTAGTTATTGGAAGATAATTGTTTCTAGCAAACTCAGCAGTGTGTTCACCATTTCATCAAGCCCATTCTACTAATACCTCAGTTATGAGACCTTCTTAAACCATTCCCACTTCCACTGAATGACAGCCCAACATACCATCCACATTGGCGCTTGATGCCTTGCACACATACAGCAAATCCATAGACAGTTATAGTACATTTGGAAGACATGGGCAGTGTTCTCATTTGTAGGGCCCTTTCTCCCACTCATCTGTAGCAGTACTGTGTATATATTGTTATATATATACAGTTGTTAATGTCTTACTCTTTGTGATCCCATGGACTGTAGCAAGTCCTGTCTTCACCTGTCCTTCACCATCTCCCAGAGTTTGTTCAAACTCATGTCCATTAAGTCGGTGATGCCATCCAATCATCTCATCTTCTGTTGTCCCCTTCACCTCCTGCCCTCAACCTTTCCCAGCCTCAGGGTCTTTTCCAGTGACTCAATTCTTTGCATCAGGTGGCCAAAGGATTGGAGCTTCAGTTTCAGCATCAGTCCTTCCAATGGATATTCAGGGTTGATTTCTTTTAGGATTGACTGGTTTGATCTTGCTGGGCAGTTTGATCTCCTTGGTGGGTAGTTTAACTGGACATAATGAAGTGCTGAGAAAGCAAATTCATGCTATTGATTTGTACAAAGAAGCCAAATTATTAATTTACTGCAAGAAATATTATTATCAAGTACACTGAACACCTGCATTCCATTAAATGTATACATTGTAAATTTATATATATTATATAATATATTTAATACATTAAATATATATATTTATATATTATATATAACATTTTAATATATATTAAGTAAATTGAATATATTTATGACTTAAAAATTAAGATAATTCACATGACATAAAATTCACCATTTCATGGTGTACAATTGAATGTTTTTTAGTATATCCATAATATTATGTAGCCATTCCCACTATCTAATTACACAATATTTCCATCAGTCAGTAGTAATGTCCTCTGTTTCATTTCTGATTTTAGTAATTTGAATTTTATCTCTTATTTTTTGGGAGCAGTCTAAGCAAAGATTTTATAATTGTTATATCTCCTTGGTAAATTCACACTTTTATCATTATTATGTAATGTTCTTTTTTTGTCTCCATTAACAATTTTGTCTAAAAGTCTATTTTGTGTGATATTTGTATAGACACTGTGGTGCTCCTTTGGCAAGGAGTATCTTTTTTTTCCCACTGTTTCACTTTCAACATATTTGTGTCTTTGAATCTACAGTGAGCCTCCTGTAGGCAGCATTTAGTTGGATCGTGTTTTTAACCATTTCTCCCAATGTCTGCCTTTTAATGGAAGAATTTAATCTATTTACATTAAGTGCAAAACAAACTTAACTCTACCATTTGGCTCTTTGTTTTTCTTTTCTTTGTTGTTGTTGTTGTTGTTCGTTTGTTTCATTTCTCAACTCTTCTACTGTGGTCTTTTTGGGTGTTGAATGGATATTTAGATATTAACAGTGTACCATTTTAATTCTGTCATCACATTTTTACTATATATTTTTGAATTACTTTATTAGTGGTTTCCCTTGGATTGCTGCAAGCCTTTGGTTATTTTCCAGAGTTCCAAATAGTTGATTCTGACAGTTTTTGCCGATTTTTTCATTGCTTTTATGAAAGGATGGAATTTTGGAGGTCCTTTGAACTCCACCATTTTCACTGACATCACCTTCTGCAGTGGTTTTTTTTTTTTTTTTTTTTGATCAAGGAGGGACAAAGAAAGAGACAAGTGACATTTCTAGGGCAGAGAGAAAATATGAAAGGAGACTGGATTATGCCATAACCATGAAAACCACTGTTGTGTGAGGTATGGGCTTAGTTTTTAAAATACCTTGATTGATTTAATCCCGACAGGAATCCTCTGAAGCAGTTCCCCTTCTCATGGAAGAGAAAACTGAAGACTGAGAGGTTATTTTCTCAAGTTTATACAGTCAGTAAGAGGTCCGATCAGGTTTTGATCCCAGATTTTCTGATCCCAAAGTCTGTACTTTAAATCACCAGGCTATAATGGTATATAGGCTGACCCACCAAATGTCACAGGAACCCACGAGAAGTGTAGGCTCAGCTCAGCAAGATCCAAAGAGACACACAAGGAGGCAAACCCTTCAATCACAAGGCATCTCTCCCAGTGCTGGATTCGCCATAGGTGGACTGAGGTGCACTTAGGGCACCAATAAAGTTATTGCATTTTCATCTCGGGAAAAAATGAGAACTTTGTTGAACTTTCTTACATGTATTTTATACCTTAGATTTATTATCTGTCTATCCATCTGTTCATGTATTCATCACTTGATACCTCAAGCCACATTGGGTTCTTTCCTGTTCTTTGAATGTCTTCTGTGTTTCAAAGTCTTTGTTATTTTTGTTTTGCTAGTTGTTGGAGCCTTGAAAAGTCTCAGTATGACTCTGGTACCTTGGTCACCTTGGAATCTGACCAAGTCCAGATGATATGTGGTGAATGTCATTCTTTTATTTATTTTTTAACTTTTTATTTTATATTGAAGCATAAGGGTCAGACATGACTTAGCAACTAAACAACAACAAAAACATAGCTGATTAGCAATGTTGAGATGGTTTCAGGTGCACAACAGAGCAACTCAGTTGTATATAGAGAACGTGTATACATGTGTTCTCCCCCCAAACTCCCCTCCCACCCAGGCTGCCACATAACATTAAGCAAAGCTCCCTGTGCTATACAGTAGGTCCTTGTTGGTTATCCATTTAAAATAGAGCAGTGTGTACTTGCCCATCCCAACTCCCTATGTTGGATATCATAGTTTTAACATACCTTAGCAATGATCATACACTGAAACATGAGCCAACATTCACTTTTGTCATATTTATTGAGGACCCACTATGGGACTGGGCCATATGCTGGGTGCTGGGCGTGCAAAGGTGAATAAGACAAGTGTTGTACCCAAGAGGATCTGACAATATACTGGAAGTCTATGTATATGAGTGGGGTGAGAGGACCAGTGGAGATGAGAGATGGCTTTATGGAGAAAGTAACATATGAATGTGGCCATGGATGGACTTGGATGGGTGGAGGTGGCAGAGATTGATGGACCTGCTTTGCACACGAGGTCTAAGAAATTGGTGACATCAAGTTCCATTTTTCAGTAGCATTAATAGCAGTGGGGTAATGGCACTTCTCAGATCTGAATACTCCACTTATCTGGAGCCCAGCTAGGACCCAACTGTTGTCAGGGGGATTTCGTTAGAGGCATTTATCTAAATCTTCTCCCGATCCCCTCCTCTTCTCCTGCTGGTAATCACAAAAGAGAGCTCAAAAATCTCAGCTGCTGGGTACAGTTTTCCTATGGGATGTTTCACTGAAAGAATGAAAGCCACTAATTTAAGGACCAAGAGAACCTGCTCAAATACCAGGTTTTTGCTTATTATAAAGATAACCATTTTCCCGTCTGTTTTTTCTTTATTTATATAATAATGCTACTTTTTAAAAGATTCAAAACGTCAAATAATTCTGAGCATGACATTTGTAGACATCTGATAGCTAGAAATCAAATTGTAAGAGAGAAGCACAGTCATCTATATATCTGACCAAAAAAAAAAAAAAATCTTGACATAAGCCCTTTTGTTTTTCTGCTTTGTGGTGCTGTGACCAAGTTGTAGGAACAGTAACTGCAGAGTGAGGGGAGAGAGTACAGTTGTGTCTTGAGGGTTAATGGTTTACATCCAGAATCACAAAATGATGGCAAACATCACTTCAAGGACAGTCATGAGCACCCCCCTTCCAACCACACACCAAACTCCCTAACTGCAGACACATCCGAGTGGTTCGCTGGAAGGTGGGTACTGCCCGTCACTCTGTTCCCTTCCAGGGAGGTTCTCCACGTGGCCCTTCTCTTCCTCCGGGTCATCAGTGCTTGTGCCGATGGCAAGATCCGCATTTACAATTTCCTAAACGGGAACTGTCTGAAGGTGATGAAAGCCAATGGCAGAGGTGATCCTGTGCTGTCCTTCTTTATTCAGGGCAACAGGTGGGTGGTCGGTGTGGCGGTCAGGGTCCTGAGTGAGTCTGTTTAGATGGTTTCTTTTTCCCTCCTCTGGGACACTGGCCCTGGATTTGCTGGCAGCAGGAGAGCACAGGTTGTGCTCACTTGTAGTTTGGGTCGCGGTGGATGATGGGCTCAGGGGCTCATTTGTTCCCAGGGTCAGATCTGATCATGTGATGGGCATGATACAGCTCTGCCGCAGGGACCTGGTTCTGCCAACAGGCAGCCTCCACCTGCCCCCTGATCCCGTGTCCAGCCTGAGTGCTCCTCAGCTCCCTGTGTCTCGTTTCTGATGCAAAGAGACTTGCAGGAGGGTTGGGATGGCATTGGCAGGTGGCCCATGTCCAGTGGGGCAGAACTGAGCAGAGGTGTGTGTAGGTGTGCTCGAGGTGTGTGCTCAAGAGGTGTGTGCTCAGTCGCTTAGTCATGTCTTATTCTTTGTGACCCCATGAACTGTAGCCTGCCAGGCTCCTCTGTCCATGGGATTTTCCAGGCAAGAATACTAGAGTAGGTAGCTCTTCCCTTCTCCAGGGAGCAGAGGAGTTTACAGAAACAGAACCATGGTAGCACTAATTGAATATAGCACTGTGTTGTTATATGCTAGGTTCACATGATATTATGTAAAAATACCCAACTAGACTTTTAAATTCTAGCACAGGCTCACTTGAGACATCACCTAGTTGCTCTGGACTATTTTGCCTTCCTTCTGCGTAATAAGGCTCAATAAATGAATACTCTTCCAGTCATGAAGTCAGAAAACCATAAAGAGAGGTCACCTCTGACCTTCTTCTCATTTGTGACATCCAAAGAGAGACGTCAGCTTGAGTAAAAATGAGTCTGAAAGATTTCTAACTGGGATGGTTCCCTGATTCCATTCCAGCGTATCCTACCATAACCAGTCACTTGTATGGAGAGTTTATGCTGACTGTGACAGTCTTAAAATTACAGCCTTTCAGAGCAGAAAGGAGCCTGCACACAGCATTTCCCTCTCTTGTTTACAGTTATAGGCGACCTAGGAGCCAGGGTTGGGGAGTAGCGCCCTGTGAGTGCTGCGAACCCCAGGAACAGTGGGTGGGAGGTAATGTTGGGGGTCCTGGGTTCAGGGGGGATTAGGGAATATGGAAACCCTCCTGCTTTCCAAATACAAATGTCCTGTCTGGACATAGAGTGTGCAGAGAGATCCTGGAGTGATGGAGTGAAGGTCGGGGTGGAAGGTCAGCGAGGGCTTGAAGACCTCCCCCATTAGAGAGCTTTCTCATCCCATCATGACAATAGACATGCGGCATTTGGATGCTGTGCTTAAAAAAGGAGTGAACTTCCAGACATCTGTGTGCAGAGTAGCTAAGCTTTCTGCCTCGGGTACCTAGGTCCTTAGCACTTACTCCAGGAAGAGAAATTCACTTAAAAATGTTTTAACTTGAGAAGTGAAGTAATCAGGACATGTGTGCTTTGCTCACAACTCATTTTTAAAGAAAACCGCTACAGAGCTAATGAGTTCTGCTGCACGGCCTGCTGCCTTTCTCCGCTCTAGACCCTGCAACAACCTACACCACCTTGTTTGTGTGGTCATTTCCCCAGCACTGATCTCTTGGTGCAGGATCCAATGGGACAGTAGTCCTAATGCATGTTTGGGAGCTGGGGCAATGGCAGCCTCCACGTTCCTTTTAAGGGTGTGTGGGATCTTAGCTCCCTGACCAGTGATTGGACCCGCTCCCCATCACTGGGGGGTGGAGTCTTAACCACTGGACTACCAGGGAAGTCCCCTTTTGTGGGCAGTCATGTTGCTTTGGTTCCAGGATGGTGATCAACACGGAGAGCAACATCCTCCTCTTCCAGTTTGAGAATATCAAGTGGCAGTACTCAGTGGAGCGAACCAAACAAAAGAAGAAGGACAGAGAGGAGGACAGGGAAGAAAACAGCTTTGCAGAAGTCCTCTCCAAGTCTAGCACCCAGGTCTACAGTCCAAGGGATTCTGTGTCCAGCAAGCAGACAGCCCAGGAGTCCCTATTAAGCAAACCTCCCAGGTCCCGCATCTTCCTGAGGGCATCCAGATTACCTACAGGTGAGACAGCTGAATCCAGGCAGCCTCTGTGGTATCCTTTGGAGCAGGCAAGGGGCTGCCAGGACCAGCTTCTTTGTGGGATATTTTGGCCAGTGGTTTCTTAATGATGTACATCCTAGTTCTTTAGGGCAGGTGGGAACCGTTCTCTTTGTTATGACAATCTAACAGGCAGCTCAAGGGAAGCTGCTTATTTTCAAGGCCTAATTTCCAAATGTATTAGACTCTCTCTACAGGAGGTGACACTAGCCCTTCATACTTGCCATTTAAATAAGAAACAAGCTACCAACACCCTCCTCCATGCCCTTGATCCAAACACACGTTGCTGTTATGTTAGTTGCTCTGTCGTGTCCCACCCCATGGACTGTAGACTGCCAGGCTCCTCTGTCCTTGGGATTCCCTAGGCAAGAATACTGGAGTGGGTTGGCATTCCCTTCTCCAGGGGATCTTCCCAACCCAGGGATTAACCCTGCATCTCTAGTGTGTCCTGCTTGGCAGGTGGATTCTTTACCACTGAGCCATCTGGGAAGCCACTTTCCAAACATATAGTTCATGATTCACTTTCCAAATATATAGTACATGATTATTTCCGTAGGACAGAGACGAGGTATATTGCGCTCTTCTCTCTAGACCTCTGGTCGATAACATGCGTACCTGGAAAATACTAGATCAATAGATCACCTCCAAGCATATTATACCACAAATGATCAGCTAGGACAGAGCACTAGAAATTTCGGATAACACTTAAAGCTTGATAATCAGTAGGAAATCAGGTTGGCGGGGGCAGTCAGCAGGTGACCTAGATGGACCTTTGGTTCCAGGTGACTGCCTAGCTTCAAGGAACAAGAAACATCAAACAATAAAGTGATAATTTGTGTGAAGATCAGTTGAATTATCAGCTATGCCCCCAGTAGTCATCCTTGATTGAATCACAGAATTACTACAGTTTCCTCCTCAATCTTAATTTAGGCGTGTTAATGGAGACACCTCCAAGTCCAGGAAAGCCAAAGTCACCCTGGAAAGATGGCAGGAAGAGACCCGGTTCTCAGGAAGCAAACAGCATGGGTGCCGAGCAGGAGAATTTGGAAGCAAAACCCGTTGTCGCCGGAGATCAGAAGACGGGTGATCCTTTATTCTGAATCAGTGTGACAGGATTCAATCCCTCTTTCTCTCTCTGTTCAGTCCAGTTTTTCACCAGGCCAATAACTTTGCTTATCTTTGATTCAGACAGATAAAATGCCCAGCTTCTCCTAAGAGTGACTGGTATTGGTTTAGTGACTGTCTTCCCCTAATCGTCCCCTACTAACTTGAGGCCACACAGAAAAGTGTGAAAGTGTTTAGTCACTCAGTCGTGTCAGATTCTCTGCCACTCCATGGCCGTAGCCTGCCAGGCTCCTCTGTCCATGTGATTTCCTGGCAAGAATACTGGAGTGTGTTGCCATTTCATTCTTCAAGGGATCTTCCCCACCCAGGGATCAAACCTGCTTCTCCTGCATTGGCAGGCAGATTCTTTACCACTGAGCCACCAGTGTGCTAGAATGAATCTCTTGTCCTTATCAGTGGCTTTTGGACCTGTTATCATTCAAAACATTTTGGGATCTCCTGTTCAGGAGTTGCTTTTTGGCCACGTGATAGTTTCCATTTTGCAGTGGAGACATATTTTTTGAAGGCAGTTTTGATTCTAAGAAACATCCAAAGACCTTTTGGAATCAAATTTGATTATAATAAAGTGGAGATCAAGCTTTGCTATACAACTTTTATTTAAAAATCTATGTATGTTACTAAAAATTTATGGGCTTCCCAGGTGGTGCTAGTGGTAAAGAACCTGCCTGCCAGTGCAGGAGATGTAAGAGACGAGAGTTCGTTCCCTGGGTCGGGAAGATCCCCTGGAGGAGGGCATGGCAACCCATTCCAGTATTCTTGCCTGGAAAATCGCATGGACAGAGGGGCCTAGTGGGCTACTGTTCATAGGGTTGCAAAGAGTTGGGCATGACTGAGCAACTAACACTTCACTAAAAAATTTATAAGGCCCATAAATGGGGTATGAAGTTCATTCCCACAGGGGAATTTCAAGAATGTGTGGAACATAACAGATGTTCCTTCTAAAATATGTATATCTAGATGTTAATGCACACTTGGACACAAATACTAGCATATCTGTTAAAAGCTCATGTTAAATATGTTGTGATTGCTCCTCTCATAAGAGGATTTTTGCTCACATGATGGTGGTGTGTCGCTGGCTGGGCAACAGTGAAATTAGTCTGCATAATAGAATGGATTTAATTTTCATGCATGAGTATTTAATGGTTCTCATGGAACACTGATTTGCTTTTCTTTTCTGTTTTTGGAAAAAGCAGATGATGTGGAGAAATTACCAAAACAAAGGTATCTGGGAATTTCGGGAGACTTGATCAGTCGCTCAAAGAAGTCCTGGAGCATTCCCATGTCGCCTGACCAGTTCCTCCTGACCGTGACCGCCCTGCAGAAAGCCCATAATTCTGGGGAGTTTGCCTATCCCCGGAGGCCCCAGGCCCAGATCATCGATGTCTGGGGACCTTCCATTCCATACCAAAGGAAGGTCCTGAGTTTGAAGGGCCAAGAGGTCCAACAAGCAGTTGACCAACTGAGATTCAGCACTCCTCCCATAGAAGTGAAGCAGACCAGTATTCCCCTCAAAATCCAGAAGCTTCGGCCCAACCTGAAGAAGTCTGTACACGGCCCCCGAGTGCAGTCCACCATCCCCCAGCCGGTGCTTATCCGCCCCAGGTTCCGTGGTGGCTTGAAAGGCGAAGACCTGGCGACCAGTTCAACTGACGGAGTGCGCAGCTTCAGCCCCTTAACCAGCATGCAGGTCATCAAGCCAAACCGCATGCTGGCTCCGCCCACGGCCCCGGCAGCCCAGGCTGCCAAGAAAGAACGGCCCCGCCTCTACTCTGCCCTCGACCCCTTACGAGTGAACACAGAGTTCATGCTGCTGACTGTGAAGGAGCAGAAAGAATATGGGGAGGCCAGGATGAAAGAGTTTCAGGCCATAAAGCCAGTTGGAGTGGTCGATCCAGAAAAGGCCAGCAGAGCTTCATGGATCAGGAAGATCAAAGGCCTGCCCATCGACAACTTCACGAAGGAGGGGAAAACCGCGGCCCCTGAACTTGGTCAAAATGTGTTTATTTGAACCAGTCTTGGGAAATTACAGGGTCTTATAATAAACAGGAAACCAAGTAGATGTTGATATTTGGCCTCTTTTGTTTTGTTTGTTTTCAACTGTTCCCTGGCAATTATCATGGGGACTCTTTATTATCTTCCTATAAGTCAAAGAACTGATACTTATCAAAGTAAGAAAACAAGAGACTAAGAGAGATTGGTTTCTGTATTCCCACTGAAAACCATTCACTGAGATGCATGGAAACCCTGTTTCATTGATGGGGGATGAAGAAGTGGTTTTTGGAAATTTAATACCACTCATTGCTACCAATTTCCTGTGTCATTTCTTTTAGCAAATGGACCAAAGGGATTATATCAGAATCGTGCACTGGAGTCCCCTGGTGTTTTCATACAGAAGCCTGATGAAGCACAGTAAGTTCAATTAAGGATCAAAAAGGAGCCCTCAAATTGTGTTTCCTCAGGGCTGACTCCTAGGGAGAAGAATTAATATGCCAGCAAATTTGGAAAACTCAGCAGTGGCCACAGGACTGGAAAAGGTCAGTTTTCATTCCAATCCCAAAGAGAGGAAATGCCAAAGAATGCTCAAACTACTGCACAACTGCACTCATCTCACACACTAGCAAAGTAATGCTCAAAATTCTCCAAGCCAGGCTTCAACAGTATGTAAACCATGAACTTCCAGATGTTCAAGCTGGTTTTAGAAAAGGCAGAGGAACCAGAGATCCAACTGCCAACATCTGTTGGCTTATCGAAAAAGCAAGAGAGTTCCAGAAAAACATCTACTGCTTTATTGACTACACCAAAGCCTTTGACTGTGTGGATCTCAACAAACTGTGGAAAATTCTTAAAGAGATAACAGACCACCTGACCTGCCTCCTGAGAAATCTGTATGCAGGTCAAGAAGCAACAGTTAGAACTAGACATGGAATAACAGACTGGTTCCAAATCTGGAAAGGAGAATGTCAAGGCTGTATATTGTGACCTTGCTTATTTAACTTATATGCAGATCTCAGTTCAGTCGCTCAGTCATGTCTGACTCTTTGCGACACCATGAACCGCAGCACACCAGGCCTCCCTGTCCATCACCAACTCCTGGAGTCCACCCAAACCCATGTCCATTGAGTTGGTGATGCCATCCAACCATCTCATCCTCTGTCTTCCCCTTCACCTCCTGCCCTCAATCTTTCCCAGCATCAGGGTCTTTTCCAATGAGTCAGCTCTTTGCATCAGGTGGCCAAAGTATTGGAGTTTCAGCTTCAACATCAGTCTTTCCAACGAACATTCAGGACTGATCTCCTTTAGGATGGACTGGTTGGATCTCCTTGCAGTCCAAGGGACTCTCAAGAGTCTTCTCCAACACCACAGTTCAAAAGCATCAATTCTTCAGTGCTCAGCTTTCTTTATAGCCCAACTCTCACATCCATACATGACCACTGGAAAAACCATAGCCTTGACTAGATGGACTTTGTTGACAAAGTAATGTCATCACCGACTCAATGGACATGAGTTTGGGTAAACTCTGGGAGTTGGTGATGGACAGGAAGGCCTGGCGAGCTGCAGTCCATGGGGTCGCCAAGAGTCCAGAACAATTGAGTGACTGAACTGAACCGAACTGACCCTTTCTACACTGATCAGCGTGTGTCGATGTTGCTATTTAAGCCTGCTGAGGGGCCAGGTAGGTAATTTAGAAGCATGCAGCCCAGCAAAGGGCCTGTGGCCCATTAGAGAGCTCAAGCCCCATCCAAAAGGGTTACCCTCCACTAGCCCAGCATGGCCGTGGGATGGAAACCATTCAAACAGTAGCAGAACAAAACAACAAAACACCAACCCCACAACCCACACACTGGGTGGGCCACCAAAATCCTGGCATGGCAGACTAGATGCACGGGACACCTGCTCCCAGCCTCCGCTTTCACCTCCAAGTGCATGAATACTAATGTTTGGCAGCCTTTCTCTCCTTGGAGAATTTTTTTTCTCCATTATTAAGATACCAGGTGTAAAGTAGCATTGGCCAATAGCCATACAAAATTGTGATTTGTATGGAAAGAATGCCCTCAATTAAGGAAACGTGCTTCTACACATTATTCCACGAGTCTTCCAAGAGCAGTTTCACACAGGCCTAGCAGATAGAACATTGTTACAATCCCAGTTTCAGAGAAGACACAAAGTCCCTGAACTCAGCTCCTTCAAGGGGCAAGACCACATCCTTAGCGGCTAAACTTAAAACAGTAATAATATCTCCTATTGAGTAGGTACCCACCTTGTAGGGACACCCTTTCATCACCTTCCCGAGGAAGGGAAGGAACACAGGGGTCAGTTAGATAATTGGTAAGTGCACATTTGTTTTTTCAATTGTTTCCACCATTTAAAGTACAAAAGCAATGCTGTATACATCATCGTAGAACACTCAAACGAAAACTATGGAATAATCACACCCCACCCCCATACCGGCCCTGAGGCCATCCACACTGATGGGAAGGACACCCTGTAAGTACAAGCAACATCTCCATGTGATAAACCATGAAGCTTTCCCGGTTAGGCTGCACGGTTAATTTCAGCTCCTGCTTGGACCAGTCGGCGAGTCCCCGCCCACTCGCTAGCCCCGCCCCACCCCGAGTCGCTCCGTCCCCACGCTCGCCCCACCCCACTCACTCCTCCCGCGAGAGCCCGGATGCGGAAGTGGGACCGGGTTTCCGCTGTTAACTTCGGCTCTTCCTGGCTGGTGGAGTGCTTTCTGCGTCGGGTCGGTCCCTCCCCGCGGCTGCGGCGCTGACGTGGCTCCCGGAAGTGGGGTTGGCGGGGAGCCGTCATGTTGCAGCAGGTAAGGGGCTGTGGGCGCTGGGAGAGGGCGGCGGCGGCTGGGCCTGCCGGGTGAGGGCCTGGGGGGGCGGCCCGGCCTGCCGGGTTTGAAGGGGGCGGTAGCGACGACGCCGAGTGTGGACGGCGAGGGGAGGGGGCCGCCGCCCTGGACGTGGAATTAGAGGAGTTGCCCCCCTCCGCCCCCCTCCCCCCGGCCTAGCAGTGAAGTTTATGTCGTCGAAGGAGCGTTGGAGGTGATGGACGCTTGGTCCACTCCCGTGACCACATCTGCCCTCAGGCCTAATTACAGCCCTTACGTTTATATCTTCCTGTTTTCGGAAAGATTACACTTTTACTCAGGTTACCGTAGGTGGTGTTTTCGTACTGAGGGGTTACTGTGGTCCAGGTACCGTCCTAGGCCCTGGGAAAGAGCTGCGAACAACGGGGAATGCTTCCTGCCTTGAATGGGAGGGTGAAAAGGACTGTGCGGGGGTGGGGGCTGGACCAGGGCCGGGGCGCGGAGACAGGATAAGTTACAAGACTAAAGGTGTTTTCACATAGTGATAACAAAGCCAGGGTGATGTGATAGCAGAGACCTGGGCTGTGAGTTCCAGGTGGCTGTGACCGTGTCTTTCCATTGTCTTCCGTGTTGACTACCTTGCTGCCTTGCATGGAGTGGGCATGGAGGACGGAATTTCGTTTTGCTTCATGAGTGTTTACTTTTCCTATCAGGACAGCAATGACGACACTGAAGATGTTTCACTGTTTGACGCGGAAGAGGAGACAACTAACCGATCGAAAAAATCCAGAATCAGGTATGAGGATAAGTTGAAGGGATGGGTTAGCCTCTGGTGCTGTTTTTCTGTTGACTGGTGCCAGCACTGGGTTTCCGGGCAGAGTGGTTGTGAGAGTGCTGGTGAAGAATGTGTACTGCCAGTTTGCTTTTCAGTCTGAGATGAGATGACATCTCACGTTTTCTCTGGGAATAATTGACATGGAATTTTACTCAGTACTGTTTCCAAATCTGCAAAGCCAATTATTTGAACACTGGTGTTTTTCATTCTGACTTTTGTACCAAGGACACACAGGTTTTTTTAGATAGTTTCTAAAGATACATTACATTTTGGGTTTATTGTGAAAATTTCAGTACTGTATCTTTTGTATCGATTAATATGAAAACATATTAATGTCAAACAAATGTCAACTCCAAACTTAGTGCTCTCTAAAGAAATTCACTTAATGAAATCAACCTCTACCTGAACCAAAAACATTACGCCAAGTGAGAGATGCCAGTGCAGAAGACCACATTTTATATGATTTCATTTATGTGGAATGTCCAGAACAGGCGAACCCACAGGGACAGAAAGTACCTTAGTGGTTACCGAGGGCTGGAGAAGGGGTGAGATTGGGGTAAATGGGGGCGTGACTGCCCACAGGTATAGGATTTCTTTTTGAGGGGGTGCATCATGAAAAAGTTCTAAAATTGTGTGATAGTTGCACAATTCTGTGAATATACCAGAAATCACTGAATTATACCCTTTAAACAGGTGAATTGTATGGCATGTGGTTATATCTCAATGATGCTGTTAATAAAACACCAACTCTGCCTGATGGGTATTTTGTCTTAATGCCTGATTTCTGAGGGCCTGGGAATTCTGAGGGCGTGGTTTTTAGACAAATGAAAATAGGAGTCAGTCCTAAGAGTATAGTGTCCCTTATTTCTCCAACCTTGGTAAGGTTTCTTGTTATGTATCTTGTGAAAGTTTATAGTCAGTGAGGTGTAAAGTCATGTTTATATAGTGTATTTTCTGTGACAGCAGGGCCTAGTCAAATAATGGGACTTAGGAAAAAAGAGAGGTACTCGGTTTGCTTCTTCCTCAAGTCACCTTTTATTTTGACAAGACTCTGCATGGTTCTGTGGCTGAAACATTTTCATCTACATCTGCAGTATCTGTCGTAAAATGTAATTGCATTTCTTTTGTTATGTTTTGGTTTTCAGACACCCAGTGGCATCATTTTTCCATTTATTCTTTCGAGTCAGTGCAATTATAGTCTATCTTCTCTGTGAATTGTTCAGCAGCAGCTTTATTGCCTGTATGGTGACAATTATCTTGTTGTTGTCATGTGACTTTTGGGCAGTCAAGGTAGGTTTGATTGTTTTTATTTTAAAACCGTTTAATATGATGAGATTGAATGACGTATAAACAGTAAAAAAAAAAAAAAAAGACACTTAGCATTTTCGATTGGGGTTAATTTATCTTTTTGTTACCTTAGGCCTCATCTCTGTAAAAGTGCCCGTTATGTCACAGTAGGTTACTACTCTACTGACTTGTCTGTATGTTATGTTAACCTGCATCAGCTCTAAAGTGAAACAAACAAAAATGCGACCAGCAGCTACAGACCACACGTACTGCTTCTGGTCCACACCATTGGTTTTGCTTCAGGGGTCACCTCTGGCTGTGCCCTGTGTGATTTCTAGATACGACCCCAGGATAGCTTGACCCCAGATAACTGAAGGAGTCCCCACCATTGTGAAGGCTCCCATGGGAGCTCCAGGACAGTGTTTCTTAGCCAGGGCCAATCCCCCCCACCCCAGTGGGCGTTTGTTGTGTGTCACCGTCCGAGGACATTTTTGGTTGTCACAGCTCGGGGTGGGGAAGTGTGCTGTTGGCATCATGGTGGAGGCCAGGGATGCTGCTGGAGTGCATAGCCGGGACAGCCCCCCATGTCAGAGAATTATCTGGTCCTGAGTGTAGATAGTGCCTGTGCTGAGGAGCCATGGCCGTATCGTAGGGGATACTGAGAAGGTAAGAAATGGCTCAGACCCAGAGGCTGTGGTGGGTGGAGCGGTAGTTGTATAGATAGAGGGGCATGTGAGGAAGTCACTGTGGTCAAATATGAAATGTAGACTCCAGGATTAGGCATATGAGTATTCACTGTAAAACTTTTTTGTGTATTTGGAAATTTTCAAATTTTGAATACAGGGGGGAAAAAAATGCAAAAACTAGTTTTGGAATTTCAGAGATGTGTTTACTGATTCAAAAACCAATAAGATGTTACAAGTCTACTCATGCCCACCAACCCAGCCATTTTAGATGTTTTGATTCTTACAGATAATCAGAAGTGGTTGGCTTGGTGGTGGCCAGTTTCTGTAGGCCACAAAATGTAGAGAATAAAGATTACAAAGATCTGTTTCATGTAGGTACTTCTTTTGTGCAGTCTTCTTTGGCTTGAATTTCTTTGAATTTCTTTTGTTGCTTTATGTCCTAAAGTGTTTACTGTATCCAGGTCATAGTTTTGTTTTGATGAATGTTTCTTTTTGTTGTTCATGTTATTTCTGCCTAGCCAGATAGAACACTACCTTTTGACTTGTAGTCAGTTCTTCCTGGTAGTTTCCAAAAATTAAATAATTAGAACCCTGTGGGTTTAGAGTTTTAGGAAATATGGCCAGATAATACATTTTCTGATGAACTCTTTAAAAAAAAAAACAAAAACCTAAGGCTAAAAGAAAGTCACTCTTTTTGTGTGGCAGGATTACTTACAGATACACAAATAATTGAGATATGAAATTAAGTCAGGAATGGGGAAACTGTTAAATGGACTGCTTACACAATACTGGGTGGCTCGCAAACAACAGGGATTTTTTTTCCACATTCTGGAGGCTGGAAATCCAGGTACAGGGTGCCAGCATGGTCAGCTTCTAGGGCCCTCCTCCAGGTTCTAGACTGCTCACCTCTCACACAGCTGAGAGCAGAGAGAGGGTAGAAACTCTCCTGCCTCTAAGGGGGACACTAATCCCATCTGCACAGGCTCCCCGCTCCCGACTTCATCTCACCCTTGTCACCTCTCTGAGGCTTTCTCCTGACACCATTACTGGGCGATGCTGTGGGCTAGACTTTCAGTACATGAATTTGGGGGAACGCATTATTCAGTCCCAAAGTAGGTCCCAGTGGCTGAAGAGTTGGGTTTAGAGACAGGGAACCAGAGAAAGGACGAGAGCTCACGAGGGGAAAGAAGGGTGATGTTTGTGGATGTGCCGACCCTGTTACCTCTGTCCTGCTGGGCCTGCCGTGGCCAATGTAGTTACTCTTTTGTCCAGGCCTCGTATATACTGGTATTAACTGGGTGTTACGGATGGAAAGATGATGATTTGTTGTTTGTGAAATGTTACACTAAGATAAGATGTTAAGGTAGATCTGTCAGTGCTATTTTTAAAATGTGTGTATATGTATTAATCTTCACCAGAATGTCACAGGTAGACTAATGGTTGGCCTGCGCTGGTGGAATCATATTGATGAAGATGGAAAAAGCCATTGGGTGTTTGAGTCCCGGAAGGTAAACAAACAGCCTTTGGTGTTTTGGTTTTCTTGCATGTCATTTAATACATTTTGTGTAGATAATATTTGAATATTTAAGGATAAATTACATATGCAGATGTAATCAACTCATAAAGAACTACCCCAGATCACTTGGCGGGGCAGTACTAAACTAGATGACCTTCTGAACTCCCTGTTTTCTCTGGCCGGCTCAGGCTGAAAATGGTGTGTCCAGGAAAGAATCATGAGAGAGGGCTTGGGCTCGGAGTGTATGCCATGTGCCCGGCTGGCCCCTTGGGGCTGCTGCTGCAGGATCTCTTCTGAGTCCCTTGGCTCTGCGGGCTGTGCCAGGGGTAACTGCCTCCAATGGCTCCCTCTTGCCCCCATGGTTCTCCTCCATTTGTGGGCAGGGAAGAAAGGATTGCAACTGCATAGAAAATCTGAGTTGATGGAAGCAGTTTGCTCTTCAGGCTTTGCCTTCAGAAGCCCTGGGGGACGCTGGTCTGTTTGGGGTTTTAACCTGCTTCTCTGTAGTGGAATCAGCTTGGGTGGCAGAGGACAACATTCTTGGAGACAGCACTGGTTAAATCTCTCACCTTCTGCTTGGAAGGGCCCTGACTGGTGCTTCTCCGAAAGCAGTGTTATGCTCGGTGAGCCCTAGACCTTTATGTTATAAAACCCGCCTGGGGAACAGCGCACCACCTTTTACATTCCTGGGTATTGCTAAGATGTCGTGGTCATTGTTAGGGTCCTGACTCCTGGACCCTGACTTGACCTTTGAGTCTCCAGGAAATCATAGCCCTGATTTCTTGAATCCTTACTATGAAGGTGTCTTTCAAGGGTTGCTTGTGAATAACCAGTGTAAGTGCAAGAGGCCTGACTAGAAGCCCAACACCCTTACTGTGTTGGGTGATGACAGACTGTCCACTTTGCCTTGAAAATGAAACATTCTCGATTTAAAACAAAGCATGTTAAGACCAGTTATAAAAATCACATCTACTGTTTGAACAGGGCAGGGAGTAGGGGTTCAAAGTTGGGACTTGGGTTGTCTGTATTAATTTATTTAAATTTGAGGGTAAGGAGTTTTTCATTAAAAATGTTTTAACTTTTTGCCAATAAATATACAGAACCTCGGTTATTAAATCTGTGTTGTTTTGTAGGCCTCCCCTCAAGAGGGTAAGACCGTCTCCGAGGCTGAATCAAGGATCTTCTGGTTGGGCCTCGTTGCCTGTCCTGTGCTGTGGGTGGTCTTTGCCTTCAGTGCCCTCTTCTCTTTCAGAGTAAAGTGGTTGGTGAGTGTCGGTGACCCACCCAGGTGGCCGGTGGGTAATGGGAATAGGCGACCACCCGTCTTTATCAATAACATCAGGGGCCTGTCTCGAATAGGCAGCTTCATCCTGTATTTCCCGAGTGTGGGTTCTCAACTCTGCTTTCCTTTGAGCACTAGAAAACAGAGTCCTGTGAAAGACCCCGTCTCACCAGTTCTCCAGGTGCCCTGCAGTGTGTTGACTTAGCCCACCTAAGTGATCACCGCATTGGTAATCACAGTGCAGTGATTACCACATTGATCCCATGACCTTGTCAGGTGTGGGTGGTCTGCATACTTCAGACGTGCTTAGCTTAGTTGGGGACTAACGGTGGTCCTTCCTGAAAATGCTGGTGGTGACCTGTCCTCGTCATCTGCTGCAACAGTCACTGTATGACCTCTCTCAGTTTCTCTGGTTCGGGAGGTTGGAAGGGGCTTGTCTGGGAAGTTCTGGCTTGGGATCTTTTGTTTTTTTGATCAGACAGTGGCTGGGGGCTGGTATGGCTCCTCTCTGTGAGGTCCCATGGCCTCCCACATGGATTTTGCACACGGCTAGTTGGGGCTTCCTCTCAACCTGGTGGCCTCGTGGCAATAAGTCTGCCTACTTGAGGGTCGCAGCTCCAGGTGAGAGGGCTGGAGCTCACATGCTGAGGTACCTGGTGCAGCTGTACCTCTTTGCTCTGGCTGCCCTGACAAAGGACCACAGACTGGGGGCTGACACAGCAGAACTGTGTTTCCTCCCAGTTCTGAAGGTCTCTGTCTCTCTGGCTTATTGACCGTCTTCTCCCTGTGTCTTTACATGGTCTTCCCTCTGTACATGTCAGTGTCCTAATCTCCTCTGCTTATAAGGACATCAGTCATGTGGGATTAGGGCCATGTTGGTCTTTCTCTTGACCATTCTTTTGGAATTCTTAAGGAAATAATTGACACTTGCACTCCTTCTGGGTCTCAATTACTTTTATATCTCTACTCACAGAACCGTGGAAAATAGTAGAGAGGGACTGGTCCGCCACTGCACCCCCGGGTCTGACACAGAGCACGCTTGTTGATGGCTGCTTGTTGGACAGTGCAGAGCTCGTGGTGGATGAGTCTGTTCTGGAAGGGAGACAGGAGTCGTCTCTGCCACCCTTCACAAAGCTTCTTCCTCCTCCTCTTTCCCGAACTGGGCTCCGTGTCTCATTGATGGCAGAGAGAACCGTCAGTCACCGTCAGGCCCGTAACCGTTGATTGTTGCCCTCCCCCAGGCGGTGGTTATCATGGGCGTGGTGCTGCAAGGGGCCAACCTGTATGGCTACATCAGGTGCAAAGTGGGAAGCAGGAAGAACCTAACCAGCATGGCCACCTCGTACCTTGGGAGGCAGTTTTTAAGACAAGTAAGTGTTCTCTGGAGGTGAGGATCATTTTGATGTGGTCAGTGACTAATGCAGTGATGATTTCTAACTCTTGTAGAGTTTAATTTCTATGAAATACTTGAAGTTTTTAAAGGGATATATTTAAGTATGAAATGATGATAGTCAAGTTATTTTATTTTGTCTTTGGAAGCTTTTAGGACATTCCAAAAATGTCAGTGTCCAGAAGTTATTTTAAAACCAGAGGGCTAAAATGTTCATTGACAGTAATTTTTTTTTTTTTTTAAGAAAAATTAGCTGAAGTTCAGTTGCTTTCCATTACTTCTGGTGGCAGTCTTGAAGAATGTATCTTATACGGTTTTAGGGTTTATAGTAAGAGCAAGTTAGAAACATAAGACCGTATCATTAAAGATTATTTTTAAAGTATTCAGATTTTTTTAAGAACGTGTAAGACAGAGGATCAGATGGCTGGATGGCATCACCAACTCGATGGACATAAGTTTGAGTTAACTCTGGGAGTTGGATGGACAGGGAGGCCTGGTGTACTGTGATTCATGGGGCTGCAGAGTCGGACACAACTGAGCGACTGAACTGAATTGAACTGAAGTTTTATTACTGTAGTTTCTGGATGTGAAGGTTTCGGTTAGAGTTTTCAGTGGGATCAGTAGTACTCTTAGGTAAAAATAGTTGCTGGTAAAATCTTTAGGAAATTGATTAGGTCTTTGTGTGAGTGACGCCTCACGTTTGTGTTTGTGCAGTAAGTTGGGCAGGTAATGATGCACGGGACAGTTAGAGGTTTTCAACCTTGGCCCTGCATCAGGCTTGCCTGGAGGGCTAGAACACAGATCTTGGGGTTCCACCCCCAAAGTTTCTTACTTACTTGATGACCTGGGGCCAGGTCTCACCAGTTACATGTTTACAGGTTCCCAGGTGGTGCCGATGTTGCTGGTCCAGAGATTACATTTGTGACTAAGGCCCTGAGAGGTCAAGTGGCATGTCAGAAATATACAGCAGCTAAGTGGTTCAAAGTGAGGGCTTAACTCAGCTCTCCTCTCTTGAAATTTGTTGCTCTTTCCTGTATGGTTTCTCTTGTAGGAAAGTTAAGAAGTGGGGAAAGCAAGGATTCTTGCAGGGCCATGATTCCTCTTGAGGACTTTGGCAGAGTCCCAGTATACTTTGGCTGGGTGAAGTCCACCTTATGGTAATTTGCAAGTGTGTGCTCAATAGGTTTTTCCCCTCAGATTTTGATCTTTGAGCCTGATGTACATGGACAGGGTCAGCAGACTTACATGGCAGCCAGTGATGCTCTGCTCCAGTGAGACTGCTTGCTGGACATCCGGGTGGACTCACTGCTTTGCTTCTTCAGCGTGACAGTCATTTTTAACATAATTGGGCCATGTAGTAACTGCATCTGCTGACAAATACGAAATGTTTTCCTAGTGCTTTGAATCTGGTGTTTTATGTAAAATAGCTTTTCTTTGTTTTGTAAATCGATTTTGGCATTAAGGAATTGTTTCTCTTTTGCAGACAACTGGCGACACTCAGACCACCTCAGGAGAGTGAAAGCCTGCGTGCTTTTTTCATGGGGAACCGCCCAAGGCGGGTCTCGACTGAACCTTCAGAACTCAGAAGCTATTGCAAAGAGGAGTGTGGGGTTTGTTTTTCCATTTAAAAATTTACTTTAAGAAAAAGGAAAAGTAGTTTTCATATTGTCTTCTTTTTAGCACCTGGGCCTTGAAGTTGTGGTATGGCTAGAAACACTGTCAGCATTTGGTTTATGGTATACATAGGTGTCTGTCCATAGTCTTGTGAGATCGCTGTGTCTTAAGTTAAAGTGTTTGTGTTCACGTCCATGTAAATGGAGACTTTTGCGTCTTGGTTCATAGAACACAGAAGGATGTTCTTAGTCGATCTCAAAACTCTCTGTGTTTACCTACTGTTTCTGTAGATTATTTTAGAAGTTTTTGCTTCCATGGTAAGAGTGAGCACTTTGGCTAATGTGTACGTTAGAAATAATGGTTAATTTTACATTTAATATATACTTCATGGTGAAACTTCTTATCCTAGGCATTCACAGGCAGGTAAAAACCACACTTGGGCTGTTGGTGTTAACTAGTTTCTAAAATTTGGCTTATTGATGAGTCTTGTACTGCAAGACCCAGTTAACATAACAGGAACATTAATAGTGTATTTTCATGGGATTCCTAGGGATTGCTGCTGTTCTATTTATTTTTGGGGGAGAATAGCCAGATTTTACTTTGAAACTCCCAGAAGCTCTTCAGTGGTCCTTGGCCTAATGAAGTCTTTTTCCACTTAAAGAGTATTATTCTTATGTCATAGTGAGAATAATTATTTCGATACTTGGCATTGTAAATGCCTAAAAGACGTTTTATTTTATGAATCTATTTTTTTGTCTTGCTGTGATAGGGATATTGTAAATCATGCATTTGTATTAACGGTATTTCTTAAAACAACATATGTAACAATCTGCAAAATACTGTAGGCATCTGTGAATTCTGTCCTAGGTACTGTAAACTTTGTTTTAATCAATGGATTATTTTGTGACTGTATTTATACATTGTTAAAAATTTTTTGAAGATGTTTTGTTTAATTGAATGAGTGTCTTTATTGGAGTGAGAGCTTTGAAGGTGCATAACTTTATATTTGTATAAAACTCTACTGTTTACAAAGCACTGTGACGTTTGTGATCTCCTTTGATCCTCATGGCAAACCTGTTCTGTGTGACACCAGTGTATTGGTGACAGAGCGGGACCTCAGGTCACTGAGTGACTTGTCCAAGGAGCCACTGATTATAGGAAGACCCATCAGGACACATGTTTGATTTTTGAGGAAATCCTTGTCTCTAAATGTCCTTTCCTTTCTTATGAATCATTAACTTACTAAGTCGTTAATTTGGTAAGTGCTTGTTTCCCATTTTATTTATACTCATCTGGTGAGGAAAGTGAATGCTGTGTAAAGACATGTTTTTATTGAGCCTGAAAGATCTGACGTCAGTCTGTTGAGTTGGGAGTCTAGCAGGAGACCCAGTGGTGTCGTTCTCAAGGCAGCTGTTGTTATTTGAGGCTGTGATCCTAAACCAAAGTGAATTTCGGATTGTGTACGTGGCAGCACCTGCTGTTTACTGCTGTTTATCCCCCACTGTTAGTTTTTCCCTTCTACTCATTTCCCACTTATTAGCCAGAACATGGCAACAAAGACAGTATTTTCCAGATTTTTTTGCCCTTTCGTGGCTTCACTTCCAGGAAGTGTCCTTAGAAGGATGGCATGCCTGTCTCTTCTCCTTTCCACCCCTGTTAGCTGAAATGTACATGGAACAGATGGTGCTTGAATAGTTCCTGTGGTTAGTGAGGTGGAAGCCTCCTCTTGTGAACAGCAGAGAAGTAGAGGTTGAGTTCCCTCTGGTGGGGACAGTAGCCCTGAAGTGCCTGTCTGAATTTTTAAGTGAGAAACAGAGTTCTGTCTTTTTTGAGTTTTACTACTGTTTTCCTGTTGCTCCAGCCTAACTGAATTCTTATCAGTCTGTATTTTTAGCTTCCCCCACAGTTGTTTCTGTTAGTGTGGAATTTGAGATGTAGGAGTTCAGCAGACACACGTTTGCTCTTTCCACTGTGAGGTATTTAAGCTAACAAGTCCAGCCCTTCCAGATGCTGTTGTTGCATAAAAATTGACTCCAAAACCAAGCCTTGCAGAGCAGTCATTTCATGACACTTACACAAGCCGGGGATCAGGGGTCTGGGTGAAGCCCATCAGAGACAGCTTTTCTCTGCTACACAGTCTAGCCTCAGCTGAGAGGTTTGAAGGCTGAGGTTTGCATGCTGTCCAGGAGGCAGGAGGCATCTAGGGGTGTCTTCTTGGGTCTGGAAGCTGATGCTGGCTGTCAGCTGGACTGCAGCCAGGTTGCTGGTTAGAACACCTACATTTGCAACCTCTGGGTTGTCTCTCTGTGGAGGCTCATCTGGGGTCGTCTCCACAGCCTGGCAGCTGGGCTCTCGGACAGGCTTCCCTAGGGAGCCAGAGAAGTGGGTGACATTCTATGGTTAGCCTCGGGATTCACGTAGTGTCGCTTCTGCCACACTCTGGTTGAAGAAGCCACAAAGTCCCCCTGCGTTCACAGAGAGGGGACATAACAACCATCTTTGGAAGGTAAAAATCTGCCCCCCATACACTTTAATCGTTTCAAGACTGAAAGCTAGTTGGAAGAGACTATGGGGTGCAAATATTGCTTTCCCTTTTGTCTTGCTTGGTCAGCCTTGAGCACAAGTGAATTGGCTGACTGGGGCAGTTAATGTGGAAAGCAGTGTTGCATTCCCCAGTCCCCGTGTACCTGTTCCCTGACCCACCTTTGAAAGCTGTATGTTGTGCAGAGCTTATGGCACAGTAAGTCCACCGAGGTGTCGATACTGTCATCTGTCAAATTAGTAAAACTCTTTAGAGCTCATTCAGAGTTCTTTGATGTCTATTAACCTCATTTGATTCTCCCTCTGTAACTGCCAGTGCCAGAGGGAGGTGAGACCGTGAAAACCTCGTGTTACTGACAGTTGCATGTAGTAGAGACACGTGATGTTCCCTTGTTATTCCTTTTGTTCTTCTCTGCTTCCCAGCAGCCCCCTACCTAACAGAAGCCATGAGGTCAGTTGTGGCCCATGTGATGCAAGTGAAGTGTGATCTGTGTCACTTCTGGGTGAGGAAGGTACAGCGGATGTGGGATTCTCTGATCTTCTTCCCTTCCGAGGCAGCCAGGGGTGCTTGAAATCGTACCTCAGCCAGCCAGGTCCCTGGGGGGCTTGTCCAGCAGAATTTCCCACCTGCTGCTATCAGACGAACGGTGTGAGTGAGGAGTAAACTCCTGGTGGAGCCACTTGATCTGGTGAATTGTTTCCATAACAACACAACACAATAGCCTGTTCTGATGAATACAGGTGCACAACTGACAAGTAATACTCAGAAAACTTTTAAGTCCCAGTTTGCTGTTGGATTCTGGTCCCTTGGTGCAGGGTTGCCAGTTCTGGTCATACCAGACAGGTGAAGTCAACCAGGTGAAAACTCAAGTAGGAGGATCAACCTGCATCTGAATGAACCGGAAGCCCCTCATTTCCAGCCATTGCTTGGTCTCTTAGGCATGTGGTCCCTGTGTGGCTAGGGTTTTCAGTTTTTCAAGAGAAGCGGAAAATTTGGATGCTTGTATGAAATCTAGTCTTTTAATGCTTGTAAATTAAATGTTAAAAGGGAAAAAGAGAACACATAAAGCCAAACAGTTTGTTTGCAGGTCAAGTTGGGCTGTGCTAACTTTTGCTGTTGTGTGATCGTGTTCACACTAGTGGGACTCTCTCTTCTGAGTCTTGAGTCAAAGCTGAGTGTCTGTAATGAGCACAGCTGTTTGGCCATCACCCACTCGGCCCTCACCACCAATTTCCGAGGAGCCCCCAAGCCACTGTTTGCAAGCCACTGCTAGGAACGTGAAGCCAGAGTCCGCGTGGTTTTGAGGAACACGTTCTCAAATCATGTGTCAGATACATTTTCAATTAAAAATAAAGTCAAAATAGTAAGTTCTTGTGAGAAGCAGAAAGCATTCTTTCTGTCCTTTTTATTGTTATTCTAGAAGGAAAAGAGCAAGCCTGTTGTTTCCTGAAGAAGTTAAATGTGCCAAAGAAAAGGGTAATCTAACCTTTACCCACTTTTAATTCATGAAGAAATAATAATTAAAGTACAATGGTCAGAAAATCAAATAGTACCAAAGGGCTACAAAGAAATGCAAGTCTTGCCCACTCTCAGTTCTGCTGTCAAGTAGTAGACATCTTTAACTGCTGCAGTTTCTGTATTTGGGGGTATTTACCTCCATACTGAATAAAATACTTATTGTTTTTACAGTGTTTCTTGACTTACCAACTGTCTCTATCAGCTTTTGGCTTCCTACTATGAAAAATGAAGATGCCCATCAGCAGACGAATGGATAAGAAAGCTGTGGTACATACACACAATGGAATATTACTCAGCCATTAAAAAGAGTACATTTGAATCAGTTCTAATGAGGGATGAAACTGGAGCCCATTATACAGAGTGAAGTAAGCCAGAAAGAAAAACACCAATACAGTATACTAGCACATATATATGGAATTTAGAAAGGTGGTAATTATAACTCTATATGCAGAACAGAAAAAGAGACACAGATGTATAGAACAGACTTGGGCTCTGTGGGAGAAGGTGAGGGTGGGATGATCTGAGATAATAGCATTGAAACATGTATATTATCAAGTGTGAAACAGATCGCCAGTCCAGGTTTGATGCATGAGACAAGTGCTCAGGGCTGGTGCACTAGGATGACCCAGAGGGATGGGATGGGGAGGGAGGAGGGAGGGGGGTTCAGGATGGGGAACACATGTAAATCCATGGTTGATTCATATCAATGTATGGCAAAAACCACTACAATATTGTAAAATAATTATCCTCCAGCTAATATAAATAAATGGGAAAAAAAAGAAAAATGAAGATTTAACTCAAAACCCTCAGGTGGTGCTAGTGGTAAAGAACCTGCCTGCCATGGTCCCTGGAGGAGGTCATGGCAACCCACTCCAGCATTCTTGCCTGGAGAGTCCCATGGACAGAGGAGCTGGGGGGCGGGGGGGGGGCACAGTCCATAGGGTCACACAGAGTCAGACACTACTGAAGTGACTTAGCACACAGTACGCACCTCCCTCCCATATAGTTTGAGCACTTTTTTTTCCCCAGTTGTTTGTAAAATTACAGGCTTAATGTAAACCTCCATTTGTTAACTCCTTCAGTTGTCCAAAGGTAAATTTAGTTTTCTCTCTTAGTAATTTGTTCAACTGCAAATAACAGAAATACTAGTGGCTTATTATATTATAAATATTTATAATTAGATATTATAAATAATAGTGGCTTAACAGAAAAAAAGCGTTTGTGTGGTTTTCTACAAAGGAGGTCTAAAAGTGGGCACTTGGTGGTGTTGATGCACTTACTAAACAATTCTCAGAAAGCTGGTTTTTGTCCCCATGCTCATTGTCTCAGGGTCACAAGATGACTGTCACAGCTGAAGATGACTCATTTGTTTATATGCAAGGAAGGAGAAGGGAGGTTCTGGTCCTGTCTGTCCTCTTCTATCAGAAAATCAAAAGCTTTCTCAGCAGTCACAGTAGGGTTTTGCTTCTGCTTACATCTCATTGGCCAGAGTGGTGTCATTCAGGTGTGTAAAGTCTGGAAAAGCAGGTAGGTAGGTGGACATTGCTGCCTTGAGTAAAAGTGAGGGCTTCCCCGTTGGCTCAGACAGTAAAGAATCTGCAGGAGATTCAGGTTCAATCCCTGGGTGGGGAAGATTCCCCTGGAGAAGGAAATGGAAACCCACTCCAGTAGTCTTGCCTGAAGAAGTCCATGGACAGAGGAACCTGGTGGGCTACAGTCCAGGGGGTCGCAAAGAATTGGACACGATTGAGCAACTAACACTTTCAAAGGAGAAAGGGACGTAGGGTAGGGCCTTGGCAGTGCCCACCACACACTTCTCAAGGGGGCTTTATGTAGGGGACACACTGCTGCTGTCAGCATTGCTTCTACAATATATAGGTAGGTGGGCACGTTGCTGCATTGGATCTGGACAGCTTTTTAAATGCCAACTTTTGCTGCAAAGCTATTGAAGCACAACTTGGTGAGGTCTGTGAGGGCGTAGGCTGCTGTGCTGTTACGTATTCTCACTTCAGTGTGATTTGGGGGTTGGATTTAGAATATTCAGAGCCTACCTCACTCAAGAGTTCTCTCGAGGTGGTGCCACCCCTGGGCGGGAGGGTGTTTTTGTAAATACATTAACCATTGGTCTGCACAATGATTGGTTATTTCATGGGTGGAGAACAGTTATGTACAACCCCAAGTTGTCTGGCATCTCTATAGCTTCCATATGTCCCAGGAAAATTATGTATATGCAAATCCTCCTTTAAAGAAAAGGGAAAAGCCGCCCCTGACAGCTGTCAGCTGGAGGCTGACCTGGCCCTGACTGCTAGGCTGTGGGGTTCTCCTTGAACATAGGTAGTCCTCTATGACGCTGACATCTGACAGGGTCATTCTGTGGCCCTGAGGGAGCAAGACAAAAATGAGGACCTTGTGTAATCATGTTGGAGCATAGAAACCACCTTTTGAATCGCAAGTTAAAGTCACTGCAGCAGCACTAGTCTGCTTTGTTGTGGACACATTCACAGGAATTATATGTGTATTTGCAGGCACCTGACTGTGCCACATGCATGTACAGGATTTGCATGTCCAGGAAAGACCTGAAAAGGCGCTAATCTCTCGCCTCTAGACTTGTCTTGAGGTTCTACACAAACAGGAAATAAAAGCTTGGGTAGAGTTGTAAATTACTAGTGTTATGTGCCCCAGTACACATGAGCCCTTCAGCAAAAGGCTTATTTCAGATGCTTAAGGAAATCTGATTATTAGCTGAAGATGAACCTAGCTGAGTAGAGATTTCAGTGACTACACATGACAAAGAATACTGCAGATGTGCAGAGTTCTGAAAAGTCACTGAAAGAACCTGCAACCTCCACCACAACAAGCATTAAAGGAAAGGGGCAACAAATCTGATTTCCAGAGTTGTCTCCTTATATTACTGAAATTGTCCAGTTTTCAACAACAAAAAATGGTAAGACACACAAAGAAACAAAAGACAGTATGGCTCATACACAGGAAAGAAATTCAACAGAAACCTTGCCCAGACTTTAAATCAGCTGTCATGAATGTTCAAAGAACTAAAAGAGACTGTGGGCAGAGAACTGAAAGAAAGCATGAAAATGATCTACGAACAAAATGCGAGTATCAGTAAAGATAAAAATTATAAAAAGGAGCCAAATAGAAACTTTGGAACTGAAAGTATAGTAACTGACATGAGAAATTCAGTGGAGAAGTTTAAACAGATGAAAGAACAATTGAAAATAGGACAATCGAAATATTGCAGTTAGAGGAGCAGAAAGAAGAGTGAAGAACAGTGAACACAGCCTGTGGACCTCAAACATACACCCTAGGGGAGTTCCAGGAGAAAGGCAGAATATTTGAGGAATTAATGGCTGGAAACTTCTCAAATTTCATAAAAGATTTTGGAAAACAAACAACCCACATTAATCTGCACTTCCAAGAAGTGCAATGAATTCTAAGTAGGATAAATTTAAAGAGGCCCACATCTAAATACATCATAGTTGAATTGTCAAAAGACAATGCCAGAGAACATTAAAAGCAGCAAGGGAAAACAATCCACCACAAGCAGAGGATGCTCAGGGAACTTAAAAGCTTACTTCTTATCAAAACCATGAGGTCAGATGACACTTTCAAAACAGACTTTAAGACAAAATGAATTGTTACAAGAGACAAGGACATTACATGTTGATAAAAGGGTCAATCCCATCAGGAAGGCGTGACAATTATGAACATATGTGCAGTTGGTATCAGAGCTCCAAAAGAGGATTGAAGGGAGGAATAGAAAACTCAATAATCATTATTACTGATGATTCACTATTAATAATTTAATGATCAAGTGAGAAGATCCATGTGAAATATTCAGGATAGCCCCAAACACTCAGTAAGCACTCCGTAATGGAAACTCAGAAAGGAAAACAGTTGCTTAGCTAGTTGAAAGTAGAGCAGTCAGGAGGCCTAACCCCTAGTTGAGTGACTTCTATATGGTTTGGATTCCCATTCAGGATGTGGCATGGAGAATTGAAATGGAGAAAAGCCATCAGTTGCAGGAAAGATTCTTTTTTTTTTTTCTGTATTCTGTAATTTATTATACTATTGATACATGATTCCATATTATAACACAGGGAAGATATTGTAATAGAATTGTCCTGTATACATCCAAAAATTTTTTAAAAAAATTTTAATTGGAGGCTAATTATAGTATTGTGGTGGTTTTTGCCATACATTTACATGAATCAGCCATGGGTGTACATGTGTTCCCCATCCTGACTCTCCCACCCACCTCCCTCCCCATCCCATCCCTCTGGGTCATCCCAGTACACCAGCCCTGAGCACCCTGCCTCATGCATTGAACCTGGGCTGGCGATCTATTTCACATATGATAATATACATGTTTCAATGCTATTCCCTCAAATCACCCCACCCTCGCCTTCTCCCAGAGTCCAACGGTTTGTTCTTTACATCTGTGCTGTCTCACATATAGGGTCATCGTTACCATCTTTCTAAATTTCATATATGTGCGTTAATATACTGTATTGGTGTTTTTCTTTCTGACTTACTTCACTCTGTATAATAGGCTCCAGTTTCATCCACCTCATTAGAACGGACTCAAATGCATTCTTTTTAATAGCTGAGTAATATTCCATTGTGTATATGTACCACAGCTTTCTTGTCCATTCATCTGCCAGTGGACATCTAGGTTGCTTCCATGTCCTAGATATTGTAAACAGTGCTGCGATGAACATTGAGGTACATGTGTCTCTTTCAATTCTGATTTCCTCGGTGTGTATGCCCAGGAGTGGGATTGCTGGGTCATATGGCAGTTCTATTTCCAGTTTTTTTAAGGAATCTCCACACTGTTCTCCATAGTGGCTGTACTAGTTTGCATTCCCACCAACAGTGTAAGAGGGTTCCTTTTTCTCCGCACCCTCTCTAGCATTTGTTGTTTGTAGACTTTTTGATGGCAGCCATTCTGACCGGCATGAGGTGGTACCTCGTTGTCGTTTTGATTTGCATTTCTCTGATAATGAGTGATATTGAGCATCTTTTCATGTGTTTGTTAGCCATTTGTATGTCTTTTTTTGGAGAAATGTCTGTTTAGTTCTTTGGCCCATTTTTTTGATGGGGTCGCTTATTTTTCTGGAATTGAGCTGCAGGAGTTGCTTGTATATTTTTGAGATTAATTTTGTCAGTTGCTTCGTTTGCTATTATTTTCTCCCATTCTGAAGGCTGTCTTTATACCTTGCTTATAGTTTCCTTCATTGCGCAAAAGCTTTTAAGTTTAATTAGGTCCCATTTGTTTATTTTTGCTTTTATTTCCATTACTCTGGGAGGTGGGTCATAGAGAATCCTGCCTGATTTGTGTCAGAGAGTGTTTTGCCTATGTTTTCCTCTAGGAGTTTTATAGTTTCTGATCTTATATTTAGATCTTTAATCCATTTTGACTATATTTTTGTGTATGGTGTTAGAGTGTTTTGGATGTGTTTTAGATCTGGTTTTGACGTCTGTCACCCTATTGATTGCCAGGGTTGATTCAGCTGATCTGGTTAGCTAGGCAGGTGTCCCCTTCCTCCCTCACCACTCCATGTGCGTCCCTCCTGAAGCTGCGCGCTCGGTTGAAGAGGATGACCATCCGTGATAGAGGAGGACCGGTCTTCGGTCAAGGGTATATGAGTAGCTGCGCTCCCCTACTAGAACCTCCAAACAAGCTCTCAAGGAAAGATTCTTTTGCAGGCTGATTCATCTATTTTTCATTTTGCTTAGACCAAGTTAGAGATTGTAAGATAAGCTGGTAACTTACTATGGTGTTTATTTACAGCTTATATTTAGAACACATCTTATTATTTCTGTTTTTCAGATAGTCACTGAAATCCAGCAATGCTATGGGCCAGTGTTCACGGTGAACATTTCTTTTAGGGTATTGCCTTTCTCTGCACGCCCTTTTCGGAGAAGGCAATGACACCCCACTCCAGTATTCTTGCCTGGGAAATCCCATGGATGGAGGAGCCTGGTAGGATGCAGTCCATGGGGTCGCTAAGAGTCGGACAGGACTGAACGACTTCACTTTCACTTTTCACTTTTATGCATTGGAGAAGGAAATGGCGACCCACTCCAGTGTTCTTGCCTGGAGAATCCCAGGGACGGGGGAGCCTGGTGGGCTGCCGTCTATGGGGTCACACAGAGGCGGACACGACTGAAGCGACTTAGCAGCAGCATGCCCTTTTCCTCTATTGCTTGTAACTTTTGCAGGGTCCACTAGATGGCAATACAGCAACATAAAATGCAAAGAAAAGAGCCAGACTGGAACATCTTGTTTACTTGGTTTGGTGGGAAATAATAGTTTTCCTGGAAAACTAGCCTGCAAGTAGTGAGTAGGACTAAATCCATGTTTCCTGATGTGAAATTAATTAAAACCAGTGCCTATGAATGAGTAGATGTGGAATGAATAAGTACAATTATTTAGTACTTACAGTGTATCAGACACCGAGTTAGGTACTACATACATGATATATGTCTGCTTTCCTCACATCACCAACCCCCTCTCCCCCAGTTGAACAATGAAACTCTGAGGATTAAAAGGTCAGTAGCTTTCCCTGGGTCATACAACTAGAGACAGGTGAAGCCAGGACTGGTCAGTGTCAGGGGAAGGTGATGAGTTTGAATCTAAGATATGTTGGTTTGAAGCCAGTGTTTACATCCAGGTACCAGAATGCAATGGAACGATGGATTTACATTAAGACTGGGCAAAAGCTATGAATTTGTGAGGCCTCTCTGCAGAGCAGAGTTGAAGCCATAACAACAGCCCTGTTGAAGGACAAACAGCTCTGAGACTTCTGGCCATCTGTGGCTAAGAATCTGCCTTCCAATGCAGGGGATGCAGGCTTGATCCCTGGTCAGGGAACTGAGATTCCACATGTGGGGAAAATAAGCCCAGAGCTTCAGGTACTGAGCCCACGCACTCTGGAGCCTTGGAGACACAACTAGAGAGAAGCCTGCACATTGCAGTGAAGATCCCGTGTGTCGCAACTAAGACCTGACACAGCCAGATAAATAAATATGAAAAAAAAAGAACAGCTGAAGTGTAATTCCCAAGGAGAAGGTGATTCAGCAGAGAGCTAAGGGAACACGCACTGGAGGCAGACAGTCCTGAGTGTAAAACCTGGCTTTGTCCTTCCTGGTGGTGTGTTCTCAAGCAAGATAAGAACCTCTTTGACCCCTTGCAATAACCTCGAGAGGGAGATACTCTCACCATTTTACAGATAGGGAAACTGAGGCCTGCAGAACGTAGGAATTCACCCAAGTTCATGGTGCATCTGGTACATGATGGCACCAAGACTCAGATCTGGAGAGTCTGACTGAGGCTTAACTTACACTGCCAGGTAGTATGATGCTTCCCCAATCATAGTGCATAGGACACTGCCTAGTAATTCATTGTGTATGTGCGCATCTCCTTGTATCAGTCAGAGAAACAGACCAGCAGGAGATATAAATGTGAGCTTCCCAGGTGGCACTAGGGGTAAAGAACCTGCCAATGCAGAAGAGATAAGAGATGCGGTTTCCATCCCTGGGTCGGGAAGATCCCTTGGAGGAGAAAATGGCAACCCATTCCTGTATTCTTGCCTGGAGAATCCCATGGACAGAGGAACCTGGTGGTCTACTGTCTTTGGGGTCACAAAGAGTCAGAAATGACTGAGTGACTAAGCTCATACACACATTCTATGCTGAAGACCTAACCACTGTGACTGTTTGGAGGCAGAGCTTTTAGGAGGTAACTAAGGTTAAATGAGGCAGGATGGGTCCTTATAGGTGGCCTTATAGTAACAGAAAGAGAGATCGCTCCCTGTGCCCACACCGAGGAAAGGCCATGTGAGGACACAGAGAAAGTGGCCGTCTGCAGGTCCAGAAGAGAGCTGCCATCAGAAGCTGAATCGTTGGCACTCTGATCTTGGACTTCTATCTTCCCAGAACTGTAAGAGGTGAACTTCCGTTAGCTTAAGCCACCTTGTCTATGCTGTTTTGTTATGGCAGCCCAAGCTGACTGCTACAGTCCTAACTGGAATGAACTGTAGTATTTTAAAACTTGTCTCATAGAGGATGTGAAATGAGCCAGAGAAGCATAAAGGAAGGAAACACTAATTTTCATGAAGGCTTTTCCAGCTCCAGGAACAAAATAGAAGCTCTTTCTGCATCTAATTGGGTCCCGCCCTCTCAGTGTCCAAATTCCTGTCTTGTGGGTGTGGGGCTTCATCACTTTTTGTTGTTGAAACTCACTTTATTTTTAAAAAGTCATCAACAATAAATTATAATTATTTCCCCTTTTCATATCTCCATCACTTTTAACCTTACTAATCCCTTCAAGGGCTTCCCAGGTGGCTTAGTGGTAAAGAATCCACCTGCCAATGCAGGAGATGTGGGCTTGATTCCTGGGTCGGGAAGATCCCCTGGAGAAGGAAATGGCAACACACTCCAGTATTTTTGCCTGAGAAATCCCATTGTCAGAGGAGCCTGGCAGGCTATACAGTCTCTGGGTTTGCAAAGAGTCGGACACAACTTCATGACTAAACAACAACAATCCCCTCAAGCCTGGTTTCCTCGTCTGAAAAACGCAGATAATAAAACCCACCTCACAGAATTGTGGGAATTAAATGATAACTTATGTGCCAGCACCGGGTCATACATAGGATTGATTTAGGCATGCTCCTGGAACAGGCATTCTCACACATCACTGGTGGAACTCTCAGCTGGATGAATCTCTAGAAATGCTCAGAAATAACTATTGTTGTTTTATAGCTCAGTTGCTAAGTTGTGTCTGACTACACATGACCCCATGGACTGCAGCACATCAGGCTTCCCTGTCCTTCACTATCTCCCAGAGCTTGCTCAAACTCATGTCCATTGAGTTGGTGATGCCATCCAACCATCTCACCCTCTGTCACCCCCTTCTCCTGCCCTCAATCTTTCCCAGCATCAGGGTCTTTTCCAGTTAGTCGGTTCTTTGCATCAGGTGGCCAAAGTACTGGAGCTTCAGCTTCAGCATCAGTCCTTTCAATTAACATTCAGGGTTGGTTGGTTTCCTTTAGGATTGATTGTGCTGATCTAAACACAGACTAAACTACAAATACATGTGGGAGACTTCCATGATGTGGTAGCAAGGACTGGACTGAACCTCCCATTGTAAACAATCGGAAAGCTGAGCAAGATACATAAAATAACTTCCTCCACTACCTTGGCATTGTACCACCAGTGGTGCACAATGGTGGTGCCTGAGAAAAGGGATAAAAATTAAGTGAGCCTTGTAGTTGCCTTGGATTTCCACCTGCAGGCAGTTTCTGATGCTGAGATGGGGAGGAGGAACCCAGAGAGAGGCAGGCAGTCTCTCCCAGACTTCTCTGGTAGTCCAGTGGTTAAGAATCCACCTTGTAATGCAGGGGACAGTTTCCACCCCTGGTAGGGGAACTAAGATCCCACATGCCTCAGGGCAGCTAAGCCTGCGTGCTCTGGAACCTGAGCTCTGTACCCCACAGGCTGCAGCTAAGACCTGATGCAACCAAAACAAAAAACAAAAAGCGCGTATTGAGAAAACTAGAAAAAAGTCCCTGAAAAACCCACCCCGTAGAAAATTCAAGTACAAAGGGTTTTAAAACAGAGCATTTTCCCCTACACGTCATTGGCATTTATATTTTTATTTGATTTCTCACCTCCGTGCATTCCTTGTTGAAGGCAGAGACCACTGTCATGCATTTCCCCCCACCCCCCATGACAAACCCCGTGGGTACCATGTGCTTCCTCAACACCTGACTGTCCTCATGCATAGACCCTTGGCCTGAAGAAGGGCTGGCAAACGTGCACCTATGTGCTGCCCACCTTCCTGGGCCCTGACAGACATCACTAGTCAAGCCTGGAGCACTTCCCCACTGAGCTTGGTTGTAGCCAAGGTTCTATTAATAGATGGTTGCTTCTAATTCACTAGCATTAGTGCTGACCATGTTTAACTGTTTGGCGTCCTGGGCCTGAAGGAATGCTTAGGATTCAGAAAGGCACAGTAACATCCTGTCCCGGACATGGTCTAAGTTTTCCGCCAGCTGTCGTCTGCTTTCCAGTACGTGGGCACGGTTGGCATGCTGGCAGTCTAGCTTAGAGCCAGCGGGGGGGGGAGGACATTCTGGGGGCACTGAAGGCTTGGGATGCCTTGGGGCTGATGGAATGAAGAGGCTTTTGAGCTTGGCTGGGATGCTGACAGAGCGTCCAGGGTTGCAACCACGGCAGGTGGAAGTTGGGACTTGATCACAGCTCTGAACCCCTTGTTTTGGGGGTGGGGCCTGATGTGATGTTGGTCCCCGCTTTGGACTCTTAGTGCCTGAGGGGTCCTCTGTGAGCACCTGCAGTTGTTCTCCTCTGCTGAGGATTATCTCGGCCTAATTTGCAGATGGAATAGAAAGAGACTGGGTGTGAGACCCGGCTCTGAGCTCACGTTCTGTCTCTGCCGCTTACCAGCCAAGCAGTCCGGCTTCCACCTCTGTTTTTTAAAAATTTATTTATTTTTTAATTGAAGGATAATTGCTTTGCAGAATTTTGTTGTTTTCTGTCAAACCATAACATGAATTTTTAAGGAGGGGTTGGCGACATCAACTCAGGAAGTTGTTTGGAGATTTAATGAGACAAAGTAGGTAATATATAAAGCACACCGTGGATATTAAAGATAATCAGCACTGGGACTTGCCTGGTGGTCCAGTGGTTAAGAATCTGCCTTGCAATACAGGGGATGCAGGTTCCATCCCTAGTTAGGGAACTAAGATCCCACATGCCTTGGGGAAGCTTACCTTTGGATCTCTAGTGCCGTGTGGAAGACCCGCTGCAGCAGAATGAATGAATAAATGAGCTGCACTGACATACTCTTTACTGTGTGCTGCACTGGGAGGTAGCTTCCTCATAACTCAGTCGGTAAAGCATCTGCTTGCAGTGCAGGAGACCTGGGTTCGATTCCTGGGTTGGGAAGATCACCTGAAGAAGGAAATGGCAACCCACTCCAGTATTCTTGCCTGGGGAATCCCATGGACAGAGGAGCCTGGCAGGGTACCGTCCATGGGGTTGCGAGAGTCGGACACAACTCAGCGACTAAACTACTACTACTATACTAGACTAATTCAGTTAACATTCATGACATTGCTCATGCCGTGAGGATCTACAAGTATCATCTTAACTTGATAAGGTGAGGGGGGCTCAGAGCGGTTGGTTCTGCCCAGGGTCATGCAGCTGGTCCCTGCTAGAGACCCGAGCATTCTGACATCCAGCCTGCGCTCTCAGCTGCTGTTTTCCCCGTGGAGGCCAGTCCCCTTCGCCACAGCATGGCCACAACTTGTATTCATTGGCCACCAGCTTTGTGCCAGCACCTGTGTTAGGTGCTGGGGAAATACAAATATTGATAAGTTATATTTGGGAATGAATGAATGGGGGCATGAAGTTGAGTGGGATATGGTTTTGGAGTCATGGAAAGCTTATAATTGGTGTGGGGTGATGGGATGGGGAAGAGAAACCCAAACAACAGGAAAGAAGGGTCCTACGGAAATGACCGGCAAACTCAGTGTCCTTTCAGAAATCTCCGTGGGTAGATTATTAGATGTACTCAGTTGCTCATTGGTGTCTGACTCTTTGTGACTCCATGGACTGTAGCCTGCCAGGCTCCTCTGTCCATGGGATTCTCCAGGCAAGGATACTGGAGTGGGTTGCCACTCCCTTCTCCATCTCTCTTCTTGCTGTTGCCTCTGCACTGATGACCTGCTGTGGGTGTCCTTAGTCTCCCTGTGCCTAGAGACCCCAGAGCAAGGGAGAGGCTGATGAAAGATGGATTTTAGGATATTTGCGGTCTCAAGCCCTTGGAGTGGTGTTCAGAGGCTCATGTCTTTATGACCTGGCCTTTCTGGATTCTGCTTTTCCACAAACAAAAACGAATATGAACAAAAAAATCCCATTCTTTCTTTCCTCTGAATCCAAGTGACCCTGGTAACATTTCATCATGAAAGTCACATCCAGGGAGGGAAATTCAAGGGGGAGGGGACACGTGTACATATGTTAATGTATGGCAGAGACCAACACAATATTATAGGGGAAATGTGAAGTGAAGTCGTTTAGTCGTGTCCAACTCTTTGCAACCCCATGGACTGTAGCCTGCTCGGCTCCTCCAACCATGGGATTTTCCAGGCAAGAATACTGGAGTGGGTCGCCATTTCCTTCTCCAGGGGATCTTCCTGACCCAGGGATCGAACCCTGGTCCCCCGCACTGCAGGTAGACTCTTTATCATCTGAGCCACCAGGGAAGCCCTGTAGAGCAATTATCTTCCAATTAAAAATAAATAAGTCACATTCCACATAGCTGGCGTCTCACTGCTCAGGCCCCAAGGAGGCCTCCTGGGTGGAAAGATGCTGCAGGGCTGGGTGGCAAGTCCTCCATGGAGCCTGGCTCCAGGCCCCCTTCACCCAGCTGGTTGTCCTGGGTCAGGTCGCCCAGGAGGGACACTGAGATGACAGTTCTGCAAGCCATGTTTTCCTGGTTCCCGGAGAGGCATGAGAGGAGCTGGGTGGGAGAGGGTGTGACTTCAGAGTAAGTCCCGAGGAAGTGACTTTAGCCCGTTTCTGCAGGTGGCCCTGAGTGTAAACAAGGGGTGTATAAGTGCTCAGGAGCAAAGGGTTGGGGGCTGGGTTCTCTCGGCTTCTTCCCGTCAGTCACTGGCCATGTCCCCTCACCAGTGAGGAAGGGAGATGCCCCACTGTTTCTGACTGCTTCCAGTAGCCCAAGGGCAGCTGTTCAAAAAAGACTTGGCATTTGCGAGCTGTTGGAAGGAAAAAGCCCCCTGAAGTTGGGTAAAGGGTGCCCCCATACAATGATGGGGTCCCTGGGTGGGGCAAAGCTCCTACAGCTGGGAGCTCCCCAAGGCCAGGACCTGTGAGTCATCAAGCCGTTAGTCAGAAGGGAGAGAAGCCTTTCACCCTTTTTAACTTTGAAAATGTAAGAATGAGAGATTGAAGATTATACGTCAAGGTCCTCTGGGTAGAATCTTGGCTGTTTGGATAGACTCTTAGGACTGGACGACCTTTTGGGCCTTGATGTTTGGTCCCCCATTGGAGGCTCGAACACCCTTTCTATTTCTTATTATTTCCAGTAGTGAAAAATCTAAATAAAGAAAATGCATAACTGTTTTAAAGAAGAAATGCCTGATTGTTTTCACATAGAACGTTTCTTAAAGCCCAATTTAAAATTCAGTCCACTCTTGGGATATTTTTAGCATCTTGAGAATGTTCCAGATCGCTGACTCAGTAAGCCCAGGCTCTTAAAAATGCGTGTTTTTAAACCCCACAATGTAACATTGTCTGAGCTCCTTACCATTTCAGTCTGCCCGTACAGCCTGAAGTCGGCCTTGGTTTCCTAGGGGATGTATCTGAGCATCTAACACCCCCAACTCAAATCTGATGACAGAGCAAGTTCCGGGCATAGCACAGAGTAAAGGGGGCCTATGGTGGCATGAGAAGGAACAGAAGTCTACTGTGTTCACGGCAGCCAGAGCCGCCAGGGCTCCTGAGCTACTGCAGGTCAGCACCCGCACTTTGCAGAGGAAGAAACGAGAGCCCGGGGATGGCCAGGCGCTTGTCCAGACTGCCTGCTGCCTGCTTACTTCCTTCCCCTCGGCCACCCGAGAGGGAAGTGGGTGTGCCGGCTCCCCCTTGATTCAGTGGAGCTCCTTCCTTCGGTGCAGTTAGGTTTGGTCATGGTGGTAACGGTGGTTTGCTTGACACACATGGATGCTTTAGGAGGTGGTACGACAGAGTGTGACACTCTTTCCAAATCTGAACTATGTTGCATTAATAAAAATATCTCAGGCTTCCCTGATGGCTCAGTGGTAAAGAATCTGCCTGCCAGTGCAGGGGACACAGGTTCAATCCCTGGTCAGGAAGGATCCCATATGCCATGGAGAACTAAGCCAGTGAGCCACAACCACTGAGCCTGAGCTCTAGAGTCCAGGTACTGCAAGTACTGAGCCCATGTGCCACGGCTACTGAAGACCGTGTGCTCTAGAGCCCGAGCTCCGCCAACAAGAGAAGCCACTGCAACAAAGAGTGCGGTACGATCTACCTATCTATCCATCTATTCACCTATCTATCCATCTATCTATCCATCTATTCACCTGTCTATCCATCTATCTATCTATTCACCTATCTATCTATCTATCCATCTATTCACCTATCTATCCATCTGTCCATCTGTTCATCTATCTATCTGTTCATCTATCCATCTATTCATCTATCTATCTGTCTGTTCATCCATCTATCGATCTAGCTATCTGTCTATCTAGGGCTTGTCTTGTGCTTGTGCTCAGCTGTGTCTGACTCTTTGTGACCCCATGGACTTTAGCCTCCGGTGGCTCAGACAGTAAAGAGTCCATCTGCAATGTGGACTGCACTAGAACCTGGATTTGATCCCTGGGTTGGGAAGATCCCCTGGAGAAGGAAATGGCAGTATTCTTGCCTGGAGAATCCCATGGATAGAGGAACCTGGCGTGCATGGGACTGCAGAGTCAGACACGACTGAGTGATAAGCACAGCACAGCGCAGGACTATAGCCTACTAGGCTCCTCTCTCCAAGGAATTTTCCAGGCAAGAATACTGGAGTGGGTTGCCATTTGCTACTCCAGGGGATCTTCTTGACCCAGGTATCGAACCTGTGACTTGCGTCTCCTGCATTGGCAGGCAGATTCTTTACTACTAGTGCCACCTGGGAAGCCCCATGTCTATCTATCATCTATAATGTTTATCTAATAAGCAATATGCAGCAGAGAGGGAATGCTCCCAGCAGTTTCAGATTGTAGCGACATAGATCACTTCCCTCTCAGGGGCTGGGTACTGACAGTTGGGACAACATATTCTAGTTTTTTTTTAATGAGCCCCTGAGCATTGCAGGGGTTGTGTAGTCTGTCATGGTTACCAATGCTGGAGAATTCCCCCTGGAGCCTTGGCTTCTCTGAGCCACATCAGGGAAAGTCCCTTCCAGGTAGACAGACAGAACATGGTCTGTAAAGAAAAACCTTAGACCTCATGCTGTCTAGCCCACTGATGGAGAAAGCCAGGGCACACCTACAACTTCACTTAGAGACACCGGGGCAAAGGTAGGTCTGGGATCCTACCCCAGTTCTCTGAGGATGGGCCCGAGGAGGTCTGTGTTCAACAAGTGGTTCAGGGGTCCCAGTGCTCACTGTGGTTTGAGAATCACTGCTCTAAAGGACCACGGATGAGGTCACACTCTCCAACTCTTCGAGTCTTCCTTGCCCTTCTGTGAGTTAAGTCTGATACAAAGCTTAAATAACTATATCAGACTTCCGAACTTTTACATATTAGCTATTATAAGTTATTTCTCCAAAGTCACACGTATTGTTGAAAAGGGGAAATGAACAAGATTACGGTGGGTCCTGAGCTATCAGGTGAATAAAGGAAGCCCACTTGTAAACTCAGAGCTATTCTGATCTGGAGAAAGATGGGGGACTAAAGTGATTTTTTGATTAGAACAAAGAGAAAAGGGAAAATGGGACTAATTAAAAGCTCCTCTGTCTTTGTAGGGCCAGGATCTTTATTGTTTCTGTATATTTCTTAATGGTTCTAATTCATCAGGATCTAAGATCAGTTCCTCTGGGTTCCTGGAGTCTGTAGAAACATTTAGGATGATTTTTACTAAGGACTTAAGATTGGAATACTCTGTAGACGGAAGGCTTCACTGGGGCAGATATATGTCTTGAGATCAGGGACTGTCTCTCTCGTGGTGATGCAGGGAGTGAAACAGGACCCTTGTTCTCAAGGGCAGTTAGCACTTCCCAGTCTGTAATGTCATTGTTTGCCCAGAATAACCCCTCACATTTGTCTAGCTCTGTGGTTTTCAAAGCTCTTCGACATCCAGTCTTGTATTTTGTCTTTCCTAATGGAGATGAAGTACCTGTGATTAACTCTTGCCATCCCATTTCTTTAGGGGATTCCCTGGTGGCTCAGCTGATGAAGAATCCACCTGCAATGTGGGAGACCTGGGTTCGATCCCTGGGTTGGGAAGATCCCCTGGAGAAGGGAATGGCTACCCACTCCAGTATTCTGACCTGGAGAATTCCATGGACTGTATGGTCTATAGGGTCGCGAAGAGTCGGGCGCGACTGAGCAACTTTCACGTCACTTTCATCCCATTTCCTTAGCTGTGAAGCACAGGAGGTGGCTTGTTCAAGGTCAGGTGATCAGTGGGCTGCCCCGCCCATTTTTTGTTGTCATTTTGTCACTCAGTCATGCCTGCCTCGGACTCTTTGAAACCCCACAGATTGTAGCCTACCAGGTTCCTCTGTCCAAGAAATTCTCCAGGCAAGAATACTGGAGTGGGTTGTCATTTCCTCCTTCAGAGGATCTTCCCTTCTTAAAATGAAAAGGGCCAGTGACCCTCGCTTCCATTTTTAAGGAAACCATGTTAATATCTGTAAAAGCACTGGTGTAGTTAACACTTGGTAAAGGCTGTGTGTGCCAAGTCGCTTCAGCTGTGTCCGACTCTGTGCGACCCCATGGACTGTAGCCCGCCAGGCTCCTCTGTCCCTGCGATTCTCCAGGCAAGAATACTGGAGTGGGTTGCCATGCCCTTCTCAAGAGGATCTTCCCGACCCAGGGATCCAACCTGCATTGGCAGGTAGGCTCTTTACCATTACTGCCACCTGGGAAGCCCTGGTAAAGGTTAGTGGTTACTAACTTGTCATCGTTCAACACGGGGCATGACAGAGGAATGAAGTGACTTTCCAGGAACACCCATGCCATCACAGAGCTGCAGCTCTGGTTGGGGTGACTGGGCCCTCAGCCCTGAGCTCTCTCCCTGAGCTACCGGGAGCAGACGCGTCTCATGCTGGGGAGGGCTCCTCAGATTTCCCCTCATTCGGCTTCCTCCGTTTCTGTCTTTAACCCACGCTCTGCTCCACCACGCCCTTCTCCGCAATTTGATGCCAGAATCTCTGACGGAGCACAAAGTTACTTACTGAACACCTACTGCATGCAAAACACTGTCCTAGATAGGGGGTAAGACAGGTACAAACTGATCTCATTAACTCTATAGTGTGCAGTACTTGGTGGCTCAGTCGAGTCCCACTCTTTCGCAACCCCATGGACTGTAGCCCCCCAGGCTCCGATGTCCATGGACTTTTCCAGGCAAGAATACTGGGGGGGTTGCCCTTTCCTCCTTCAGGAGATCTTCCTGACCCGGGGGTTGAACCTCTGAGCCACCAGGGAAGCCAAATAGAACTAAGGGGGATGCAAAATGAGGCAAAGATAGCTGTCCGGGCACCCCCACCCCCGCCCCCCGCCGGACCCCACATTTTCAGTGCTCTTCACTGTTCATTTCTAAGGACTGAGGCATTTTATTAATAATTTCTGTGATCTTCTGCCTCGAGGACCTATTCTCAGATAAGCAGGCTTCTTCACCCAGGACGCATGAACTGAGCCGGTTCCTGGAACCCCCCCGGCCCCACCCTAAGGTCCCCCTCGTCTCCGCGAGCTTCAGGCTGCGGCCGTTAGGTGGCGCCGGCGGCCCGGCGTGGGGCCGGGGGAGGCCAGAAGACCCGGCTGCGGAGGCTGCGCCCGGGACTCTTCCAGCAATCTGGACCGCATTGCCGAAGCCCCAGCTCTGCCTCTCATCTCCTCGGGAGAGAGAGAGAGACACGGCCAGAGACGCTGGGGAGGGGAAGACGGCCGAGAAGATGCGGACCAGCCGGGCGTAGTGGAGGGAAGGGCGTGTCCCTGCCCTCGCTGGGCCGTCCAGCGGCGCCCCCCCACCCCCCGCACGTCCGCTCGGGATGGACAGGGGGCACGCACGGGTGCACGGCTGGAGGAAGGAAGCGGTGAGCCAGAGGGTTCCAAACAAAGGATGACAAGACAGGGTCCCAGAGCGCTGGGCCTGCCAGCCCCCCTCTTCCCGGCACGGCTGACCCTCCCAGGCCGGGACCCAGAGGGAAGGGTGGAGGCCAGCCACCTTCCTCCCCTGCCGGACGTACCATCGTGTCTAAGGGTGACTAATGGGTACGGCTGAGGGGTCCAGTTCCAGAAACGATCCCTGTCCCTCAGTCACTCCTCCTCCCAGTTGCTTTCCCCCTTTATTGTTTTCTGAGCCCTGATGGTGATAAGTGGTTACTGCTCAGCAGCTAACAGGCTGTGTGATCCACTGGTCAGTGGTGATGGGTTGGGAGTGGGGGTCCCAGGAGGATGGACGTGGTGGCAGTGAGGTCTGGTTCTCTCTCCCACTCTTGGGGATCAGAGACGCCTTCCTGGCTAAGGTGGACAGGAGCTCCATCTAAAACCCTGCCTGCTGAGGGGTTGCACTTGCTCTCAGGAGGCTGCGACCCCCTGAATCAGGTCATTGCATCCTTTCTCACCTAAACCACCTGGTTTCCAGCTTAAGCCCCCTGCAGCTGACTGCTCACTTAAGTGGATGGCCTCAAGGTTCCCTCCCTGCACCTGAAGGCTGTGTTTTGGCGAAGGCATGTGAAAGGGTGTTCAGAACTCTGAGCAGAGCCCCAGGCTGGGCCAACCTGGCTTCTTGTGAGACTCTTCTCTGCCCCCCTTCCCCAGAAGCTCCCCGACGAAGTGGCGCGAGGCTTCGGATCAGGGGCCTATTGCACACAAATGTGATGTCCCCAGGTGACACGCTGAATGAAATAGGAACTACTGTTAATAGATCACCAAAGTCAGCCCAAGACTGGGGAGGAAGGCTTTATGTCTGTGGAATTAAATAATCTCCAAGTGGTCAGAATGAACTCCAAGCAGAATAGAGGACAGAAGAAAAGGATCCAGTGATCACAGTGAGTGCCAAGTTAAAATGACTCATTGGGGATGGATCAGTGATGACCAGGGAGGGACACTGAGAAAACCCCCACAGAAATGCTCGAGCAGCCTCTGGCACCATCCTTCTGTTACTAGAAGATGCTCAAGTCCTGGTCATTGGAAAAGACCTTGATGCTGGGAAAGACGGGGAAGGAGGAGAAGGGGATGACAGAGGGTGAGATGGTTGGATGGCATCACAGACTCAATGGACGTGAGTTTGGGCAAACTCCGGGAGACAGTGAAGGACGGGAAAGCCTGGTGTGCTGCAGTCCATGGGGTCGCAGACTGGGACACGAGTTAGTGACAGGACAGCAAAAACTCCTTTCAAAACCTCAGGAAAGTGCTTCCTCCCCGAGTGCCTTCATTCTGCAGGATGCACAAGGAGGACCTTGTACTTGGGCTCATTTTCTCACAAGACGTGCTGGAAAGGTGAGCTCTCAGTGGCCACAAGGTGACCATACTCATGATTGTATGTCCATTACTGAGTCACAGTGGGAGGACGCTGGCCGGCTCACCCAGCAGAGGCTGCCCCTGCAGCGGAGCCTTGTGGCTCAGGACAGAATCGTCTTAGCAACAACACCACTCTGTCTGGAGGATAGATTTGCAAGAAAAGACAGAACCAAGAGTCTTTGAGCTTTTCCTGTACCCCCCCTTTCCCCTCCCCCGACCCCCTCCCTCTTCCCACCCATCATCTCCTGTCTCCTCCGCTCTCTCCATCTGCCCACATAGCTGACCCTCCTCTCTGCATATTAGGGGTTTAGACTACAGCTTCTCAATTATCTGCACTACTGACATTGGGGCAGATAGTTCTTCGTCATGGGGACCATCTTTGCATCCTAGGATTTTAGCAGCATCCCTGGTTTCTACATGTAGATGACAGTAGCACTCCTTCTCCCCTCTCCAGCAATAACAACTCAAAATATTTCCAGATATTGCCAAATATTCCCCTGGGGAGGGGGAGGTATGCAAAACTGACCCCCCAGTTGAGAACCACCAGTTTAGACAAATCCCAGATGGAAGTATCTGCTGTCACACTCAGCAGTAGTTGCTCTTACACATAATCACTGACATTTTTGTGTCCAGTAGGATCATCCGATAAAGGAATTTATTGATAAAAGCATGCTTTTATTCCAAGCCCAACATCTGTCATTATCTTCTAGTCGTCCCTGTCCCCTTCCCTCAGCATCTTTGAAGTAGTGCCAAGACTGTTTTTTGCTACTCTAGTATCACTCAGAATGATGTCTGTGTGTTTTGGGTCTCTACCATGAGTGAAATAAGTTTGTGTTTTTTTTTGGGAAACATGATTTCACATTTTTTTCTACAAAAAATTAATTGATTTACCTGGAAGTGATTTAATAGAGTGTTTTTGACTGCCAGTCTGCTGGAGATTGGCTGAATCATTGTCCCAATGCATTCAATTATGAGATTAATTCCTATTCATGCATTTTTCTTTTTTTTTTTTTTTTGGCAGTCTGTTGGGAATTAGTGAATTTGCAGATTTACTGGTCACAGTGCTTATAGACTCTCCATCTGTATTCTCACTGAGGTCCTGCTTATGATGCATGAGTATGATGTTATACTGAGATGTGGTCCATGTTCCTATTACATTATTCTGAGTATACTCTGTGCTCTGCTTTCAGTCCTGCCTTTATCCCACCATGAATTGCTTTTGGACCCTTGATCCATTTTGTACTTTGGGACTATTGCACAAGGCAATTGTAAACCGCAATAGAAAGGAAACCTAAGCGTTATGAGAAATAACCTGCAAATAATGAGAAAATGTTGGTTGAGGTACACCACACCTTGCCAGGTGAGAGTTAGTTAGCCAGGACAGGTGACCTGGTGCTGTGGTGTGACTTGTCCTCAGACTTCCCTTCAGTGATTTCGGTTGTAACATCGACTAGGAGCACACCTTTATGTTAGAGTCACCTGTCAAACGTGTGACATGCAGTGAAGGAGGTTTGCATCAGAGTTTTCCCAGAAGAGCAGCATCGGCATTCCCACCTTCAGGTTCCTGCCAGGTGCTTCCGGGCACAGGTGGATTTCAGCCCTATTTAGGGAAGACTGAGCGCGAATCAGCAGCATTCCTTCAGAGGCTGGTAGAGGGAGAAAGACTCCAGATGCCCAGGGGTCCTTCTCTGGGCAGGACAGCAGGACCTATGGGCATGAGCACCGCCCCCTGACTCCACCCCACCCCAGATAACACAAAACTCTTGGCAGAAAAGGGTGAGGCTGTTGTTTCCGCTCTGGATGTGTGGTGACAGGGGATTGGTTTCAGCAGAGGGTGAAGCCCAGGGCTGAAATGCAGTTGGACAGCTCCACAATGCCAGGCCCTGGGGGTTTTCCCGGCACAAATCCCTGCTTTTGACAAAGACCAGCACTCTGGGCTACAGGACAGCTCAGCAGCAGTAGCTGGCCCCAGCAGTGGCTCCACTGCCACCCAGGGTGGGCTCTGGACCCAGTGCCCTGCTCCTGGGGCCCTGGAGGCACCAGGCTGTCTTCCCCACAAGCAGTCCCCCCTGCTTTTGTGCCAGGACCAGACTTGGGTGGGGGATGTGAAAAAATGAAGTTAGGTTCATTTAAGAACAATTATTTATTTGTTTGGCTGTTCTGGGTCTTAGCACATGGGACCTAGGTCCCTGACCAGGAATAGAACCTGGTTCCCCTGCATTGGGAGTGAGGAGTCTTAGACACTGCTGCTGCTGCTGCTAAGTCGCTTCAGTCGTGTCCAACTCTGTGTGACCCCATAGACGGCAGCCCACCAGGCTCCCCTGTCCCTGGGATTCTCCAGGCAAGAACACTAGAGTGGGTTGCCATTTCCTTCTCCAGTGTGTGAAAGTGAAAAGTGAAAGTGAAGTTGCTCAGTCGTGTCCGACTCTTAGCGACCCCATGGACTGCAGCCTATCAGGCTCTTCCATCCGTGGGATTTTCCAGGCAAGAGTACTGAAGTGGGGTGCCATTGCCTTCTCCGCTGACCACCAGTAAAGTCCCAAGAACAATTTCATACTCAGTTCAGTTCAGTTGCCCAGTCGTGTCCGACTCTTTGCGACCCTATGGACTGCAGCACGCCAGGCTTCCCTGTCCATCACCAACTCCCAGAGCTTTCTCAAACTCATGTCCATTGAGTCAGTGATGCCATCGAACCATCTCATCCTCTGTCCTACCTTCTCCTCCTGCCTTCCATCTTTCCCAGCATCAGGGTCTTTTCCAATGAGTCAGTTCTTCGCATCACGTGGCCAAAGTGTTGGAGTTTTAGCTTCAGTTTCATATTACCTCCATTAAAAGAAAACTTCCTGAAGGATCAGAAGGGCAGGTAGGAGGATGCTTCTGGAGGGAGAACTTGTCAGGAGAGCTGGGTGATGTTATTACTATTGCTATTGTGGCTGTTATCCTGCCAGAGTTCATTGCCTGCTGATACTGGCCAGATGTGGCATGTCGTGTCTTATTTACCCCCACAATCCTGCTGTCACCCTCACTGGACAACTATGGAAACGGCCACCTGGCAGGTTGAATGTTGGCCCAGAGTCCTGAGCTGCTGAGCTGAGGTTCTGGGTACTATTCCTGGCTTTGGGAACTTTCCTAAGACTGATGTCATGGTCTCCTACTTGGAAAATTCAGGGTGGGTTAGTTGACCTTCAGTGACTTTTTTTTGCTCTCACACACATTCCCTTATGTCCTAATTTCTGAAAGTCCGTTTCCTTGGGCCATATCCTAAGAAATGCATGAAGCAGACTCTTCTTTCTGAGCTTCCTTCCTTCCCCAGTGTTCCCCAGGGCTTCCTCCATCCACGGAGGGGCAAGGAACCAGTGCCTTTGTGGAATTTAGTTACTCCTGCTTCCATCAGAGATCATGAAGGAGGGACTCCCCTGGTGGTCCAGTGGTAAAGCGTCTGTCTGCCTTGCAATGCAGGGGACTTGGATTCAATCCCTGGTTGGAGAGCTAAGATCCCACATGCCTTGGGGCAACTAGGCCTGCACGCCACAGCTACTGAGCCTGTGAGCACTACAACTAAGACCCCAGCCAAGTAAATAAAATAAAAAGAACCCATGAAGGAAAATAGCTTCAAGTATTTCTTTTCCATTCAGTGGTGGAACGGCAGCTACCAGCCAGCAGGTAGCAAATCGTTTGCCGGAGGCGTAAGGGTCTTAGTATCACCCCACTGCTAAAAGTCCCCAGATTGTCCCATCCTGCCCCTCACTCCCAATTAGGTAAATGAGGAAATAAGGTTTTGCAGATTCAGTTCTCTGCTTCCTCATCGGGAAATCCCATACAGAGATGAATACCCTGAAACCGCTCCCCACTTTTGGAATGTTCAGATTCCTGACAAGGAGCACTCCAGGGGACCTGGAACATTCCAGAGGAAACAAACGCAAGATGAGCAGAGGGAAAAAGACCTCCGAGCACCAGGTTCACAGTGCCAGGGTGAGGGTGGCTGGAAACTTCTCAGGGGTGGTGGCTGCCCAGGTCAAGGGATACCAACAGGAAATGCTGCCTTCCAGGGCCCCCAGGCTGGGAGGAAGCCCAGGCTACACAAGCTTGGCGGTGCCCCTGCTTCCAGAGACACTCTGCCCAAGGTGACTCAGGCTTCCTGAGAAGCCGCTTATCGCTGCCAGCAAGGACATCTGTGCCTTCCTCGCCCACGACATCACCAAGTGGCGTCACCTCCTCCCCCAGCCAGGTCAACATCAGGGAAAGGAGGCAAAGCCGGGCTATGCCAGGAGCGCCCCCATGATGAGGCTTGGTGACTGTCTCCCCAGGATTTCTGTTTCTGCTTCCCTGTCCTCCTCCCTCTGCTCGGAGGCTGCTGGAAGTCCGGGAAGAGCTGACTCACTTGCCCATGAGCTCCTGGCTGCAGGAGGGACAGAGCCATTGCTATAGCGACCATTAGCTTCCAGACTCAATCAGGACAGGAAGCCTGGATGGAGAAATGGTGCTGAAGGGATGAGAGGACCACACATGTTGAAAATTAGTCTCCTGGATGCGGTTTGCCAGAGGAAGGCAGTATAGGGTGTAAGTCATAGCCCAGCTCTCAGAGCCGACCACTTGTGTCCCACCAGGTAGAGGATGACTGCACCCCTCCTCAAAGCCCATCCTGGAAGGGGCTAGAGAGAGCGGGGAGAAAATCCCATCTGAGTTTTCTTACTGATGGTAGTGGAGACCATGGAGCATGAGACAGTTCTGTACCGTCATCAGGGTTCCCACAGCATCCTCCTGAGAGACCACGAGATGCTTCTGGATGGCAGGAGCCCTGCTTGCCTCGCCTGGGGTGGTGCCTCTAAGGCTTGTTCCGTGGAACTCATCCTTGGAGGCCAGCTACCACCTCCCCTCCCCCCACCGAAGGGGCACGTGGTGGCAAGTTCCACCACACACGGAAGTGAATGGAAGCCTCTTGGCAAAACAAATGAAAGGAGACACGACCTATTTAACTGCTTACAAGCAAAGGATCCTCCCTTTATTGTTTCAGAAAACATTTACTTTTTTAAAAAAGAATTCCTGGTTGTTTTATTTTATTCAAACTTTGTATCACTGTGGTCTTTGTTCAGTCACTAGGTTGTGTTTGACTCTTTGCGACCCCATGGATTGCAGCACTCCAGGCTTCCCTGTCCTTCACTATCTCCTGGAGTTTGCTCAAACACATGTCCATTGAGTCAATGATGCCATCTAACCATCTCATCCTCTGTCACTCCTCCTGCCTTCAATCTTTCCCAGCATCAGGGTCTTTTCCAATGAGTCGGTTCTTCACATCAGGTGGCCAAAGTTTTGGAGCTTCAGCAACAGGTTGATTTCCTTTAGGACTGACTGGTTTGATCTCCTTGCAGTCCAAGGGACTCTCAAGAGTCTTCTCCAGCACCACTGTTCAAAGGCATCAATTCTTCCATGTTCAGACTTCTTAGTTTCTTTCTTTTTTTTTAAATTATTTAGCTGGATTGAATCTTATTTGCAGCACTTGGGATCTTCGTTATGTCATGCGGGATCTTGCATTGAGGCTCACAGACTCTCTGGTTTTGGTGCACAGGCTTAGTTGCTCCAAGGCATGTGGGATCTTAGTTCCCCGACTAGAATTAAACCCACATCCCCTGTATTGCAAAGTGGATTCTTAACCACTGGACCACCAGGGAACTCCCAGAAAACATCTACTTTTATCTCGGGGAACCAGAGCCATGCAGGCACATCCCAGCCTCAAGTGGGGGAGGGGAGGGGGAGCTGGCCTTTTAGAAAAACCAGGATCTCCTGAGGAGCTGGAGGTTTCATCCTATGAACTGTGGAAGGCAGTGGCAGGATTATTTCCCCCCTCATATAACATTTCTCCTGACTGCATACGTAATGCATATTCATTGTAAAAAACTTCGAGAGCCTCTTCAAGTTCTGCCTGCTTCCATCTTGACCCCCTGCAGTCTTTCCCTTTTTGCATCCATCACTGCGTCAAAACACAGATCTGAGCATGAGTCCCTCTTTGACGCCCTCCTGTCGCTCTTAGGAGGGAGACAAAGCTTCTTCATGTGTCTTCTCTCCAACGTCTGCTCTTCCCTGCTTTTCCAGTTCATTTACCCCCACACCCTCATGTGTATCTCAGGCAGACTGAGGGCCCCTCGTTTTCACTACTCACTTTGGACATTTTGTTCCTTTTCCTGGAATGACTGCTTCTTCTTTCTCGTCATCATGGATCTTCCACTCCATCCTTTGCTTTTCAGCTGAGTTATCACTTCTTCAGAGCCATCTTCTCCGACACCTTTGATTGGGTCACATCTCCACATTTATGCCCCATGCAACTTGAGATTGTATGTTTCCTTGTGATGGGTTGGTGTGAGTCTATAGGCTGTACAAACTGTAAGTCAGGGTAGGTTGTAAGCTCTGTGGGAGTTGACTGGCTCTGTTTTTGCTCATCATGCTGGAACACAGTGCTCAGAAAAAGCTGTTGATGAGCAAATACATAAATGAGTAAAATGCCACAGACGGTTTGAAAGGTGGTGGATTCCACTAAAGCTGTCGCCAGTGGTACCATTTGCCCTTGGCTTAAAGCAAACAAAGAGACTGTGTCCTTCTCTCGGGGAGCAGGACCTGCTTCAGTGGTTCAGCGTTTCAGCAGGAGCTGCGTCTGGTGGGGCCGTTATTTTAGAGTTCTGCTTTTTCTGAAAGCTCACTGACCCAGCTGCCTGTTCTCACTCCCTCCGTGATCTCATTAGGGAGGGAGTGTTTGGATTTAAACACGTTTGGCTGTTGAAGAACCCTGATTGCAAAACAGGGTGACTTCATGCTCTTCTTTTTTCCCCTTAGAAGCACAGTTCTCTTCACACTGGGGAAGCCTGGCAAGGGTTCCCCGAAAGAACAGAAAAATAGTGTTTCAGAGGCATCCTGTTTTCACTCCGTAAAAGGACCATTGTAACACGGCTTTTCATTGTGTGTGTGTGTGTTCATGTTCATCATGTTTCCATGTATCTGTCACAGAATGTCACAGCACCAGGTATTGGGTTCTCCAGTTTGGGTGAAGTTAAGCATTTTCATCCCTGACCTACCTGTGGACAGAAGTCCCCTCCCACTTAGCATGTGGGAACCCTATAACCCCGTCTCCGTGGGCCTTCAGACATAGCCAGCATTCACTTGGCAGAGTCACTTGTCCTCATTTCCCTTCATTTATTCATTCAGCAAACACTCAGAGCCCACAGGATGGATGACTGGGTCCGAATTTGCCACAGTGATTTCCTTGGCCTTTGATGACTTAGTCTCCCTCTTACGAGAGTGTAAGCTCCAGGAGGGCCAGGATCTTTGTCCACTTTGCTCACTGACATACCTTAAGGACCTAGAATAACGCCTTGCACTCAAGAAAGACTTGTTGACTGAATGGATGCATGTTACTATGTGCTCCAGGGACCTCTCTGGTGTCCAGTGGTTAAGAATCCACCTTGTGATTCAGGGGCCCTGGGTTTGATCCCATGTTGTGGAACTAAGATCCCACATGCTGCAGGGCAACTAAGCCCACACGCCAGAGCTAGAGAGAAGCCAGCACACCGCAATGAAGAGCCCAAGTGCTGCAACTAAGACCTGATGTAACCAAAAATAAATTAAAAAAAATATGCTCTAGACACCTTCCTATTTTTTACCTGTCTAGCACTCAGCATCTATGCCCCCCACCCACTGTCACTTGGGATGAGAACCCTAGTTTTCCATGAGGAAAAATCCTCTCACTTTCAGACTCTAGGATGTGGAAAGAGATTAATCTTTTTGTTGTTGTTGTTGGCTGAACCACCTGTCATGTGGGATCTTAGTTCCCTAACCAGGGATTGAACCTATGCCTCTTGTGGGTTCTTAAGCTCAGGTACTTAATAACTGGGCCACTAGAAAAGTCCCAAGGGAGAAGGCTAATCTTACCCCTAAGACTCAAGCTGCTAAGACTGGATCTCAGGTCTACTGTTCGATTTCCTGGGAGGAGAAGGTCTCCCCCAAGAGGACATGAAATGGGAAGGCTGTCACTGTTGGGGCCACCATATAGTGACTGCTTGCCTGGGAGTGGAGCCCAGACTGAGGATGGCAGAGCTTAGAGAAACTGAGAATCACTGAGTTCTGATGACATTGCTTTTTCTGCTTCCGCTAGTGTCCATCTGTATTAGTTTTCTAGAGTTGTCACAACAAAGTGCCTCAAACTGGTTGGCTTAGAAATCCAGGCATTTTGGATTTGGGCCCACCCTAATGACCTAATTCTAGCTTGATTACCTCTGTAAAGACTGTATTTGCAAATGATGTCACATACACTGGTACTAGGGCTTAGAACTTCAACATTTTCTGGGGGGAGGTGGGGAGGGACACGATTCAGCCCTTAGCTCATCTCTTGCAGCTGAGAGCTTTACACACTTAATGTTTCATGAAGCAAATCAAGTTCCATGAGGCAAGTCAGTAATATCAAGTTTGTCTTCACCTTCTGGCGTTGGTCCATCTCACCGAAGTTTGCAATAAAGTAGCCAATGATCAGCATTTATTTCCTGCATATCTTCTGCATGGACTTTGATCTGGGCACAAGGTCCATTGGAGGTCAGAAGAGCCACAGACCACTTCCACGTTCCTGGACTTATAAAAAGCAGAAATGAGAAAGCAAGTTTCTAGATTCTTTGTGAGAGTTTTCATGTTTATGTGGAAAAAGTAAAGATTTTATGCTCTGCGTGGTATGTCATCAGGGGAATTGCGAATTAAAACACACACTTATTAGAATGGCTGAAATCCAGAACACAGACAACAGCAGGGTCTGGAGAAGATGTGGAGCCAAGGGAACTCTCCTTGGTTGCTGGTGGGGATGCAAAGTGGTGCAGCCTCTTTGGAAGACATTTGGTAGTTTCTTACAGAATGGAACACTTTTGCTGTGTCGTTGTTGTTCAGTTGCTAAATTGTATCTGATTCTTTGCGACCCCATGGACTACAGCACACCAGGCTTCCCTGTCCATCACCAACTCCCAGAGTTTGCTCAGACTCATGTCCATTGAGTCAGTGACACCATCCAACCATCTTATCCTCCAGCAATTGTGCTCCTTGGTATTTATCCCAATGAACTTAGATCTTCATTCACATAAAAAGCTGCACACAGTCATTTACAGCACCTTTATTCGTAATTGCCAAAACCTGAAAGCAACCAAGATGTCCTTCAGTAGATGGATGGGAACACTGTGGTCCATCCAGACAATGGAATACTATTCAGTGCTAACAAGAAATGATCTATCAAGTCGTGAAAGGATACAGAGGAATGTTAAGTGCCTATAACTAAGTGAAAGAAGCCAACATGTAAAGGCTTTATACTGTATGATTGCAACTGTAGGACACTCTGGAAAAGGCAAAATTATGGATACAATGAAAAGATCAGAGGTTTCCAAGGGCTTGGGGGAGTGAGGTGAATATATAGAGGATTTTTAGGGCAGTGAAAATATTCTGTATGATACTATAATGATGGACACAGGTCCTCTATACATTTGTCCAAACCCATGGAATGTGCAGTTTCAAGAATGAACCTTAAGGTCAACTATGGACTTTGGGGATTCTGATGTCTCAGTGTAGATTCATCCTGGGTGAAGCATGTCTCACTCTGGAGGGTGATGCTGATTATAGGGAAGCTATGCATATGTGGGGGCTGGGGGTGTATGGGAAATTTGTACCGCCAGTGTGTTTAAACAGGAAATCATCCTAGAAAATAAAGTCCTTATACAGAGTGCCTCCCAGGTGGTGCTAGTGATAAGGAACCTGCCAGTGCAGGAGACTTAAGAGATGCGGGTTTGATCCTTGGGTGGGGAAGATCCCCTGGGGGAGGGCATGGCAACTCACTCCAGTATTCTTGCCTGGAGAATTCCATGGACAGAAGAGCCTGGTGGGCTACAGTCCACAGGGTCGCAAAGAGGTGAATATGATTGAAGTGACAAACACAAACATGCACATACATACAGGGTGAAGTCGGTCAGAAAGAGAAAAACAAATATTGTACATTAATGCATATATGTGGAATCTAGAAAAATGGTATAGATGATCATATTTGCAAAACAGAAATAAAGACACATAGGAACCAACATATGAATACCAAGGGGGAAAGAGGGGGTGGGATAAATTGGGAGATTGGGATTGATGCATATACACTACTGTGTATAAAATAGTGAGAACCTACTATATAGCACAGGAACTCTACCCAGTGCTCTCTGGTGACCTAAACTGAATGAAATCCAAAAAAAAGGGGATATATGTATATGTATATGTATATGTATATGTATAGCTGATTCACTTTGCTTTATAGCTTTAAGCAATAAAAAGCAATGTTTTTTAGTTTTAAGCAACTCCAATGAAATAAAAATGAAAAAATGTATTTAAAAAAGACCCACCTCCCAGAGTAATGGAAATAAAAGCAAAAATAAACAAATAGGACCTAGTTAAACTTAAAACCTTTTGCACAATGAAGAAAACTATAAGCAAGGTGAAGAGACAGGCTTCAGAATGGGAGAAAATAATAGCAAACAAAGCAACTGACAAAGAATTAATCTCAAAAATATACAAGCAGCTCATGCAGCTCATGGAGCAGGAAATGGCAACCCACTCTAGTGTTCTTGCCTAGAGAATCCCAGGGACAGAAGAGCCTGGTGGGCTGCCATCTATGGGGTCGCACAGAGTCAGACATGACTGAAGTGACTTAGCAGTAGCATGCAGCTCAATACCAGAAAAATAAACAACCCAAGCAAAAAATGGGCCAAAGAACTGAACAGACATTTCTTCAAAGAAGACATACAGATAGCTAACAAACACAAGAAAAGATGCTCAACATCACTCATTATCAGAGAGATGCAAATCAAAACCACAATGAGGTACCATCTCATGCCGGTCAGAATGGCTGTCTTCAAAAAATCTGCAAACAATAAATGCTGGAGAGAGTGTGAATAAAAGGGAACCCTCTTATGCTGTTGGTGGGAATGCAAACTAGTACAGCCACTATGGAGAACAGTGTGGAGACGCCTTAAAAAACTGGAAATAGAACTGCCATACGAACCAGCAATCCCGCTGCTGGGCATATATACTGAGGAAACCAGATCTGAAAGAGACACATGTACCCCAATGTTCATCGCAGCACTGTTTACAATATCTAGGACATGGAAACAACCTAGATGTCCATTGGAAGACAAATGGATAAGAAAGCTGTGGTACATATACACAGTGGAATATTACTCAGCTGTTAAAAAGAATGCATTTGAGTCAGTTCTAATGAGGTGGATGAAACTGGAGCCTATTATACAGAGTAAAGTAAGTCAGAAAGAAAAACACCAGTACAGTATATTAACGCATATATATGGAATTTAGAAAGATGGTAACAACGACCCTATATGCAAGACAGCAAAAGAGACAAGGTTGTAAAGAACAGACTTTTGGACTCTGTGGGAGAAGGCGAGGGTGGGATGATTTAAGAGAACAGCATTGAAACATGTATATTACCATATGTGAAATAGATGACCAGTCCAAATTTGATGCATGAAACAGGGCACTCAAAGCCAGTGCACTGGGACAACACAGAGGAATGGGATGCGGTGGGGTGAGAGGGGGTTCAGGATGGGGGAACACATGTACAGCCCTGGCTGATTCATGTCAATGTATGGCAAAAGCCACCACAATATTGTAAAGTCATTCAGTTCAGTTCAGTTCTGTCGCTCAGTCGTGTCTGACTCTTTGTGACACCATGATGACTCTTTGCGACACCATGAACTGCAGCACGCCAGCCTCCCTGTCCATCACCAACTCCCAGAGTCCACCCAAACCCATGTCCATTGAGTCGGAAATGCCATCCAACCATCTCATCCTCTGTCGTCCCCTTCTCCTCCTGCCCTCAATCTTTCCCAGCATCAGGGTCTTTTCCATTGAGTCTTCTCTTCGCATCAGGTGGCCAAAGTATTGGAGTTTTAGCTTCAACATCAGTCCTTCCAATGAACACCCAGGACTGATCTCCTTTAGGATGGACTGGTTGGATCTCTTTGCAGTCCAAGGGACTCTCAAGAGTCTTCTCCAACACCACAGTTCAAAAGCATCAATTCTTTGGTGCTCAGCTTTCTTTATAGTCCAACTCTCACATCCATACATGACCACTGGAAAAGTAATTAGCCTCCAATTAAAATAAATACATTAAGTTTAAAAAAAGGTAATGCTTTTCAATATACTTAGTAAGCCCCGTGCAATACAATTGCAGTATGTTAAATTAATTATAGGATTTCCAAAAAATGAGCTCAGTCACTTAGTCATGTCTGACTCTTTGTGACCCTGTGAATGTAGCCTGCCAGGCTTCTCTGTCCATGAGATTTCCAGGAAAGAATACTGGAGTGGGTTGTCATTTCTTTCTTCAGGGTTCTAAGAAATAGTAGTTCAATAATGGACAGCAGGAGGTGCGCCAGGTACATTGCCAGTCCTTTATGGCACAGATGCAGCCGTAACTAAAACACAGCTGCTGCCCTCAAGAAGCCATTGACCATTTCTACCTTATAGCAAAGTGAGTCAGCCATATGTACACATATGCCCCTTCTTTTTTGGATTTCTTTCTCATTTAGGTCACCACAGAGCATTGAGAAGAGTTTCCTGTGCAACATTATGAAGCAACTATACTCCAATAAAAGTTAATTAAAAAGATAAAGGCAAAATTAACATCTCTGATAAATATTATTGTGTAGTACACACTTTGATGATATTTACAATATTGCTTTCATGCCTTTATATTTTTTTGTTTATGTGTAATTTATTTTTATTTACACACTTCTGTAACTATTAGGAGGGAATTGCTCAGATCTAATATACCAATGAATATGTGTGTGTGTTAGTCGCTCAATTGTGTCTGACTCTTTGCGACCCCATGGATTGTAGCTCTCCAGGCTCCTCTGTCCATGGAATTCTCCAGGCAAGAATACCGGAATGGGTTGCTATTTCCTTCTTTAAGACCAATGAATACATAATGGCCAAAAAAAAAAAAAAGAGGAAGAAGCCATTTGACCCACTGGGGGTAAACATGCATGTGAAGAAGTGATGCTGTTACCGTGAGACATGTATGCACGGCACATTGGGAACCTCCAAGGGGGAGTTAGGGGCTCTGCCTGGTGGGATGAGAGGCCTCATAGAGGTGAAGTGAGCCTCAAAGAATGAGCGGTTTTGCATGTAGAGAAGAGGGCTTTTTGGGTGGAGGGCCCAGCATGAACACACCTGATGGAGCTGGGAATGGGGAGCATTCTGGAGCCTCACTGGCTCAGCTCAAAGGGAAGCAACCCCCCCAAATTTCCACTTGGTTTCTACAGGGCAAGATTTTGCTTTCATGCCCGCAACCCATCATGAGGCTTTTGAGTCTCTCCTCCTGCTCGACTGTGGGGGGCTGTTGGATGGTGGGTGTCTGTAGTTGATGGGTCACTCAGGGTCAACAGCTGAGATCAGCTTGACCACAGTCCCTTGCTCTCAGGGCTGTAGGACTCTTACTGTGGACTCGGCTCCCTCCACATCTCTCCTCCCGTCCCCTCCACCTGCACCCTCTATAGCTTCAGTTTCAACTGGGAGCAGCGGGAGCTTCTATTAATAGTCACCAAAAGACTCTGCCCACAAAGCGGGAGACTGGGGTTTGATCCCTGAGTTGGGAGGATCACCTGGTGAAGGGAATGGCTACCCCCTCCAATATTCTTGCCTGGAGAATTTCATGAACAGAAGCTACAGTTCCTGGGGTTCCAAAGAGGCGGATACGATTGAGTGACTACATACAATAAGAGGTGGAATTAGGTATGTGGATCTCTTGTGAAATAAATTATGTAACACTACAAAGAGTGTAGTTTCTTTTCAAAGAGAAAAGAAATTCCTGTGGGCTTGCCTGGGTCTGGAGCACTGCACGCAGCACTTTGTCTTGAGTTGAGAGTGAGGGCTGACCGGGTAAAATCCGTTATCTCTGACCTGATAACACGATTCTGAGCTGGGGGCTCTGAGGCACAGAGTGGCAGTCTACCCGGACCATGTGGGGTGCCGGGACTGGCCTGAAAGCGCTGTGTGTATGTGGCTTGGTGTCTAATGCACTCTCTGCTGTTTGCTATCTTCTTAATAACTTAGTGACTCTCATGATTTGTTGATGGGCCTTCCATTTTCTTACACTGATGATCTCGAAAGGTAGGACATGAGGAAGAACGTAACCAGGAAACATTTCTATCATCTACCTATCTAGGTGTCTGTCTAGGTAGCTTGCTAGCTAATCTATCATTGCCTGTTTTTTTTATTAACTGTAACTTTCATCTATTCTCTTATCTAATCTTTGGCATATACTTGGAAAGATAACTCAGAAGGTGGTTTTCTTCTTTTTTTTAAAATAGCTTTATTGAGATACAATTCATATGCTATAGAATTCATCAATCTAAATTGTACAATTCAATGGTTTTTTTTTTTTCTGGTATAATTAGCAGAGTTGTGAAACCATCTCCACAGTCAATTTTTGGGGGGCATTTTCATCTCTCTAACAAGAAACCCCATAGGTTTTAGCTGTCATGTCCCCAACTTCTCCATCCTGCCCAGCCCCTGCCCAGGGCAACCCCACTTTACTTTCTGTCTTTATGGATTTATCTATTCTGGATGTTTCATATAAATGGAATCACCACATGCTATCTTTTATGACTATCATGTAGCCTTTATCCATGTATGTTCTGGAGTTGATTCTTCTTATAGACTGTGTGTCCATGGACAACTCACTTACCATCTCTGTGCCTCACTGTGTTCACTTGTAAAATGGGGATTGAAGTAGTGAAACCTGCCTGTTAGCACGTGGAGAAGATTTTGAATGGTGGATCAGGGAGGGCCTGGTGAGTTGAGGACAGTCCCTGGCATGGGGGTCATGTAGCCGGAGCCAGCGCTTGATCCCTGGTCGTCCTAACTCATTGTGCACCCACTGAAGGGAGGGTGGGGCTGAGCACGAGCTGCAGGGCGATCATGGGGGAGCCAGGGATAAGGCTGCCCACCCCCATGGGGGACGCTGGAAGTCTTGGGGCACCGGGAGTGCAAGTTCCCTTAGGGGTCCCTCTTGAGGTGACGGCAGTGGGTGGGTGAGTGCAGAGGCACAGCGTGCTGACTCTCGGGGAATTTTCTACCCACAGAGGAGGGAAAAATGCACCTCTCTGGAGGGGGCAATCAGAGGCCAGGCAGGCCCAGTGGGAGGAAGAGAACTGGGCTGTAGGTTTTCCCCGTGGGGCTTGCAGCCTCGCTGTGAACAGCACAGACATGGTGTGACTAACATCATGGCCCGCTGTGTGCTGGCAGGTGGCGGGGCTGAGGTCACTCCCAAAAGGCTTCTTAGCTGATTGGTCCAAGGACCTGGTCCCTGTCATCTGCAGTGCTAGGCCTGTGAGGGGCTCCAAGAGCCACCTTAAGCTGCAGAAGGCCACAGGCTGGTTTTTTGGAGGTTCTTGTGAATCTGTGCTCACCTGCCCACCTTCCACCCTGTAAACCAGCCGCCACCCCAGGCCTATGCACACAAGTGTCCACAGTCTCCCTAGACTCCCCAGGAGAAGGCAGAATGTTCTCAGAGCCCCCAAATGTCACACAAGTGTTCACAGTCCCGTCTCTCTACACCCGCCAGGAGAGAGGGCGGATTCTCAGAGCCCCCAAATGTCCGGAAATATGGACAGGTGAATTCCAGATCTAATAAATCAGAAACTCTGGGGTGGGGTCTGGCAATCTGGGTCTCAATAGACCTTCCAGGTGACCACTGAATAGGGGTTTGTATTTGCCTCTCTGGGGCAGAGAATCCCCCTGCTATCTGGGCTAAGGCCCAGTACCCAGTGGGCATTTATGGCTGGGCCAGGGGTCGGGGGATCCCACACTGGGGTTTGAGGACAGCACCCTGCAGCAGGCTGAGCTCCAGGGGGATGAAGGGAAGAGGGCAGGAGCCTCTTCTGCCCAGGGTGGGGACCATACCACCTGCTGACATCACAATGCCCATTTACTCTGGCTGCAGGCTCCTGGACCACCTGGAACAGTGGAGAGAGGATGGCTGGCGGCCACGAATAGAGGACCAACGGAGAAGTAAGGTCAAGGACACTGGGACGTTTGGGGGTGAAAATAAGCCCCAGGAGGGAGAATCACCAGGCTCCTGAAGGTAGCATGGAGAACCACAGAAACCTCTCAGGTAACTCGGGGTTAGGGTCCTGTCTTGCCTTGGAGCACCAGGTATTCCAGAGAGAACAGTCAGGGATGAATGTGGAGCAAGGCCAGCCTGTCACAGCAGCAGGAGCCCTTTTGCTGGATGTTGGAGCCTCGGTCTTCCTCCTTCGCTGCCGTCTGCCCCTGGACTCTAACTCTACTGAGGTCTGGATTAACTTTGCAGGGACTTAGGCCTGTCTTTTAAAATGGTCAGGTGACTCCACAAGGCAGCCAGGGCAACAAGTCTTTGGCAAAGAAACCAAAACAAACATGAAATACACTCGTTTCCTCCCTAGGAGTGGGGGACGGGGCTCCTATCGCGTTCCCTCCCCACCCCCCAGGAGCTCAGCACCCAGGACATGCTACCCCGGGACTGGGGGCGGCCTTGACGGTTAAGGAACTATAGGAACCCGGAGGGGAGAAGGTTGTGACAGCCACACAGACAGCAGGTTTTAGAAAAAGTGATGAATATTCCAGTTGCTTATTTAAGAATAATAAAGAACAGGAGGAGAAAGGGTGAGTACTTAAACATAGCAGTCCGTAAGTGTTCTGATCAGCATGGACACAGTGTGGAAGGGTGAGGGGAAGAGAGAGGGGGGGCTGGGCTCAAACCCAGACCCCCAGAGGCCACCGTCTGTGCCAGCAGCTGTGGTTTTGCATGTGCTTGACGTGTGAGGAGCTGCTGTGGGAGAAGCAGGAAGGGAGGGGCAAGGATGGGGGGCCAGAGTCCTGGGTTCAGTTCAGACTGCCCCGTGTCCGGGAGAGGGTCATTGGCCAGCCTGGGGTCAGGGAGCTGGTCCTGTCCGCTTCACCCGCTGCATCCCAAGGTCGCAGTCTTCCTTCAGGCCTCCGACCAGCACTTCCCTCCTTCCTTTTTGGTTGAGTTAGTTCAGGGGTGTCTTCTGAGTGCTCCCAGCTGGGACCTGTGCAGGGTACAGGGATGCTTCCTCCCCAGTAATGGATGGTCAGGCCCACATGGCCCAGGTTGGAATGCAGGGCAGCCATTCCGGCGTCTTCTCTTTGCCCTCCTGGTGCTGCCATGAGGGATCTGGAGCCCTGGGATCCCTCCTCCTCCCCTAGTCAGAGTGGGGGCCCTTGGTTGCTGTATTGGAATGGGTTAGTGTGTGTGTCTTTGTGTCTGTGTGGGCATGTGTGTATATGTGCTTGTGTGTGTTGGGGGCTTCCCAGGTGGCTCAGTGGTAAAGAATCCACCTGCCAATATGCGAGACTCAGGAGACGTGAGTTTGATCTCTGGGTTGGGAAAATTGATCTCTGGAAGAGGAAATGGCAACCTGCTCCAGTATTCTTGCCTGGAGAATTCCATGGACAGAGGAGCCTGGTGGACTATATAGCCCATGGAGTCACAAGATTCGGTCATGACTGAGCAGGCATATGTGCATGTGTATATGTATTTGTGTCTGTGTGTGCATTTCTGTTGCCTCTATGTACTTGTGTGTGTCTGTGTATGTCTGTGTGTGCATGTCTGTATTTCTGTGTGTGTGCCTGTGTGTACATGTTCATGTGCATTTGTGTATATCTGTGTTCCTATGTGTGTTTGTGTCTGTGCTTGTGTTTCTGTGTGCATCTGTGTATATGTGTGTGTGTGCACACAAGGGCCCAACCCCCGCACTTTCGAGCCCCTCCGTGGCCGTGCCCCCGGTCCTTCCCTGTCAGGCTGTCAGTGGGGCCGTGGGGCTTGGTGGATGGGCGCCAGGCAGCTGGGCCTGGGGGAGTGATGAAGGAGTAGCAGCTGGTACAGGCCACTCCCTGGGGAGTTTTGGCAGAAAAAGGAGGAAAATAGAAGTCAGGGAAGCCTGGGTTCAAGGGAAGAATTTTCTAGAGGAGGGGAGACTTGGGAATGTTTGAAGCAGAGAGGGAGGGACATTTGGAAAATGCTGGTGATGGGGGCTCGGAGTGAGGCCAATGGGCGGGGCGGGCGGAGGGGGCCGAGCATGGACAGTGGACGTCAGCACTGCTGCGGTCTGTCCCGGGCCAGTCGCCATGCGCCCAGATTGCTCACACCCCCAGCATCCATGCTGTCAATGTCCCCAGAGAGTGCTGACCAGCAAAGGACGCAGAGAGAAGATGCCAAACACCGTGCCCAGGCTGGGAGCTGGTCTCTGCCTTTAACAGGCTCAGCATCTCCCGGGACAAAGACGTATCAGCCTCCCGCGCCTGAGGGCTTGCCTGGCCCCTGGGTCTTCACTCTTCTACCACCCTTACCCTCACCCCCGCCCCACCCGCACCCCCATCCTCTCTTCGCTAGAGAAAAATGAGGCCAAGCGAGGTTGGTAATTTGCCCAGAGTCACACAGCTGGCAAACAGAACTTGGACAGGAACCCAGCGCCCTCTGACCCCAGTGTTCGCGCTCTGGGCGAGTGTAGAGCACTGGGTTCCCAGCCCCTCTGGGAGCTCTGACTCCGTTGCCTGCTTGACCTCCTGTTGCTTTGCCCGCTCCTGACGTGGCCCTTCACTATCCAGACCTCAGCCAGTCCATGTGCCAGTTCTGACTTTCCCACCAGCTACTGGCTCCTGCTTCTTCTCCAGGACCTCAGGACCTTCTTCTCCCAGTCCCCGTTTTCCTCAGGCCACCAGGTCTCTGGTGACGGGACAGACAGATGTGTGGGAAGTCAGGCTCTGAGGAGGGGGCTGATGACAGGGCATTTCCAGTCAGATGGGTCAGTGTCAGGTCTGATGGCAGCTGGTAAACCTCATGGTGGGCAGTCCACTGCAGAGAGAAGATGGGAAGTTGCTTCCACAGCTCACGGAGGCTGTTGCTACAGGGAAAATGTCCAGAAATCAACAAAAAGGAAGGAAAGGTTTGCCAGGTTGCTGTGAGGGATGTTCTCGAGAAGACTTTTGAGAGTCCCTTGGACTGCAAGGAGATTAAACAAATCCATCCTAAAGGAAATCAACCCTGAATAATCTTTAGAAGGACTGATGCTAAGGCTGAAGCTCCAATACTTTGGCCACCTGATGTGAAAAGCCAACTCATTGGAAAAGACCCTGATGCTGGGAAATGTTGACGGCAAGAGGAGTAGGGAGCAACAGGGGATGAGAAGGTTGGGTGGCATCACTGACTCAATGATGAATTTGAGCAAGCTCTGGGAGATTCTGAAGGACAGGGAGGCCTGAAGTGCTGCAGTCATGGGGTCGCAGAGTCAGACTCGACTCAGCGACTGGACAACAGCTACAAGTGAGTGTCTGGTCTAGGTTAGGCGTCAGGAATGTGCAGCAGGTCAGGCCAGCAGCCTGGGAAATACTTGGCCCACTTCGGTTTTCACTTTTCATTGTTTATTTCTAACAAATGTTTATTTCACCTTTGTAATTCTTAAAGTTTTTAGGAACATGCCAGAGAATGACTTTGTTCTAGTTTTTAGACTCTTGACTTTCGGTCGCAGAGACAGAAGCCAATTAGTTAATCACAGCCATGGGCTGTCAGCCAGGGCTTCTCAGAGGGGCCACCTGCAGGATGTCTTCAGCCTGTATTGTCCTTCAGCCACCCTGGAACCATCATTTCACTCTTGCTCATTGAGACCCTGACCCTCTCTGACTCTCTAGCCCACTGGTTTTTCCACCACATCTGACCCTTTTTTCTTCTTTCCAATTTCTTCAAACCAAGTCTCCTCTCTGATGCTAAAGAGAATCCCCTCTCCATATCTATATGCACCTCCAACCAGTGGCCCTACAGCTGTGCTGACAGTGGGGGATGTAATGTTCCCCCCAACTTGTCTCCACAGTCTCCCATCTCTCTTTTCACTTTCAAGTTTTGGTCTATTTCTGCCCACACTCTCTGCTCCCTTTTCTGGCCCCTGCCATCCTTACATCCTTAAAACATTTTGCATTAATATGTGCTCTGCTGAGTTGCTTCAGTCGTGGACTCCTTGAGACGCCATGGACTGTAACCTGCCAGGCTCCTCTGTCCATGGGATTCTCCAGACTTGCCATGCCCTCCTCCACGGGATCTTTCCAACAGAGAGATTGAACCTATGTCTCTTGAGGCTCCTGCATTTACAGGTGGGTTCTTTACTACTAGTGCCACCTGGGAAGCCCCTTTACATTAATACATTTTACAATCAGCTTGTGAGTTTCTATAGACACTTTCATCTTAGTTGAGGTGACATCGAATCTACAGCCCAATGTAGGAGAACTGATATTTTTACAGTGAACATGGCATTTCTCTCCATTTATTCAGACTTCTAAACTAACACCCCAAAAAGATATCCTTTTCATTATAGGGGACTGGAATGCAAAAGTAGGAAGTCAAGAAACACCTGGAGTAACAAGCAAATTTGGCCTTGGAGTACAGAATGAAGCGGGGCAAAAGTTAACAGTTTTGCCAAGAGAATGCACTGGTCATAGCAAACACCCTCTTCCAACAACACAAGAGAAGACTCTACACATGGACATCACCAGATGACCAACACCGAAATCAGATTGATTATATTCTTTGCAGCCAAAGATGGAGAAGCTCTATATAGTCAGCAAAAACAAGACCGGGAGCTGTCTGTGGCTCAGATCATGAACTCCTTATTGCCAAATTCAGACTTAAATTGAAGAAAGTATGGAAAACCACTAGACCATTCAGGTATAACCTAAATCAAATCCCTTATGATTATACAGTGGAAGTGAGAAAGAGATTTAGGGATTAGATCTGATAGAGTGCCTGATGAACTATGGACGGAGGTTCGTGACATTGTACAGGAGACAGGAATCAAGACCATCCCCAAGAAAAAGAAATGCAAAAAAGCAAAATGACTGTCTGAGGAGGCCTTACAAATAGCTGTGAAAAGAAGAGATGTGAAAAGAAAAGGAGAAAAGGAAAGATATATCCATTTGAATGCAGAGTTCCAAAGAATAGCAAGGAGAGATAAGAAAGCTTTCCTCAGTGATCAATGCAAAGAAATAGAGAAAAACAATAGAATGGGAAAGACTCTTCAAGTCTTGAGATCTCTTCAAGAAAATTAGAGATACCAAGGGAACATTTCATGCAAAGATGGGCTCAATAAAGGACAGAAATGGTATGGAGCTAACGGAAGCAGAAGATATTAAGAAGAGGTAGCAAGAATACACAGAACTGTGCAAAAAAGATCTTCATGACTCAGATAATCATGATGGTGTGATCAGTCAACTCACTTAGAGCCACACATCCTGGAATGTGAAGTCAAGTGGGCCTTAGGAAGCATCGCTACAAATAAAGCTAGTGGAAGTGATGGAATTCCAGTTGGGGTATTTCAAATCTTAAAAGATGATGCTGTGAAAGTGATGCACTCAATATGCCAGCAAATTTGGAAAACTCAGCAGTGGCCACAGGACTGGAAAAGGTCAGTTTTGAGTCTTATCCCAAAGAAAGGCAATGCCACAGGATACTCAAACTACTGCACAATTGCACTCATCTCACACACTAGCAAAGTAATGCTCAAAATTCTCCAAGCCAAGCTTTAATAGTACGTGAACTGTGAACTTCCAAATATCCAAGCTGGATTTAGAAAAGGCAGAGGAACCAGATATCAAATTGCCAACATCTGCTGGATCATTGAAAAAGCAAGAGAGTTGCAGAAAAACATCTATTTCTGCCTTATTGACTATGCCAAAGCCTTTGACTGTGTGGATCACAATAGACTGTGGAAAATTCTTGAAGAGATGGGAATACCAGACCACCTGACCTGCCTCTTGAGAAACCTGTATGCAGGTCAGGAAGCAACAGTTAGAACTGGACATGGAACAACAGACTGGTTCCAAATAGGAAAAAGAGTACGTCAAGGCTGTATATTGTCACCCTGCTTATTTAACTTATATGCAGAGTACATCATGAGAAACGCTGGGTTGGATGAAGCAAAAGCTGGAATCAAGTTTGCCAGGAGAAATATCAATAACCTCGTATATGGAGATGACACCACTCTTATGGCAGAAAGTGAAGAAGAACTAAGGAGCCTCTTGATGAAAGTGAAAAGGAGAGTGAAAAAATTGGCTTAAAGCTCAACATTCAGAAAACTAAGATCATGGCATCCAGTCTCATCACTTCCTGGCAAATAGATGGGGAAACAGTGGAAACAGAGGCTGACTTTATTTTTTTGGGCTCCAAAATCACTGCAGATGGTGATTGCAGCCATGAAATTACTTGGAAGGAAAGTTATGACCAACCTAGACAGCATATTAAAAAGCAGAGACATTACTTTGTCAAGAAAGGTCTGTTTAGTCAAGGCTATGGTTTTTCCAGTAGTCGTGTAAAAGCTGAGTGCCGAAGAATTGATGCTTTTGAACTGTGGTATTGGAGGAGACTCTTAAAAGTCCCTTAGACTGCAAGGAGATCCAACCAGTCCATCCTAAAGGAAATCAGGCCTGAATATTCATTGGAAGAACTGATGTTGAAACTGAAACTCCAATACTTTGGCCACCTGATGTGAAGAAATGACTCATTTGAAAAGACCCTGATGGTGGGAAAGATTGAAGGCAGGAGGAGAAGGGGACAGCAGAGGATGAGATGGTTGGATGGCATCACCAACTCTGTGGACATGAGTTTGGGTAAACTCTGGGAGTTGGTGATGGACAGGGAGGCCTGGTGTGCTGTGGTCCATGGTGTTGCAAAGAGTTGGACATGACTGAGCGACTGAACAGAACTGAACCGAAACATGTTTTTTTAATAATGTATAATTTTCTGCAGAGAGGACTTGCATATCTTTTGTTGGATTTATTTACTGACTTTGGCATTTTTGAAGTAATTGTAAACGGTAACATTTCAGACATTTTTTTCTGGCTGGTATTTAGAAGTAGTATGTTGTCTTTGCCTCCAACAAGCTTGCTCAACTCGATAATTCTAATAGTTTATTTGTAGATTCATTTGGCTATCAACAGGTATAGTCAGAGTCTTCCCTCTGTGTCCTTGGGGGATTGTTCCAGGACCCTTCGAGGGTATCAAAGTCCACGGATGGTCAAATCCCTTACAGTTGGCCCCATATATGTGGGTTCAGCACCCATAACTCCAGGGGGCAACTGTCCTCTAGTTACAAGCACTGGTTTTAGAATCAAATTGACTTGCTTTTGAATTCTAACGTCAGCATTTGCCAACTGCAGGGCTTTGAGACAGTTGCTTGGTGTTTCTGAGGCTCATGACTCCCTTTACAGAATGGGGACACCATGTCATAGGTGAACAGTGGTAAGGAATGAATGGCGTGAAGTGTGTCCCTCTGGTGGCAGTGCTGGCCCTCCCAGGTCTCCATTTATATTATTCCCATCCCTGTCCCCACATCTGCCTTCCCCATGAACTCTGTAGCTCTCCCAGTTCTGGCTTTTACCCCATCATTTTATGGAATCACCCCCATACATACTCCTAGTGTCAATGTCAATGGATTCATTTGGTCCTTGAGTTTCTTGATGCCTCTGTGGCCTTCACACGTCCATCTCCATGACATCTTTTTTCTGACACCAAATGTGTAAATTCTGACACCAGTTGATTCTCCCCTCCTCCACCACCAGCTGGGTGCCTACACATGAATTCAATTCAGATTTTGTCTACCTGGAGAGTGTCAGATAGAGAGCTCAGTTTCACAAGACTGCCCCCATTTCAACTCAAGTCCCGAGGGTCTCCTCTACTTCTCACTGGCTATAAATTTGGGGGTTCCCATCACCCCTTCCTCAGATTTTCTCATTTGCTAGAATAACTCACAGATCTCAGGAAATGCTTTACTGTTACTTTACAGGAAATGTTCACCGGGTTTTTGTAGAGGATGCAGTTCAGGAACAGCCAAATGGAACAGATGGAGTTTGGTGACATGCAGTTGTTCAGTTGCTCAGTTGTGTTTGGCTCTTTGCGACCCCATGAACTACAGCATGCCAGGCTTCCCTGTCCTTTACTATCTCCCAGAGTTTGCTCAAACTCATGTCCATTGAGTTGATGATGCCATCCAACCATCTCATCCTCTGTCACCCCTTTCCTCCTCCTGCCTCAGTCTTTCCCAGCATCAGGGTCTTTTCCAATGAGTGGGCTCTTTGCATCAGGTGGTCAAAGTATTGGAGCTTCAGCTTCAGCATCAGTCCTTGCAATGAATATTCAGCGTCATTTGCCAAAGGGACAAATGAGATTTTACTTCCTCGGTCAGTACTTTTCTTTACAAATCAGCTCAGTCAGAGAGTCTGGTTGTATCCTCTCCTCGTCGCCCTTTGAGCACTAGGTGAGGAGGGAGTCCTGGCAACAGCAGGGCCTCCAAGCAGAGCTGTGATGCGCCCAGGGCTGGCGGCTGCTGCAGGAGACAAGAAATCTCACCGTTTTCTTGCCTGCCTCTTGGCTTCAAAGTAAAGTTTTAGAAACCACCCATCAGGGGTGACCACACTGAGGTGGAAAAAGTGTTTCTGAAACTGGAGTAAAAAATTTCCACTGACACCAGAGTTTGGCACAGCAGTTCTTAGTCCAGGCGACATTCACACACCATTTCTGTGACTTCCTGGAAGCCAACACGAACCTCTCAGCCTTCCTCTGCTATCCAGTGGGGAGATGGCAGAGGACAGCTCTCCTGTGCAAGAGCATCACCTGGCAGGCTTGTTGAACTCAGGTCCCGGCCCCAGCCAGAGTTTCCGATGCAGCAGGCCAAGCATTGCCAACATCTGCCAGATGACGCTGAGGCTGGTCCCTGGACCACCTTGATGACCTCTGGTCAGGGTCATATGCTCCCTGAGAGCAGGGAAGTGCCAGTGGGAGTCATCAATGTGTGTGTGCTCAGTTATGTCCAACCTTTGGCGACGCTATGGACTGTATGCCATGCTCCTGTCTGTGGGATTTCTCAGGAAAGAATGTATGCCATGCCCTCCTCCAAGGGATCTTCCTGACCCAGGGATCAAACCTGAGTCACTTACATCTCCTGAATTGGCAGGCGGTTTATTTACCACTAGTGCCAACTGGGAAGCCCAGTGGGAGGCATCAATAAATCCACTTAAATATGCCCTCTGTGCATCCTTTGGGGCTGAGGACGGGAAGAGAGCCATGGTGAGGGTCAGGGCCCACAGGGTGGCTGTGCAGCTCTGTTGCTGCCCCTATACTGCCTGGCAACCCTGCTGGAGGTCCTGGGGCAAAGCAGCCATCCTCAGGCTCTGTCTGCATTGTCTCCTTGAAGCCTTCCTGATTTACAGGGTTGCTCCTCAACTGTGACTGTCAGAAACTGTCAACAGTTCTGGTCAGCCCTATCTATTGGCAGGGGCACTTTAGGCAGAGGGATGCCGTGGCCCAAAGACACCTTCCTGGGACCCCCACGTAGCCCCAGGAAAAGCCAGCCCCTCATCTCCCCGCCCCAGGGCCAGAGGACATGGGGTGGGGCTGGGCCCATGGCTCCATCAAAGTCAGGTGGATGCTGGCGGTCACAGCATGCCGGGCACTCACGGCTCCTGATTGCAGGCGCTGCGTCCCTGCTGCATACACAGAGCCTCCTTTCTTCCTCCAGGAGAAGCCACTCTTTCATGGGCAGTGCAGCTGAAGGAAGTGGAAAGTCCCAGACAGAGCCTAGGAGCCCCTCTGGGTCCCTTTGCCTCTTCTGGCCCCTCCCAAGGACAGGGAGGAACAGTCTCGGCAGGTGGGCAGGGTCCGGCCCAGAAACAGGGTTTCTGGAGCCGAGACCGGGATCGAGGGAGGGAAGGGGGAAGACCGAGGCCCGGGCTCTGGGCTGGACTGCAGCACCGGCCGGCTCTCCGGCCACAGCCCAGGAAAGCCACGCAGAGAAGCTGCCGATCTCCACCCCGCCAGCTCCACATTCCTGGATGCTGAGGGAGGGATCCCAGTGTTTACTCCGAACAATGTTTTCCTCTGTCTGAACCGACTGGGCGTTAAATTCTTCCAGATTTCTGGCTCCACGTCGTAACTCCAACGGGAGAGAAATAGGTTTACGGCAGTTGGCAAGGGTGGGAATACAGGGTCCGTCCCTGTACCTCGTGAGTCTAGAATTTCCATGGGTGGATGGAAAGACTGCCGGCTGTTTGGTGGTGCTGGTGGAGGGATCGCCCTGGTTCTGCACCCTGCCTTTCACATTTCCCACCCTAGAGGGCAAAGTGAGTTTTCTCTTCTGGAACCGGGCAGAAAGGGGGCCGAGTGCTGAAGGTCAGGGCTTGCTGTGCTTTCTTGGTTGTGATAAACTCAGAAGTTGGGCTCACATGGAACTCATTTGGTGGGGTGCTGGGAAGCTGGCGTGCATCCTGGGTCTTGGGCTGCTGCGCGGGGAGGAGGTCAGAGCTGGAGAGAGAGAGAGGAAAAAGAAAACAACATCCCTATTTTCACAGAGAAATCTAGTGATATGAGGGCTAGACTGTTGGGCCAGAAAGACCCCAACATAGCTGCTTGGGTCTCAGAACCATGCCGGTTGGTGCCTGTGAGGATCTGTGACTGTTACTGTCCTTTAACGGGATGTCCTTTAACAGGATGACCACACAACGGGGCCACGGAGACCCTCTTCTCTTTATTAACGGTATAGAGACCTTTGGGAAACCAGTAGGATCGATTCAAAGATAAAAGCTCCTTCCCTTTGAACACATTAACCTGGTTCCTGGTTTTTTCTCGGTGATGATGTGCTCTCTGTGGGGTCCTGGGTGAACCCTCAACCGTGGGGGCAGCTGCCCTTCAGCCTTTTGAATAGGAACAGCCTAGATCCACATCAGGCAGGGGGCAGATGGTGGCCTTGAAACCCCCGGTTTCCTTATCCTGTGCTCTCAGACCCTGAAAACCTACTCCTGAACCCCTTTCATGGTGTGTGTGTGTTTGCGCGTGTGCACGAGTGCACACATGCACTCACGCACACACAGCAGGGGAGAAAGGTGGGTGGCCAGCCATCCAGATCCAGAGCCCAAACAGCATTTATGTAGTGGAGGGGGTGGGTGGGTAAAATAATTGTGTGATAGAACTTGACTTTATAATCTGGCTGCTTTCACAAAGCCATTTTGATGCCAAAGTCATTTTTACTTGGTCTTAAACCACTAAAGCTACAGCTTTCTGAACCTCTCAGGGAACATGTGGAGAAAGCACCCTGGCATCATCTCTGAGCCCCACCTCCACCCCTTCCCACCTTTCCCTGTCCCCTCTCTGCCTTGACCCCTCTAGCCACAGCAGTGTGTCCACAGCGTTGAGATGGCCTTGTTGAAACTGGCTTTGTTAGACAATGGCCTCATTTCTGTGGTGTTTGATAGCCATGAATTCTTTATGTGCACATATTCCCTTGTAGCAGGAGTTGCATTGTTCCCCAGAGATGGGAGCAGAGCGGAGGAGGAACCGTGTAGGGGAATTACCCCCATGGCTGGCAGAGTCCATGTCTCTGTTCAGGAGTAGGATCCTTCCTTGGGAAGTCTGATATGGGCCTTGTATCAGTTACCTCTTGCTGTGTAACAAATACCCCCCAAATTTAGTTTCTTAAAACACATATGTACCTCCCAGTCTCCATGGGTTGAGAATCTGAGTGGGACTTAACTGTGCCTCTGTCTCCAGGCCTCTCTGTGGGGGACAGTTGTGGTTTTGGCTGGGGCTGTGGTCCCACCTGAGAGGCTAACTGGGGAGGGTCCCTGCCCAAGCTCACTCACGTGGTTATTGGCAAGATCAAGCTCCTCACAGGTTGTGAAACTAAGGGCCTCAATCCCTTGCTGGCTATAAATATCCCACCATTGGCTTCCCCCTAGGGTGGCTTATAATAGGGTTTCCCTCTGATGTACAGAGACAGAGAGAGACAGACAAAGACAGAGACAGAGAGTGAGTTCAAGAAGGAAGCCAAGGTTTCTGTGTAACCTAATCGCAATGTAATGTCCCATCACTTTGTCACATTCTATCTGTTAGAAAGGAGATATTAGATGTGGGGGGTTGGATTTCAGAGTATGTGAGTTCTGGTGGGCAGAGGGTCTTTGGGAGCCTTCTAGGAGGCTGCCTGCCAAGGCTTCTGGGCCCAGTTCTGTTCAGTCTGTTCAGCCTGTGGGCCCTGGCACCCCAGTGGTTCTGATAAGCCCGTGGCTGTGAGGGGCAGAGATAAACGAGTTCTATGGTCACCAGAGAGTAAGACACAATGTTCTGAAGACCCGGGGGCTGGTGATTCTGAACTGGTTACACTTGCCCTCCACTCTCTCCTCTCATCTCACCTCCACCCTCTGCTCTCTCTGGAATTCATCTAGTTCTTGTCTTGGGTGACCATGTTACATCATCATCTTGCTACCCACAAGCGCCCCAGTCACACATCAGAGAGGTATGTTCATGCCATTAGTTCAGGCTTCCTGATCTACTCTACAAAAGCAGACAGTTAGAACTTACTGATCATGACGTCCTTCTCCCTGAATCAACTGGATTGGAGTAACATCCATGGGACAGGGTGTTTCTCATGGAGAAACTGAAATTTGGAAGGACCAAGTAACCTGCTCAAGACTGGACTTAAGATGCAGAGCTGGAGCTCAGAACTCTCCTCCAGCCCACGTCCCCTTTAAGCTGCTCACATACCCAAGTCTCCAGATTGTTTCCAGCAGGAATCTGGCGAGACTTTTTGGCCCAGTTTGCTCATGAAGTCATCGCAGGCTGGAGCTGCGGGGTGGCCTGAGGAGAAGAGAAACGGGGTCAGCTGGGACCAGGGGTGTTGAAGCTGAGGGTCGCCCAGAGGCTTGCCTGGGGACATCGGGGAGTTGCACAGGGCATGTGTATGCATGTGTGCATGTGCACGTTTGTGTGTAGGTCATAGACCCATAGACGCCCCCCCCCCCTTTCATCTTGGGGATCAGGGCCATGTGCATATCTGTACATTTGGACTCGAGTGGCTGCAGGTCGACTGGAATGCCTCAGACTTGCTGGGCTCGGGTCACCTCCAGAGGGTGTCCTTTCTGCAAGCAGATGTTATAAGCAGGGCTGCTGGGACCTGAAGAGTGGCGTTGATGTGGGGGATGGGTGAGACTTGGGAACATAAGTATGCCCCCTTCTCGTAGCCCATCCTGTCATCTCCTCTGCTCCAGCCTCTTCCTGGATGTCACAGTCCTGCATGACAGTCACCCAAGGAGGGTGAGGGCAGTCCAACCTGGGCTCCCACCTGCTTCACATAACGCACCTCACGACAGAGCCGTCAAGGCCAGAGAAATCCTGTTACTGCCCCTAGTTTACAGACGAGGTCGTCGAGCCTCAGGAAGTTTAAGTATCCCACTGCAGGTCACACAGCTGGGCAGCAGCCGGCCTGTCCTGCCCTCACGCTGTTAATTATATGTGCTGTGCTGTGCTTAGTCGCTCAGTCGTGTCTGACTCTTTGTGACCCTGTGGACTGTAGTCTGACAGGCTCCTGTCTGTGGGGATCCTCCAGGAAAGAGTACTGGAGTGTGTTGCCATGCCCTCCTCCCAGGGGATCTTGCCAACTCAGGGATCGAAACCAGGTCTCCCACATTGCAGGCAGATTCTTTACCATCTGACCCACCAAGGAAGCCCACGGATACTGGAGTGGGTAGCCTATCCCTTCTCCAGGGAATCTTCCCGACCCAGGGGTCGAACCGGAGTCTCCTGCATTGCAGGCAGATTCTTTACCAACTGAGCTACTAGGGAATCCCCTTAATTGTATACTTTACTCCAAACAACTGCTTCATATGCATCTTTGTCCCATTAGGCACGTTCTTGTATATTGCCTCCTGGAGCTGTTGAAATACAAACACAGATCACAGAAACACCATGGGAGCACCGAGGAGAGAGCTGGTTCTCATACAGGGCTGCACAAGGGCGGGTCTGCAAGGCCGGGCCTCTGTCAGGAGAGGATGTCCCCCCAACACATACTGTGGAGGGCCTGTTCCCGGAGAGTAAAAGTGCTCCGTGCACCCCTCCACTGTGCCAAGGAGAGACACATTAAAACCCTTGTTGAATTGGATTTCTGACTCAACAAAAACTCCTTTTGTCAGAATCTCAGAACTTCCTGGCACGTGACCCGCACATATTTCCTATGTGGTAATGGGTCGCTGCGGGCTGTTTGTATATCTGTGCCTAGAAAAATTCGTTTAAAATGAGTAACTCAGTATTTCTCTCCAATTTCAAAGACCCCTTTCTTGATCTTTGGGTACTCAATCTTTGCTATTCTCTCTTTTAACTGCAGGCAACAGTTTTCCTGCATATTCAGCTGTCCATTTCCCCTAGAGTATCCATGGTACTTACATGATAGTGTATTTTACCAGTTTACCTTCCTCATTCTGTGTTTTTCAGAAACCTCTTGAGATGAGCCACACCACAGACTTTCAGAAGCTTCCTTGCTGGAGAAACAGGAACCAAAGACGGTCAGAGCGAGGTGAGCAAACCTGGGGAGAGAGACCCCAATACCAAGTCATGCACAATGGGACGAAGGGCCCTGGTAGACCAGGCACAGATAAGACACTTGAGAGAAGAGGGCAGGGCAGGTATAAGCCCCCTGGGGGTGCTGATCGGCCTCTCGAAAGATGAGTCATTGAAACAGTCCTGGAAGGAGAGATGAAGGGGCATCTGAATTTATCATCGTTCTGAGGGAAGAAAAGGCCACTCCATCCTCTAAGAGCAGACGGGCGACACCCCTGGGTTGCATCTAGTAGCAGTGACATTGCTGTGTATGGTGGGCATGCAGGGGACGGAGTGCATGTTGGACCAGACAGGAAAGGAAATGGAGCTTCCGAGGAAAAGAGGGGTTGTCATTCAGTCTGTTCGGGCCCTATGATTTTCTGTGTGAGACAGGGTTTCAGTGAAGCCTGAATCCTGGACTTGGTGGCTTCAAGCCAGTGTCTTGGGGGCTCATTTCTGGGCAGGGCTTCCCACGTGGCATTAGTGGTATATCCTCCTTCCCTCACTCTGGCGCTTTGCAGGAGACATAAGAGATGCAAGTTCGATTCCTGGGTTGGGAAGATCACCTGGAGAAGGGCATGGCAACCCACTCCAGCATTCTTGCCTGGAGAATCCCATGGACAGAGGAGCCTGGTGGACTACGGTCTATGGGGTTGCACAGAGTCGAACATGACTGAAGCGATTTGGCACGCGTGCATGTATATGTATATGTATATGTATATGTATATGTATATGTATATGTATATGTATATGCTGTGTAGTTGTTCAGTCGTATACAACTCTTTGAGACCCTAGGGACTGTAACCCATCAGGCTCCTCTGTCCATGGGATTTCCCAGGCAAGAATACTGGAGTGGTCTTCCAGTTCCTTCTCCAAGGGATCTTCCTGACCCAGGGATCAATCCCCTCTCTCCTTCATTGGCAGGCAGATTCTTTACCACTTTGCAACCAAGGAAGCCCATAGGTTATGTGTATGTTGGGATAACTGACCCCTGAAGAAGGTGGCCACATTAGCTCTTTGCTTCCAGGCGGAGTCTCAAATGCAATCACCTTTTTTCTTTTTTTAAAAAAAAGCAAGATAGGGGTTTTAATATGATTAAAGCAAAGTTAAAAAAAAATCAGGTGAAACATGGCCTTATAAAAATCTTCCAATTAAGAAAAATATGCAGGTAAACAGGCAAAAAAATCAAATTAATATTGTATAAGGATACATAAATAAAATTTTGCTCATCATTATTATCTAGAATATTAACTTTTGAAAAAGAAAGCATTATTTCTAGGATTTGCTTGATATTTATCATTTTTTTTTAAAGATGTTTTAAATGTAAGTAATATATGCCAAGTTGAAAATTCACAGTGTTCATTAAGGATGAAATGAAATTTGATTTCCCTCTTTCACTCTCTGGTCCCCTGGTCGCTGACTTGAACGGTAATCAATGTTAGCTGTTAGCAAGTCACCATCTTTAAAGCAAACCCTGGCCTGGGTTCCTGGTGCTTTGAGGACTGTAGAATCAGGTGGTGGGGCCCACTGATTGCGGCCGCCCTGGAGATGCCTGTCTGTCCTCCCATTGTTCCAGTGGAGCAGGGCTTCCTCTCTCTGATTGATTATACTCTGTGAAGCCACATGTTTTCATGGTCCCTTTACTCCTGAGCCAGCTGTCAGGCAGAGAGAAGGACTCTGGGCACACACTGCTTCACGCCTTTCATGTCTAATTTCCTGACTACGAAAAGGCAGGGCTGGTTCCTGCTGCCTGTCTTTTCATCTTTCCTAGCCATCTTGCCTGTCGGTGTACCCGGCCACCGAAAATGTCCACGGAAGGAAAAGGTTGAACAGTGCTCCCTTTGATTGTGCCTGTTTGGCTCATTTTGGAAATTTTATTTAAAAATTTGAACCTTGATCTCTAGACAGTATGGCCATGGGTGCTGTTTGCTGAATGAGTCTTCACGTTACATTTATTTATTTATTTATTTTACTCTTTTAATTTTTATTTTTTTTCCCATTTATTTTTATTAGTTGGAGGCTAATTACTTTACAATATTGTAGTGGTTTTTGCCATACGTTGACATGAATCAGCCATGGATTTACATGTGTTCCCCTTCCCAATCCCCCCTCCCTCCTCCCTCTCCATCCCATCCCCTTGGGTCTTCCCAGTGCACCAGCCCGGAGCACTTGTCTCATGCATCCAACCTGGGTTGGTGATCTGTTTCATCCTTGATAGTATACTTGTTTCAATGCTATTCTCTCAGAACATCCCACCCTTGCCTTCTCCCACAGAGACTAAAGGTCTGTTCTGTACATCTGTGTCTCTTTTTCTGTTTTGCATATAGGGTTATCGTTACCATCTTTTTAAATTCCATATATATGCATTGGTATACTGTATTGGTCTTTATCTTTCTGGCTTACTTCACTCTGTATAATGGGCTCCAGTTTCATTCATCTCACTAGAACTGATTCAAATGAATTCTTTTTAATGGCTGAGTAATATTCCATAGTGTATATGTACCACAGCTTTCTTATCCATTTGTCTGCTGATGGACATCTAGGTTGCTTCCATGTCCTGGCTATTATAAACAGTGCTGCAATGAACATTGGGGTACACGTGTCTCTTTCAGATCTGGTTTCCTTGGTGTGTATGCTCAGGAGTGGGATTGCTGGGTCATATGGTATTTCTATTTCCAGTTTTTAAGGAATCTCCACACTGTTCTCCATAGTGGCTGTACTAGTTTGCATTCCCACCAACAGTGTAAGAGGGTTCCCTTTTCTCCACACCCTCTCCAGCATTTATTGCTTGTAGACTTTTGGATAGCAGCCATTCTGACTGGTGTGTAATGGTACCTCATTGAGGTTTTGATTTGCATTTCTCTGATAATGAGTGATGTTGAGCATCTTTTCATGTGTTTGTTAGCCATCTGTATGTCTTCTTTGGAGAAATGTCTGTTTAGATCTTTGACCCATTTTTTGATTGGGTCATTTATTTTTCTGGAATTGAGCTGCAGGAGTTGCTTGTATATTTTTGAGATTAATCCTTTGTCTGTTTCTTCATTTGCTATTATTTTCTCCCATTCTGAAGGTTGTCTTTTCACCTTTCTTATAGTTTACTTTGTTGTGCAAAAGCTTTTAAGTTTCATTAGGTCCCATTTGTTTATTTTTGCTTTTATTTCCAATATTCTGGGAGGTGGGTCATAGAGGATCTTGCTGTGATTTATGTCAGGGAGTGTTTTGCCTATGTTCTCCTCTAGGAATTTTATAGTTTCTGGTCTTACATTTAGATCTTTAATCCATTTTGAGTTTATTTTTGTGTATGGTGTTAGAAAGTGTTCTAGTTTCATTCTTTCACAAGTGGTTGACCAGTTTTCCCAGCACCACTTGTTAAAGAGGTTGTCTTTTTTCCATTGTATATTCTTGCCTCCTTTGTCGAAGATAAGGTGTCTGTAGGTACGTGGATTTATCTCTGGGCTTTCCATTCTGTTCCATTGATCTATATTTCTGTCTTTGTGCCAGTACCATACTGTCTTGATGACTGTGGCTTTGTAGTAGAGCCTGAAGTCAGGCAGGTTGATTCCTCCAGTTCCATTCTTCTTTCTCAAGATTGATTTGGCTATTCTAGGTTTTTTGTATTTCCATACAAATTGTGAAATTATTTGTTCTAGTTCTGTGAAGAATACTGTTGGTAGCTTGATAGGGATTGCATTGAATCTATAGATTCCTTTTGGGTAGTATACTTATTTTCACAATATTGATTCTTCCAATCCATGAACACGGTATATTTCTCCATCTATTTGTGTCCTCTTTGATTTCTTTCATCAGTGTTTTATAGTTTTCTATGTATAGGTCTTTTGTTTCTTTAGGTAGATATACTCCTAAGTATTTTATTCTTTTTGTTGCAATGGTGGATGGTATTGTTTCCTTAATTTCTCTTTCTGTTTTCTCATTGTTAGTGTATAGGAATGCAAGGGATTTCTGTGTGTTAATTTCACATTACATTTAGATTGGGAATTTTACTATTTATCATTGAACAGTCCTCAGATAAATATGAAATTTAGATTTGTAGTTTTACCCAAGGCTCAGTTCTGCTTCCTGCAGCACATCTGTCAAGCATTTATTGTGCCAACTCAGCATCGTGGTTCATAGGCAGGAACCATGCAGCCTGTGTGAGCTGCACCCAGAGAGGAAGGGGGGCCTGAGGAGACACACTTCACTTGGGACCTGAACTCCTCAGGACCCACTGCCCATCACCTGACGGTCCATCAGGACTCAGCACAACCATCTTCTCTTCTCGAACCTGTTTCATGCTTTCCCACCCTGACCTGGGTTGAGTTAGGAAGCTTGTGGTTTGGCTCCTCAATTGCCCAGGTGCTCCTTGAACCGAAGCTCCAGGCCTGGTGCGTGGTGACAGTGGACCCCCCATCTGCAGAGTGACTGAGGGGACTGCTTCTGATCTCTGCAGAAACTTCCCTTCTTTTATTTCTGATGACTCGGATGACATGGGCTGGTTGTGTTTGATCTGTTATAGGCATGGGAGACAAACGTGCTTTGTGAACCCTTGGCACTGTGAAGGGTAGACCCCTTCTCTCTCACCCCCCAAAAGCAAGAGATGAACATGGGGTTCTCCATTGTGGGCTCTTGGGGAGGGTGGGACCCACAACTCTTAGAAGTGCTGGGTTTGGGGCTCAGTATGGATTTGGTGAACACCTCCACCCATGCAGGAACTGATGTACGTGGCAGTGGGCACTTCAACTCTGCTTCTACTTCTGTGTCCCTCAGAGTCTGTGTGTAATCATTAGAGAACATGGTTGTACAGAAGCGTCTTCAAGAAGCAGCATGTCCCCCTTCTCCCTCCTGCCACTGTGATGAGTCAGTGATGCCAGGCCTGTGTCAGAAGATGGGCACTTCAATGAGGCTCCTGCCTCCCGCCCCAGAGAGGTGCCCACCCCCCTCATCCACTGCCCTGGAAAGGGCATGGTCTCTATCAGGACCAGCTGACAGCTACCAAAGCTGCCCATCGCGTGCAAGTAGGCTTTTTAGCAGAGCTCAGTAATGGGCTTGTTTCTCCTCTCTTGGAGTGGACGTATGTTTGAGGTTGAGAAGGTGGCCATCAAGTTGTCGCATAGGGAGGGGGGAGGGGAGGCCAGCTTGCCCCTCCCCACCCCTGTCCCCTCTGTCTTAGCTCTGAAATTCTCAGGGCTTCTCAGTATCATATCAGGATCTCCTGGGTGCCCCCCGGAGCCTATCAGCTCCATAGTGTTGAGTGTAGCAATGGGGCAGCGTGAAGAGGTGGAGGAATTATTGGTAAGTGGGTGGTGGGCTCATGGTAAGTCTGTCAGGGGGCACAGTGCTTCCCTAGGTCTGAAGTGTGGGACGTCAGAGAGTGTTCTCAGCCTATAAGACGAGGGTCCGCTCAGGATGAAGGTCAGCATGGGAACACCACGTGGCACCAGGCTGGTTTAGGTCTTAGAGATAAGACTCCCAGGACACTTCTGCCCTAAGTGGATGCTTCCTCTTCAGCCCAAAATAAATGCAGAGTAACCAGAAGGCAGACAAGGAAACGGACAGGCCAGGGAGGAGACCGGAGGTTGAGAAGGGTAAGTGCAGAGGTGAAAAGAAACTCCGCACCAACTTCCTGCTGGGGAAAATATGGTTCTCCATCCGTGGGGGGTGGGGTGGGGGTGGGGGTGCCGAGGGGAGTCAGAGGAACTCCTTGGATGGCTCAGGGAGAAGAGGGAGGTGAGATGCAAGCAAGACAAGATGCCTGCAGGTTGAACAGAGCAGGGGGCAGGCCAAGCAGAAGGAAAGAAGCGGGCTTACTTTCCAGGGAGCACTGGTCCCTCCATTTGGCTTGGCCCTTCCCAGGTGGCGCTAGTGGTAAAGAAACCACCTGCCAATGAAGGAGACATAGAGATGTGGGTTCAATCCCTGGGTCAGGAAGATCCTCTGTAGGAGGGCATGGCAACCACTCCAGTATTCTTGCCTGGAGAAACCCTATTCTTGCCTGGGAAATCCCATGGACACAGGAGCCTAGCAGGCTACAGTCCTTGGGGTTGCAAAGAGTCGGACATGACTGAGCGACTAACACTTTCACTTTTTTCACTTTTTCTTTTGCATTCTGTGGGGCACAGCTTGGGAAACACTGGATTAAGACACTGTCCTGCCCATAAGGGGTGTGCATACAGCACTATTTTCACAGTGTCTGTGGGGCAAACAATCTGAGTGTTCGGGGTGGATTTGTACCCACTGATTCATCAGTCTTGCCTGGAACCCACAAAATCCTTTTGCAGGAGGGTTTCCTGAGATAAGAATGCAGATGGTGGCCATGGACAGAGTGTGAATTAGTTCTGCATGAAAGCACCATTCTTAGTCCCCACTTTAAGACACTGGTTCTTTAATCCTCCTGATTCCAGTATTAGGTGGTCGTGGGAATGTTCCATAGCCCTTTATTAAAAAAAATTTTTTTTAAGATTTTTATTTTGATGTGGAATTTTTAAAAAGTCTTTATTGAATTTGCTACCATATTGCTTCTGTTTTATTTTTTGATTTATTTATTTTTTTTTTGGCTGTGAGGCATGTTATAATAAAGCTCTGACCTTGGAAATGATTTACTTTATAACTACCATGGGATTGATGGTGGCCCTGTTGAGAGCTCCCTTCCCTGCCTTCCCCAGTGGCTCCTCAGTGGGGAGGGAAAAGGGCAGAGAGTCTTGGAATTGCTCACCTGAGGGGCGTTTCCTACCTGCACAAGCCAAGCCTTGTGTATGTTGCAGCTGAAAGAAAGATTTAGAATAGTCATTCAGCCTCTAACAGGGCTACTAAGAGTAGGTCCTCACACTGGCAGCGGCACCTGGGCATGACTTAGACATGCACATTCTCAGGCCCCCAGAGCAGCCGGCGGACCCTTCATCCCTGGTGCAGGACCCTGCTGCTGTGTTTTCCCAGCCCCACCCCACAAGGTTCCCATGGAGTGGCACCGCCCTGGACCCATGGTTCTCATAGCAGGGTCTCCTGGACACAGCTCCAGACTCACCCTCAAGTTTGTTCACAGCCACTCAAATTCTTAGTCCCTGGGTGTTGACAGGAGGCAGTGGGCATGCTCCCTGGGCCTTTCCAATGCTCAAGGAATGAATCTATAATGTCATCCGTTCTCCGATGTGCATTTCTGGAGCTTGGAAGTAGAAAGGAGCTGAAAAGGTTGCTAAGTGGTTAATAATAAAACCTCACCAATCTTTATTGCTGAAGATTTGAATTGTGGCTCTGGACCTGGGCCCAGGGATGTTTTAACAACCCTCCAGGCGGATGAACCCTCGGGTTCGAGAGTCCCTAGATTGCAGTTACCATCGGATTCCCACATGCACATGGTCATGTCGGGCAGGAAGGTGGCCTTATTGCAGCCTCTGCCTGCGGGCCTGAGGTTGACTCCAGGCTGCTGCCCATCTCTGCTGCCCCTTCCCTTGATAGTAGGTTGAGGAGGGTGCTGCCCGGGAGAGGTATTCCACCCAACGGCAGTAATGTGCTCACTTGGGCTCTGGTGGAGAAGAAGACATGGTTTTGAAGTGGGGACGTTTCTTTCTTCACCTTTTCCCTAGTCCAGCTTCGACACAGTCCCCAAGCCAGCCCCGCACTGGGTCCTTAAAAGCTGGCAGTCAGAAGGTGGAGGCCTGGAGCTGGCCTGCCTTCCCAGCATGCCCTGGGCTCAGCCTGTCTCTCTGGCTCCTGGAGGCTCCTCCTTGTCTCTGAGCTGACAGAGGCCCTTGAGCTCAGGCTCCCAGGGAGACTGCTCATCGCTTTCTTCCAGGACACTCTGTGGGAGTCCAGGCTTACAGATGTTTTTCTCCAAAGGTATCCAGGCCTTCACTGTGAAGAATTCGGTAAACATAGAGAGGATCGATGCAAGAAAGATGAAGATGGAAGAAGGTAAGGCTCAGGTCTTCGCAGCGGGCAGGGCTGGCCAAGGTTGGGGGGTGGTGGGGGTGGGGGAGACGCCGAGGTGGTGGCTCTTGTCACACTGGTGCGCGGATCTGGTGGCTTGGAGAGACAGAAGGGGTAGGTCTCTGGGTAGTTTCACCTCTGTCCTGTACAGTGGATGCCCTAACCTGCAGGACCCTGGAGTTTTGCGTCTGCTTTGGGGAGGCCAGGACGGATGGTCACGTCTGTGCCTGGAAGCTTGGATACTCTTCTAGAGCGAGGTGACGTCACGCATCCTGTCTCCCCCAGGCACAGTGACACCCTTGCCGGGACATGGAACCTTCCATGATGCTCTTCCTCACGGCCCTGTCTCTGAGGAGCTCTCATTTCCCCACAAGGGAGCCTGGGAATCACTTTAGAATCTGCCTCTTCTCTTGAGTTATAGTGCTTTTCACTGAATTCAGGTTGGAGAAGGCAAGATGAAACTTTTAAGTCCCCTGCCTCTCCAACTCATATCAAAATGACCAAAGGACTATAAAATTAGGGCAAGTAGGCACCACCTGAGGAAACAGGGCAGGAGAAGCTGTGGGAGGGAAATTTGGAGGCCTTTCTTCTGGACCAAGTGAAGCTGCAAAGGAAAGAAAGAAGGTCTGACTTGGAAGGACTTGGTATTCACAGAGGGATGGGCTGCTTGGCAAACTAATGGGTGGATTTTCCAGTAAAGCTCCCCCCACCCCAGACACCCAAAACTTCTGGCCAGCAGCTAAAGTGAAAAGCTTATGTATGTGTGAGCCTGTGAGACTTGAGTTCAAACCCACCGTGTGTGAGTTGTGCAGGATGGACGGCCTTGGGCTTGTCCTCTCTCAAAGGGAGATGATACCCATTATCAGGCGTAACAAGGATTAAATGGAAAAGGCAGTGAGACTCAGCCAAGATGTTCACAGTTGCTGTACTGATTACTCTATGCCAGGTACTGTGCTAAATAAAATCTTTACATACATTGCTTCCTTTAATCCACAAGAAAGTTCTTTGGGGTTGTTCTTTTTCTAGTCACTGCTTTACAGGCAAAGCAGCTGAAGTTAAGGAGGGTCAGAGACTCGCTCGAGATTCACAGATAAGAAGAGGGGGTGGAGAATGAATTTGAACTCAGATAGTCCAAGTGCAAAGCCCATGCTTTCAACCCCTGAGCTACACTGTTACAGGTCCTTGACTTATATTACTTTATTTCATTCTTCCTATAGCCTTATGGTAACCATTTTTACTGGTGAAATGTCACAGGTTTATAGGTTAAACAATTTGATGTATGCAAAGATTTGAAACCAAGCCTGCTGGACTCCAAGGTCCCGCTCTTGACCATTGTTTTCCTTAATTAATATACTCCGTGGAGTGTCATTCTGTCTCCCAACTTAATAGATTTTCTAGTAAAGTTCCCCTCACCTCAGACACCCAAAACTTCTGGCCAGCAGCTAGAGTGAGAAGCTTATGGATGTGTGAGCCTGTTAGACTTGAGTTCAAGCCCACCATTTTATTCCCACTGAATACAGGGTGTGGAAGGGCTATCATGCCTGATGGGGAGAAATCCAAACTCTGACTCCTCTGACCCCTAAAGAATGGAACCATTGCTGCGAGTACCTCTAAATCACCTGTGTTTCTCTTTGCCAGTAGAACTCACTGAGAACATTGGGCTGCCGGTGAATCTGCTTGAGAAACACGACCCGTGGCCCGCCTATGTCACTTACACCTCCCCGGTGGTGAAGAGGCTCATTGAGAAGAGCAAGGCCAGAGAGCTGGAGTGCTTGCAAACGGTGGAGGAGAGTCGGCGGGTGGGCAAGCAGAGCAAGCCAGCCAGCCTCATCCAGCTGAAGAGGAGAAAGTCCTCCAAGTCCTCGGGCACCGCCACCTTCAAGGACCTGAGGTCCGAGACCATGCTGTCTGTGTGGGGCCCCCTCTCCATGTCGGCCACGGGGCCCCCGAGGGTCCCAGAGACCCTCCACCTGCACTCGGACTCCAGGGCGAGTCCCACCGCCAGCTACAACAAGATCATCTTTGCCCGGGCACCCACCGTGAGGACGCTCCCTTACACGGCCGGGCGGCCATCGGAAATGTTTTGCCTCTAGCCAGAGTCCCCGCAGCTGACCCGCGAGCTTGTATGGCAATTAAGCGCCGTTTGCCACACATTGTGTGGCGGCCCTTGCATTGGAACTCTCCCCTGCTGGTGCAGAGGTTGGCTGAGATCAAGCCCAAGGGATGGGGGCCATGGGTGGGCAGGTGCACCCCCTCTGGCAGTGCAGTTAAGTGGGCCTGGGAATGCCAGGCTCCAGTTCCTGGTGTAGACGCTTAGGACCTGGCTGGGGGTGAATCACTTCTGGTCCAGGCAGCAGACAGAAACCACACCAGAGATTCTTTCTATTAATAGAAAGCCCTAAGCAGTGGCCCTAAGCGGGCCACTGAAAAGATAGGAAGAGGGTTCAGAGGGTGTGGATGGAGAGGCATCTGCAGGAAGCAGCCTGGGGCATGCACCCAGGGAAGATGCAAATATATTAAGTTAGACGCTTGGTGACGGGCAGGTGGGCTGATCTCTGATTCCTGAGGTGGGCTAACGAATGCTTCTCAGCAGACGCTGGTGTCCTGAGCTCAGAGGACAGCCCTGTGGGGTGGCACCCCTGCCTCTTGGCTCATGGACCCCCCAAGCTTGGTTCCAAGAGTGTTGGGGAAACCCAAGAGGGACTCAGATGTTTCTGGAAGGAGTTGACACCACCCAAGTGAATGAGTATTGCTGAGGACAGGAAGCCAGCAGGAACCAAATCTGGAGCAAGTCCCTTCTTCCTCCTCCAGCCTTGACGCTCCCTCTGGCTCTCTCAATAGGCAGAGCTTAACCAAGAGGGAAGTAGAAATGTGATTTGCAGCAACTCAAACCCTGCCTCTCGAAGTAGAGTGTGAAAGGATGGACTTGCAGCCAGGGAATTAAGCTTGAGTCCCTGCCCAGTGGGTTCCAAGAGATCCCACCTTGCTGTTCTACTTGGTTCCTGAACCTGTATTGGGAGGTTTCTTCCTTGGGGGGCACTTACAAAGTGGCCATGGGGGTCCAAGTGCCTGCTGCTGAGAGATGGGGAATTCTGTCCCCTGAACTTCTCTGAGGCTTGTGGAGCAGAGCTGGCGGGGAGACAGCTCCGGCTGGACCCCAGCTGTGCTTTGTCAGACAGCTGGAATCGGTCCACCCATGCTCGGGCTATTCCCAGCTGGCCTCAGAGCAAACGAGGCTGTCCTCAGTCTGCAGGCAGACACACTATGTGTTTAGTCACAGAGGGGACCCAATGTGACAGACAGACCACCCAGTCTCAGGTTTGGGGCTCCTCCACTGAGCGTGGCTTCGCTGATTGCATCTCTCTTCTTTGCCTCACCCAAGTGTCTGTGCTTGTGTAAGTGAAACGGTTAATATCCACCCAGCTTCTCACAGAGACACAGAAGATGCAATGAGTTAGTTGTTGGAAAAGGTGGAAGCTGCGCTGTGAATGTGCCCTCTCCACCCAGGAGCCCTGCAGAAACACTTGGCTGCACTCTGGCTGCCGTGAGCTGTGTAGAGAGCTGCACAAGTTAGGAGCTCCAGATCCATTCCTGGGTCCGCAGCTCTTGGCTAGAATGAATTCTTACAAAAATAATGTGATTTACAGTGAATCCGAATGTCTGTCTTTTGGGTCCATGGAACATTTACAGACATGGAGGCAGGTGATAAATTCCCAACAAAAAATTTTCTTTTCTCTATTCCTTTATGGGAATTTATAGCTAGAGTATACTTGGGAAGTGATGGATTATAGATTTTCATTGTGTCAGTGTTTGCAGGGGTTTGGGCTGATTTCTTTCCATTCCTTTGAAGGCAGAGTTGTTACATAGTGTTTTGTTTTGTTTTTGGTGGCTGTTGCTTTTTAAATTTCTAGGTGTTTCACAGTTTTTACAAACATATACTCTCTAAATTAATGGTTGTTTTATAGATAACATTGCTTAGGTTAATTTAATTCTCGGTCTGTTATACAAGCAGGCGCTAAGCACTCCAGCACCTTACGCTGTGATGAGAATGGCTTGTGTCTGTGGCTGCAGTCCAGACGCATTGCCTTCTGGGGCTGTTTTTAGAAAGAAAAACTCCTAAGTGCTTTGAAAGGGAAGAGTCTGTTCAAGGCCAAACTGGGTTCATAGGTCCAGCCACTTCAAGGACTTGACCATGTTGGTTTGAGGACCGAGGGGGCTGCCTGGAAGGGGTTCTCCTGGGGAGGCAGCTGATGGACAAGTAGCTGGACCAGTGATGAAGCCTCCGTCACTGGAGGAAGGAGGGTGACCCTGAGGTATCGAAGCGGCTGTTGCTTAAATTTGTCTCCAGGCCCAGATGCCTGACTGCATGGAGGTGGGGGCCCTGGAGATGAACTCGTGCTTAACTCGTGGAGGACTCTTGCTAAAATCCTGGGAGGCCCTGAAGTAACGACAAAATGTGGGGGAGAGACTTCTTGATGTCACAAGGCACCCATGTGCAGGCTCCCCGCCTTGGGCGTGGACACGAAGCTGTGGGCCTGTAGAGCCCAGTGGATGCTTGGCGGGACGACTGGCTTTGTTAATGAAGCTGGGAGACTTCCCGGTGCTCCCAGGGCCCGCAAGCAGCCTTCCAGCGGCCTGGAGTCGGCCCAGCAGGCGGGGCTTGGAGTGGAATGTGGATTCTTCTGAGTGCAACCTCAGCCGCCTTCTGAGTGGAGGGCCTGGGGGAGCTCAGGTTCCTCTGGATGTGCTGGACTCAGCCCTGGGAGTCCACAGCCTGTAGCTGCCGCCTCTTTATCTCCACAGCATCTGGAAAGTTCTGTCTGGCAGGGGAGCTGTTTCATCTCCCCACTCTGGTTGGTGTGTGAAACACCAGAGTGTATCTTTTGTTAGCCCTTCTGTGCTGCTCTGTAACTAAGGACCCCTCTGCCTCTGACACGTTGAGTAGCTGTTTTTGAGCAAATTCTCTGGCTCCCGTGCACGATATGGTTTTTTTCTGTGTGCAGATTCCACAGTTGGTGTTTAAACAGTTGACATTTACCTTCTGCTGAGCCTGTGGTCCTTGCCATTCAGGGGTCGGGAGGGGTGGGGGTGGGGAAGGTGGGCTGTAAGGACAGACGATCTGGCAGTTCCTGGAGCTGGCGTGTGCCAGCCAGATGTTTGGGGGTGGCCCAGGGATCCTCCAATTGGAAATGGAGGCCAGGGCGGGGCCTAAGGTCAGGGGCTCGGTGGAGCAGAGGACTTGACTGACAGTGCGTGTGATTACAAATCCTTCTGGTCCATTGGGCCTGAGGGCCTTATGTGGGAGGCACAAATGCCTCACAGTCCCCTTAGTCTCCCTTTTCAGGACAGAGATAAAATAATGGGCCCCCTGAGGTAGGGGTTTGGACCCCTGGGCTTTGGTGGGGGCCCTGGGAGGGAGAGGGGACACAGCCCAGGAATCCCAACCAAGGGCCAGCCCCACGTCCCTGGAGATGGAAAGCCAGCAGCAGGAACCCCAGCCCTGCAGCCTCGCTCTGTGTGTCCACAGAGGTGGTAGAAAAGATTGTAAATTACTCTGTGGGACGTGGGTGCGCCCGTGTGCCTGTCCTGCCCCTGTGGCTCTCTTCAGCTCTGTCTGAGTCAGTCACTCCTAGAAGCTTCTTGGAATCCCCACCCTTCTGGAGTGACAGGCGTGTGTGCAAAACCCGCACCTTATCAGTGATGAGACGGAATGAGAGCTGGAGGGGCAGTAAACAGGGGCCTGGGATTTACCGGTATCCAGTGTCGCTGAGCCGCGACTGAAGCTCAGATAATCAGGAAATCTTCCCTCTTCCTTGCTCACTACCCCCTTCCCCAGCCCCAGCTGTCACCAGGGACCCAAAGCCTCAGCCACCTGCTTTCATTCTAAGTTGCTTCAGTTGTGTCCGACTCTTTGCGACCCCATGGACTATGACCTGCCAGGCTCCTCTGTCCATGGGATTCTCCAGGCAAGAATACTGGAGTGGGTTGCTATGCCCTCCTCCAGGGGATCTTCCCGACCCAGGGAGTGAAGCCGTGTCTCTTATGTCTCCTGCATTGGCAGGCGTGTTCTTTACCGCTAGTGGCATCTGCTTAGGTACTTGGAACTCACACTGTGCTGCCCTGAACTAGCGAGGCATGGCTGGGCATATGCAGGGGGCTCCCTCTGGGGCATTGGGATGGGCATGGGGGCAGGTAGGGGATGTGGGTACATCCCAGTTTTAGGTGGAACCCACCACTGCCCCCATATTCTGTGCCTTGGTCCTGACCATGATCCAGTTTCCACATGGGACAGGCAGGATAAACAGTGACGTGGAGATGACCTTGGACTCGGTACTGAGAGCCCCATCTCTTCTCCCAGGATCTCTGTTCCAGGGCAAAGAATTCCCATCCCACCCAAGGCCTTTCTAGGAAACTCCTAGTTCTGAGGGCCCAACAAGGTTCCAGGTAACCCACTTCCCCTTCAGGTCCAGTTTCCAGCCATCTGGTAACCTCCATCATTTTTGGTAGACAAGGCAGGCGGGAAGCTTCTGCATTTCAGACAAGTCAGAATGGTTTCCATGGGTCTGCCAGTTGGGAGGGGTATTGCAGAGAGACGAACTGGTCCCAGGGAAAGTGACCACTGGAAGGACGATTGCCCTGTGGGCCCTGAGTACACCAGGCCCTCTATGCCCACTTCTGTGTGTTTCAGCTCTTCCAGGTCCATTCACTGCCTTGGGGGCTTCTGTCTGCTGTCCTGGCTAGAAGGGAGCCGTCTGAGACTGGACCTAAGCCCTCAGGTCCAAGTCCTGGCTACCTTTCCTGTACCCAGGTCCCCTTCCCTGTTCTTCCTTCTCTTCCTCCTTGTTTTCATCACTGGCAGTCCTGCTGGTGTTTCCTCAGGAGGGGAGATGTGCTTGGCCTGTGGCTTTGACCCTCAAGGTCAGTGTTGGGCATCCTTTTGGAAGGCATCCACTCCTCCTTGTGAGTGGTTTTACCAGAAGCCCGTCCTTCGTGGCCCATTCCCCAGGGCCAACTCACCTGCTGCCGGACCAACCGAGTTGGGAAGGAGACTCTGAAAGTGTTGTGAGAGCCGAACAAGGTCAGTTGTGCTCATGGTCATCTTTCCAGAACACGGCCCATGGCCTGGCACATGGTTGGAGCTCAATTACAAATAATGTACAACAGCAGTTCCCAACACCTGGAACAGAATGAATTGCGATGTGGTATCTTTTGTAATGTCCAGAGGCTGGAGAAACCACTTGGCTGGGGTTGTGTAGAAGGTTTGAGGCAAGGGGCAGGCAGCTTTGCTGGAAAGCTCCTTCTGGTCCTGATGGTGTGATTTGAATAAAGGACCCAGGTGGTACCCTGGATGTGCCCTTCCCTGGAGGAGCAGCAGGCACAGTCTCTTAAAATTCAACATCTAGTTACTCTGTCCTCTTAAAACGACCAGCCCATGCCCATCTGATGGAATTCCAAGTTAATGTGTTTTCTCCATCCTTTATCAGAAGGGATGTAAATTCATAGACCTAACACCATCTCCCTTTCCGACATCAGCAGCCATCCAATGGGCACCCGACAAATATGTGCTGGGTGCTGGCTTGTGCCAGGTACCCCATGGGGGCCCAGTGTGAGCGTGGCAGACACTCGGTCTTCCATCTGGCAGCACAGATGCTGGTCCGTCACCCTTGCATGTTACAGAGAAGCTTGGGGTTCTGTGGGAGCGCTCTTGCTTGAAGCACCTGGTGTGTTCTCCCCAGGCTCATGAGAAAGGGGTTAGGGAAGAAGCAGGATTAGTATCAGGACAGCTGCTTATTAAAAGGGGTGAGGTCATGTCAAATTTTTGGCCAAACTGAAGTTTGGCGGCCTGGTGAGTTTTTTGAACTCTGCCAAGCTGCCTTCAGTTTACACTTACCCGGCTGCCGTGTTTGTTTCTGTAGCACCATGGAGCTGTCCCTGGGCTCGGGAGTGAGCTTCGGGGCGCGGCCTCTCTCTCCTGGCCCGGCCCCTCGCAGCAGAACAGAGGCAGCACCCACATCTGCAGGCTGCTCGCCCTAGGACTTTTACCTCCCGCCTTCCTGGCTGGAGGGCTGGGGCTGGGCGAGGCAGCTTCAGATGTTGGCGGGGGCCGGGGGGGGTGGGTGGGCGGGGGGGATGGCTCCAGTGCCTGTAGTTTCCCCACTGGGTGGTGGTCAGGTCCCAGCCTTTAGCATCTGGGCCCCCAGACACATGAGCCTCACCTGAACTTCCCCAGGTCTCAGAGCAAAGAGACCAGGTCTGGCTTTGGGCATGGTTTCTACCTGCCTTTCTGGGTTTGGGGGGACCCCTCTGTAGACCAGAGCGAGGGGTGCCCTTCAACCAAGGGATGAGGCGTGGTCCCCGGCTCCACCTCGTCACCCTCCTGGTCGTACCTGCAGAGCCCTCCCTCTCCGCTTGCCTCTCTCCCTCCCTTTCCCTCCTTCCTTTCCATCTGATTTTCACTGTTATTTATTTTTTTGTCATTGCAAAATGAAATGATGCTTGTTAAGTGACTGAGTCTCCCTGCAGTAGAAGTGACTGAGATGCCCTGGGCTGCACAAATGTTGGAGAAGCAGGTCCCTTAATGCTCAGATCCTGGGTCTGAGCCTCCATCCTGAGGGGGTGAGATGTGCCCTGGTGCACCCTGGGAAGCTCTGAGGACTGTGCATCACCTGAGGTCACCCTGGACATTCTCTCACTCCAGAGCTGTTGCTCCAAGGTCCCAGGCCACTGCTGTCCCTCTTCTCCACTGGGTCCCCCTATGGTTTCCCAGGGCATGGCTCTCCCAGGTTGACACACATCAGTAAGTCTGCCCTGAAGGCCTGGGGGTGGCAGAAACTCAACAGAATAAATTACAATTCTACTGGAAGTGTGTAGTTTGGGAGGCCCACAGCCTAATTCTGAGTGCTGTTCTCTGGTGAGGACCAGCTTCACCTCCAACATGGATCTCAGGGCATCTCCATTAACTCAGATTCCAGAACGAGTTCCCCCTGAATCCTTCATCTGCCCTTCCTGCATCAACAGTTTCCCTCTTGATCACAGAATTGCTGCTGGGATACCAAGTGCCCTATTTCTAAGAGGAGGTTTAGTAGTTCTGGCCAGGAGAAGGCAGTCACAAATGTTCAACAGAACACACTGCAATTAAGACCTCAGAATGGTTAGCGGGGGGCTTTTGTCTAGTCCTCTTTAGGGTCCTGCTGGCAGAATTTGGGCAAACTTTGCCTTCTGATGTGCCAGAGTGGGGAGCTCCTGGCAGAACACACACTACAGCTCCACCACTACCGTTTCCACCTGCAAATCCATCACCATGACCATTACCATCACCACCATCACTGTCTTCATCTTCATCTCCATCACCACCACCACCACCATCATCTCTATCACCACCGCCGCTTTCCCCTTTGCCACCTCCATCAGGCCATGTCACCTCTGAACAAACGAATGAAAGTGCAGCCCTGATTTATTGAAAAATTATGAAACCAGCAAAGACACAATCTCATTGAAAGGCCTATTTGATAAATTAGAGAGAGGAAGACAAATACTGTAGCATGTGTGAGTGCTTAGGTACTTAGTTGTGTCTGACTTTCGGGAGCCCATGGACTAGAGCCCACCAGACTCCTTTCTCCATGGACTTCTCCAAGCAAAATACTGGAGTGGGTTGCCATTCCCTTCTCCAGGAGATCTATCCAACCCAGAGATCGAACTCAGGTTTCCTGCATTGCAGGCAGATTCTTTACCATCTGAGCCACCAGGGAAGCCCTGAGGTACAATCTAAGAATGCTGAACTCAGAAACAAGAGTAGAGTGGTGGTTCCTGGGGGCTGGGTGTGGGGGAGGAGTGGATATTAGTCCAAGGGTAACACTTCCAGTTATAAGATTGATGAGACCTAATGTACCGGATGCTGATTATAGCTAATAATACCATGTTAAATGTTTGAAGGAGGACTGAAGAATGCATTCTGAGAAGCCCCAGTATGAGTGGGTGGGGTGGGTTGAGGGATCCAAGCAGAGGTTGGGAAGTAAGGGGGTGAGAGTGGGTCACCTCAGGACGCAAAAATGAAAGACCATTTTCCCCCTAAGAATGACCAACAGCTAGAGCAGGGTTTTAGGCAGGGAAATAGCGAGATGTATGAGAGGCTAAACTCTGGATTCCTGGCTCCCTGGCCTGGCACCATGAACATTAGCTCACCAACCACCTTAAATATTCAGAGGCGAGGCAAAGGGGGATATGAGGCCTGCCTCTGAGGAGTAAAAAGTATTATATATACATGAATTGTGTTCTCAAGTGAGAGCTATCCCCTCCCATGTCATCCATGTGATGCTATGTCCTCAACCTGAGAAGCTGTGCCCTGTTCAACAAGCTGGCTCTGCTTGGAGCCTTCTGAGCTCCACTTCCGTTGTCATTTTCTGATTCAGTTCACGGGCTGTAGCAAAACTCAGATGTTCTAGGACCACAGAATGAGGGAGGGCATGTAAGAGTGGCTCCTTTAATCTCCCCCAATCATTCTGAAGATAAGGAGACAGAAGGTCAGAGAGGCCCAGTGATTTCGTGGAGGATTTGAAAGCAGTCCAGCCTGGTTTTCCTGATCCACTGCTGACGTCTGCCATGGATCAGGGAAGGGGGCCTCTCCAGATAGCCCTGAGTGCGCAGCTGGAATTTCTTTGTGGAGGGGGTGGGCGGACCACTATCTGCAATTCCTTTTCTTAAAAAAAATCTCCAAATATAGTTTTCCCCAGAGATTTTGTTGAAACTTTTTTTTCCCCAGCAGAGCACCCCAGGCAAGTCGTGTTTGTGTGCAAGCCCTCCTTTCAAGGTTGTCCTAGTTTCTTGTGCTCCAGGAGAGTTTTTCGAAACATCGCCAAGCCCACCTGGTTCTCCTTTACTGATTCCATCTTCACGTGGAATGAGTTAAAGACCAGCATCCTTTACAAAAGACAGGGTGAAAATACTCATGGGGCAAACCACTGCCAGGACTTTTTAAAGGCAACATTCATGTCCCTTCCCCTGCCCACACTCCAGGTACTAATAACTCTTCACCTGGAGCTTTCTTTCGATGCTCTAGAGCGGACAAGGAGTTAAGGTCCTGGGAAATGCCCTCAGTATGGCCAACAGGAGGGGGAGGACAAATAGCCCAGCTTCCTACCCCTCCCCCACTCCCCAGTTTGGGTGTGTAAGTGAGGGAGTCCCATGCTGGTGACAGACTTGAGGATTTGAGTGGCCATCTGCTCAAGGACACCCTGTACCTCAGCCTGTGTTTTTCCTCTGCCCACTCCTCCACTCCCCTGCCCGTGCCCCCCAGGTTTACACCCCCAGTAGGCTCCCTGTTTTCCAATCCTCATCTCAGAGTCTGCTTTTGGGGAACCCAAGCTAAGACATCATGCAGGCAACCCCTGGATTATCCAGCCACCCAGGAATAAAGGAGTCCCTTTGCGGGGGAAGTTCTTTATTTTGTGTTTCACTCAGGGCACAAGGGCTCTTTGAAACGTGAAAAAAAAAAGCAAGGCGTGCATGTTTGCGGTCAAGAAACAAAAAAGACATCCACGGAATATGATGAGAAATCATTCTCTGCCCCCACCTCCCTGCCTGCCCCCTGCTGTTCCTCTGCATGGAGGTGACCACCACTAATGGGTGGATGTGCATTCCTTGGGGGATTTTCTCTGTGAGCTCTTAAACCCTGAAGTCAGGTCTCGTCACATCTCCTCTCAGTAAGAGACCAGAGCCCTTTGTACACCCAGCAAGCTCTTCTGGCCTCCTTTCTGTGCCTCTTCTCCATGTTCTCCTTCCAGCTGGCAGCTCCAGCCTACCTGGACCATCAGGCTTCTTCCTTCTTTGTGCCCTCCTGGCTGAAACGCTCCCGCCCCATCCATGTGCCTCACCCTTTCTCTCTCGCATAATAGGAGTCTTGGCTCAAATACCCACCCCCTTCTTGGTAAAGCTCCAGCCTGTCCCCTGCATCTCTCATATCTCTTCGTTTTTTTCTGCATCACTTTCCACCTGGTGGCCACCCCCACCACCTACTTACTGCTTGTCATTCTCCCGGGAGGATACATGCTCAGGAGAGCAGAGGGTCTGTGTTGTATTCACCGCTGGGCCCCCGGCTCTTGGAGCAGTTTCCATATCAGGTAGCTGCTTGGCAAAGCTTTGCTGAATGAATGTACATGTGCGTGCCTGCGCACACTCCCCCCACCCCCACATGTTCTATGATACCCAGTGGTCCTGCTGGGTGCTCTTCCCACTTAGCCATCTTGGAGGTGGTTTCTCTGGGCACATAGAATCACTGTATCCTTTTAAGCAGCTGCAGAGTGTAATGTTGCTGTGTGTGTCCACCATGAATATAGCTCTTTAGCCGGCCTCCCTGTAGTGGACATTTGGTGGTTCCTGGTCGCAGAGCGGCTGTGTCTCTGCTCACACGAGGGGCACGTCAGCAAGGTGAATTCCTGGAGTGCAGCTGCCCTGGTTCATTCTTATCTGGACAGAAACTATTACCAAATTGACCTCAGAAAAGGTCACACCTATCACACTCCCCCTACAGTTAGTTGTGAGAAGCCCTGTTTCCCCACTTCCTAATTGGCACATGCGTTAATAAATTTTTGGTCTTTACTAAAAGACTTCTCTGATGGCTCAGATAGTAAAGGATCCACCTACAATGCAGAGACCAAGGTTTGATCCCTGGGTTGGGAGGATCCCCTGGAGAAGAGAATGGCTACTCCAGTATTCTTGCCTGGAGAATTCCGCGGACAGAGGAGCCTGGAGGGCTACAGTCGATGGGATCGCAAAGAGGAGGACACAGCTGAGCGACTAACACTTTCACTTTCAACCTAATTAGTAAAAATTTTACAGATTTTAATGTGCCTTTTCTTATTTTGCATTTGTTTATTCGTCATTTCTAATGCTCGCTCTCTGTGAACCATTTTTAAAATATGTTTTACTGATTAAAAAAAATTAACTTGGCCTTTTACTTGTGGCTCTCAAGTCCTCTTTTTGTATTAAGCTCATCAATCCCTTGTTCATAACCCGTCTTTCCAATATTTCCCAAACTTCCCTTTGTATTTTGATTCCATTTTAGTACTTTTGATATGCATAAGCTTTAAAATATTTATACAGTCAGCCTCATCAATATTTGTCTAATTCAGACAAAAAAAATTTGTCTTAATTATAATAGCTTTTTCCTCTTCTAATCGGATATGAAAAAATTACCTCATGTCCTTTTCTAGCACTTTTACAGTTTTTCTGTTTTTTTAAATATATATTTTTCCCTGTAATTAATTTTAGTATAAAGACAGGAAAGAGGATTTAAAGAGGATTTAGTTGAACTTTCCCTCTCTGGTCAGCCAGTTTTCCCAACAACATTTATTGAACAATCCATCTTTCCCTCAATGACTGGAAACTTGCCTTTCTTATACCTTAAATTATTCTACGTTTTCCAGTCTCTTTGGGGACTTTCTATTTCAGTTCATTGATCTGCCTGTCTGTTTGCCAGAGTCAGATTGTTTCCACTATGGCAGTTTTAACATCTCTTTTACCGTCTGGTAAGAGTAAGCCCAGAGAACCTTTCTGAAATTTTTTTCCTGATGACCACTGAGCCTCTTGGTGAGAATGAAAGTGATTTTCAGCGATTAAAGTTGCCCTCTTTTCTCTTAGGCAATGAGACTGGTGACTAGAAGGCAGGCTCCTTGACCCTTGTAACTGATAACCCTCTTATTCCTGCTAAAAGGCTGAACAAGGTGACAGAATGTACCTGTATTCCCTCACCTCCAGGCAGTGATAACCTGCCTGCTGCCCGAGGCGCTGAAGGTGTGCTGGGGCTGGCTTATCTCCAGCAGGTGAGATGGGAACATCAGAACTTGAATTTGCCAACTCAAGTAGCGGTCTGAAGGCCTGCCTTTTCCACTTTGGAAAGTGATACCAAAATAGGAGGAAAACGCAGATCAGAAGGAAATTCCTCCTTCGTCACCCTTGGAAAAGGACTGGTGCAGATGATGCTGACAAATATTTAAGGAAGCCGAAAGCACAGAGCACGGGGCCAAGGCCTCGGGGCTGCCGCGGCCCTAGAAGTGGGGCAGAGCGGCCTCCCCAACCCTGACAGCTCCAGTCCCTGGTCCCCAGCAGTGGGAGCTTGGTATGAAGTTAATGTTCGCAGTGGGTGAGGCGTGGGAAGCAAAACAGATACGAAGACATTTTTCCTTCTCGGCTTCTTTCTCTTAGACTGTTCCTGGTTCCTCAGGAACAGGCTTCCATTGTGCATGCCCGCCCTGGGCAGCTTGGCCAGGGTGCCACAGCCCGCCCCAGGAGAGAGTGTGCTGGGCCCTGGGGGACAGAGCTCGGCTCCAGAGTTGCAGCTACAAGGCTGCTCAGACCTCCCCTCCCAGCGTGTCCCTTCCGCACCAGTATCTGTCCTGCAGAATCACTCAAAACTTAGGAAGAGTCCAGAACTTGACACTCAGAGATGAGCCCACTAGTGGGTCCTCATACCCAGCTGATGAGCATCACGTACAACTGGGCTCATCCGTTTCTCGAGGACCATGCTGGTGTGTGTCTGAGATGGAGAAGGACGGCCCCGTGCTCTGAGGATAACAAGGAGTGAGAGTGAAGGAGTTGTGTTGCTATTCAGTCGCTCAGTTGTGTCTGACTCTTTGCGACCCCATGGACTGCAGCACGCCAGGCTTCACCTTCTCTCAGAGTTTGCTCAATTTCATGTCCATCAAGTGGGTGATGCCATCCAACCATCTCATCCTCAGCCGTCCCCTTCTCCTCCTGCCTTTAATCTTTCCCAGCATCAGGGTCTTATCTAATGAGTCAGCTCTTCATATCAGGTGTCCAAATTATTGAAGCTTCAGCTTCAGCATCAGTCCTTCCAATAAATATTCAGGATTTCCTTTAGGATGGACTGGTTGGATCTCCTTGCAGTCCAAAGGACTCTCAAGAGTCTTCTCCAACACCACAATTCAAAAGCATCAATTCTTCAGCGCTCAGCCTTTCTTATAGTCCAACTCTCACATCTGTACATAACTACTGGAAAAACCATAGCTTTGACTATACGGACTTTTGTCAGCAAAGTGACGTCTCTGCTTTTTAATAAGCTTTGAGCACAGGTCAAGTGAGGGAAGGGCCCCTGCCTCTAGCTCAGTGCCCAGTAAATCCCCACCCTCCTGCACTTCTGTGAGTGTTCAGCTCAATCAACAGGTGCTAGAGACTTTTGGTTTTTTGGTTTTAGAGTTACATTTGTACAAAACAACTTTAAAATTTTTTAAGAGGAAAGTGTGAACATAATATGTAAAGAAGTAATCACAAAACATTTTAACATAAATAGTACAAGTTGTGGGAAAATTGTAAACCTGCCATCTAAAACTGATTACTCTTAAGAAAATTTCATGCTGTTCAACAGCTCTAGAGTGACCTGTTATAGGCTTTGGCTCATGCAGTGATGGAGGCCAAGAAGGCACACGGTCTGCCCTCTGCAAGCTGAAGAATCAGGAAAGCCTGTGGTCTAACTGTTGTTATTTAATCACGCAGTCACGTCTGACTCTGTGGACTGTAGCACGCCAGGCTTTCCTGTCCTTCACTGTCTCCTGTCAATGCTTCTACCTTTTCCCCATCAATTTGCCAAATGAAGTGATGGGATTGGATGCCATGATCTTAGTTTTTTGAATGTTGAGATTGAAGCTAGCTTTTTCACTCTCCTCTTTAACCCTCGTTAAGAGGCTCTTTAGTTCCTCTTCACTTTCTGAGTGGTTTAACTGAGTCCGAGTTAAAGATCTGGGATGGTGTAAGAGCTGGTCTGCATCCCACAGCCCAAGAACCAGGAGCATCAGTGCTAGAGGGCAGGCAAAGAGGAGTGTTTCAGCTCCAGCAGAGAGAGAGAGAATTTGTCTTTCTCTATCTTCTTATTCTATTCAGGCCCTCAGCAGGTTGGATGAGGCCCACCTGCACAAGTGGGGGTGATCTTTACTCCATCCATGGATTCAAAGGCTAATATCCTCCAGAGACACCCTCGCCACTGACACTCAGAAATAACATTTTACCAGCTCTCTGGGCATCCCTTAGCCCAACCCAACTGACACTGCCACAGTTTATCCCCAAGGAGGTCTGTCACAAGGGGAATTGTGGCATCATCTTCCCCGTGCCTGACAGACAGACATCGGCTGCACTCAGCTACTGAAAAGAGTAAATAAAATGATGTATGGAGTAATGACAATTATGGTTGTATTTGTTTACTGAGAGCTTCCCATGAGCCAGTCAGGGCTTAGTCACCTTGTATGACTTCAGACTTTACAAAACCAGAGAGGTAAGTACTCTTAATTGTTCCTATTGTTATAGATAAATCACAGTTTAAGTGCTAGGATTCAGTGAACTTAAAGAAATGCCTAGCTCCTAGACTGTTGGGGTCCTTTAATGGACCAGAACCTTGTGGTACGGAGTCGACGATAAGAAAGTGAAAGAGAGAAAGAGGCTGATATCCCTTGGTTTACGCAGAGGACCAATAAAGTCCTTGACACAGGACTTGCACCGCTCATGAAGGCACCAGGCACCCTCTCGAGGGGGTCTTAGAAGCCCGGGCAGAAAAGAGAGCATGACAGGTCTCCACGCTCCAGAGAGTCAGCCAGAAAAAGAGAGAAAGAGAGAGAAAGAGAGAGAGAGAGACAAAAAAGACCCGGGGACCTAAGCTCTGATGAAGCAAAGGTGCTTTAATGATTTTCCTATGAGTATATATAGGCTGTGGTACAAGAAACTTCTTTCGGGAATGATAAAGATCAGAAAACCAAACGTACAGCAACTGTTACCAAGGGAACAAGGGGTAATGTTAGTCACAAGGTCATGACACAATCCATATCTCAAGAAAGGGGAACGAGACTGAGCAGTTTTGTCCTAAAGAGAATGTTTACTAAAGGAGACCCAAGCCTGCCTCACACAATGACCCCAGTCCCTGGGAGCAGCGTGCTGTTCCACTTGAAGAGGGACAAAGGACTCATGAGAGACAGCACGTAGGAATCCTCCCGTCAAACATTCCCTGACACTAGACAAATCTCAGCAAATGTGGCTGGAACAGCCACTCACAGGGGCTCATAAGAGCTAACTATATGAATGCTTCCAATGCCAAGAACAGCTGGCCCCTTGCCGACTCGGCGACATTATGTTGGCAGCTTGAAATGGACCAGGGTGGGAATGTTCACACCACAGAAATCAGCAGATACTACAAATCAGGTTTTTTTTTTTTTTTCCCTTAAAGAGCCTGCTTCAGCACCATGACTACTTACTAAGATTATACTCCTATGACCTAGAAATCATCCTAGAATTGACCCCTACTAAAGTCAAGGCTATGGTTTTTCCAGTGGTCATGTATGGATGTGAGAGTTGGACTGTGAAGAAAGCTGAGCGCTGAAAAATTGATGCTTTTGAACTGTGGTATTGGAGAAGACTCTTGAGAGTCCCTTGGACTGCAGGATCTAACCAGTCCATCCTAAAGGAGATCAGTCCTGGATGTTCATTGGAAGGACTGATGCTGAAGCTGAAACTCCAATACTTTGGCCACCTCATGGGAAGAGTTGACTCATTGGAAAAGACCCTGTTGCTGGGAGGGATTGGGGGCAGGAGGAGAAGGGGACGACAGAGGATGAGATGGCTGGATGGCATCACCGACTCGATGGACATGAGTTTGAGTAAACTCTGGGAGTTGGTGATGGACAGGGAGGCCTGGCGTGCTGCGATTCATGGGGTCGCAAAGAGTCGGACACGACTGAGCGACAGAACTGAACTGAACTGAACATCAATATGGGCTTCTTTCCTGGCTCAGATGGTAAAGAATCTGCCTGTAATGCAGGAGATCTAGGTTTGAACTCTGGGTCAGGAAGATCCCCTGGAGAAAATCAATACATTGAAAGAGGGGACTGGCCCAAAAGGCTTAAGCGGTGGCAACATCTTTATCATACTGATGATAAAGTTCAATCAGGAAAGAGTTTTACTCCTGTGGTCTTCAGCCTCAGGGGCAGGAGAACACCTTCGAGGGGTCTATGCTCAGGGGCAAATGGTTTGGGAAACCTCCAGGGACAGGTGTGATGTCAGGGACAGGTAAGTGGGTGTCACAGTGCCTTGCCTCACGTTTTTCTGAACAGGTCCTTGAAAGCAAACATGGTGCCCGGGAGTCCACGTCCCTGCAGGAACTCAGGAAAGCCACTTGGAAAGTCTGTTCTTTTCCGTAAAGTAAGGGGATTTGATCCAGAAGAAGCTCCAGAAGCACCCAGCCCATCACTGCCCCACGCAGATTCTCTGTTCACAGAAAGTTCTGAAGACTGTGAATCATCGCCCAAGTGCAATCACCATGATTTTCATGATAACAGGTCTCCTTATCTTAGCATAAACCCAAGTGTGTGTTGTAAGGAGTAAAACTGACTGGAGGTTTGGATGCAATGACTCAAGGGAAGAAAGAGACAAATGGTGTGCACATCTTATCAAGCAACCAAACTTTCGCCAAGCACCTGGGGTAATCACAACCTGCTGCCCCCTCTCCTGTTGCTTCGCAGTCCTTTGTTATCATTTCCCCTTCCCGCCTCCAGATTATGAGGTTCTTCAAGGGCAGGGCTCAAATTGTATTCATGTCTTCATTCAACAAACATTCTTTAAAGCCTATTATGTGCTTCAAAGGGGATTAAAAGAAGATGACATGAAATTCTTCTGTTAGGAGCTCACCGGGAGGAGGAGTCAGAGAGAAACTGGTGGCAAGTAGCAGGAGGCAGGATGCGATGAGACCCTGGCTGGGCAGGTGGAGCATGAAGGTGCTGAAGATGCTGAGAAAGAGTGAGGTTAGTAGGGGGTGGTGACAGACAGGGCTAGAAGAAACTCTGAGGTGGGGGACTTGGGACTGAAGGTGGCAGCCACGTGGGTGATGAGAGTTTACCAGAGAGACAGCCCCTGTGCTCACAGGGAACTTGATGCACTTGAAATAGTGAAAAGGGACCCCTGAGCCGTGGCAGAAACAAAAGACAGGAAGTTAGAACCCTCCAGGGGCTTCCCTGGTGGTCCAGTGGTTAAGAATCTGCCTTCCAATGCAGGGGATGCAGGTTCAGTCTCCTGTAGGGGAACTGAGATCCCACATGCCGCATAGCAATGAAGACCCGATGCAGCCAAATAAAATATATGGAAAAAACAACAACAATAACAACAAACCCAAACAAAAGCCACTCTCTTGCTTTTAAAAAAAAAACTCTCCAAAGCTAAGATTGAGCTTGACATATACATACCACTCCCTGGAGAAGGAAATGACAACCCACTCCAATATTCTCGCCTGGAGAATTCCATGGACAGAGGAGCCTGGTGGGTCCTCTGATGCTGGGAGGGATTGGGGGCAGGAGGAGAAGGGTGCCATAGCGTGGCACAGACTTGGACCTGACTGAGTGAATGTGCAAACATAAATAATAGAACCTACTGTATATCACAGGGAACCCTATCCAACACTGTAATGACCTATGTGGGAAAAGAATCTAAAAATGAGTGGATATATGTGTATGTATAACTGATTCACTTTGTTGTACACTTTAAATGAGCACAACATTGTAAATCAACTATATCCCCATTAAAAAACAAAAGAACTCTTGAAAGCCAGGAAGGCAGCACATCCGAGTGGAGCCCAGGGCACTGTGACCTGAACTGAGCTGGCTGCCAGGCTGGGTGGAGCCCTGAAGGCTTAGGTCACCGTAGGCCCCATGGCTGAGCAGGAGTACAGATGGGGTGCATCAGGTACTGGGCCCCCAACCTCTGGCCAGGCTGACTGCCTTGAGAGGCACATGCCATGCCTGAAGAAGGAGCTGGGAGCCTCCAGAAGGACTGTGGGCAGCTGGCCACCCCACTTGGGATGTAACCCAAGGCCTGGCATCCCCGAGCTTGGGGCCCTGGGCGTACCCGAGCAAGCCAGACACCCAGGGAGGAGCATTCCTTAGCCTTGCACACCCCAGAATGGACGCTGGCTCTACAGAGTAGGTGCCTCTGAGTGGATGCCAGCTAGTCCAGCCCCTGACAGGTGGGAGTGAGCACTCTGTCCTGAGGGCAATCAAAAATGTCAATCCGTGGAGGGTGTCCTGGAGGGGCTTCCTGCCTCAGACCAGTGTGTGGGTATATGGAGATGGGGGTTGCTCCTAAGGCTGAAATTCTATCTCTCTGAGCAAGTGCATTCTCTGGGACTGGAGATATTTATAGACCCCAAGTCCGTAAAGGCAGTCCTGTAATGAGAGTGCTGGTGAGGTTGCCCGGAGCTCAGAGAGCCTCGCTGGGTTTCCCGTCAGGCCCTGCTTCTCCCTGGGGCCCTGGAGCAGAGACATCTCACACGGGACATTCCATCACCGGTACGTAGGGCCCCTCCCCCAACCTCACAACAAGGACCCTCCTCCCCACCTCAGTCCCCTCAGCGTGGAGCTCGATGCTTCCCAGAGAGAAGGCCCCCACTAAGGACTGGGGACAGAACGAGAGTGGGCCCAGTACAGGCTTCCCAGGTGGCTCAGGGGTAAAGGAATCTGACTGCCAAATCAGGGGACACGGGTTTGATCCCTGGGTTGGGAAGATCCCCTGAAGGAGGAAATGGCAACCCACTCCGGTATTCTGCCTGGGAAATCCTATGGACAGTAGCCCGCCAGGTTCCTCTGTCCATGGGCTCGCAAAGAGTCAGATGAGACCGAGTGACTGAGCCCACGTCTGTCCTGGAGCCACTCTGCTCCCTGCATCCCGTGCCTACCCGTGAGGACCTTAAGTCAGGACGATGGCCCAGGGCCTGCTTCTTGCACAAGACACCTCTGAGGCCAGGCCCTGCAGCCGCCTGGCGAGCTCAGCCCTTCCTTTCCCAGGAGGGGCTTCCACAAAGGCAGCCACAGCTGTACAACATCTCGGTGCTCATAGCCTCTTTTGGGAGGAAGAGCGGGTCTTCTTGGCTGGCTTGACTTTGAAGCGTTAATTCAGGACACACAAGACCCGCCAAGGGCATTCCTGCCAGAGATCATCTCCATCCAAACAGTTCTCGTTTTTTGACATCTGAGCGTCTTCCCTAGGGGCAGATCTCCTCCAGAGTTAGTTTCCTGTTGGCCTAAAGACACTCTTTCTCATTAAGAATGAATTGTAGACACACGTGTCGAATCCATGTGATTCAGAGAAGGCATCATAGGCAAGAGGAATATTTATATTTAAAAAAATTAAAAAACATTTATTGATGTATAGTTGATTGACAATGTTGTGTTAACTTCTGCTGCACAGTGAAGTGACTCAGTTATGCACACATATATTCTTTTCCATGATGGTTTATCACAGGATATTGAATGTAGTTCCCTGTATTTTACCACAGAAACTTTTTGTTGGATATTTGTATTTTGAGTAATTTTATATGCACGTCAAAATCAGCTAAATCAGTGGCATATATACATATTTACAAATATATAGATATAATTAGTATATTATGCTATACATAATATATTACAGTGTAATACTATATAATACATATATATATTATTTATAATATGTGTGCTCAGTTGCTCAGTCATGTCGGACTCTGACTCTTTGTGACCCCATGGACTGTAACCCATCAGGCCCCTCTGGCCATGGAATTTTTCGGGTTGCCATTTCGTCCTGCAGGGTTACAGTATTATCCTATGTTATATATGTGGTGGTGGTCAGTGGCTCAGTCGTGTCTGACTCTCTGCAGCCCAGTGGACAGTAGCCCGCCAGGCTCCTCTGTCCATGGGGTTTTTCAGGCAAGAATACTGGAGTGGGTTGCCATTTCTTCCACCAGGGGATCTTTCCGACCCAGGGATCAAACCCCTGTCTCCTGCGGCTCCTGCACTGGCAGGCAGATTCTTTATGACTAGCGCCAACTGAGAGGCCCCCATACTCCATATAATATTATACTAATCATATACCATTATATATAATATAGTATATTATAAATAATATATTGGTATTATATATAGAATATTTATTTTATCTACTGTTTGTAATCATAGGGACCTTTCTTCCCATGAAATGATGTTGGGGTGAAATCAAGCAGGTGAAAGCTGGGTGGTCTGCTTGGAGGCAGGGAGGGGCTCTGGAGCTGGTCGGGCTCATCCCCTTCCTTGGAGGAGGCTGAGCACATGCTGGGAGCTCAGTAGGCAAACCACCAGTTCTAAGAAGCCCTACAATTACAATCCTCTAACACATGATTTAAAACCTTTCCCAAATGTAAATTGCTATTGTCAGGAGCTACACTTACCCCCACCCCCACCCCCATATCCACACCAGGAATTCGGTTTAAAAAATTGTTATTTTAAACTTTATATTGCTTTTTTTAATTATTATGAGAGAACAAATAGGCTATTTTTATTTTTTTGAAATTATTTTATTTTGGCCTTGATGGGTCTTTATTGCTGCACGTGGGCTTTCTTTAGCTGTGAGTGGCAGCTGGTCTCCAGTTACAGTGTGCGGGCTTTTCACTGCGGTGGCTTCTCTTATTGTGAAGCTTGGGCTGTAGAGCATGCAGGCTCAGTAGTTGTGGCTCCAGGGCCGAGCGGCTCTGTGGCGAGAAGGATCTTCCCTGAACCCGTGTCCCCTGCATTGGCAGGCAGATAACCACTGGGCCACCAGAGAAGTCCAGGCCTATTTTATTTTGTTTTGTTTTGGCCACACTGTGCAGAATATGGGCTCTTATTTCTCCAACCAGGGATCGAACCTGTGCCCTTTGCTTTGGAAGCTCAGAGTGTTAACCACTGAACCACCAGGGAAGTCCCAGGAATTTGGGTTTTCATGCCAACTGTTTGCTCCTCCTGCAGAACAGAGGAGCCGGTTGGGCTACAGTCCATGGGGTGGCAGAGAGTTGGACATGACTGAACACAGCACAGCAGCATTGATGTTTTTACAGAGGTAGCACTGACCGAGGGCTTCCTTGTCAGCCCCCATCTCTCCGTGTCAATGCACTGTTGGCTGCTTTGGACACTGAGGGGGCATCTTAGTGGAGTCATCTTCTGGGTGGGGAGGAGGTGGGGGCAGGGAGGGCAGGAGAAGGAATTGGGTTGGGTGGGTTTCCCACAGTACCATACACAGGTGATGGATTGAGTAGAACAACAAAGACAAGTTTTTCAAGGAAAACAGCTAACTTATTTGGGACTAATTATGATGCCTTTATTAAAGGGATTTTGGATCTTGGGAGGGTTGTCCTTAACTGAGCTCAAACGATATTCTCTGCTGACTCTGTTATTTCAGGCTTGTAGAGTCATTCTAACTTCAAGTTTAAAAGTCCTGCATGCAACCGCCAGCTGCCAAAACTCACTAATGAGGATCCCAGGGGCCTCTGGAGGGCTGTTGGGGTGAAAGCTTCAGACTTGATTTATGGATGCAGGGTAGTCAATAAATCTGGGCAAACTTGAGGAACCACCCACATTTGAGGGAACGTTTAAAAACCAAACTTTCTGGGATTTTTGCATCACCACACAAGAATTTCCTATGACTTAGACAACCAAGAGGGAAAACAATACTGCTTTTCATAAACAGTTGAATCTTTTGCTCAGGGAGCAGAATCATGCATATATGCCCACCTGCCTTTGCCAAGGTCAGGTGCAAGACCACCGAAACTGCTGCCTGGCACTGTGTGTGACTGTTGGCCGTGATGGAGGCAGACGGTCTTAACGCCCCAGGGGCTGAAAAGGAGCGACACTAAGACATCTGTCACCCTGGATAAACATTGCAGGCTGTCCAGGGGCTCCCGGGCAGCCTAGGTGAATTTCAGAGGGAAGAAATATCCACCTTCTGGGATGCCCCCATTCCCAAAAATGGACCCTTGTTGTCTGTGCATGTTCATGATCGGATAAGAAAGATATTCCCAGCCTGGCAGCTCTCTCCTCCTCCTCATTGACACTGAAGTCAGCCCTGAGTGGCCACTTTCTTGGGGTGCAGGAACCCCCTGCCCTGACCTGCCCGACTCAGCAGGTTGGATTACATGTGTGCTGTCCCAGGAAGCGCATGGCTGCTTCAGCTGCACAATTGGGCTCAAAAGGTCAAGCTCCTCCCTTAGTTTGGACAGGACAAACCTGGCACCTTTATGAGCTGGTGTGAAGAACTATATCCCCAAATGCCAATCCCACCTCCCCCCTCCCCCAAGTTAAAGTAGATCTAATTTGCCAGTTCAGGTTTCAGCCCCCACCTTCCCAGCCCCATCCAACTCCAGGCATGCATATTTCCACCTAGATGTTCAGCTCCCTGCCCCCGACAGTTATGAACATTTTTGATCGCAGCCACCTCTGTAATAACAGGTTGAGTTCCACCTTTAGGGGGCACACAAGATCCATCTGGGGATGGGACATGCCTGAGGTGAGGCCTGGCATGAGCTGGGCCCCACCTGCCCCAATGCCCAGCCCATTGCTGAGCACACGTCCTGCTTCTGCTTCTCTTGAAGGCTGATCACCCCAAAGCTGGCTGCCTGGTTCCTGTTCACATGCCCAACAGCTTGTTGGTTCTGCCTCACTGAATAGGGTGACTAGTGAAAGAAAGACATTGATCTTTAGGCTAAAAGGCCCTGATTTTTAACTTTTTAAACACTGTGGTTAAAGACATGTACATGAAGTTTACTCTCTTAACCATTTTTTTGGGGGGGGGCTTCCCATATGGTGCTTCCCTGGTGGCTCAGACAATAAAGAGTCTGCCTGCAATGCTGAGACCTGAGTTTGATCCCTGGATTGGGAAGATCCCCTGGAGGAGGGCATGGCAACACTTTCCAGTATTCTTGCCTGGACAATCCCATGGACAGAGGAGCCTGGTGGGCTACAGTCCATGGGGTCTCACAGAGTTGGACAAGACTGAAATGACTTAGCAGGCATGCATGCACATTGTACTTAATCTAATAGATGCAAAATATGCTCATTTCAGCATGACAGCAACATAAATGTTTTCAATTTGGTCTTTCATACCATTTCTGCACACTAAGCTCTTGATGCTTGTGAGTGTTTTGCACTTACAGCATCTCGGCTTGGACGAGCCATGTTGCTCAGTGGCCATGTGTATTGGTCAGTTCAGACCTAAATCAAACCTTACAGCTCACCCCTGAGAAAACCTATTGTCCGAGGAACTGGCTAATTCCACCTCCCTCGGCACTCAGGTGGGCCACGCCTTGGGCTGGCTGAGGGTGGGGGATATACCAGCCTCGATATCAGGGTTCTGTGACGTTGGGAACCAGTCCTTGATCGGCAGCCGCCCCCCCCAACCCTGTTCAGTGGCTCCCACATCAGAGCTTGTCTAGATGGTCAGGGAAGAAGCACGTGCCCTGAGACGCACATGGACCGCTTTGGACAAGCAGAGCCAGAAGCAGCAGCTTTTAAAGGACCTGAAATGGACTCTGGGCAGTAGGAAGGGAGTGGAGCTCTGGAAGCTGGTCCAGTGGCCTGGACTGGAGGGACTGGGGATTCTGCACTAGTCCTCTAGGCTGATCTGTGGGCCTCCGGCATCAGGGCCAGCCTGAGCATTCCTCCCAGGACTCGGCAGTGCCGCCCCCATGCAGCCACCTCTGGAGATGGCTGGAATGCCAGCAGCCCACGGGCCTCCTGTGTCAGCAAAAAGAGTCTTGGAGATGGGTGGCTGGATAAAAAGTCCTCTATGTGCCATGGGTGGGGACAATGTCCAAGACGGCCCACGCTTCCATTATGGGGACATTTCTCGCTCTGCTCTAGGCTACTGAGAGAAGTGCAGATTTTCTGCAGAATTTGTGGCTTAGTGGGCTTCCACGTCTACTGTTTCCTTGGAGAGGCTGCTATTCAGAGCCTAGCCCCCCACTCCCTGCCTGCATCCCCCACAAGTCCTGGCAGGTGCAGAGCGTGTTTTGAGCTGGTGGAAGGAGAGGTGTGTGTAGAGGAGTCCGTATATTTTGCATCGACCAGATGAAATATATCATGATTCATTTCAGTTTTTATTTATTTTTATTTAAAAATTTTTTGGCCATGTGGCCTGTGGGGTCTTAATTCTCTGACCGAGGATTGAACCTGTGCCTTCTTCAGTGGAAGATCAGAATCTTAACCACTGGGCCACCAGGGAAATCCCCATTTCACTTTTTAAAATATTTATTTTTATTTTTTAGGGGTATAATTCTGTAAATTGAAGTACAGTTGATTACAATGTTGTGTTAATTTCCTCTGTACAGCAAATTGATCCAGTTATACATATATGTGTTCTTTTCCATTTTGGTTTATCGTAGGATATTGAATATAGGACCCTGTGCTATACAGTAGGACCTTATTGTTTATCCATATTATATGTAGTATGTAATAGTTTGCCTCTGCTGATGTATTTGGATATAATCTTATTATACAGTCTTAACAACTCAGTACAGACTTCAATCATAGAAAAGAAAAAGCTTGTGTTTAGGTTGGTTTCATATCTTCAAAATTTTTTTAACTTGGCGTAATTCACTTTTTTTTTTTTTGTTTTATTAGTTGGAGGCTAATTACTTCACAACATTTCAGTGGGTTTTGTCATACATTGATATGAATCAGCCATAGATTTACACGTATTCCCCATCCCGATCCCCCCTCCCACCTCCCTCTCCACCCGATTCCTCTGGGTCTTCCCAGTGCACCAGGCCCGAGCACTTGTCTCATGCATCCCACCTGGGCTGGTGATCTGTTTCACCATAGACAGTATACATGCTGTTCTTTTGAAATATCCCACCCTCACCTTCTCCCACAGAGTTCAAAAGTCTGTTCTGTATTTCTGTGTCTCTTTTTCTGTTTTGCATATAGGGTTATCGTTACCATCTTTCTAAATTCCATATATATGTGTTAGTATGCTGTAATGTTCTTTATCTTTCTGGCTTACTTCACTCTGTATAAGGGGCTCCAGTTTCATCCATCTCATTAGGACTGGTTCAAATGAATTCTTTTTAACAGCTGAGTAATATTCCATGGTGTATATGTACCACAGCTTCCTTATCGTAATTCACTTTTTTGATCTAGATGCCCATTTCACTTTTTAAATGGGGCTGCTTGAAAGTTAAAAAGCACAACTGGGGCTCACATCTTCTTTCCGTCGGGCAGCGTGTGCCCGGTGGGTGCTGGGTGTTATGACATCATGATGTCTGAGTTCCAGTATTACCTATCGTTTAGTTCAGTCGCTCAGTCGTGTCCGACTCTTTGTGACCCCATGGACTGCAGCACGCCAGGCCTCCCTGTCCATCACCAACTCCCGGAATTTACTCAAACTCATGTATCACCTATGGGCCCTCACAAAACAAAAGACTTCTAGCAAATCTTTTCTTTGGGCCTCCATTTCCTCTTTCGTGAAATAGGGTTGTTGAATTAGCTAACATCTGAGCCTCCTAGAATTCTTTTCCACGTCTCTGCTACCCACTCCGATATTGTTGCCTGGGAAATCTCACGGACAGAGGAACCTGGCAGGCTATAGTCTATGGGTTTGCAAAAGAGTCAGACGTGATGAGGGACTAACACTCTCTGCTACCCAAATAACGCGGGTGAGCTGGGAAGCAGTGCTGGTTGGCCCAGCCCAGCTCGGTTCCTGCAGGAGGTTAGGGGTCACGCTCACCTCTCAGATCAAAGGTTAAACAGCACAGTGTTGGTGAATGGATGTCAGGGGTATCTCGGGAGCTTTTATTTATTCATGAGCCAAAGCCCGCTGAATTCCCTGAGGACAGTTCTTTCTTTGGAAACCTGACCCCCTCCCCTCCCCGAGTCCCACCTGGGAGAGGGGATGTATCTGAGAAACCCCACTGGCGGCCAGCCCGTGAACACCCGGACTGTTTCTCAGAAATGCATTTCAGGGCTGGGAGCAGAGGCATTAACCACCTCTTCCAGAAACACTCCTCCAGCAGTCTTTTAAGAGCTGGAGGTGGGGGCGGCTGCCTCCGGGCTCTTGCTTATGCATGCAGACATTGAAATAAATATTTGAGATGAGCAGAGAGAAGGGCCAGAAGAAGCCCACGTCTGTCTGTATGTGTTTCTCAGTCCTCTCTGCCGACCCCTAGTCCACCTTCCAGTCATCACTTCCTTCCCTGCTGGTTGCTTCCTTGCCTTACATACCTTGACCTGTTTCTCCTTCTCCGGAGCAGAGTCTGGTCTGGTGTTGGGTGTTCCCTTGATCTGGCCCCTCCCCCAGCCCAGGCTCCCCTCCCCTACACCTCTGAGATCCATCCAGCCCAGCCCTGTGTCCTGACCCAGGATCCCCTCTGCTGGAAAGGCCTTTTCCTCCAATTTCGAGCCCTGGAATCCCACCCATCTCTGTGTTCTTAGCTTTTATGGCCTGGAATTCCCCCACAATCATGACCCTTTACTGTGGGCTTAGTCTGTGCCACTTTGTTTTCCTTCATCCTGCAGACAACCACACCCAGTGGGACTGTCCCCCGGGGAGGGTAGGTGAGGGAGTTTGAACCCAGTCAGTTCTCTCTGGAACCCACACGAGTGGCCCCTGAGTGGACCACTTTCCCGTCTGCCATCTTCTCGGTCTGCTGGCTTTCCGAATAAAGTCGCTATTCCTTGCCTCAACACCTCCTCTCCTGTCGTGCAGTAAGCAGAGTGACCTTGGCTTGGTAATACACACAGTGTCCCCTCGCCCCCGCCTCACCCCGTACACGTCTTTGTCCTGCTCTCCTCTTGTCAGAAGAACACTGGTCAGATTGGATGAAGGTCCATCCCCGTGACCTCATTTTATCTCTACTCCCTCTTGTCTTCATCTCCAGATGCATCACATGTGTAGATGGAAGGAGGAGGATGTCCAGACGTGAATCTGGAGACACGACTCAGCCCACAGCAGCAGGATCGGGGTCAACTCTAGACTGCAGTGGTATAGATGACACCTACCCTGGTTCAGCCCTGAGTCCCTCCCGGTGCTAAATCCTGCTCAGCACTTGTAAGGAGACACTCGAGATTTTGAGCAAGTCTGGACCTTGAACCACGACAGCCTGAGGGTCACTGCACATGGCAGGGGCATGAGTGACATCATTTGCTTTTACCTGAATGTTTCATGTGTCATCAATCAGAGCATCACCGTCACGCACTCTGCTTCCAGTTAGAAGAGAGTCTGAGAAGGCCTGGGGGTCCTATGGGCTTTGCAGGAGGTCCCGGGGTTAGGGAGAGAGGTTCAGGCAGAGCAGACAGCCGGCAGGTGGGTCTCAGAAGTGAGGGGGTGTGGTCAGATGCCCTCGTGTGTGAGCACAGGGCAGTGAAGACGGGAGAGTGACAACTGACATCCCCAGGAGTAGCTGCCGCTTGGCTTTGGGACATTATGGACTTCGGCCCAAGGGGCTGGGTCTCTTGGCTCCTCATTGTATAGAAAGCGCAATCAGAGGTTAAGATGTGGAGCTGGGCTGTGGAAGGGCAGAGGGCAGTGCTGATAAAGTACTGATGAACTCAGGGTAGACCCAGCCCCTTCCTCAGTTCTGTTGAGTGGAGTATCTGGGGAGGTTCATCTAGGGTCCTGACTGATGCTTTTTTTTTGTTTGTTTTGTATAATAACAGCTAATATTTATTGAATGTTTATTAAATGTGGGTAACTATTATAGAACTTTTATTGGGATTATCTGAATTAAGGCTCAAAACAAGTAGTTGTCAAACTGAGGCCTATGGGCCAAATCTAGCCCTTCATCTGTTTTTTTTTTGGCGAGGGGTAAAGTTGTTTTACAATGTTGTGTTAGTCTCTGCTGTACAATGAAGTGAATCAGCCATATGTATACATATACCCCCTCCCTCTTAGACCTCCCTCCCATTCCTACATCCCACCCCTCTAGGTCATCACAGCACCAAGCTGATCTCCCTATCTGTTTTACACATAGTAGTGTATATATGTCCATGCTACTGTCCCAATTCATCCCACCCTTCTCCCATTGCCCACATGTCCATTTTCTACGTCTGCATCTCTATTCCTGCCCTGTAAATAGGTACATCTGTACCATTTTTCTAGATTCCACATATATGCTTTTTTTTTTTTTTTTTAAGTAAGAAAGATACAGCACACCTGGCTGAACTGTCCCCAGGGCTCCCTGTCTTGGTAAATGTCACCACACAGATGCCCGGTTGGAAACGGGACCACCGCCCAGACTCCTGAATTGCTTTATCTGGAGCGAATGCATCCCCTGATCCCAATGAGTTCACCCTCTGCAGGCCTCATAGGCCCTGCAGGACCACACACAAGCCTCCAGCCTCTCCTTGGGGGCCTGCGGGGGCTGGGTCCCCTGCCGGCCTGAGACCCTTCCCCTGGGATTCCTCTTGCCCTCTTGATCATCTTTCCAGAATGTGAATCCTTCCCCTGCCTGGGAGTTTCCCGGGGCTCTCCACGGTTCTTCAAGGTTAGTCCAAACTGTTAGGTGACCTCCAAGCCCATGTGAGCCCAGGGCCATGCGGGCAGTGGTTTGAGTTGCGCCCTCAGCTTGGCCTGCATCTGCCCCCTTTGTTTCTCTAAACCTCACTCACCGTCCGTAAGGACTGCTCGACCCCTCGTCTGGGGTCACACACAGCTCTCTACACCCCTCAGCAAAGTACAGCCCTTTGGGACTTCTGGTGCAAGATGGCAGGTGGGACCCATGTTCATAAAACTCCATGAACATCACTGAGGGGGGGCTGGGAAGAAAAGGCTCACATCTGTCAGGGTAAAGAAGATGAGAGGAGCAACTGCAGTGACATTTTGGAAGATAGAAGATAGGGACACACAGCGAGTGATTTAGCACATGTGGGAGGCTCACTGCTAACCCTGGGTGAGAAAGATGAAGCCCTGTTTCCAGCCCAGAACTCCCCAAAGCCTCAAGAATGGCAGCCCCCATGTGCCTTTAGAAGTGGACATCAATGTACATCATTCCTGGGAAAGTTGTTTAAGAAGGAGTGAGATATTCCTTCCCCACCTCCCCTTTCCTCCTTTGCTCTGCTCAGCAGGTGACCGCCTGGCCCACAGGCTGATACAAAACCAGATGTTTTTCCCTCTGGAAATGCATCAGCTGAAGGTGTCTGGACAGGAGGACACTAAACACAATTACCCAAAATGCAAATGGATGTTTTGGAACTCTTCCTGCAGGCATTGAGCTGGATCCTACAGAAGCTGGTGGCTCTGAATTGATGGAGGTATTTAGCTCAAAGGCCAGGGAAGGCCAGCTGTGGAGGAGATGGTCTTGGCTGGAGCCAAAGAGGGATGGTACGGGGCAGACAGGAATGGGAAGTTGAAGTGGGCTCCCAGGGCAGTGATACTGTCAGACTGGGGACTCCGATTCAGTGAGAGAGATCCTTGCTGGCTTTGCAAGCAAGACATGGAATGATGGACAAGGGATTTCAGAAAGACTTTTCTGAAGCTGAAGTTCTAGGCTAGGGCCTGGGGAAGCAGGGAACCCAGGAAAATGCCTTTGACAGTAACTAAGGGGTAGGAGGGTGCGGGTGAGGACAGGGGTGGGATGGGAGTGAGAAAAAAAGCCACAAACCCGGAAGGCAAAGGCTTGTCTATTCCTGTGACCCTGCTCATCAGCTCTCCTAAGACACTGTCGAGCTTCATAAATGCAAAGATTTTTTTGGCAGGGAAGAACCCTATATTTATGAAAGCAAAACCCCAGCTCTTTGAATTATTTGAAGGAATCCCAGCCAAAAAAATAAATGAATTTGACTTTAGATAGAAAAAAAATTCTCTTAAGAGATTTTTCAATCCATTAGCAACCTTTGTCCACCCCCAGAGCACTGGATGTACTGTCCACACAGGGGAACATCCAGGAAGGCAGTGAAGTCCCACTTGCTGTCATGAGGCCTGAAGCTTCCACGAGGTCCTCTGGGCCCCATCCTTTCCCACCGTCCTTCCTTCTGGGCCCACCTCTCTTCTCTCTACCGCTGACCCCGTAAGGGGGAGCATGATATACCTTGCAGGTAGTAAGCGCTCAGTAAAGCCAGTTGGTATTTTTGATCATTACAGTTAAACCTCAGTGACCCTTCTGACGCTGCTAATGGTTCAACCTCTGACCTGCAAGGGAAACAGGACTTGGAGTGGCCGGACCTCACACGGCATGTTCCACGAGCACAGTGGGTGGGCAGCACTGCTCCAAGTACCCAAGACATGAAAGCAACCTAAATGCCCATTGACAGAGAAATGGATAAAGAAGATGTGGTACCTATATGCAATGGAATATTAATATCACTCAGCCATTAAAAAGGATGACAAAATGCCAATCACAGCAACAGGGATGGGCCTAGAGGTTGTCATATCGAATGGAGTAAGTCAGGCAGAGAAGGAGAAATATCATGTGACATTCTTTATATGTGGAATCTAAAAGGAAATGACACAAATGAACTTACAACAACAGAGACAGACTCACTGACTTAGCGAATGAATTTGTGGTTGCCAGGGGAAAGGATGGGGGAAGGGATAATTAGGGAGTTTGGGATGGACATGTATGCACTGCTGTATTTAAAGTGGATAACCAACAAGGACATAGTGTATAGCACAGGGAACTCTGCTCAGTGTTATGTGGCAGCCTGGATGGGAGGGGAGTTTGGGGGAGAATGGATACATGTTATGGCAGGGTCCCTTTGCTGTTCACCTGAATCTATCACAATGTTGTTAATTGGCTATTCAGTTCAGTTCAGTTCAGTTCAGTTCAGTCGCTCAGTCGTGTATGACTCTTTGCGACCCCATGGACTGCAGCACGCCAAGCCTCCCTGTCCATCACCAACTCCCAGAGTTTACTCAAACTCAAGTCCATTGAGTCGGTGATGCCATCCAACCATCTCATCCTCTCATCCGCTTCTCCTCCTGCCTTCAATCTTTTCCAGCATCAGGGTCTTTTCCAATGAGTCAGTTCTTCCCATCAGGTGCCCAAAGTATTGGAGTTTCAGCTTCAACATCAGTCCTTCCAATGAATATTCAAGACTGATTTCCTTTAGGATGGACTCGTTGGATCTCCTTACCATCCAAGGGACTCTCAAAAGTCTCCAACACCACAGTTCAAAAGCGTCAATTCTTTGGCACTTAGATTTCTTTATAGTCCAACTCTCACATCCATACATGACTACTGCAAAAACCATAACCTTGAATAGATGGACCTTTATTGGCAAAGTAATGTCTCTGCTTGTTATTATTATTATTTTTTTGTGTGTGTGTTTTTGGTCTCTGCTTTTTAATATGCTGTCTAGGTTGGCTATAGCTTTTCTTCCAAGGAATAAGCATCTTTTAATTTCATAGCTGCAGTCACCATCTGCAGTGATTTTGGAGTCCCCCAAAATAAAGTCTGCCTCTGCTTCCCCATCTATTTGCTATGAAGTGATGGGGCCAGATGCCATGATCTTAGTTTTCTGAATGTTGAGCTTTAAGCCAACTTTTTCACTCTCTTCTTTCACTTTTATCAAGAGGCTCTTTAATTCTTCTTCACTTTCTGCCATAATGATGGTGTCATCTGCATATCTGAGTTTATTGATATTTCTCCTACACTTCAATACAAAATGAAAAGTTTTTAAAAAGAATGCTATTGACTAATTTTTTGGTCATCCCTCTTTATTAAAATTCCAAGATATGGCCAGTCTAGTGGGGGGCCCATGACATCTACAGTAACATTGGAACCTTCTGTGTTTGAACCTGTTTTCGGTCTAGTTGTGGATCTGTCACTTTTCCCCCCTTTTATTTACTTTCATATTGTGTAAAATACACACAATGTAAAATTTACCATTTTAACCATTTTGAATGTACAATTCAGCAGCATTAAGCGCATTCACATCGCTGTGCAACCTTCTTCATGCATTTTAAGCCTCATCTCATGCCCGTATTCTTTATGAGCAGCCGACTCTCTCTGCCCTGATGGAGAACTCTCATTCTAGCTGCAGTCTTGAACTTGGTAGAGCTTTAGAAATCAAGTTTCAACCTCCAAGCGGAGGTAACCTTCTTTGCAGCTTTCTGACATCTGGTCTCGAGACCTCTGCTCCAGCCCACCCTGATGGAAATTCATCACTTAGGAAGCTCAACCATTACCCTCCTGGGCCACCCCTGTGCCCACGAGCCTGGCTGGCCTCTCTGTACTATTGCCCACAGACCCCTGCTCTGCCGATTTAAGCACATTCCAGGAGTTTCTTCCCTGTTCTACAGGAGAGTTGGTCAAATATCTAAAAAGGCGTGCAGTAGCAGAAACCCCACTGGCTGTGGCCAGATGGATCTGAGTTTCAGTCTAAAAATCTATTGATGGGCCCTAGAGCAAATCAGTTCTTTTCTCTGAGCCTCAGTTTTTCCTTCTGTAAAATGGGGATCTTACGCTTAAGTTGTTGTGAGGCTAAGGAATGATGTACAGAGAACATCCCACATCATTCATGAGACACGAGAGGCTCTGGACATCATTTTTGTTTAAAGACAGAAAAGACTTCCCTGCATTCACATCCCCAGGGCCCCCTTCGTTCCCTCAGGTGACAAAATGTCTATTTATCTACAACTAGAGAAGAGGGTGACAGAGGACGAGACGGTTAGATAGTATCACAGACTCAATGGACATGAATCTGAGCAAACTCTGGGAGATAGTGAAGGACAGGGAAAGAAACCTGGAGTGCTGCAGTCCATGGGGTCACAAAGAGTAGGACACAACTGAACAACAACAACAAAATCTACAACCAGCTGCTTCCACTGTCACTAGATTTACATTCAACTGAGAGTCTATGGTTATCCATCTGCATTTCAAAAATAGTTCTGCACTTAAGCTGGACTAAATGATTCAGAGAGTCAGTAAACTGGAGGCAATACTCATCCACCCACCGAATGTTCGTAACACAGTGTTTTTTCACAGAATTAGGGGGTCTGGGTATTGTTTACATAAATGACTATGATTATGTAATAGCTTAGGAGCCTGAGATGGAATCCAGAAGAGTCTGTGGGAGGGGGATGGGGTGGACCCTGGAGTCTGCATGTTCACAAGAGGGTGAAGGGCATGCTGGGAGATGCCCCTCCCCCGGCGGGAGCAGCCAAGTGTGATAAGGCTCTCTCTAGTCATTTCAAGGGAGGGTGAGTCTGTGTGGGTATCACTCAAAGCCACCCCGAGAACACAACAGTATTTAAACACACTTCTGGGTTCAAGGAAAAGTGAGGATCTGAAAGCAAAAACAAACAAAAAATGTGGTACTAAAAATGCTGATGGAAGGAAGAAAATAAAAAAGTTCTGAGTGGAAATAAATGAAACAGAAACCAAAAAAAAAAAAAAGGAAAAGAAAAGATCAAAGAAATTAAGAGCTGGTTCTTTGAAAAGATAAGCAAAATCAATAAGCTTTTAACTAGACTAACCAAGAAAAGAAAGAGGACTCAAATGAAGCAGAAGTGAAAGAGGAAATGTTATAGCTGATACCACAGAAATTGTAAGAGACTACTGTGAACAATTATAAGCCAACAAATCAAACAACCTAGAAGAAATGGATAAATTCCTAGAAACATACAATTTTCTAAGACTGAATCATGAAGAAATAGAAAATAGACTGATTACTAGTAAGGAGATTGACACAGTAATAAAAAAACAAAACAAGACTCCCAACAAGCAACAGCCCGGCACAGAGTTTCACTGGCAAATTCTATCAACATTCAAAGAAGATTTAATACCTTTCCTGCTCAAACACTTTCAAAAAGTAGAAGAGGAGGGAAAACTTCCAAACATTTTATGAAGCTAGTGTCACCCTGATACCAAAGCCAGACACTACAAAAAAGAAAATCTCAGGCTAATATCCTTGATGAACATAAATGCAAAAACTGTCAACAAAATACTAGCAAACAGAATGCAACAATACATTAAAATGATCATGTAACATGATCAAGTGGGATTTATTCCAGAGATGAAAGGAGAGTTCAGTATATGCAATCAGTCAATGTGGTTCACAAAAGGAAGGATAAAAATGACACGATTGTCTCGATAGAAGCAGAAAAAGCATTTGACAAAATTCGACATCAATTTATAATAAAAATTCTGAACAGTGTGGGTATAGAGAGAACATACTTCAGCATAATGAGGACTGTATATGACAGACCCACAGCTAATGTTATAGTCAATGGTGAAAAGCTGAAAGCTTTTCCTCTAACACCAGGAATAAGACAAGGACTCCCAGTGTCACTACTTTAATTCAACACAAATCTTAGCCACAGCAATTAGGCAAAAAAAAAAAAAAAAAAAAGAAAGAAAAGTTGTCAAAAGTAGAAAGAAAGAAAGAAAACTGTCACTATTTGCAGGTGACATGATACTATATAAAAAACCCTAAAGACTACCAAAAAAGGTGTTAGAACTAATACATAAATTCAGTGAAGTGGTAGGATATAAAATAAATACACAGAAATCCATGGTATTTCTATACACTAATAATGAACTATCAGAAAAAGAAAGAACCCATATGGATTCAGCTATTGCACTCATGGGTGTTTATCTGAACAACAGGAAAACACTAATTCAAAAAGACAGCTATAGCCCTGTATTCACTGCAGCATTATTTATAATAACCAAGGTATCGAAACAACCTGAGTACTTATTGATGGATAAGTGAATTAAGAAGACGTGGGACACACACACACACACACACACACACACACTGGAATATTAGTCAGCCACGAAGAGAATGAAATCCTGCTATTTGCGACAACACAGATGGACCTTGAAAGTTTAAGTGAATATAAGTCATATGGAGAAAAACAAATATTGTATGATTTCATCCATATGTGGGATAAAAAAAACCAAGACAAACTGACAAAACAAAAACAAAGTCAGAGGGGAAGGGTGTTGGGGGCAGGAGAAATGGGTGAAGAGGTCAACAGTATAGTGGTGGGTGGTGAGCAGACTGGAGGTGACCACTTTATTGTACACGAATGTTGAATTACAGTGATATACACCTAAAACAACATCATCACCATCATCATAGAAACTGCTCATAGACCCTGGGTCAAAGTTAGGAGGCTGGCCAAGAGTCAGGGGACCATAAATTATTGTGATGAACATTGCCCCAGCTGTATCCACTGCTGGTGTGGACAGGAGAAATTCCAGTGAGTTCAACATGGAATACTGCCCTATGGGTGACCAAAGTTCATCAGGGGTATAATAAAAGAACACAAATGGCTCTAAGAGGGTAGGAAGAGCTGTGTGCTGGGAGGGAGGGCCAGGTAAAGTACTCTAGGAATTCAGGAAATGGGGAGATGGCTTGTGGAGGAGGTGACCTCCTGCCATACCACCATCTGCCTCATTCCTCACGAGTGTCCATCCTGTCTAGAATATTTCTCACTCAACTCACATTCGCACAAAATACTTGCCCGCTCTGTTCCTCTGCTGACCTCCTGCTTATCCTTCAAGGATCTCCCAACCACCATGGTGTCCAGCTTCTCCCAACTGTCTTGGGAAAACTGAGGTGGTCATTCCTCAAGGCTTACTGCTGTGTTTGGCACCTCATCACAGAGATTGCCAAGTTGTGGCTTGTTGTCCACACCTGATGGAGAAACCCAACTTGCAGTCACATCTGTCTTCCTCTCCCCAGAACCTTGCACAATGTTCAGTATTTATGGATGCCCAATCAATATTTTTAAAAATATTTTACTTTATTTATTTATTCTGACTGTGCCAGGTCTTAGTTGCAGCACACAGGATCTTCCATCTTCCTTGCAGCATGTGGGATATTTAGTTGAGGCATGTGGGATCTAGTTCCCCAACCAGGGATTGGACCCGGGCTCCCTGCATTGGGAGTGTGGAGCCAGCCACTGGATCACCAGAGAAATCCCCAAAATATTTTCTTAACTCACTTACAGAAAAAAAGGGGAGTAATAAAAAAAGAGACAGAAATGTTGAATGTGCCACTGATAGAAGAGTAGGTGGGTGGAGTTCAATAACTGGGTAGAAATCTGAGACAGAGAAAAATATACTAAAACAGTGTTTGAATATTTTAAATAAATGTTGGCTTGGATATACAGTGACTATTGGTAAAATTGTTTTTTTCTCCATTCCTGAAGTTTTGGGGTCTGAGAGGTCAGAAATGTAACACTGTACTTTGCCTAAACAAAGCCTTGGTTTTGTCATCCTTGAGTGAGGGGGAGGATGCTGGGGGAGGAGGAGGGGAGCCGACAATAGCTTTTTTACATCCATATTCTGGTCTGCAGGGAGTGGAGTTTGCCAGGGAGGAAAGCCCTAGGGCCAGACAGCGGGAGTCATCCATAGAGGAGTTGGAGTTACCCAGGGGTGAAGATTACAGAGCTTTCCAGCTTTAGGTGGCTTTTGAATCTTATCTTGGACATTCATTCCTTCACATATTTAAAAAGATTCCCCAGGTACCTGCCTTGTGCTCCATAAGGAGGTACCAAGCACCCAGAGGGGCTTCCCAGTTGGCTCAGTGGGTAAAGAATCTGCCTGCAACGCAAGAGACATAAGAGACATGGGTTCGATCCCTAGATCAGGAGGATCCCCTGGAGGAAGGCATAGTAACCCACTCCAGTACTCTTGCCTAGAGAATCCCATGCACAGAGGAGCCTAGCGGGCTACAGTCCATAGCGTTGCAAAGTGTGGGACATGACTAAGTGACTAACACACACACACACACACAGGCATCTGGAGACGAACTCTTATCAAAGTCAGAGTCTAGTGGAGAAATGTTACTTCAGGGTGATCATCCCAGTAGAATTCAGTAAGTCGCCAACTGGCTCTAGGCACACAGAAGACAAGCTACATCGGTAGCTCAAAATCCAATGCTGAGAACAGAAACCCTCAAAATACCAGTGGCCTACACTGGTTAGAAGTGTATTTCTCCTGCACATAAAACATGTCCAGAAGTGGGTAATTTAGAGCTGGTGTGAAGGCTCTTGGACATCAGGAACCCAGGCTCTTGTTTCTCGCTCCGCCATCATCAACCTGCGGCTTCCTCATCCTCAGGTCCTCTGGGGCTGCCCTCCCGGTAGAAAGACAAGCCCTACCCACCTCAGGCAGCTCTTTTAGGCAGATTTCCTCTCAGGAAGTCTCACATGGCATTCCTGCTCCTGTCTCCTGGCGGTACCTCTGTGAGAGTGGCTGGACATTTGGTTGTTTTTCTTTTCCAATCATCACTGTCCCCAGCTACTAGTTAGGGGTCCTCTACCAAGGAGGGGAATGGATGGTGATGTGATCAACCTGTGTTTTTTGCCACGCCAGGGAAAGATTGGAGGCAAAAGAAGAAACGGGTGGCAAGAGATGAGATGGTTAGATAGTATCACCGACTCAACGGACATGAATCTGAGCAAACTCCAGGAGATAGTGGAGGACAGAGGAGCCTGGTGTGCTGCAGTCCACGAGGTTGCATTGAGTTGGACATGACGTAGTGACTGAATGACTAAATCTCTTTTCATGGGGAGTCCATTTGTATTGTAAAATTATCACTGCTTAAGATTCCATGTGCCTGCCCCATAAAGGCAGGAATGTGTGAGCTGAAGGTGTCAAGACTGGGCTTTTGGAGGAGGTGGGGGTGGGCAGAGTGGTGGAGGTTGTAGTCGGGCCTCTGCAAACTGGTTTTGGTGCTTGAATTCTGATGCAAGCTTGTCTCCCTCTGAGACAGAGTGAAACACGCAGGGACATGGCAGCTACGCCCCCGTCCCAGGGCAGCACTATCTGGGGAAGCTGAAAGAGTGGGTGTACCTTTGGTCAGAAGGCCACACTGACTCTAGGAGTCTAAAGTGCACATCATGCAGAGCACACCAGACTGGACTTACTCATCCAGCCAGAGAACTGGGAACAGGGAGAGCCCAGAGCATGGGTGCATTTCCACCTCCCCCACTGAACTTGACCCAGTGAACTTCTCAGATTCCTTCATGAGACCATCAACCCTTCTTCCCCTGGGGATCATCAGATCTAAGCTGGAGGTTTCAATGATTCTTTGACCTCTGGGCTGAGACCAAAGTATAAGGACAAAGGGGAAAGTATTTTCCTTTATTGCCAGCATTTAAGTAAGAGTGTGGGTGGCCGGCTGTGTTGCAGAAACGGCACTTCACCAGGATCTCACCTGGATGATCGAATTGCTCTGAACTTGAGTCTCTTTCTCCAGGATGGCTGAGAGTCCTGTCCACTCTCTTCACCTTTCCAGTATTGTGATGATCTTACTGTTATTTCCAGATTTTTTTTTTTTCTTGGTTCAAATTCCTAAGAGACAGAAGCTGATGGGAAAATATAGGGACACAAAGAAAATCCATGCAGTGAATATTTAAATATTCAAACAACAAATAAAGAAGAAGTGCAAATAACTGCAAAAAAAAAAAAGGAAGCCCCAAGAATGAGAGGAGGAGAAACTAGAAATCACAGAGGAGCATGAAGTAGGTCAGTATACCAGACAGAACGTCAAGGCGAGTTACCATGTCATTTAAGAGCTAAACTTTATTTAATGGAGGTATGATTAATATAAACAAATTTAAACTTTTTAATTGTACAATGTTTGATTTTACAGTTAATTTACAGTGTAGTGCCAATTTCTGCTGTATAGCAAAGTGACTCAGTTATACACATGTAGACATTCTTTTTCTCATATTCTTTTCCAACATGGTTTATCACAGGACATTGAATACAGTTCCCTGTGCTATACAGTAGGACCTTGCTGTTTATCCATCCTATATATAGTAATTTATATCTGCTAATCTCATAGTCTCAGTCTTTCTCTCTCGAACTTCTCTCTCCTTTGGCAACCACAAGTCTGTTCTCTCTGTCTATGAGTCTGTTTCTGTCCACAGATAAGCTCATTTGTGCCATAATATGGTATTTGTTTTTCTCATTCTGACTTACTTTCAGTTCAGTTCAGTCGCTCAGTGATGTCCGACTCGTTGCACCATGGACTGCAGCACGCCAGGCCTCCCTGTCCATCACCAACTCCCAGAGTTGCTCAAACTCATGTCCATCAAGTCGGTGATGCTATCCAACCATCTCATCCTCTGTCGTCTCCTTTTCCTCCTGCCTTCAATCTTTCCCAGCATCAGGGTCTTTTCCAATGAGTCAGTTCTTCACAACAGGTGGACAACGTATTGGAGCTTTAGCTTCAGCATCGGTCCTTCCAGTGAATATTGAGGATTGATTCCTTTAGGATTGACTGGTTGGATCTCCTTGCCATCCAAGGGACTCTCAAGAGTCTTCTCCAATACCACAATTCAAAAGCATCAATTCTTCAGCACTCAGCTTTCTTTATAGTCCAACTCTCACATTCATACATGACTACTGGAAAAACCATAGCTTTGACTAGATAGACCTTTGTTGGCAAGGTAATGTCTCTGCTTTTTAATATGCTGTTTAGGTTGGTCATAACTTTTCTTCCAAGAAGCAAGTGTTTTTTAATTTCATGGTTGCAGTCACCATCTGCAGTGGTTTTGGAGCCCAAGAAAATAAAGTCTATCACTGTTTCCATTGTTTCCCCTTCTATTTGCCATGAAGTGATGGGACTGAATGCCATGATCTTAGTTTTTTGAATGTTGAGTTTTAAGCCAGCTTTTTCACTCTCCTCTTTCACTTTTATCAAGAGATTCTTCAGTACCTCTTTGCTTTCTGCCATAAGGGTGATGTCATCTGCATATCTGAGGTTATTGATGTTTCTCCTGGCAATCTTGATTCCAGCTTGTGGTTCATCTAGTGACTTACTTTGCTTGGTATGATAATCTCTAGTTGTATCCATGTTGCTGCAAATGCCATTATTTTATTCTTTTTATGGTTGAGTAGTATTCCATTTTAGATATGAACCACATTTTCTTTATCCATGCCTCTGTTGATAGACATTGAAATTGTTTCCATGTCTTGGCTCTTGTGAATAGTGCTGCTACAAACACAGGGATGAATGTATCTTTTCGAATTATAGTTCTAAGTGTGATATAAACAATTTTAAGTTTTTTCACATACATATATATATGTGTGTGTGTGTGTATGTGTGTGTTAGTCACTCAGTCAATTCCAACTCTTTGTGACCCCGTGGTCTGTAGCCTGCCAGGCTACTCTGTCCATGGGATTCTCCTGGGAAGAATACTGGAGTGGGTTGCCATTTTCTTCTCCAAGGGATCTTCCTTACCCAGGGATTGAACCTACGTCTCCTGCATTGCAGGCAGGCTCTTTACCGATAGAGCCACTGTGTGTGTGTGTGTGTGTGTGTGTGTGTGTGTGTGTTTGTGTATGTATAGTGTATTCATGAAACAATCACCACCATCAAGGTAATGAACATATTCACCAACCACTAAAATTTCTTTGCCTCTCCCTCTCATTTCTCCCTGCCCCTACCTGTCCCCAGGGAACTATGAATCTACTTTTTATCACTGTGGATTTTTTTGCATTATCTGGAATTTTATACAAAGGGAATCTTACAGTACAATCTGTAGTCTTTTTTTGCCTGACAATTATCTTAGAGTTCATCCATATCACTACATATAGCAATTATTCACTCCTTTTTATTGCTAAGTAGCATTGTATCAGATGGATAGATCATGTTTAATTTATTCACCAACCTGTTGATGGGTACTTATGTTGTTTTTGAATTTTGGCTCTTAGAAATAAAGCTGTTATACATATTTAGGTATATGGTTTTGTATGAACATATGCTTTCATCACTTTGGGGTACTTAGACACAGACTGGTTGGGTCATGTGGTAAGTATAACTTTTAAAAAAATTGTTCAGTTAGTATAGCAAATAATGGAAACATCCCACCATGTTACTGGGATGATAAAAAGAAACATAAGGAGAAGCCAAAGATTTAGAAATGTTTTTATACATTTGCTAGTTCATTTGAAATGAAATGCCTTCATTTTATTTTTCACTACATTTTTTACTATTATTCATTAAATAGTTGCCTTTATTTTGGTTTGACTTTAATTATGAGTGAGATTTAACATCCTTAGATTTAACAACCTAAATGGTCAGTGGACTGACCATTTGTACTTCTTTTTCTCTGAAAAAGCTTTCAGGGCTTCCCTGATAGCTCAGTTGGTGAAGAATCTGCCTGCAATGCAGGAGACTCAGTTTGATTCCTGGGTTGGGAAGATCCCTGGAGAAGGGATAGGCTACCCACCCCAGCATTCTTGGGCTTCCCTTGTGGCTCAGCTGGTAAAGAATCTGCCTGCAATGGGGGAGACCTGGGTTTGACCCCTGGGTTGGGAAGATCCCCTGGAGAAGGGAAAGGCTACCCACTCCAGTATTCTGGCCTGGAGAATCCCATGGACTATATAGTATAGTCCATGGTGTCCCAAAGAGTCGGACATGACTGAGTGACTTTCACTTTCACTTTTCTCTGAAACACCTGTTCATTTTTATTTGCCATTTTTCTATGGGATTGTTTGTCTTTTTATTTGTTGTTGATTTGTACAATCAGTTTGTTAATTAATATTTACATATATATTTGCATATGAAGTACAGATTTTTTTTGCCAGTTTGTTATTAGATTCTATTGGTGGTTTTTTCACATAGGAGTTTAAATTTTTTAAAAATTTATTTATTTTTAATTGAAGGATAATTGCTTTACAATATTGTTTAGTTTCTGCCATGGGCTGACATGTCCCCTCCCTCTTAACCTCCTTCCTGTCTCCCACCCCATTCCAGCCCTCTAGATTGTCACAGAGCCCCAGTTAAGGTTCCCTGAGTCATAGAGCAAATTTCCACCGGCTATCTATTTTACATATGGTAATGCATGTGCTTCCATGTTATTTTCTCCGTTTGTCACATCCTCCCCTTCCTCCCTGCCCCTCGTGTCCATAAGTCTGTTCTGTATGTCTGTGTAGGAATTTAAAATTTTACCAGCAGCAGTATGAAGGGTGAGAGATGAAGGTAAATATTCCAGACACTTTCCTTTGGCACTTGTGATCCAAAAAGATGAGAGGAGGTTCTGGATACTGGGGAAAGGATTCAGAACCATCTGGGCTTGTTGAGAAAAGATTTATGGGAAGAGAGCAGGGCTGCTGGCTAAGGAGGTAAAACAAAGGGTCTCATCCAGACGATTGCTAGAGTCTCTTCCAGGGTCAACATTGTTTGTACCTGGTGTGGGTAGCCGTCATCTTGCCCTGCACCTGCTGCTGGCTTTCTTCCGATGGGCAGAACCAGGACACACCCCCACGCCAGGCAGCCTCCAAGTTTAGGAAGTGTCACCCGTTTTCAACGCTCTCTCAGTCAGCTATTCTGCATTTCCCTCTCATGACTTTTGCTCAAAATATGCAGCTTGTGGGGAGAGGACAGGAAATTGCACAAAAGCCCTCAGATGATCCTTGCTGTCTGGAGTTGGCCAGTGGCAGAAAGGCAAGACTTCTGCTCTGGGGCTTGATAGATTTGGCCCTGGTCCTGGCCCTGTCCCTCGCCAGCTGCGTGACTTGGGTGGGCTCCTGAAACTCCGTGGTTGTGTGTTAACATTTCCTCTTCTGAAGCTTTCCCTTATCTGCCTCTCTCCTGGATTATTGTCAGGGCCAGGGAACAAATATATACGTTTCCAGTTATGTTATATTATTGTTGTTGTTAGTTACTAAGTCATGTCTGACTCTGTGACCCCATGGACTATAGCCTGCCAGGCTCATCTGTCCGTGGGATTCCCCAGGCAAGAATACTGGAGCGAGTTGCCATTTCCTCCTCCAGGAAATCTTCCTGACCCAGGGATCAAAGCTGCATTTTGTGCATTGGCAGGTGGATTCTTTATCTGCTGACCCACCTGGAAAGACCAGTGTTACATTACCAAATAATAAAAATCCAATGAATATAAATACATGGTGCTTAATTAGTGCCTTGCATCTAATAGGTGCTTAATACATACTCGTTGATGAAAGGGGTACATGACATGAATCACATGGCAAAGAGACCGTGAGGGTTTTCAGTGGTGCAGCATTTTGGAGGCTGACCTAGGACTATGAATTAGTAGCCTTAAACATTAGGACCTTTCCATCCAGCAATTCCAGTTCCAGAAACTTTTCTTTTTCAAAGAGATAACTAGAGAAGGTATAATGATATTTTTGTGCCACACTGTTCATCACAGTGAAAAGAACTGACAGCAATTCTATGTGCACAGTCATGGCGGGGGTAGGGGTGGGGTTGGAAGGCAGTGGGGGCAGGTCAAATAAAGTCTGGTCTGTCCCAGTGGATTTGGGGCTGCAAAGGCCCTGTGGAAGCATAGGTTGGCTGCAGAACAGGCCTGGCGCTGGCAACAAAGCCTGGCGCTGACGCCTGCCGGCTCTGTGGAATTTGGCGAGTTTACTTAAGCTCTCAAAACATTAATTTTCCCCTTTGAGAGTGGCTTTAATGATTCTAACCTCATTGGGTCAGGAAAATCCGAATGGAGCTTGGGATGACTGTTGGCAGGCTGCCAGGGCCCCCAAAAGGCGGTCACGATCAAGTCACATGAAAAGGTGGAATACAGCAAATTAAAACCAGATGATCACATTTGTGTGTATGTGTGTGGGGGTGTGTGTGTGTGAAAAATATACATATGGAGGAAGGAAAAGTCTGGAAGGTTATATGCAAACTTGTTGGTTGTATTTGTCCCGGGGGCATGTTGTGTGTGGTTTTTAGTTTCGTCTTTTTGTTTATTGGCATTTTCTCTTTCCTACAAGGTCTTACAATCATCTCTGTGATCCAACATTCTTCCCGGGAGAATCCCATGGACAGAGGAGACTGGAGGGCCGCAGTCCACAGGGTTGCAGAGAGTTGGACACGACTGAAGTGATAGAAACCCATTCAGATTACATATATGGCATCACTTCTGGAGTATTTGGGAAAGGATTTTGTACTGTCTGACATAGTTTGATGATTTGCCATAAAGGCAGAGTACCTGCTGGACAGTTTTATTTAGTTGATCTGTTTTATTTAGTCAGAGAACAAAGTTGATTTGGTAAGAGGCAGCTTCATCCTTTTTTTTGGATGAATTTACATTATTTTCCTAGGCTTCCCTAGTGGTAAAGAATCCACCTGCAATGCAGGAGATGCCGGTTCAACCCCTGGGTCAGGAAGATCTCCTGGAGAAGGGCACGGCAACCCATTCCAATATTGCCTGGAGAATCCCATGGACAGAGGAGCCTGGCGGGCTGCAGTCCACAGGGTCACACAGAGTTGGACTGAAGCGATTTAGCATGCACATATATCATTTTCCCATCGGAGACTTACTCTTCATGTGGGGCTGGGGATGCAGCATCCCAGTCATCATGGACAGTGCTCGCTGGCAGGTCTATAACAACAGTAATAATATCTCACATTTTTTTCTGCCAGGTACTGTCCCAATCATAACAATCCTGTAATTTGATGCTATTGTACTGTTATTACCTTTAGGAGATGGCTTAGGAAATGGAGGCATAGAGAGGTTGAAGAAATGCCCACAGCCTCATGGCTTCTAAGTGCTGTACATTTAAAAGCACTGTCCCCCAGGCAGAGGGTTCTGACAATTCCCCTGGGCAGCTTTGTTAGCTGATGGATCTTGTGCAAGTTGCTTCATCCATAAATGGCTATGTTAATGGTGCTTGTTGGGAGGAATCCATAAGCTGGTGTGTAGAAGGCACTTAGCACAGAGCTTGGATGAAGTCTGAGTGGACGTCCTGCATGTGTGGCCTCGCTTCCCACTAACCTTGATGGCAGAATCATCCCTAACAGGGCTCCGAGGGACCACCCCCACCATGAATTGGAGCTGATATGACAGATTCTCTCATCTGCCAACTCTGCGCTAGATGCTCTGATGGTGTCATTTCAAACAATAAAATTGCAAGCTCTGGTTGAACATGGTTCTCTTTTCCTGTCCCTATGCTGAAGCCACCACAACCCTTGTGCCGTCTTCCAAGCTGTCTTGCTCTCCTCCTACCTTGGGGACAGCACAGATAATAAGGTTGGTTATCATGGTGATTTTCATGATTTTGATATTATCAATAATTCTACTTTTCAGATTAAGGTACACTGAAAATTAACAAGTGAATTTGTATGGTTTATACTGGGATTGATTATTCATGATGATGTTATTTGTAGTTTTTATTTCTTCTTTCTCAATGGCAATGTTGTCCTACATTTCATAGTTATGAGATAGAGTACTTTTTTCTATTTTGTTTTATTTTATTTTTTGAAAAATTTTCTTGGAATATAGTTGTGTTACTTTTTGCTGTCCAGCACAGTGAACCAGTTAGGCATATACATATATCCACTCTTTTTGGGGGGGACTGTAAGGAGGATCAAACCAGTCGATCCTAAAGGAAATCAATCCTGAATATTCATTGGAAGGATGGATGTTGATGCTCCAACACTTTGGCCACCTGATGCAAAGAGCTGACTCAATGGAAAAGACCTTGATGCTGGGAAAGACTGAAGGCAAAAGGGGAAGGCATGTCAGAGGATAAGATGGTTGGATGGCATCTCAATTGGACATGGGTTTGAGCAAACTCTGGGAGAAAGTGAAAGACAGGAGAGCCTGGTGTCCTGCAGTCCATGGGGTCGAAAAGAGTCAGACACAACTGAGTGATTGAACAACAACACCCATGTGGGTCATTAAAGAGAGACACAGTATTATTAACTCTGGTCACCAAGTGGCCGTGAACTTGCAGCATTTCAGTTTGCAAATTTGACCTTGGAAAGAAGTTTATTGATTTTCTAAGGGAACAGAATTGGGATGTGGGTGTGCTGTCACCTGATGGTGGTTCTTGGACTCCACTGTTCATTCTGTGAGGCGGGCGTGTTATCTGAGATTTACCTAGAGATTAAATGGTCGTGTAGGACCGTGAATCATCCCTTCTGACTCGGGGCCAAATGGGTGTTGCCACACATTGTGTAAATATCAGCGCCCTTCATTTTCCTATTCTTCTAATGAGCAGAATATTAAGGTTCATGAAAAAGAAAATGATATGCAAAGTCCAGTGGAAATAAGCAGGTGGGTGAAAGCGTTAGTTGCTCAGTCGTGTCTGACTCTTTGCGACCCCATGGTCTGTAGCTTGCCAGGCTCCTCTGTCCATGGAATTCTCCAGGCGGGAATACTGGAGCAGGTAGCCATTTACTTCTTGAGCGGATCTTCCTGACCCAGGGATCAAACTCACGTCTCCTGCACTACAGGCAGATTCTTTACCATCTGAGCCACCAGGGAAGCCCCCAGTGTGAGGGTAGCATGCTCAGAAAAGTCTAGAAACTCTGTGGATTTATTATCCTCATCAACACCACCATGTTTCGTACTATTTTGTTTTGCTATTATTAATGGAATTGAATCTACTTTTCAGAAACCGGAGCCAAGACTGAGGTCTGTCTGGGGCCACCCCTCTTTCTCTCGACCCTCATCCTTGTTCCAGAGGATATCTGTGTTGTAAACAGGGGCCCTTTTCACTGTGTACTTGGGGCCAAATTTTTCACATTTTTGTGCTTTTTTGCTGGTGATTCTGCAGTTTAAAATGGCTTCCAAGATGCTGAGATGCTGCCCAGTGATCCTACGTGCAAGAAGCTTGAGACAGTCCTTATGGAGGAAGCATGTGTGTTAGGGAATCTTTGTTGCACATCTGTTACAGTGCTGCCGGCGTGAGTGCAGTGAATCAATGGTGTCTATTAAATAAGGTGTCTTTAAACAGAAACACACAAAAAGTCAAGGGTTTTGTGTCAATTGGTCGATGAAAACATTGTCATCAAAGGTTCCCTGTACTTCCCCACCCCTGGAGCAAAGGTTCAGGATTCACTAATTCAGTGTTCTCAATGACTTTTATAAAACTGTCCCAGATAGCAAGTATCGACTGTACTCATGTTGAAAATCTATAACTCAAAATAACTAAATTTCAACATATTAATGTGTTTCATCATAATGAAGACCCTACAGCAGGATGGGAAAGTGACTCCTCAATTGTAACAAACCCAGAGCAACCCCCCACCCCTGCCATACATACAAGGTTGTAAGTCCTGTAAGGATATTGTGAGCCTCTGGTCGGGGAGCAGACACAGCGACTGAGGAGGGGCAGCTGTTCTGAAGATGACATGAGGACAATCTGAATCATTTCAGGTGGGTTGGGATGGACCTGTGAGATGGTTTTCAATGTAGGCATGAAACCCACACCCTGTTCCCACCCTTCCAATAATAAAAAGCTTGAACTTCATAAAAATTAAGTTATATACCAAAGTCCAGTGGAAATAAACATTAGAGGTGAAACACTCAAAAAGCGTTACAAGGTAAGAAGGTGAATTTACCGCCCAGGAAGGGCCCAGGTGTGCCTGATTTTACTTTGTTATTATTTTGCAAAGGCTTTGCTTCTACTGTTACCTGGTTGATAGCTTAGAGTTGGTTCAGTTCAACCGAAATCACCATGCATCACTCAGAGGTTTGGATTTGCTCCTTTGTATGGTGGTTGGCTGGTGTCCAGCCTTGAGACAAACCGTGGTAGAGTTTTACAAAGAAGTAAAGCTGCAGAATTATGTTTCTAGAACTATAAGAAAGCATAGATGGGGATTCCTCTCCTCTCATTGTTTGTGCAGATGAAGAAATGAAGTCCCCATTACCAACCCCAGGGAGTGACTTAGGAGCCCTGGGTCTACACCCCATGTCACCTTTGAAAATTTATTTTTATTGAAGTAGAGTTGATTTACAGTGTTGTGCTAGTTTCAGGTGTGCCGCAAAATGATCATATATGTATATGTATATGAATATATGTACATATGAATGTGTTTATATGTATTCAAGCCCTTCTCTTTTGAAGTCAGTAGATCCCAGGCCCTCTATTCAATGTTGCTAAGAAACTATGCTCTGCCTAAAGTTTATGGAGCAAATCCTATCTTCTTGGAAAAAGACGTGTCAGCTAGGGTGGACACTAGGACACCAGGGTGTGGCCTGTCCATCTTCTCCACTCCTCCCTATGGTGGTCAGCCCTTAAAGCATCTGCCCTTAGCTAATGTCCTCCAACTTGTCCAAAAGTGCATTGTTAATCCAGCCGGCCCCCTTCTGAATGCATAAAATTAGCTCAAAATGAGACTAAAAATATGTGAATCAGTGCAAATCCATCCAAGTTGAAAACATCTTTTCAAGCACATCCTTTAGTGTTGGGAGGGCTCTTCCTCTGGGCCCTTGACCTAATTGAAATAGGTCCATATGCTGTTTACTAAGTGCCGGGTGCAGTTCCAAGGACTCCACACTTTCCATCATTGGAGGCTAGAGAATTTCTGTGATGGAGGCTGTGTTGTCATCGTGCTTGTCCCAGGACACAGAGCTGTGCTCATCTTACTGAAGAGCTATGGTCTTACTGCACAGCGGATCTGACGTCCAGGTAACACAGGTGAACCGAGATTAACATTCAGCTCTGCCAGATAATCCAGCTACCCAACCACTCGGATCATCGTTTTCCCTAGTTCTGCAGTGGGAATGATGACAACTACCTAGTGAGCAGGTTTTCTTGTGTGTGTCTGTCATTAGAAAGAATAACACAATTTGAAGATGATTTATCTGTGAATCAAATGGCCAGATGCGTGTTTCTACATGTCAGGAGGGAACTGGGTGGAGGCTGGGTGAGTGAAGATGGAAGATGTTTCTCCATGGCCACATCTACGCACATTAACAAAAGAACCCAGTTTTCTAGAGGGATCTTGAGCTTTTTAGAGCAATAAATCCTCAACCATCTGATCAGATCTTTTGAAAGCGGCGTCTTTTCTTCAGGAGGTATTTGCTCTCCTCCTCCTTGAATAGACCACGGTTCACGAATTCCTGGGATAGTTTCGCTGTAGAAGCTGAGATCCAGGACATCTACAATCGAGTCTCTGGACTCTGTGCTCACTCCCACTGGCTGGAATTTTTTATGGGAGTTCGGACAAAGGCCATTTTGTGGTGACTCCCTCTGCCCCCTGCCCAGAACTGGCTCCACTGGAATGCACTAATTGCTGTGAACAAAAGGACGCCTATGTCCTCTCTGCTCCATGGCTGTGCATTGATTCTTTATGGCGTTGGCATCAAAACTGCCAGTGTTTCCTCTGGACGGTCTGCTCCCAGAGGGAGGACAGAGTGCTGGGTCTCCTGTGCTCTTGGGGACCGCTTGTGAGGCTGAGGGATGTGGGAGACGGCGCATCCACTCACTTAGCAGCCTGGGGGGAAGCCCCTTCCACTGGCCATAGGTCCCTTTGACGTGGGCCATTCATAATGTCTTTATTGAATTTGTTACAATATTGCTGCCGTATTTTAAAAAAATTAATGTATTTATTTTAATTGGAGGCTAATTACTTTACAATATTGTGGTGGTTTTTGCCGTACATTGACATGAATCAGCCATGGGTGTACACGTGTTCCCCCGTCCCAAACCTCCCACCCCTCTGGGTTGTCCTTGTGCACCGGCTTTGAGTGCCCTGTTTCACGCATTGAACTTGGACTGGTCATCTGTTTCACATATGGTGATATACACGTTTCAATGCTATTCTCTCAAATTATCCCACCCTTGCCTTCTCCCACAGAGTCCAAAAGTCTTTTCTTTATATCTTTGTCTCTTTTGCTGTCTTGCATATAGGGCCATCATTACCATCTTTCTAAATTCCATACATATGCATTAATATACTGTATTGGTGTTTTTCTTTCTGACTTAAACTTCACTCTGTGTAATAGGCTCCAGTTTCATCCACCTCATTAGAACTGACTCAAATGCATTCCTTTTAACAGCTGAGTAATATTCCATTGTGTACATGTACCACAGCTTTCTTATCTATTCATCTGCCGATGGGCATCTAGGTTGCTTCCATGTCCTAGCTATTGTAAACAGTGCTGCAATGAACACTGGGGTACACGTGTCTCTTTCAGTGTTGGTTTCCTCAGTGTGTATGTCCAGAAGTGGGATTGCTGGGTCGTATGGCAGTTCTATTTCCAGTTTTTTAAGGAACCTCCACACTGTTCTCCATAGTGGCTGTACTAGTTTGCCTTCCCACCAACAGCGTAAGAGGGTTCCCTTTTCTCCACATCCTTCCCATCATTTATTGTTTGTAGACTTTTTGATGGCAGCCATTCTGACTGGTATGAGATGGTACCTCACCGTGGTTTTGGTTTGCATTTCTCTGATAATGAGTGATGTTGAGTTTCTTTTCATGTGTTTGTTAGCCATCTGTATGTCTTCTTTGGAGAAATGTCTGTTTAGTTCTTTGGCCCATTTTTTGATGGAGTCATTTATTTTTCTGCTCATGCAGCTCAATATTGTATATTTTCGAGATTAGTTATTTAATCTCATAAGTTATGTATATATATGTTATATTATATAACAATATAATAAGTTGCTTCATTTGCTATTATTTTCTCCCATTCTGAAGGCTGTCTTTTCACCTTGCTTATAGTTTCTTTTGCTGTAATATTGCTGTTGTTTTATGTTTTCTGTATTTTGGCTGAAAGGCATGTAGGATCTTAGCTCCCTGACCAGGGATCAAACCTGAATCCCTTGCATTGGAAGGTGAAGTCTTAATCACTGGATCACTGGGGAAGTCCCAATAAGGTTCTTTTGGGCACGTGTTCCAGAGACTGACTCTATGGGTACAGTCCAGCGTGGTGAACCGTTAGCACCTTGCAAAGGTGTTCAGTCCACCTGCTAGGCATTGATTTAAGAAGAAACCTGCTACCCAGAGAGGCTTCGAAAAGGAGACAGACGAAGACCATGACCAGGGGGTGGGCTGAACACCTGTATGAAAGCTTCTTGAAAGAATGATGCTACAAAAATGAGCCAGCAAGGATGGAGGACAATTTTTAAAGATGGGGGACAATCAGGACACAGAAAAGCCAGAACACAGGACAGTCCATTGAAAGGCCGCCACGAGATGCAGTGACATGAGGAAGCCCAGAGTCTTCAGACAGAAACACAGGCTCAAGTGGGAGACCTCTGGTAGGAGACCCTGGGGTTACTTCAGGGAAGGCCAGTTGGAAGCCACCTTTGGAAGGCGAGCTGGGCTGGGCAGCCCCCTTTTCCTCCTTCAAGAAGCAATGCCTTTTGCCTACTGACTCGGATAGCGAGAGTGACTTTTATATTATAGGACAAACAGATGAAAGGATGGGACAAAAGGTAAAAGATCTGAGACCCAGAAACTCCAAAGGATACATTTTGAACAACTTTGAAAAGAGATAGAAACCCTTGAAAGGATACAAGGCCCAGATTCTTTCCTGGACAAGTTCTGCTGAGAAATATATGAGCCTAGAAAAAGGTATAAACCTTCGTAATTTGTACCATAAGCTTAACTTTGAAATTAGACAAAAATATAAGAAAACAAAAGACCTAATAAAAAATGACAGATGAAATACATGTGTGTATCTTTTCTCTCTCCCCACTTCCTCACTCAAGGCGGAGGACAAAATGTATAAGACTTGTAAGGGCTAGGAAGGCCAGACAGGAGTCCCTAATGGACAAGAGGTTTAAACAAGTTTCTGCAAGATGGAAAACAGATGGGAGACAGAAACTGACTTAGTGAAGAGGAAGAGGGTATGTTCTAATGTGTGTAGGCAGGGAACACTAAAGGAAAACAAGCTATGTAATTTCATGAAACCCCTTGAAGGCTCTGGACTCAGAAGCATCACTTATGGAATAAAGTCAGAGGTGAGTTGAGCTGGAGACCAGAAATGGGAAACACTGTCTCCAGTGGGGGGGTCGGTCTCCTAGTCTTCTAGGTCTTCCCCGCTCCTCTCAGAGAACTGCAGGTTTGTGATCTGCATGGATTAAACAGAAGGTGCTCTGGTCTTGGGCATTTCAGGTGAAATGTGCGGGAGGTATGAAATGAAAGTCTGGTCCCCTCCCCGCCTCCCTGCCCTTCTCCCCGGCTCTGCTCACAGACAGTCCTCGCTGCTACATGCAGAGGTGGGGATTTCGAGATTGCTCCCCAGAGAAAATCTCTCTGCACAGTGAAATCTGCCTGAATGTGGAGGCCACATTACGACACCAGGTGACAAGCCTTATTCACATATGCACTTCCAGTGTCCTTCTTAGAGCTTCGGTCTGAAACATAAAAAGGAGTCAGAGATCACTAGGCATTTGAAGGAAGGGTCCAAAACGAACAGGAAAAGAGGGGAAAAAAAGCTATGCATGGTAGAGAAGAAAACAAGATACCGTGCAGTTTGATATCTCCAAACTGATATGAGATGGCATTGTAGTCATGCAAGAGTGCTATTTTCAGAATAAAACAAAAGTCAGACCATGCGAAAGGGCTCTTGGAAATTAAAAGTTTTGGAGCAAAACAAATGGAACAGGAAGTCTGGGGGATATAATTGAGGAAATCTTCCAGAATGTAAAAGGTAAATGACTAAGTAATAGAAAACAGGAGAGAAATGATGGGAACATTAGAGGATCAATTTAAGGGAAATAAAGTCATATTAGTTCTGGAGGAAATGGAAGAAAGAAAATTATCAAAGAATAGTGCAAGAAGGTTTTCTGGAAGAGAAGGATGGGAGAGTCCACATGGTAACCAGCCAAGTGTCTGTCCGGCATCATGACAAATAAAACAAAACAAACAACAAGCACAGAGAATGCACAAGGGGCTTCCCTGGCGGGCCAGTGGTGAAGAGTCCATCTGCCAGTGCAGGAGTCTCTGGTTCGAGTGCTGGTCTGGGTAGACCCCACATGCTATGGAGCAACAAAGCCCGTATGCCACAGCTATTGAACCTGTGCTCTAGAGCCTGGAAGAGGCAACGACTGAGCCCACGAATCACGACTACTGAAGCCTGTGTACCGTAGAGTCCGTGCTCTGGAGCAAGAGAAGCCACTTCAGTGGGAAGCCTGTGCACTGCAACTAGAATAGCCCCCGACTGCTGAAACTGGAGGAAAGCCCACGCAGCAACCAAGACCCAGTGCAGCCAAATATAAATAAGTAAAATTTTAAAAAGTAGGTTGCTTTACTATTGATTTATAAGACTTCTTTAAAAAAATGCGTAAGAAATCTACCTTTCTGAAATTTCAGAATAATAGTGATTTTAAAAAGACCCTGGAAGTTCCAAGAGGGAAACCAGGTCACGAACAAAAAGGATTAGGAATCAAAATGGTATCACGCAGCCCTGGATGGTTCATGACAAAATTCTGAGGGAAAATTATTTTCAACCTAGAATTTACTACTGAGATGAACTGGACTCAAGTGTGAGGAAAGAATATGACATTTTCAGGGGAAAAGGCAATCATACATTTTGCTGACCGTGGAGCTTTGTGTCAGAAACTGTAAGGATTTATTTCACCAAAGTGAGAGAAAGCCAGACATGGAAATAAACAAAGGAGCCAGGAAACAGAATATTTAATAGAGGGAAAAAGGTAAATGAAAAGTAAATGAAAGCCTCAGGGTGTCAGCTGTGCAGAGTGAAGCTCACAGTGCTCCGAGAAAGCCGTGTTGACTCGGGCTGGCTGGGACACGCTCCTCCTTGGCTGGGGTCAGAGCACCTGCGCTCTGGTCCAGAATCTTCCGATGGTGTGACTGGCAACTCACCCAAACTGCCTGGACTCCCCATTAGTTTCTTTGCTTGTAAAGAGATGTGACTGAATGGCATACTTCTTGAGTTTCCTTAGATTTCCAGCAGTCTTTGTTTTGCAGAGCAAGAGGAAGAGGTCAGGGATGAACTTTTTCCAAAAAAAGTGCAAGCGTGTATACTTTTTACTTCCTGTGAAACAGAATATTGATACCAGAATAAGAAATAAAAATAAAGCCAGCTGACATGTTCTCTAGTTCTGAAAGTCTGCTCTTCCTTTCTTTGGGTGAGTAGCCATCAATGTTGAATTCGGGGTGGTCTATACAAGTGTGACGATTGTGGACAGAACCACCAACTACAAATGGCCCCATTAGCGTCTTTCTTGAGATCTTGCACTGGCCTGAGCCATTTCATTCACTACTAGCTAGTATTTAAGCCCCTAAACACAGAACCACCAACTACAAATGGCCCCATTAGCGTCTTTCTTGAGATCTTGCACTGGCCTGAGCCATTTCATTCACTACTAGCTAGTATTTAAGCCCCCAAACACATTCTTAAATATTGTGGTTATTTTTAGTCAAACAATGACTCAAAACAACATACATTCATTATTAAATTAATGCACCTCTTGTTGCTAAACTGGGCTGGTTTTCACTGTCAGTTCTGTGCCAATGCCTCATTTTTTGAGCAGTTGGTATTGAGAAACCTTGTTCATACCGATAGGGGTGGAAGGAGTGTTCCTCTTTTTTTCTTTTTAAGTTTGCTTTATTGAAGTAGAGTTGATTTACAATGTTGTGTTACTTTCTGCTGTATAGCATAGTGATTCAGTTATACATATGTATACATTCTTTTTTTAATATTCTTTTCCAATATGGTTTACCTCAGGATATTCAATATAGCTTCCTGTGCCATATAGTAGGATGTTGTTGTTTATGCATCCTATGTGCACTAGCTTGCATCTGTTAGTCCCAAACTCCCGGTCCATCCCTCTCTCTCGGCAACTGCAAGTCTGTTCTCTATATCTGTGCGTCTGTTTCACAGATAAGTTCATTTGTGTCCTATTTTATTGTTTATTATTTATTCTTGTGTGTGTCCTAGTTTAGATTCCACATGTAAGGGATATTGTATGCTATTTTTCTCTCTCCTTCTGGTTTATGGAAAGAGTATTCTTATGCGAATGCTACTTGATGGCTCAGCTGATGAAGAATCCGTCTGCAATGCAGGAGACCTGGATTCATTCCCTGGGTTGGGAAGATCCCCTGGAGGAGGGCACGGTGACCCACTCCGGTATTCTCGCTCCTCATGGACAGAGGAGCCTGGTGGGCTGCAGTCCGTGGGGTCGCAGAGAGTTGGACACAACTGAGCAACTAAGTACATAGCACAACTGGAAACAGGACACCTTCTGAGTCATGCGTCGAAGATAACGAGATCATCTAGCACCAAAAATTATCTGATGAGTGAACTGCTGTTTAGGTCTTCTTTCCATTTTGTAGGAAACTAATTGGAAACCCCTGCACTGGCAACAGAATTCACTACCTAATCATCAGAGTGATAAACTTTCTGAACCTATTAACAAGTCTCTGAAGTGTCTCTCAGTTGGACATCCTGGGATGTTTTTACACCCAAGGCAACACAATCCTGAAAGTCAGAGAGAAGACTGTGAAAGAGATGGGGAGCCAGGAGGAGGGTTTCCGAACCCTTCTCCCTGAGGCTGGGTCAGCTGTAGAAATGAACACATACAGAAGTGGAAGCCCTGAAATGGTTGGAGGGCCTACCTGCCCCTTGGAAAGGGTTCCAGTACCTCCAGAGGTCCGGGGGTCACCACTGGGCTGGAGGAGAAAACTGGGCTGCATCTCAGACAACGTCCCAGACCCAGCTAAGACTTTCCTGCGCCCCCCTCGGCTCTGCACTTCCGGGCTGCACCCTCGGAGTTGGGGTGTCCTCACCTGCCTCCACCCTCTGCCATTGCCTCCTGGTTCCCACAGAGACTCCACGGTGAGACTCCTGAGTGTGTGTGTGTGTGTCAGGAATCAGGGAATCCATTTCCATGATTACTTCTGGCTTGTGCTTGAAAAGCATAGGAACTCGAGGGATGTAGAACTAGGGGAAAAAATTAGCCCCAGGACTCATAATAAACCCTGATCTAAATTAGTCTTTGAGCCCATCTGCCTTAAGCTGAGAGGAGAGGGGAAAAAAAAAAAAAAAAAACTTCCCCCACCCCCCAGCCTAGTTATTTAAAAATAGTTGTCACCTTTCAAGAAGCCCTTGGTCATTTTCTGGAAGAGCTGGTGAACCGTCCCAGGTTGTGGCTGAGTTACAGCCACCTGTAATTACATCCTGTCCTGTTGCGGTTCTGTCGTGAGAGGCTTCCTTTCCAGCAGGGAGAAAATAGCCACCTGGGGCTGTGTAGGTTCCCCAACCCGCCCCCCAGGTACCCCTCTCTTGTTCCACAGGAGTGAGCGGGTTCTGTGGCGGGTAGGCAGGGGCTGTTCCACCTGTGTTCTCAGTGAACCTGAGTAAGAAGCTGGGGAGGTGGGATGACTATCCCAGCATCGCAGACGGGAAACCAGTGAGGTTTACTGCATCCCAGAAGTTGTGGACCGTTGTGCTTTTGTTTTTGTTTATTTCTAGGTATTCTTTTATCTCCTCTTTGATTTCTTCAGTGATCCCATGGTTGTTGAGTTGCATATTGTTTAGCTGTCACGTGTTTGTGTGTTTTAGAGTTTATTTCTTATCTCATGGCGTTGTGATCAGAAAAGATGCTTAATATGAATTTCGATTTTCTTAAATTTTACCAAGGCTCGCCATGTGGCTGAGCGTGGTGTCAATCCAGGAGAATGTTCCATGTGCACTTGAGAAGGTGTAGTTGAAACCAGTAAGATTTAGATGGCTTGTTCATCATCTTGGACCAGAAGAGGCAGAAACAAAACTGCAGCCCGAGTCCATCTCATCACTGAGCCCACGTCCCTTCCAACACATCACGGGCCCACATCAGACGGAAAGATCTTTTTCATGGTTCTTCTACTGCTGGAGCATGCAGCTCCTGGCTGGGGCAGGTACCGGGAGGGGACGTGGACAGTCCCTGCAGGTGATGCTGTGATCTTTAGGGATGCCTGGCAGATAGGAGTCCTGAGCAGTGCTACCCCACCCTTTCTACATCAAGGCTCAAGGAGAAAAGGAAAAGGTGTATTCTGCAGTTACACATTAGGAGCTGGCCAAGGCTGGAGGCCAGGGGCCTAACCTTGACCTGGCTGCTGAAGGAGGCACTCTGGTAGCCTCACTGCCTGTGTGCTGGGTGCTGACCCACCGCGCACGTCATAAAGGAGCCGCCGCTGTCGATAGCAGGGCCTCTGCAGAGCTGCGTCCCTTCATGGGATGAGCCATGGGCGGTGCCTTCTTCACCTTTAAGAATCCCCAGATTTTTTTTTATAAAGATTAAAGAAAGGGCTATTTGAACAAAAGGTAAGATTTGGTATCCTTGCTCAAATCCAAGTAAAGCCCTTCTTTGTTACAAAGTTTGCCTGGATTTCCAGGCCCCACCCTAGACTTACTGAATCAGGTCCTCTGGGGAATGAGGTCCTGAAATCTGCATTCTAAGAGCTCTCAGGGAAGTTCCAATGTGGCCTGTTCCTCACTGGGGAATGTTCTCCCAGAGCCACAGCGTCCCTGTGCTGTGACTGGTGAGCTAATTATTGGCCTATGCGAAGCAGTTAGTATTTTTATGAGCATTCCGGGGAAGCGTGGGGTGGGCGTGGAGGAGCTGATGTTGATTCCAGGCGAGCACAGATCCTGTTTGTTTGCAGGAGTGTGCAGAGGGCTGGTCTTCCATCTTCGATATGGAGGGTTGCAGCTGACATCTCTCTTCTCTGTACCCCACCTGACAGGTTACCCGAGGACGGTTCAACCTCCATTTCTGAACAAAGATGTGTGCCCTGAGCTCCTGCCTCTTTGGGGGCCCTGGTGAGCCAGGCTGGGTCAGAAGTTCCTTTTTAAATCTAGTTAGAGGGAAAACCTGGAGCAAGCCCAGACAATGCGCCTCAGTCTCCACCGATCCCTAGAAGTCACATGCTTTCTTGGGCAAAAGGCTGCCAAAGACTCTAAAAGCACCTCCAAGCCAAAGGCCGCAGCATCCCTGATTTATAGGGTTTCCTGGTTTATAGCCTTCCCATTCTTTCTTTCTGTGATCGCTCTCCTCCCTATGTTGAGAACCTCACCTTGGGAGAGAAGGGGCGTAGGAGATAAAGGGGAGCCAGGTGCTTCTTCTATTTCTGCTTCACCCCAATTTCTTTTATGGCAAAACCAACCCGTGGTCACCAGGGGACCTGCTCTGTGTAGGTGACCAGATGGCTTTTTTCTCTCAAGCCAGCATCTCCCACTGACCAAACTAAACCCCCAGTTCCAGACCCGAGCAGAAGGCTTGCCTCGACTCCTTGCTGGAGTAGACACAGGGACAAACACACACTGTCCTGTCACCTTCTCTGCCTCCTCTTTGGGCCTTGCAGGTGACACACCTTCCTTTGGCCCCTGGTTTGGGAAAAAATTCGTGTTCCTGAACCACATTTGTGTTTTTCCTACCATTTCTATTTCATACATTCTTATACATTTAACTTGTAAAACAGACTGTGATATCATTATTGTTGTTGATCCATCTCTCAGTCTTGTCCGACTCTTTGCGACCCCACGAACTGCAGCGCACCAGGCTTCCCTGTCCTTCACCATTTCCTGGAGTCTGCTCAAACTCATGTCCATTGAATCAATGATACCCTCCAACCATCTCATCCTTTGTTGTTCCCTTCTCCTCCTGTCTTCAATCTTTTCCAGCACCAGGGTCTTTTCCAATGATATTATTATCACATGGTGTGATGTTGTTACATAATAATAGCATTGTAATATTATTATTACATCCTGTGGTATTAGTGTTACATAATGAATTAAAATTAAAATGAAAATGGCTCCTTGATCCAGGGCCCTCTCCTGCAGCATAGCGTCTGCCGGCACCGCGGCTCCGGCAGCTGTGTTGGCGAAGAGGTCACTGAAGACTCCCTGGTGGTGTCAGGCCGGGTGGCAGGTGACCCAGTACCAGTACCCTGTGCAGGTAACTACTGTGGGTATTGCTTGTACAACTTCATCTGCCTCTTCCAGCTTTTCAATATTGCGTACAGTTTTCTTCCGCCTTCACTACTTGAGTGATATGAATGCTAATTTGACCTCACATTGCTTTTGCTGAATCATTACAGCCTCCGCGGTAGTTTTCAGGACCCTTTCCCTAAGAATTTGACAATGAGTGGCCAGGAAATTGAGTCCACCAGAGGTGATTCCTTGCTTGTGTTTTAGGCTCTTTGAGAAATAGAGACAATGATTACCAGGAGGATATGAAGAAGGGGACGTGGAGAAGTAAGAAATCTCTTGGAAATGGAAGATTGTTTGGAAACTGGGAAGTCACCGAGGAGACAATAAGGTTCCAATGACAGGGTATCTGGTGGCTCCTAGGCAGGCCACGTGTATGATTCTTGACCAGAGTTTTGCAACATCGAATGTGATGACTCAGCTACTCTCTCGATGACTCAAGATCAGACTTCCTAAGAAAGCAGATCTACGTAGAGCAGCCTGGGTGACAGCTCCTCCAGCGTGCTGGCCAAACTGCAGACAGGCCACCTGTGCCCACCTGCGGCCAGTCAGCTGTGGCCGCGGGTGCTAGATGGAGGTGAGGACCACATGACGCAGAATGCGACCATTGTCTTAACTTGCGTTCCTCTGAGAAGTCATGTGAAAGTGATTGATCAGAGGATGTTCCCATGGAAAAGCTGGTGGAGAAACAAAGTAATGGTCTGGAAGTGAAGTCAGGAGAAGCAGAAGCGTGCCACCAGGGAAAGCCCCCGCTGGTGGGAAGTGGGGGTGACTTTGGTTCAAACCTACAGGGGAGCCCTGGGGACGGCATGTGTCACATCTCAGCACTGTCTCAGCTGGGCTGTTTCCTCTCTTGAACTTGGTCTTTGGTCAAGGGCTGGCCTGATGCATGGCTTCCCATCTTTTCTGGTGCAGGCAAGCTAGATTCTGGAGATCCTTCTTTAGGGAGAGGTAGAGTCCACTGCTGGAGGTAAAGCCCACCAGACACCTGTGCTCGAGAATGGTCAAAGGGTCCAAGGTTGGGGGGATTGGAGCACCAACAGCACCTCTACAGCCTCCCAAATAACTCTCTGGAGAGGCTTTGTTCCCCAGACTCTGAGGTCATGGCTGATGCCATCAGCTGAAAAGTCTTTCCTCTATGGCCTGACCATGAACACAACAAACCCAAGCGGAAACTAGGTGCTGATCACAGCGGGCACCTTCAGTTTTCTAGTAACTTTGTCCACAGCGTGACCTCAGCAGACGTGATCGACTGAAGTGGACAGAGATCAGACAAAGGCCAACACCAGGCAGACCACAGTCACCACCAACCACACTCTGCCTATTTCTAGTTTACAAATAAGCGATAAACTATTTTCAGTCACATCAACAAAAATAAATTAACTTTCTCATTAAGTCACTGTGAAATGCCATTTCAAATATGTCATACACATATAGCATGTCTATGTATATCCAACTCCATTTTTATTTCCACTTCTCAGTCTAAAGAGCTACATGATTTTCCGTGTAACCTGTGAACCAATCTTCCAGGAGTCCCTGGATGACTGCTGCTTTGCCCTGTCAGAACTCCAGATTGAGTTCCTTTCTAACACTTCTCACTACCCTGGAGCCTGCACCACAGGGGTTTTGCCTGGGTCCTGCCAGATGATAATCTCTTTTAAGGATAAGCACAGGGGCCCACTTCCACTGATGTAAACATTTAACAGTTGGTTCTCTTGGGAAAATGTCTGTATATATACACACATAAGTTTACTACACATTTTACTATACAAAGATAGATATTAACAACATACAAGTTATAAATAATCGCAAAAATCACAGGGCTCTGGATTGTAAAGTCCACACAGCCAACTGATCTTCACCAAACACTTTTATTGATTTTTGCTACACTCTTCTATCTCTAGCCAACCTTGCAATGATGAATAAGAGTTTCAACTTGGCTGTTGGTCAATATTTTCCTTTATGTTAATGAATAAGACAAAACTGGAGATGTATCCTGAAATTTCACTGAATAAAATGAACTGCTTATTTGCTGAGTCAGATGATTGCCTGCAGTAAGAAGAATCTAGCTTCTTTTTTTTGTTTGTTTGTCACAATGTAGGGCTACAGACACAAGACTTTTAAGTTTCATCAGTGTTATAGCATTTTCTTTATGACATTCTTGAGTCTAAACAATCGAGAAAACAATAAATCAATCCTTGATTTATAGTTTTTAATGATTTTCATGGTTTAAATACTCCCATTGTGGTCAATTCCAATTTACCAATGTGATATCACTGAACTTAAAAATGGGAATGGATATTGTCATTATGTATTGATTTTCTACCACAATAGGGCAACAGATGAAAATAAACTCAAGAGGGGATTTTCCTGGTGGTCCAGTGGTTAGGACCTGGAGCTTTCAGTGCTGAGGGTCCAGGTTCAATCCTTGGTTGGGGAACAACAAGCTGTGTGGAGCAGCCAAAAAAAAAAAAAAAAGAGAGAGAGAGAAAATAAACTCAAGAGGATGAAAAATGGTACAGTGCTGTAAAAGAATTAGAAAGTGATGTTTTGAGTATTTGTTGCCAATGTCTCAATACAATTTATTTAATTGTATACTGATATAATTTAGTTTTTAATAATGGCTATAAACCAATAGGCTTATAGAATTCCTGAGAACTTACTAATGGGCTCTTGTGAGCCATTATAAACCAAACTACAGTCAGTTACCTAGTTCACTGCCTAGCATGTCCAGTGTTAAAGAACACTCTGATAGCTTGCGTGATCTTGGTCCAGTAAGTTTGAGACACTGACTGTCTCTCTGTTTGACATGTTCTATCGCTTTCACTAAAGTTAAAAACCTCCCAGTGGTAGCTGAGTTCAGAAGCTAATTTTTCTTTTTTTAGAACTTTTTATTTTGTTTTGGGGTATAGCCAATTAACACACAATGTTGTGGTAGATTCAGTTGAATGGTGAAGGGACTCAGCCATACATATACATGTATCCATACTCCAAACTCCCTTCCCATTTAGGCTGAGCAGAGTTCCTTGTGTTATATGGTAGGTCCTTGTTGGTTATCCATTTAAGTATAGCAGTGGGGACATGTCCATCCCAAACACCCTAACTATCCCGTCCCCCCATCCTTACTCTTGGCAACCATAAGCTCGTTCTCAAAGTCTGTGAGTCTGTTTCTGTTTTGTTAATGAGTTTTATTTGTATCATGTCTCTTTGGAGTCCATACAAAAAGGATGTCATACGGATCTAGAGAGTGTCATACTGAGTGAAGTAAGTCAGACAGAGAAATATCGTTATGACATCCCTTATATGTGGAATTTAAAAAAAAAATGATACAAATGAACTTACTTAGAAGCTAACTTTTTTTAACTGATAAAGGCTCATCTAGATGAAATACAGTGTATCACTGCTTAAAAACCAGCCTAGGTTGCTTCCATGTCCTGGCTATTATAAACAGTGCTGCGATGAACATTGGGGTGCACGTGTCTCTTTCAGATCTGGCTTGCTTGGTGTGTATGACCAGAAGTGGTATTGCTGGGTCATATGGCAGTTCTATTTCCAGTTTTTTAAGAAATCTCCACACTGTTCTCCGAAACATAAAGAACATTACAGCATACTAACACATATATATGGAATTTAGAAAGATGGTAATGATAATCCTATATGCAAAACAGAAAAAGAGACACAGATGTACAGAACAGACTTTTGGACTCTGTGGAAGGCGAGGGTGGGATGTTTCGAGAGAACAGCATCGAAACACGTATATTATCTATGGTGAAACAGATCACCAGCCCAGGTTTGGATGCATGAGACAAGTGCTTGGGCCTGGTGCACTGGGAAGACTCAGAGGGATTGGGTAGAGAGGGGAGGTGGGAGGGGGGATCGGGATGGGGAACACATGTAAATCCATGGCTGATTCATGTCAATGTATGGCAAAACCCACTACAATATTGTAAAGTAATTAGCCTCCAACTAATAAAAATAAATGAAAAAAAAACCCCAGCCTACTCAGACCTATTAATCTCGTTGCTTGTAAGACATTTAAAAAATAATACAGTCTCTGCAGAATCTTTGCAAGAATATTACAAAATGGCTTCAGCTCTTAAAATGTCAGATCTTTTGAGTAGCCTTGATATAGTCCTCTGCTTGTTCACGCATAGCATGAAGTATAATCGACAACCTAACCTTTACCACTGTATGACTCTGAACAATTTTAAATGGAAAGTTCCCCCCACCCCAACTGTCCTGTTTGTGCCTTTGTCTCTTCCTTTAGATGGCCAGGACCTTCCCTATAGCACTTAAAATGAGTCATCTTTGTTGTTGATGATGATTAATTGATGATGTTGGCCTGCCAATAAATACCAGGACCTTCTAAATGGAACTTTGAATTTTAGAGGCGTCCCAGATCATATAAGACTTTAGGTTATGGAGATAAATAAACTGTCTAGCCATCTCAGCTGCTGATTAATACTATATAGTGCACCTCCCCTGATAACTCCAATCTGGGTTGCTTATCCCTTGAGTTTCATTTCTTTCAGGGAGATGGGGAGGCAGTCCAACTAGCCCTGTTGGAGTGGTTTCCATTCCCCTTAGATGAGCTAAGTACCCTTAGCTTTTCCAGAACCACTTGTAAGTGAGCATCTGAATTTCAATTTATTTTCTGGGAAGAGTTTCAACAGAGCGTAGGATTAATACTCTTCCTTTCAGGCCCATGAGGCATCATTAGCCCCATTCTATGGAGAGATACAACAGACCTGGGGTGTTTTTGGGGTTTGCCCAAGACCATGTCACCAGTAAGAGCAGGGAAGAGAAGCTGGTCCTTCTTTTTCCAAGTGCTCATTCATTCTCTCAAGAGACACGCAGTGGTAAAGAATCTGTCTGCCAATGAAGGAGATACAAGAGAGATGAGTTTGATCACTGGGTCAGGAAGATCCTCTGGAGAAGGAAATGGCAACCCACTCCAGTATTCTTACCTGGGAAATCCAATGGACAGAGGGGCCCAGTGGGCTATATATAGTCCATGGGGTTGCAAAGAGTTGGACACGCTTGAGTGCATGTGTGTGTGCATGCGTGCGTATACACACACACCAAGCTTGATGGTGTGCTGAGGCTAGAAAGGAGAATATACAAGAAGGAATACAGCCATTGGATGTAGAGGAAAGACTGTGGGCTTTGGAGTCAGACAGACCTAGATTAGACTCTAACTCTAAGACCTCTTGGCTAATGTGACCTTGGTCAGCTTACTTAAGCTTGGAAAGTCCCTGCCAAAGGGGGATCATATCATCAATTTTATGGGGTTATGATGAAGGTCATAGAGAATGTGTATGAAGCTGGCACAGAGGGAGTGCTTCAAAATTGTTCCTGTGATGAAGGCTTGAAGAATATTGTCCCTGTCCTCCCAGGGACATTGTCTGATGGAAGGCAATACGTGAAAACATACAATGAGATCACATCTCTGATGGGAACATAAAGAGTGAGGGCCCTGTGGTGTCCACTGTTTTCTACTTGATCCTAAAGCAACACAAAAATGTGACCCTGGCATGTCACTTAACCTCTAGGACACGGTTCCTCACTTGCTAAGCAAGGGAGCTGGAATATGATATCTAACTTGATGGAGTCAGTGTACCTTGGCTCTCCTGGACATATTCCCAACAAGGAGTGCCCTGCAATTTCATGTCAATGAAAAAAGTCATTCAATGAAAAAAGCTGATGGTAAAACACACCCCTATAGATAACCTAGTAACATAAGCAAAACATAACAGTGACAACTGCTATTACCTTTCTGTTGTTGTAGAAGATAAAATTCTCAGTGAATGCATCACACACTCAAGTTGCCAATAAACCCTCCATAAAGAGCTTTTCTGCAAATATTAGTGTTATATTCTGTTTATGAAGTTGATTGGGATCCCATACCCAATTATAGATTAAGGAGCTCACAGTCCAGGAAAGTTCCAGTGGAGGGTTGTGGCAGCTGGCTCTCCTGCATGCAGTGCGTCAAACCAGGCTGGACCACTGGACTAAGGATGTAGACACAGACTCTGACCACTAGACATGGACCTTGAGCCCATGGAGACTGGGATAGTTGTGAGATCAGGCAGGAATCCATGTAGAGGCCATGCATACAGATCATTTATTTAAGGATTTGACAAGACAAGGAAGGGCAGTGTAGGTGAATAACTCAGAGAAGCAGGAACGCCCAGGGACTTAAATCAGTACCAGCTATGGTTGGGTTGTGTTGGAAGGTCCTGAGGGAAGAAGAGAAGTGAAAGATGCTGGAAATATTTCAGACATCTGAGTGGAGGGAGGCAGTGTGCTTCTGTGAAAAATTTGCTTTCTTATTGGATGAAGGCTTCCTTGGTGGCTCAGATGGTAAAGAATCTGCCTGCAATGCTGGAGACTCGAGTTCAATCCCTGAGTTGGGAAGATCCCCTGGAGGAGGGCATGGCAATCCATTCCAGTATTCTTGCCTGTAGAATTCTGTGGATGGAGGAGCCTGGTGGGCTGCATCCCATGGGGTTGCAAAGAGTCGGATATGACTGAGCGACAAATACTTTCACTTTTCTCTAATGATGAGGGTGTGAGTGACAGAAGAGTGAAGTATGGAGGGTGATGAACAGGGCTTCACAGAGATGGAGGCTAAGCTTTCCATTTACCACGAGTCTTGGGCATACAGGAGTGAAATGGGAGTTTTAGGGCAATAGTCCTTTGTGAATTAGGGAGAACTGAGTCAACAGATTTCAAATGAGTAGCGTCAGATCTTAGACCAAACAGGAATGGCACTGATGTCCAGTAATAGCAAATCTAAAGCAACGCCCACCTCAGGGTTTGAGAGGAGGAACAGAGGAGCAGGCCAAGGGCGAGCCAGCCATGAGGGTGGAGACAATGGTGGGGATTCAGGAGTAAAGACGGAGGGACCACATGTTGTTTCTGATGGGGAAGTAGAGCTGGGGAGGGGCTGATAGCATCTTATTAAAATATTAAAAAAATTTTATTTTGGCCTTGCTGTGTGGCAGGCAGGATCTCAATTCTACTAACTCCCAAGCAGTAGAAGGGTGGAATTTTAACTACTGGACCTCCAGGGATGTCTCTGGCTGATAGCATCTTTGAGAAAGAGTAATGGGCTGAGTGATGGGAAGCCCCAGAGAGACAGGTGAGGAGGCTGGGTGGTTATGGGGCTGAGGGGATGAAACATAGCAGATAAGGAAGTCAGAGGCAGAGAAGGCCTCAAGCAGTGTGTTCCTTGAGCAAAGTTAAAAAACAGGCGCGATCTGCTTTATTGCTTCTACTCCAGACCTTTGATGATCTCCTATTGCTAATCATCACATACATCCTTTCACTTAACCAAAAAAACAAAATAAAACACCTCCTGTGTGGCAGGACTAAGCCACACGTTGCAGACACAGGGATGAAAAGAAACAGACACATCCCCAAGTTTCTGGAGCAGCTGAGAAGAGCGAGATAGAATCACAGAATGCATGTTGTTTAGGTTTATTCTCTTTATAAATAGAGAAAAATAAGCAGTTAGAAGGTGTCTATTGTAAAATAAAGCTAAAGAGTGAGATAACTAACCTCTTAATTCTGGCAAAGACTTGATAATCATGGAACAATGTTTTGGAGGGAGGGTTTCTAAGTTATTTTAAGAAATCATCCAGTTATTTCTGCGGAGATCAGAATTGACCAACAATCAGGAAGTTTTAAAATTCAGTGACTCAAAGTATCACACAAAAGACTGAATCTGCTATCGTTTCTCCTATTTATTTTAAAATCAGACATTGACTGATTTTGATATTCAGTTAGCAATGATACTGGGCATTTTGTTGTATGCAGGCACAGAGGTTGAGTATCATCTCCAGCGAGTTTGCAGGTTGTTTCACGACTGCTGCAGGCCTTTTGGCTGGTGGCGATGAATTCATCAACAGCCTGAGGCATCAGCAAGGCCCATCCAGAATTCTGAGGATTAATACAAAATGCAACACACTGTGCATGGGAAAAGCAATAGAAAGGGTGCTTGTGTGCCCAGTCATGTCCAACTCTGATACCATGTAGCCCTCCAGGCTCCTCTGCAAAGGAGAAAAGGAAAGCTATACCCATCTGAATGCAGAGTTACAAAGAATAGCAAGGAGAGATAAAAAAGTCTTCTTCAGGGATCAGTGCAAAGAAATAGCGGAAAACAATAGAATGGGAAAGAGTACAGATCTCTTCAAGAAAATTAGAGATACCAAGGAAACATTTCATGCAAAGATGGGCACAATAAAGGACAGAAATGGTATGGAGCTAACAGAAGCAGAAGATATTAAGAAGAGGTGGCAAGAATACATAGAAGAACTATATAAAAAAGATCTTCACGACCCAGATAATCACGATGGTGTGATCACTGATCTAGAGCCAGACACCGTGGAATATGAAGTCAAGTGGACCTTAGGAAGCATTGCTACGGACAAAGCTAGCGGAGGTGATGGAATTCCAGTTGAGCTATTTCAAGTCCTAAAAGATGATGCTGTGAAAGTGCTGCACTCAATATGCCAGCAAATTTGGAAAACTCAGCAGTGGCCAGAGGACTGGTAAAGGTCAGTTTTCATTCCAATCCTAAAGAAAGGCAATGCCAAAGAATGCTCAAACTACTGCACAATTGTACTCATCTCATACACTAATAAAGTAATGCTCAAAATTCTCCAAGCCAGGCTTCAATAGTATGTGAACCGAGAACTTCCAGATGTTCAAGCGGGATTTAGAAAAAGCTGAGGAATCAGAGATCAAATTGCCAACATCCTCTGGATCATCGAAAAAGCAAGAGAGTTCCAGAAAAACATCTACTTCTGCTTTATTGACTATGCCAAAGCCTTTGACTGAGTGGATCACAATAAACTGTGGAAAATTCTTGAAGAGATTGGAATATCAGACTACCTGACCTGCCTTTTGAGAAATCTGTATGCAGGTCAAGAAGCAACAGTTAGAAGTGGACATGGAACAACAGACTGTTTCTAAATAGGGAAAGGAGTATGTCAAGGCTGTATACTGTCACCCTGCTTATTTAACTTTTATGCAGAGTACATCATGAGAAATGCTGGGTTGAATGAAACACAGACTGGAATCAAGATTGCCGGGAGAAATATCAATAACCTCAGATATGCAGATGACACCACCCTTATGGCAGAAAGTGAAGAAGAACTAAAGAGCCTCTTGATGAAAGTGAAAGAGGAGAGTGAAAAAGTTGGCTTAAAGCTCAACATTCAGAAAACTAAGATCATGGCATCCGGTACCATCACTGCCTGGCAAATAGATGGGGAAACAGTGGAAACCATGACAGACTTTATTTTTGGGGCTCCAAAATCACTGAAGATAGTGACTGCAGCCATGAAATTAAAAGATGCTTGCTCCTTGGAAGAAAAGTTATGACCAACCTAGACAGCATATTAAAAAGCAGAGACATCACTTTGTCAACAAAGGTCCATCAGTCAAAGCTATGGTTTTTCTAGGAGTCATGTATAGATGTGAGAGTTGGACAATAAAGAAAGCTGAGCGCCAAAGAAATGATGCTTTTGAACTGTGGTGTTGGAGAAGATGCTTGAGAGTCCCTTGGACTGCAAGGAGATCCAACCAGTCCATCCTAAAGGAAATCAGTCCTGAATATTCATTGGAAGGACTGATGCTCAAGCTGAAACTCCAATACTTTGGCCACCTGATGTGAAGAACTGACTCATTTGAAAAGACCTGATGCTGGGAAAGATTGAAGGCAGGAGGAGAAGGAGATGACAGAGGGATGGTTGGATGGCATCACCACCTCAATGGACATGAGCTTGAGTAACCTCCAAGAGTTAGTGATGAACAGGGAGGCCTGGTGACTGAACTGAACTGAATTGAGGCTCCTCTGTCCATGGGATTCTCCAGGCAAGAATACTGAAGTGGGTTGTCATTTCCTCCTTCAGGGGATCTTCCTGACCCAGGGATCGAACCTGAGTCTCCTGTGTGTCCTGCCTTGGCAGGTGGATTCTTGATCACTGAGCCACTTGGGAAGCCCCAGTAAAAAGGATGAAGTGAAAGTCATTCAGTCAGGTCTGACTCTTTGCGACGCCATGGACTACACAGTCTATGGAATTCTCCAGGCCAGAACACTGGAGTGGGTAGCCATTTCCTTCTCCAGGGGATCTTCCCAACACAGGGATGGAACACAGTCTGCATTTCAGGCAGATTCTTTATCAGCTGAGCCACAAGGGAAGCCTAGTAAAAAGCGTAGCTCAGGCTGTTTCTTAGGCCAGATATAGAAAGAGTAGCTGGTAAGGAATATGGGAAAATAGGATGACGCTGGCAGGGCGCTGGTAAGGGTCTGGGAGCCTAGACTTGATTTGTCCTTGCCTAAGTCAATGAACTTTTCCAAGCCTGAGTATGTAATGGAAGGTGCTTGGATGAACACTGATGTAGGTAAGACACGTGGCCCAGACCTATCCAAACAGCGAGGGCTCCTGTTTACAGAAGCTCCAAATCGTTTCATGAGAGTGAGGAAGTGCGGAAAGCTCGCTGCATAATCCCTTCATGGAGCGAAGCAGGTGGAAATGTGGGTGCCTGTCAGCATTCCTAGAATGGACCACCAACATCTGGCCGGGAATCCCTCGCCCCTTCACCCCTTCCGCCTCGAGGTCTCCCGGGCGCCGTGGTTACTAGGCGCCAGAGCGTCCATGGCAACCATCACCCTCCGGCCGGGTTTCCCTCCTCCCTCCAGCTCCCACCACCCGCCTCTCTCTCTCCACCGGCCAATCGAATGCCGGCGAGCCCGCAGCGGCGGCCGTTGAGTGGTCCGTGGGCGCTGACGTCACAGGCGGGAGAGGCGGGGCCAGGGCGGGGCCGGTCCTCCGAGCCTCAGCGGGTTGTAGGTGTTGCGGCTGCGACCCCTCCCAGCCCACCGCCCGCTTCCCTGCCCCTCGCCTGGCACCCCTGACAGGTGAGTGGCCCCGTGGGCGCCTGACTGCCGCTGGGGCGACCCCTACAGCGCCCCCGCCCCGATTCGGACTCCAACGTCTGGCCTCCGAATTCGGGGTGAGGTCTTGGAAACCCTGGAATTCTCACCTCCCCGTCCATCTTCACTTCTCTCCTCCCACCCTTCCAAATAAAAACCACACAAACCCACAGGCACCCTTACCCAGTCCCCCAAGCCTTCCTAATGCATATTTCTGATGCTTTTCAAGGATTGAGAAGTTATTTCTAAATGCAGAACCAGGAAGGAGGCGTCAGAACCCCAGACCCTAAGTATAATTTCTTACACCTGTTACCTGTGCGGTGCCCCAACCCTGGTCCTTGTTCTCCCGAATTCCTTACCCAGGTCTTCAGAATGCAGCCAAGTGGAGGGCTGGACAACCAGTCACCTGGCCCGTCAAAGAGGTGCTGAAATTCAGATCATGGCAGTTGCTCACTGACCATGGCCTTTTCTGTTTAGCTCTGGCTATGACGTGCTCACTTGTATTTTGGCAGTTTACACCAAGTCCCTGTTTTCTCCCTGGATTCTTGTGTAGGTGTAGGTAAATAAACATTTTAGAAATGGTAAAATTACTCATTTGGCTATTGTGAAAAAAGCAAGCAAATTGTTTGACTTATAGGCCAAGTGTTTTGATAAAATTTCTTTTTCTTTTTAAAAGAAAATATTTCACAAAATAAAGTGTTCAAGCATGCATATATGCCTTGTTTAAAAAACAAACAAACAAAAAACCAAACAGCTGTTACAGGGAAGAGGCTGCCTATGTGTCCCTTGGGAATTTCATGTCCTTTTTCTCCTTCCCCACCTACCAGAATATAGTGTTTATTTATACTCTGCATATTTTTATAATTTTACTCCTTAGGTATTTATCCAGAAACCAATATATACTGTCCTTTTGAACAGTTATATAATGATATCATTCTATGCATGCTCTAGGTCATTGCTTTTAACTGTTGTGTGATAACTCTGGCATGAATTTACCACAAATTACGCATGTGTACTCCTGTCGATGGACTTTTAGGCTCTTCCCTTTTAAAAACTACTAGAAGCATATTCTTGTACATTCTAATTGTATACAAACTTGGGTTTTTGTATTTGTGTGTGTATATATATAATATATATTGAATTTTGGTTTTTAGAGAATGTGCATTTTCCACTTTAATAGATACTGCCCCATACATAGTTCTTCAGTGTGTAGTGATTTATACTCTCACGAGCAATGAAGAGAGTTTCTTATCAAGCTTTTATTTTAGAAGAAAGAGTTATTAAGCTTTTCCTGCATTCTTATTTAATATATGCATAGGGAGAAATTACTTAAACATTGAAATATGATATAATTTCTTCAAGTCTGGTACTTATTAATGTGTTAGGGGCAGTGTTTTATTTCTGTTTCAGCTTGAAATTGGAATTAAATACATATGGCCAAAGGAACAGAGGTTTTGTGTGACTCTTTCAAGCCCGTGCTGGCCACTGATCTGAGACAAGGTGTGAAACAATTCATGGAAACTTTCTGTCCTTGTCATACCTTCTGTAGACTATGATTTATAGGTTTTTATACATTAAAATATTTATGATCTTAAAGCCTTGCCTAAATGTGCTAATGTTTTTCTCTAACTTGAGGCCACTTTTTGGGTTTTAAATAGAGCTTTCCCAGACTTACAATCTCTGTGTGATTAATTATATTTTAGCATGTTAATATTTATAGAAGACTATTATAGCATTTTTCCAGTATGTAAATAACTATTGACACCACCTTCAATGAATACAGTCAAATACTGTATTTGACTTTGTAACAGGTCTTATTTCTTAAAATGCCTTTTGGTCATGACTAAAAGCAAAAAATAAAAAACAATTGCATGATTTAGGGGATGAATTTTTCCACAGCTATTTTCAGTCATCTTCCCAAAGAATTTGTTTAGTTTGCTTGCAAATATGAGATATTTATAGCATCAGTTAATGATCTTAGTATGTGCTGCTCATGGCCTCTTGGGAAGAGGTTGAGTTAGAATTTAGAAAATAATTTAAATATTGTGAAAGGCACATCACCCAAGTAAGTGATGGGCTTTTAAAAACTGATATTATTCCTTAAAACTTTGGTAGAATTTCTCATTGGACCCATCTGGGCCTGAAGCTTTCTTTGAAGAAAGATTTTAAGTTACATATTCAATTTCTTTAATTCCTATACAGCTATTCAGGTTACCTTTTTCTTCCAGTTAATTTTGACTGGTTGTGTCTGAAGAATTGTGTCTGTTTCCTCTCTGTTGTCAAATTCCTTGGCATAAGATTGTTAGTAATAGCACCTTATTAACTTTCTAATGTTTGCAAGGTCTTTAGTAGTATTCCCTCTTTCATTTCTGGTAGTACTTTGTCTTCTTTTTAAAATCTGAATCAGTCTTGTAAGAGGTTTATCAATTTTACTGTTAAGATTTCATTGCTTTCCAAAAATTTGTTCATTTTCTATTTCATTAACTTTTTATTACTTCTACTTTGGGTTTACTTTGCTTTCTTTCTTTCTTTTTTTTTGCTAGCCATTACGATGAAAGTGTAGATCATTGATTTTGGCTCATTATTTTCTAGTATAAGCATTTAAAGCTAAAAGCCTCACTCAAAATACACTTAGCTGCATTTCATAAATTGGATGTGTCCTGTTTTTTATTCTCATTCAGTTCAAAATATTTTCTAATTTCCTGTGTGATTTCTTCATTGACCCAGAGGGTATTCAGACGTGTGTTGTTTAGTTTCCTACTTTCTGAAGATTTTCCAAATACCTTTCTACTATTGATTTCTAGTTTAACTCTGATATGGTCAGAGAACATATCCTGTAGAGCTTTAATTTAATTACACTGTTGATACTTACTAGAAATTAAACTTGAGAAATTAAAAATACTAACTCTTTAAAAAACAATGTCGAAAGCCTCTTAGATAGTAGCCTAAATAACACCTTCCATTGAAAAACCATGTTTTCTGAAACCAATTTAGTGAGAAGAGTGGTGGTGGTTTACGTTTTTGGTAAAGTTTTAAAATTTCTCTTATCTGGCTCTCGTATCTGTTTCTATATTATCTGTCGTGATAGCACATATTATGTCACCTCTGGAAACCTCTAGGGTACATTTGTGAGAGAACAAGAATGAAAAAGGCAAATTGCATCTGGGTATTTTCTATAAAAATAATTTTGACCTTGTTACCCCAGAGGAGGTCTGAGGCAAGCCTATGGTTTCCTGGATCGTGTTTTGAGAACTCCTGCTCTGAAGTTTACAGAATGCATTTTTGACTTTACTGCAGTATACGTTTAAATAACATTATTCCATTTAATCATAAGACCTTACAGTAGTACTTTTCCATTTCAGCTCTCCCATCATTTGTGCTATTATTATCATACAACTTTTATTTTTTTATAATAAACTTCACAGTACATTTTTTATTATTTTTACTTTAAACAACCATCTTCTACAGAACTTTAAAAGTTAGAAAAGGTTTTTTTTTTTTCTATTAGCACACATACTTAACATTTCTGACACTTCATTCCTTTGGGCAGATCCAAGTTTCCATCTGGTATAATCTCCTTTTGCCTGAATAATTTCCTTTACCAAGTCTCTTACTGCAGTTCTGCTGCTGCTGAATTTTCTTGGCTTTTGCTCTTTTATTAAGAAAAACTTTTATTTTCAACTTCATCTTTGAAGGATACTTTCACTGGAATAGAATTCTAGAATAGAATAGGATTACAGTTTCTTCCAGTCCTTTGAAGAGGTTGTTTGATGGTCTTCTGGCTTGCAGAGCTTCTGAGAAGAATTCTTCACTTATTTTTTTTTCTTGCCTACTTAATGTGCTTTTTCCTCTGATTTAAAATTTTTCTCTTTATTGTGGACTTTCAGCACTTTTATTAAGATCAGCCTTGAGGAGTTGGTGGTAGTGGTGGTGTGTGTGCACACACACAGGCGTGTACTTATCCTCTTGGAGTGTGTGGAACTCCTTAGACCTAGCGGTTTATAGTTTTCACCAAATTTGGGAAATTTGCTGCCATTATTTCTTTAGATATGTTGTCTCCTCTCCTAATATGACATTCTGAGTACATGATGTTAGGCCACTTTATATTATACTGTAGTTTACTGAGCCCCTTTCATTTTTTTCAGTTAGTTAAAAAACTCTGTGATTTGGTTTGGTTAGATTTAAGCTCACTAATCTTTGCTTCTCTGGTGTCTATTCTGCAATTAATCCAATCCAGTGAAATTGTGAAAATATATATTGTATGTTTTATCCTTAAAGTTTCCTTTTTTAAAAAATTTATTTACTTTAATTGGAGGCTAATTACTTTACGGTATTGTAGTGGTTGTTGTCACACATTGACATGAATCAGCCATGGGTGTACATGTGTTCCCCATCCTGAACCCCCCTCCCACCTCCCTCCCCATCCCATCCCTCTGGGTCATCCCAGTGCACCAGCCCTGAGCACCCTGTCCCATGCATCAAACCTGGACTGATGATCTGTTTCACATTATCCTTGACGTTTCATTTGGTTCCTTTTTAAGTCTTCCATATTTCTATTATGTTCTTGTCTTTCTTTAAATACTTGTACATAGTTTTATATCTCCATCACATCTCTGCCATTTTTATGCCTTCTTCTGTTGACTGATTTTTTTTCCTACTTATGGGTCACATTTTTATGCTTCTTGGCATGTCTGGATGTTTCTGACTGGGTGCTGGACATTGTGGTATTATATGTTTCAGCACCTTGTTGTTGTCAGGCACTTTACTTGTGGGTTAGCTTCAGTTTTTTGAGGCCTGTATTCAAGCTTTGCTAGAGTCTTTAGTGCCTTCAGTCTAGAGATATGTCAGTCCCATTCTAATGTGTGACCTCTCTGGGGTCTCCACCAAATGCTCCAGGTGATCACTAACAGGTCTCTACTCCAACTGGTCTGGGTTCAGAATGTCTCTGTGCCTTCTCTGGCTCTAGGAATTGTTCAGCTAACAACACTGCCATCGTTCTTTGCTAAGGTCTGTGGAATGTCTCTTGATGTCTGTACAGTCTGTTACTCAGCAAAGACTCAAGTGGACCCTACATAGATTTATGGAGCTCTGTTTCTGCATAAATCGTTTTATTCCAGAATCCTGCATCACAACTTCCAGCTGTCTCAGACTTTCCAAATTCTGACCTCCTCCTAAACTCACAAATTGAGGTCAGAGCTTCCAGGCTGTGTTTGGTTTTCATCTGTTTTCCCCATGGTCTGGAAATTGCCTCCAGGTGATCAGAGGGCTCACTGTATTTGTTTTTCTTCTCTCAGGGATTGGAGTCCTGTGCTGCCTGAAAACAGTTGCTGCATATATTTTGTCTAGTTTTTTAGTTGGAAGAGGCTAAGTCTACTTTTTATTGCTCTTTCCTGGTTGAAGGAAGAAATCTATTTTGAGTTAAGTATTTTAGGGGCCATGACATTCTTAATTTTCTTGGCCAATGTGGGGGAAAAAATTACCATGCTGTTGTCTTTTATTAGGTCTTCCTAAATGGCTTATAGGGCTTCCCAAGTGGTGGAGTGGTAAAGAATCCACCTGCCAATGCAGGAGACACAAGAGTCATGGATTCGATCCCTGGAGTCAGGAAGATCCCCTGGAATAGGAAACAGCAACCCACACCAGTATTCTTGCCTGGAAAATTCTATGGGCAGAGGAGCCTGTCAGGCCACAGTTCCTGGGGTCACAAAAAGTCAGAGACGACTGAGCAATTGAGCACAGTCATGGCTGATAAGATAGAATATGGAATATTGGAGTCTGGAATAGAGAGAGAATATTGTCTCTCATGTGAAACTTACTGCCATATGTGAGGAGCTCTATATCTGGGAACTTTTTAAGCAACTGAGTTTATACTTCAGATTCCAGGTTTTAAATTATATCCCATCTCTAATTTAAAAATATCACTGGATGCTTTTACAAGCCATATTGATTTTCTCAATTCATAGGTCTTCTCTGGCTTGTGAACCTCAGCCTTTCACATATTACCCTTTGGAGTGGATGACTCATGGTTCAATATTTGACAAATAGGGATTGAAATGCCTTACGATTCAACATCATAGGTGTCGATTAAATACATGTAGTAATTCTACACCTGGAATTCCATGGTTGAAGAACCAAGTGTGACATTAACTTTTAGATTCATTGTTGTCAGTAATTAAAAAAAAGCCAATCAAGAGTGGTCCAGTCTTACTTGAAGCTTCTGTCTCAAAGAAAACTGACCAGTTTATTTCTATATGGGACTTGAGGAAGAGGTTGAAACTAAAAGTAGCCATGAGGACCCTAAGGTCTCAAGTTACTTTGAATTTGCTTTTTCAAAAGGCAGTGTGTTCTTTTGAACCAGTTCTAATGAGATGGATGAAACTGGAGCCCATTATACAGAGTGAAGTAAGCCAGAAAGATAAAGAACATTACAGCATACTAACACATATATATGGAATTTAGAAAGATGGTAACGACAACCCTATATGCAAAACAGAAAAAGAGACACAGAAGTACAGAACAGACTTTTGAACTCTGTGGGAGAAGGTGAGGGTGGGATGTTGCGAAAGAACAGCATGTATATTATCTATGGTGAAACAGGTCACCAGCCCAGGTGGGATGCATGAGACAAGTGCTTGAACCTGGTGCACTGGGAAGACCCAGAGGAATCGGGTGGAGAGGGAGGTGGGAGGGGGGATCGGGATGGGGAATACGTGTAACTCTATTGCTGATTCATGTCAATGTATGACAAAACCCACTGAAAAAATAAATAAATTAAAAAAAAAAAAAAAAAGGCAGTGTGTTTCAAACAGAGATTCACAATGGCAAGTGGTTGTTAAGGCTTTTGTTTTCTCTGTTGTAACCTAAGCTTGGCCAGTATAGGCATTTGGGGACTGAGGGAGGGGAGAATTAGGAAATAGTCAGGGAGCTAGTGTTGTGGGGGACACCACCTGTGGCGGTGGGCAGCTGTTTCATCACATGTGGTCCGAATGGATTTTGATTCAGCCACAGTTCAACAAATAGATCATTTTGTGGTTTGGGTACCAATGGTGTCAAAACAGCTATTTAAAGAATCATTGAACTTGTTTTGTTTATTTGTTTGTTTTGAGCAGACTACAAAATCGGATCTGATATTATTTTTTATTTTCAGTAAAAGAGTCCATAGACATTAACCCCCAAGTAGAATGATATTTAGACGCTGAAATGTATGTCATAGTCTATGGCATCCTTGGCTTTGTGGACTGACAGTGACCTCAAATTTCAGACAATAGAATACTTTTCAGCTGGTAAAAAAGGGTGTGCTAAGTCATTTCAGTTGTGTCCTACTCTTTGAGACCCTATGGACTGTGATCCTCCAGGCAAGAACACTGGAGTGGACTGCCATGCCATCCTCCAGGGGATCTTTCTGACCTAAGGATCAAACCTGTGTCTCTTACATCTCCTGCATTGGCAGATGGGTTCTTTACAACTAGCATCACCTGGGAAGCCCCCAAAAAGGATGAAGTGCATCTATATGTTTTAATAAGGAGAGAGATCCAAAATACATTTATTTTAAAAAATGCATGTTATATATATATTATATATATATAATATATATATAATGCAAAAATGCATTAATGATTAAGATAATGATTAAGGTAATTCAGTTTTTGTGTTAAAAAGCCCTGTGCATATGTATGTTAGGGAGATGTATATAGATTTAAAAATAGTATATGTGTTAGTATAAGAAAAGGAAAAATCTGGAAAGATAAAGCTATTAATGAACTATTCACAATGTATACTTCTGAAGAGTAGTTTTTTGATGGGAAAGAATGGATAGTCATCTTTTACTTTGTTTACTCCTTGACATTAGTAATTTTTAAAGTTAACATTTATGAGCATTGACTTTGTGCTCGGAACTGTGCTAAGTATTCCAAACACTCAGCCTCATCCTCCTCGATCCTCATAGCCCTGCAGGGGCTGAGTTACATGTCTGTGTATATTGGGGGTGGCAAGTTGCCACAAAAAGGGTGTCAGGGTACTTCCTTGAACTATGTTTGCATACTTGCCATTGCTACTCTGATTGCATGTTTATTTAGGAAGCTCGATGGGGGCTGGGGCCGGGGAATACTACCAAGTAACCCCTTGCTGCTAATACTGCTTGTAGCAATCCAAAGTAGTGATTGCTATTATTATTCCCAATTTAGAGATGAGGCACTGCGAGGTTAAATCATTTGCACAGGTGTCACAGCTAGTAAAGAGCTCAGCCAAGATTTGAACCCAACCTGTTAAAAAGCATGGTTCAGGCTCTTGATTTGAATCTGTTACAAGACAATGTTACTTCTCATAATTAAAAAAAAAAAGTTTCAAAAACTCAAATGGCCAAAATCTACAAAAATGTGATTTGACTACAGTCTAGAGATACAGAGATAAAAAAAAATGGGGGTATGTTATCACTAGTAAAGGTGGACATCAAATTAAAACAAATATCTAATGTGTTATCATTGCTACTTATAGTAAGGCAGATGTGACCTTTTATGTGTAAGTTTTTGCCTAAGTTAGTTTATATGACTATCTATTTTTGCCTCCCCCTGACCTCTTTTAAACAGGAGAGGTTTACAAATAGTGTTTGAGCATCATGGAGCTTCTAGGTTCTACCTTAACGGCAACTTATGCCCACCCTAGACCAACACCAACCAACTTCCTACCAGCCATCAGTACCATGGCTTCAAGCTACAGGGATCGCTTCCCCCACTACAATTTGACCCATAGCCTGAGCCTGCCTTGGAGACCAAGCACATACTACAAAGCAGCGTCCAACTGGCCAACCTTGGATCCGTACTGCACCAGATCTCAGAGGGTGTCCGAGAGCACCATGCTACCTTTTGTTTCCAACAGAACCACCCTCTTCACCAGGTATACACCTGACGATTGGTACAGGTCCAACCTAACCAACTTTCAAGAGTCCAACACTTCCCGACACAATTCAGAGAGACTAAGGGTGGACACATCTCGCTTGATTCAAGACAAATACCAACAAACGAGAAAAACCCAGGCAGACTCCACCCAAAACTTGGGAGAACGAGTCAATGACATAGGGTTTTGGAAATCTGAAATCATTCATGAGTTGGATGCAATGATTGGAGAGACAAATGAACTAACTGACATTAAGAAAAGATTGGAGAGGGCTTTGATGGAGACAGAAGCCCCTCTTCAGGTAAATATAAGGCTTTATTAATGGATTATAACCCAGTCATTGAATTGTCAAGATCATTTATCTATTGCAGTATTATTTCACTTAACCTGTAGGAGCCAAGCCCCTATAAATATATCTGTAACAAGTTTCATTGATGATAAAACCACTGCTATTTTTCACACATTTTTTCAGAACAGCCATTTAACTAGAAAGAATTTGGGAATTCTCTGGTGGTCCAGTGGTTAGGACTCTGTGTTTTCACTGCTGAGGTCACTGGTAAAATCCATGGTTGGAGAACAAAGATCTCCTCTCGCAAGCACAGTGGCACAGCCAAAAAAAAAAAAAAAAACGGGAAAATTCTGCACACAGGCTAATTAAAGCAACATTCTTCAGTTCAGTCACTCACTTATGTCCAACTCTTTGTGATCCCATGGACTGCAGCACGCTAGGCTTCCCTGTCCATCACCAACTCCCAGAGCTTGCTCAAACACATGTCCATTGAGTCGGTGATGCCATCCAACCATCTCATCCTCTGTCATCCTCTTCTCCTCCTGCCTTCAATCTTTCCCAGCATCAGGGTCTTTTCCAGTGAGTCAGTTCTTTGCAACAGGTGCCCAAAGTATTGGAGTTTCAGATTCAGCATCTGTCCTTCCAATGAATATTCAGGACTGATTTCCTTTAGGATTGACTGGTTTGATCTCTTTTCCATCCAAGGGACCCTCAAGAGTCTTCTCCAACACCACAGTTCCAAAACATCAATTCTTCAGTAATCAGCTTTCTTTATAGTCCAACTCTCATGTCCATGCATTACTATATCTCACATCCATCCATACATACATGTAGTCCAGCTCTCCCACCATACATGGTGGAGAGTTCTGACAGAACATGGTCCACTGGAGAAGGGAATGGCAAACCACTTCAGTATTCTTGCCACGAGAACCCCATGAACAGTATGAAAAAGCGACATTCTTAGGACACACAGTGTTTTATGGTGAAAATGCCATTTTCCCATCTCTTAAATAGGCTGCTTGGTCATTGCTGTCCCTGGTCTAATATAAACATTGTTTGAAAGGAAAAAGATAAGCTGTTCTTTTAGTCTATGTCATGAAATGCCTTCTGAATGCATGTGGTGATTCCACTTTGGGGCACAGTGAAATGATCAAATGAGACCTTCTTAGGAGATGGAATGAGTTTGATTAAATAGAGAAATGGGATGGAGGTTGAGCCAGTTGTGGTCTTGGAGGCAGCCTTTCATCTGGTTACTGGCTTCTGATTAGGCTTCTGAGTAGAGATCCAATTACCGCTAACCCTCTGAGTGTATGTTGCTCCCCTCCTTACCCTGACCACATTCTGTCCACTACCATTGAAAGAAAACATTCTGTCTCTGAAGATGTGCAAATGACAAATTATTTGAGAAGTTGTATGTATGTGGATGGGCAAGGCTAACACCATTTTACTCCTTGTTTGTATAACTCATTTTCCAAGTGATAAGCATTTACAGTAGGTCTTATTTTATGGCATCTGTAGTAGAAGAGATTAGAGTATTGAGGAGCTGGAAGTCTAGTGGGTTGGAGGGTTTGCTGGAGACCCCTCCCCCACACTGTAACTTCTCACTGTGCCTCCTCCTCACTGAACACAAGTGCACACAAATACGCAGAACCACAGAAATCCTGAGAAAGGTCTATAGGACACTAATGAGATTGTTTTAAATGAACTTACCATGAATTTTTTTTTGGGGGGGATAAGAAGTCCTTCCGTACTTTCTCTGAGCTCTGGATCATTTTGAGGATTTCTGGTCTGTTCTACATCCCTCCCACTCCCACTTTAATGAACCCTTAAAATGATAGCCACTTACTTTTACTTAATTCCAGAGGAGATTAAATTTCTTCCCTTACCATTCCTTTCAGTGATGACTGCTTTCCATAAGATGGGTATAATTTAAATTTCTTTTCTGCAGTTTTTTTGGTCCAGATATCTTGTGTGTTTAAACATTTACAATCAGCACAGTAGCAGAAGACCCTAATTAAAATGAGAATTAGTCACATGAACAGATATATCTCAAAAGAGGATATACAGATAGCCCACTGTATGTAAGAAAAAATATTAAAACTCAGTGATAAACTTGCAAGCTGAAACAAATGCAAGCTAAGGCATGAAGTGAAACTTTGGCTCATTCAAATTTGCAAAAATGAAAACTGATAATGTATAGGGTCAGCAAAAATGCAGAAGACAGATACTCCGTATATTGCTAGTAGACTATGGATGAGTAGAAACTTGCTGGGAAAAGATGGAGCTGGTGGCCAGAGGGTCCCACGAGGAACGTGTGCTGCCCTGAGCCTGCAGGAGGGACGGTGAGATGCCCAGCATCCCACCCGCACAGCTGGAATCAGGGGGACTGGAGCTGACCTGCCACGGAGATTGGCCCCAGGCCTGCCTTCAGGGCCCTCAGCATCAGGACCAGACACAAAAGATTTTCATGTGCCCAGTGGCAGCCTTTCAAGCCTGTCTCCTTGAGAGGGGCCCCATTCGTGTCTGAAGGGGCATTTGGGAGTACCCTTCATCAATGGCTGTGCCCAGAGGGACAGTGACTTCACCCCCTGCCCTGGGGTAGAAGCCCTGGCACCCTGGGTAGGATGAGGGGCAATGACACATCTACCTACAATGTTCATCTACCTCCTAGGCCTGACCCCTTGGGGTACCTCCACCCCAGGATCACCTGACTCAGGCCCCCCGCCTTGCTCCTGTGCAGACTCTATACCCCATGGCCAAACACGCCATGCAGCTGTTTCCTTCCTTTGCTGGGAACTCAGGGCTCTGCTCCAATGTCCCCTCCTAAGAAAAGCCTTCCCTGGGCTCCAGGATGCCCAGTGTTACTCCACCAGAGCCTGTTAGATCACATTTCCACCTGTGGCTGAAGCCCTTTTTAGACCAGGAGCCCCTGAAAGCAGCAAACATTTTGTTTTTGGCAGTGCTCAGCATGGCATACTTTTAAAAATCCAAAGAAACATATAAAGCGTGAAGTATTATCAACATAAACATGAAGGGGATGTTAATCAAGGGCCTGCCTGACCTCTCAGAGGATGCTTGTCGTGGTATTAAAAAAGGCACATACTATGTAGAAAAAAAAAAAAGAAACTTGCTGGGAAGCAATTTTGTAATACACAGTAAAAACAGAATTTAAAAAAAAAAATCAGCATTTCCTTCAACTCATTAATTCATCTTCTAGTAAGTGTACATTGTACTATTAAAAAATTAGAGATTCACTCCAAGATTTTGTTCAATGACATTATATCCAGATTATGGTGTACATACTATTATATTTTATGCTTTAAAAATTTTTAACATTATACAGTCATCCCACGTCATGAAATACTCTTTGAAAAATAGTATTTTAACACATAATGTTCTTTCATACATAATTTAGTTGTTCGCTACCTAAGCTGTTTTCTATTGAAGTCATTAACATACTTTGTCTCAAAGACTATTTCAGGTCTACTATTTAATATCAATCCTAAAATGTAAAATTATGAGGGCATTATAACTTCTGTTTTGTTAAAAGCAAACACAATGATGATAAGAGTATGAATAACATTTTCAACTTCTCTCTTTTTTTCTATTTAATGACCTAGGTGTACTATTTTTATAATTAGGAAAGCAATAAATGGTACTTAATAATCACCTGGATTTTTGGCTTCACAAATGTTTTGGTGTCTTTAAATAATCACTTGTTTATTCCTCTTCTCAGTAGAAAATATTTAGAAATAATATCTTGAAGACTATGATTTGGGTTATTGAACTATTCTCTAGAAGGAATTAATGCCAAATAATTTTCTTAGATGATCTGTGGGGATTAGGTAGGACACCATCTGCTTCATTTTGTCAACTTTCCAAATCAGTAGTTTTTCAAACTCTTTACCTTTTCACTAGCAGTAGGGATTCATTTAGTTGTCACAGTGAGTTTCTTGTTTGGTTTTCAACAAAATGGCTAGAAAAGTTGGTATTGGGAGTATTTATTGACCTGTCTTAGAAACAGGTTTATTAGAAGTGCTAGTCACTGATTTTAGTCAGTTTGTATTAGTGTGTTTCCCATTATTTCTGTGTCTGTAGGTAGCCCGAGAATGTCTATTTCATCGAGAGAAGAGAATGGGAATTGATCTAGTTCATGATGAAGTGGAAAAGGAGCTGCTGACGGTAAATATGGGGCAAATCCTTCAATAACAAGAAACTTACTTGCAAATGTGCATTTACCATTTAATGTATAGAAACGAAAATGATGTTTCATAAAGACACTTATAAGTAAGGAGTTATAGTATCAGATATTTATAGCATTTAGAAAAAAATACATTTAATTTTTTTTATTGAAATGTAGTTGATTTACAACAGGCTTCCCTGATAACTCAGTTGGTAAAGAATCCACCTGCAATGCAGAGGACCCTGGTTCGATTCCTGGGTTGGGAAGATCCACTGGAGAAAGGATAGGCTACCCACTCCAGTATTCTTGGGCTTCCCTTGTGGCTCAGCTGGTAAAGAATCTGCCTGCAATGCAGGAGACCTGGGTTCAGTCTCTGGGTTGGGAACATGCCCTGGAAGGGGGAAAGGCTACCCACTCCAGTATTTCTGGCCTGGATAATTCCATGGACTATATAGTCCCTGGGGTCGCGAAGAGTCGGACATGACTGAGCAACTTTCACTTTGTTAGCTTCTGGTGTATAGCAGAGTGATTCATATATGAGTGTGTGTGTGTGTATAAAATATACACATGTATGTATACAGTTTCATATTCTTTTCTATTATGGTTTTTTACAAGATATTGAATATAGTTCCCTGTGCTATACAGTAGGAGTGTGTTATTTTTTTATAAAGATATATTTTTGGGGGGGTTATAAAAGTAGTAGATATTTCCTGAGGGAATTTGAAAAATGCAATAAATATAAAAATAGATAAAGAAGATAAAAAAAGAAAAGATAAAAATCACTCAAAGTTCACTTAGGAATGACTATTCATTTTAGAGTGTTTTGGTCTTCTTTGTAATCATGCTTAGGTAGACGTCACCCAATCTGAAGACACACAAACATGTCTTCAAGATTAGAATTATACTATATCTATGAATTTGAATGTGCTTTTTTTGATGGGATACAGGCTCAGTGTTTATTCTTAAATGTAGATTTGGAAAGGCAGTGCTACTTTTTAAGACAATGTTTTAGAGCATTTTTAGGTTCACAGCCAAACAGAGGGGAAGGTACAGAGATTTCCAAGTGGCCCTTGCCCTCATACAGGCATGGTATTAATAACTGTATGTATTTCTGATTATTTCCTTAGAATACTTTTTTGAAAATGTAATTGATTTGTCAGAGGGTACATGCATTTGTAGAGCTTTTGACATGCAGCGAAATTGCCATCCAGAAGCTTATAGTTATATCTGATGCATGGTACTGGCCCTCCCATTAGGCTCTCTTCCACCTCCCACCAACTGAAGATGATTTTGTTCTCCATTCTCTGATCTTACCTCCTAGGCTCTCTCTCACAAGGTCTCTGCCATTCCTTAAAGGTTTCAGTTCTTATGTACCTCGTACTCTTCCCTGTTTCTGTTTTTCAGCTTGCATAACTCTATTAAGCATTCATTCTGCATCCCCCAAGTGCCAAACATATGTCCGTTGGTAACTCATTTTTTCATTCACGTTCAAGAAGCCTGAAAGTGAACTGTTGTTGGGCCCTGATGCCTTCTGCCTTCCCTTCCTATTGAGGGACCTGTTACTGGTTCTACAACTCTGTCCCAGGAGGATTCTGCTCCGAGACAGTATTGAATAGAACCTTGATGCCAGCATGGAAAGAATGTCTGACTGGGTTCTTAACGCCAGTAGCAAGACATGCCTCCCCTATCTGGGATTTTCGCCTCTAAATAGGTTGGGGGACTACAGCCCCCTCACAACTGACCGGGTGATGGGTCAACTTCAAGTGATGGGGGAACAAATACTGAGAATGCAGATCTCTAAGGAAATACCTTCTGCATCCCAAACTCAAGGATACATGAGAATTTGAGAGTATCATCATTACAAAACACTGTATATAGAAACCGTGGTAGTCCAGTGGTTAAGATTCCACACTTAAACTGCATGGGGCATGGGTTTGATTCCTGATTGGGGAACTAAGATTCCACAAAACAAAACCCCCAACAACAACAAAAAACCAAAACCAAAACAAAACAAAAACAACCCCACAAAGAAATGGAGTGTCTACTCCTATAGGTGATATTTGCCATCATCCAGATTCCAGATACAATTGGACTTACAGTTTGATTTTTAAAGTTTGATTTTAGTAACCTCTTCCCTGATAGCTCAGTTGGTAAAGAATCTGCCTGCAATGCAGGAGACCCCTGTTCAACTCCTGGGTTGGGAGGATCCACTGGAGAAGAGTAGGCTATCCACTCCAGTATTCTTGGGCTTCCCTTGTGGCTCAGCTGATAAAGAATCTGCCTGCAATGTGGGAGACCTGGGTTCGATCCCTGGGTTGGGAAGGTCCCCTGGAGAAGGGAAAGGCTACCCACTCCAGTATCCTGGCCTGGAGAATTCCATAGACTGTATAGTCCGTGGGGTCGCCAAAAGTCGGACATGACTGAGCAACTTTCACTTTCACTCTGTCTGTTAAGAGTGTGTTAGATGACCCACTTTCCCCAAACTTAAAAAGGCTCAGTTAACATGGATACATAGAACGACACTGCGTTAGAAGCAGGGTCTGGGTTTAACAGTGAGGTCCCAGAAATGACTGTATGTCCACAGTTCAGGGTGTAGCCGAGTCAGCACACAGCCACACGTGTGGTCAGCATTCAGGGTTCTGTGACCTGGCCGATGTCCCTCAGCTGAGAATAGGGTGGAGCCCACATTGTACGTGAGGATCAAGTTCTGAGTCACGCTCTATGACCCATGTCATGTTGTATAAGGTCCACGCCTTATTGAGAGCTTTTCACCTGCAAGGCATGTAATTATCTACCCTGCAGCCTAGAAAGGTAAGTGTTATCTCCCTTAGTTTATAACTTGCCTTTGGTCCCAGCATCTGCAAAGCCAGTCTTGGAGCTGGGCTATCTGATGCCAAGAGTGTCTTTAACCACTATCCCACCCAAGACCCAGGAGTGTGAGGTGACAAGGCGGGGTTTTGCTTGAGATGAGGGGAAGCCAAAGGCTGTGAAGTCTCTATTCTCTCCCCCAACCCCTCTCCCCATCCTGAGATTATATAGCTCCCAAGAGGAGACCCATAATGAGATGCCTCACAAAGGTTTCACCTGCTCAAAGAGTAGGATTCATTCGAGATTCTTCAAATGCCTGGATGTGACTCCTTGTTCTCTTTCCATCTTAAGCCATGACATATTTACTCTGATCACTGAGACTCTGAGAAACGCAGAGCAGTCACCGTGACCCTTTTATTCATGGGGTTTATTGATCCTCCCCAAGTTCAGGATCCAGAGGGAGTGGGCCCACTTGCCAGGCTCCTAGTGTGCTGTTCTTGGGTTTCCTGCTGTGATCTCTGTTTGCTTCCCGGGGTGTCGGGCGGTAGCTATTGATCTGATTACATTTGGGCTCTTCTCACACTTCTGCCTTCTGTCTGTGTCCACCATCTTCTGTAAACATTCTTTTCATGGGTGGTTGAGGGGATAAGGCGTTTGACTTGCATTTGCTTCCATTGGGAGCATTTCCTGGAGGTCCATGGATGAGTACGAATTAGTAGGTGTTAGCGTTGGGGAACAGGTTCCAAAAGTCTTTGGTTTCAGGCATTCCCTATCCCCATGAAGCCTTCTACCTCCAACCATGACATTCACCATATGACATTATTTAAATTCAGATGTAAAAAATACCGCTGAAGGATCCTATAGCAAGTGTCTCATTAAATGTAGTTTTTTTCCACTTGAAGTTCCAGGAATTCCCTCTGTGTGCATCGTGTACACATAGCATAAAAGCTTACTGAGAATTTGGGTTTTAAGTGGTGTTTTCTAAGCAGTATTCCATGGATCCTTTGTCAACACCTCTGTGAACTAGCTATACACACACCAAGCCAGAGAGAAAGATGAAGACTGAATAGTACTAAAAATCAAAGACATGCACAGCCTACAATGGGAATATGTGAGAAACCCTTGCTGCCTGTAAGAGCAGGGCAACTTGGTCACATGTTGTGGGAATTTAGCTTTTCATTTACTCCAATCATTCAGAGTATCGGAGGATCAGGCAGGAGGCTTATCACTGAAATAAGCTCTAGGCATGATATTTTTATGCTCACCAATTAAGCAATGAAAGAATAAGAAGATTATATGGTTGAGTAGTAATTAACATTGAAGAGAAGACTTTAAAATCAAATTAATGAAAGCAGAAACCCAAAGGGGGAACTTTTAAGAGTTTAACACCATAGAAATCATAAATGTCTGTATCAAAAAACACCACACACAAAATACAAAGGCAAGGACCAAACTGGTAAAAAAATATTTTATGACACATATGTTGTACTTACGACATATAATGGGAAAAGATTGAATTCTAAATATAAGAATATTTATAAATAAGAAAAACATAGCAGAAAAGCTATGAACACAATACAAGTACATGAACAGGTGGTTCACAAAAGAAGAAAGTCAAATCATGAACAAATACATAGTCATAATATAAAAATGCAAATCTGGACAAGTATGCTTTTATGTGGGGGGCTTGTCACGTTGGCAAAGATTGAGAGCATTCATAGTGTCCACTGGGTGTGCAAGGCGAGGAAATTCACCTTCATTTATTGTTAGATTAATAATTGGGGATAACTTTTCTGAAGGGCAACTTGGCTGCACGTGTCAAAACCTTGAAAAAAAGCATCCCCATTGGCGATGTCTAAATATTTTTGAGATTGTTCATCGCAGTATTGTTTTATGTCACGGGAGAGTGTTCAGGAGTTCATTATTCAATAGGCTGGTATGATCATTTTTCACTTGAAAAAGTGGCAACAGTGCTTATGTGCACTTCTTAAATGTCTTCTTGGTGCTATTTAGGGTTCTGATATGTGAATATGAAGTTCAAAGGGAAGTAAATATTGAAACAGTCTCTGCTACAACATATGTCAACAGTGTATACATTCTAGCAGCATCAAAGTACCACGTGTGTGGCCAAGCAGATGGTGTGGATAGTGGAGCTTTTTATACCAGTATAGGAGCTGGGCTGAGAGCAGAGGCTGGCCGAGGGGAGGGCTGGCCTCCCAGGGTGGAGGTTGGGCTCTATCTGGAACATAAAACTGGGTCATTTGAAAGTCACATGCACTTCCAGAGAGAACTGCCTTTTAAGCTATCCTTTTCCCTCCCAAATTTGCTTTTCTTGGAAGAGTACTTGCTATAGAAGAAGCCATGCATTCAATTCACCCTTGTGCATCACCAGAATTTGATTAATTGATCCATTGATTTAATTAGAGACCAGCAATAAAAGATAAAGAAAACTCCTAAAATTTTACCCCTGTCCCAACTTGTTTCATAGTATAGTTTCCCAATAACCCTGTAAAGGGTGAATTTCAGTCTACTATTGAGACAGCAATGTCATAGGGGCATATAGGTAAATAAGGGGGTATCAAATTATTTTCTTATTTTATGTCACAATTCTCCCAGTAACAAAGTTTTCCTTCATTGATGTTTTGTTACATTGTTGACTTTGAACGTTATGTTCAATAATCAAAACATTAATGTTCCTTTTTTTTCAATTGAGTAGGAAGTTGATATTATTCTGTGTTGTCAAGAAAGGATGAAGCTGTATTTGGACAAGGCCATTGCCCAACTGGCGTAAGAACTTTATCTTCTCTATACAATTAAAAATCTATCATGAAGCTGTACTTCCATGCCTCCCAATCAGATTTCTCTTAGCTTATTATGTAAGGATTTCTTATACATGGACACACATCCATATGCACTTATATGTTTTTATTTAGAGGTTAAGATGAATATTTGGGATATTTACTTTCCATTTTTATTTTAAGAAATATGTTTTTGCAATGGTTTGGAAAGGATTTTTGTCCTAACTTGAAGTATGACTGAAGTTTCTTTTAACTCAAAAGACTTCATTTTTTGATAAGAGATTGACTTGTACACGTTCAGATCAACAGCTGGAAAAGCAATGAATTGTGACACTTTTATATTTACCCCTGGAGAAGGCACTGACTACCCACTCAAGTATTCTTGCCTGGAGAATTCCATGGATGGAGGCGCCTGGCAGGCTATAGTCCATGGGGTCGCACAGAGTCAGACCCGACTGAGAGCTACTTTCACTTTCACTTTTATATTTACTCTCTGCTCCTCCTTAAAAACTCAGCCTTCTCTGGTTTCCTGGCAACCCTGGTACATGGTCCTTGGTGCTGTGATGACATCATTGCATTAACTACATCCATGGCATTGCAATCATTTACCCATCCTCTCTAACCAAATGCAAATTCTTCTTCTCTTGGCAATAGTAGATAGTTCAGTTCAGTTCAATTCAGTTGCTCAGTCGTGTCCAACTCTTTGCAAGTGCATGGACTGTAGCCCACCAGGCTCCTCTGTCTAACGCTATAGTAGATAGTAGGTACTTAATATTTATAGTGGAGGTTGAGGGCAAAGAATAATAGTCAAAGGAGGGTTTGAAGCCATGATAACAACTGTCGGCATAGAAAAAGTACTGGCTGAAAGGACTAGAAAGATCAACATGCATTTGATGATGGCCATGGAAAGAAGTAGTGTGGAATATGTCACACAAAGGGAACGATCTTTCTGCCTGTATTGATGTTGTCAGCAGTAATGTGTGATGTAGGCAAGGGAACAGGTGCTCTGAAAGTGGTGGTTTTTCTCAGTCTGCTGACCTTTAGGATGGATGCTGTGAAGGTCAGTCAGGTTCAGATGGCTAAGGTGTCTCTCAAACTGTGATTGAAAGGGCTCTTTAATTCAGAAATAGGTAAGGACTGGTTGTGGATGACTAACTGCCCATGGCTTGGTTAAGTAAGCGGATGTAAGACACAGCAGCTGTGATATTAATTTCTGGTTTCTGCTCCTAGGAAATTGCAGAATCAGTTGAGTGTGGTTCCAATGATTTTTCTGTTTTCTTCTGGTCCAGTTCCTAATCTTCATTTTTTTTCCCATAATCTAAAATCTGCTGCTCATCTTCCATATCCTCTGCTCTTTAATACACAGTGGGCAAAATGCCCACCTAATTTCCTGGGATGGTTTCTCCATCCAGGAGATGGGGGCTGGGATCCCTAACATGGTTACTGGACTTGGTCCAGTACAGGCAAGGGGAGAGGGGTTTCAACTCTACTTGTCTTGGGAGGAATGATGAAGAAGAAACAACAAGACCAGTGAGGATCTCAGCTGAGGATGGAGTCTCATTAGAAAGCAACATGGCAGCATAGATCTCTCCCCATCTCGGGCGCTAAGGTGGTGGATGGAGAGAAGACCTTCCTAAGGCGGTTCTGAAGTCAGGTCAGAGGAGGTCAAGGGTGTCAGCCCAAGACAGGAAGCCTGAGGAGCATCTTGGTCCCAGACCACAGATGAGGAAGGTCTTTGAGTCCCAGAGATTCAACCCAGTAGCCTGAGGCGAGAGATTGGACATGAGAAGCAGCAGGAAGGCAGCCTCCTCCTCTCTTCCTGTGTACACGGATGCACTGACTTAGAACTCACAAAATGCAGACGACCTGCACGCCGCTACCCTCATTTCTACTTTACAAACCACAAAATTAAGAGCTCTGACAGGTCCAGTGAAGTACCCAAAGGCACAGGCCAAGTTAGAATTCAGCTGGTTCAGTCACATGCAGGTTTTCCTGGGTGGCTTTTCTGTGCTGAGACCAGAATTCAGAAATGACTAGGATTATCCAGTTCTTTACCTCTTTTGGGGCTCTCTGTATGTGATTTTTGCGATTGCCTCCTCAATTTTTACTCTAGCCCAGAACTTTCTCCCCAGTTCCAACAACCCACTTCTTATCTCCACTTGGATGTTTAATAGACACTCAGACATTAAGCAAGACCTTCTGTGTTCTTCCCCCCTAGCCACCCTCAATTTCGCCCACCTCCACTGATGGCTTCCTGCTATTCCAGTGACTCAACATCAGCTTTTATTTTTATTTTTTTTCACCGACGTCTGATCTCTTAGGAGAGTCCCCTGGTTTTATCTTTAAAGCATCTCCAGAATCTAAGGCTTTCTCACCTCCTTCACTGCCGCCCTGTTGGTCTAAGCCACCACTGTTTCCCGCCTGGGTAACTGCACGTGTCTGCTAATGGGACCTCTCTGTCCCCTGAAGTCTGTTGTCAATCCCACATCAGAATGATCCTCTAAGAATGTAAGTCAGTGGTCTCTCGTTCCACCTAAGAGGAAAAGCTGGCTCCCTCCAATGGCCAGTAAGGCTTCGTCTGGTCTGGTTCTCCCTCTGCAAGTCTTGGGTCAAGCACCACCTCCTCTAGGAGTCCTACCCTGACTATCCTGTTTAAAATCATCACTCACATCCCTGGCCCCCCTTTCCTGCTTTGTTTTTTGAATTGTTCCGCTAACAAGCCACAGGATTTGCCTATTCCTTATGGGGACTGCCTGTTGCCTTGCAGTAGGATGTATGCTTCTCTAGGGAGGAGACCTTCGCTTTGTCCATTTTGCTTCCTGGGTGCTGAGTAGGCACTGTGTGATTATAGCATCTCAGAGCTCACCAAGGGCTCATCCTTTCCAGGAGGGCGGCCGCTGGAGCATGAGCTTGGGTACCGAAATTCCTGATCTCTTTCTGCACACTGGCTCCTGCCAGGGAGGTTCATTTTGACTCTTGGTTTCTATCTCCTGGCAAACCTCTCAGACCTGGGGTGACCACAAACTGAGGTCATTTACAGATGGAAGGAGGCTGACTCTGAATTCCTAATAACTTCACAGGGGATTGCTCTCCAGGGATAGAAGAGAAAGGGGTTAGGATGTAGAAGAGGAAAAGGGAGAAGGAAAGGGAAGCACAGATGTGGACAGATTGCTGCAAACCAGTGTCCTGTCTGGGGCGGTTTGTGTGTTAGGAAGATGGGGGCCAGCCTGAGGGGCTGCAGATACCCAGTTCTGTGTGTCCACACGTCTTTTGCCCGTAGCAGGGGCAGTCTGGACGGAGTTCTCACCACTCATATGTATGGACATCTCCAGGGGAAGCTCCTTGTTGGTTTCTGCCGTACAGTAATGTGAATCAGCCATAGGTATACATATGTGCCCCCCTTCCTGAGCCTGCCTCCCACCTCCCACCCATTCCCACTCTCTAGGTTGTCACAGAGCTCCCGGTACTCTACAGCAGTTTCCCACTAGCTCTCTATTTTACGTATGGTAATGAATGATTTGGTGCGACTCTCTCAGTTCGTCCTACCCTCTCTCCTCCTCTTGCTGTGTCCACAAGTCTGTTCTGTACGTCTGTGTGTCTATTCCTGCCCTGCAAATAAGTTCATTAGTACCATTTTTTCCCCTAGATTCCATATATATGCCTTAATATACAATATTTGTTTTTCTCTCTCTGACTTAGTTCACTCTGTGTAACAGACTTTGGGTTCATCCATCGCAGTTCAACTGACTCAAATTCATTCCTTTTCATGGAGTAATATTCCACCACATACATGTACCACAACTTTATCCATTCACCTGTTAATGGATGTCTAGGTTGCAGGGGAAGCTCCTTTTAATGGAGAAGTTGGACATTGTGTGAAGGAGCAGACTTTCATGGGAGGTCATGGGAGGTCATGGGAGGGAGTGGGTGTGGGGATGGGGGTGGGGGTGGGGGTAGGGGTGGTTCCCCACCCAGAAGGGCAGTCACGCTTCCTTGTGTGATATTGTTTCCTAAGCCTGAAGCTCTGGCTCTTTCTGCCTTTTAGAGCGAACAGAGCCGCCCAGCACGAGCTGGAGAAGGACCTGAGTGACAAGCAGTCGGCTTACAGGATCGACGATAAATGCCACCACCTGCGAAACACGTCGGATGGCGTCAGCTACTTCCGTGGAGTGGAGAGGGTGGATGCCACGTAAGTAGGCACAGGCTGCCTGTGATTTCCATGCCACTGAATTCATTCTCTCTGCTTTCCAAGGGATGCAGCATACAGGTAAGTTGGAAGTCATGGGAGGACGCAGAAAGGTAAGACTCACCTGCTGTGGACCGGTCCTCAGTAAGCTCACGTGTTCTGTGGCCACTTGTATCCTGTGATCTTTTGTAAAAGAATTATTTGTTGTTTATAATCCTAACTATGAAAATAGCACCTGCTTGAGGCAGAAAACCTAGAAAACACAATTAGGCATAAAGAAAATACAGTGTTACCAGTGTATTAGATGCCCTGGATGGGGCGGTGGGGTGATAGGAGTACAAGCTGAAAAACAGTTGAAGGTAGAATAATTTATTTCCACTCTTTGTTAGACCTGCCCTGTCCATGGTTTCTTTGCCAGGCCCCTGGATGCGATCTGGGATGGATGGTCTTTTCTCTATGAGAGGACCTGTCTCTCTGCATCTTGATAACCCTGTGGTACCTTTCTTTGTGTGTGTGCTCAGTCACTCAGTTCTATCTGACTCTTGCGACCCCATGGACTGTAGCCTGCCAGGCACCTCTGTCCATGGAATTCTCCAGGCAAGAATACTGGAGTGGGTTGCCATACCCTCCTTCAGAGGATCTTCCTGATCCATGGATCGAACCTGGGTCTCCTGCATTGCAGGCAGATTCTTTACTGTCTGAGTCACCAGGAAGAGATCTTAAAAACTCTCATCCTAAGTAAAAGATTTGTAACTGTGTGTGATGCTGTTGGTTAGACTTACTGTGGTGGGCATTTTGCAGTATATCCATAAATCAAATCATTATGTTGCACATTGGAAACTGATGTAATGTTACATGTCAATTAGAAGTGGAATTTCTGGGTTATGACATTTGAGAGACTCAGTTCACACTGCTCTCCATCAGGCCTGTAGCAATTCAACATTCCTACCTGCAGGATAGGGCTTCCCTGGTGGCTTAGACGGTAAAGAATGCCTGCCAGTGCGGGAGATGCAGGATCAACTGCTGAGTCGGGCAGATCCCCTGGAGGAGGAAATGGCAAACCCACTCCAGTATTCTTGCCTCGGAAATCCCAAGGACAGAGGATCCTGGCGGGCTACAGTCCATGGGGTTGCAAAGAGTCTGACACATCTGAACGACTAACACATATACCTGCAGGATATGAGTGAATCTGTTTCTAAACATGCTCATTGGAAAATAATTGTTCTCTTAGCTCTTTGCTGTTCTGACAAAGGGTTATTAGTAAGCTGGTTTCAGCAGTACTTCTTTGATTAGTCGTGAGGTTGAATAGTTTTTCGTAATGTTTATGGGGCTGGTGAGACACCTTTCTAATGAATGGACATAATCACACCCTTCAGCAATCCTTTCTCCCCCTACATTGGTAGTGAACTTAATATATGCTGTGGCTTTCCAGAGTAAGCAGTGAAACAAGGAGCAATTAAGACAGGTTTAAAAGACGCTTTGCTCTGATGTTTACACTTCATGCAATAAAACCAGAATCAAGCAATTTGGTTTTTTCTTTTCCTTTCTCCGGATGGACGGTTGCCTGCAGACCGTCTAGGCTGATTCATCATTGTTTCCGTTGTCTGGATCTGTTTCCTTTCTCTTCAGGGTCTCAGTGCCCGAGTCCTGGGCCAAATTTACCGACGACAACATTCTTCGCTCCCAGAGTGAGCGAGCCGCCTCTGCGAAACTGAGAGAAGATATCCAAAACCTCCTGGTGGTGACGGCCAACGAGATGTGGAATCAGTTCAACAAGGTGAACTTGGCTTTCACCAACCGCATCGCTGAAACCGCGGATGCTAAAAATAAGATTCAGACTCACCTGGCAAAGGTAAGCCCGGCAGTGGGGGGGTGGGCCCGTGTCTGACCTGGAGAGATAGGGCAGGGGCTCTGGGACCACAGATCTCCACCATAAGGCAGACAACTTCCTGGCCATACAGACTAAAGAAAATGAGAACCAGTGGGAAGCGCACCATTTACGTTAGCCAGGTAGCCAGGTGTCAGCATGAAATTGGAATCCACTGGTTTGGGGAACACAAAGAATGCACTATATCATGAAAGGCTCCTAGTATTTAACAGTTACAAAAATATTATTATTAAAGTTTAATGAATCACTGTATGTAACTAGCAAGTGAATTTATTATTAGAACATATGGCAGGGATGTTTTCTGTTAAATTATTTCAGCCCCCTTTTTTCCTGGAATATAAAACCAAACACAGGAAACTATTAGGTGGTTCAAGATGTTTCTGATATTGAACTTTTTAAAGTACTTTTGTTTTGTAAGGACAATAAAATGAAGGATTTAGGCAGAATTTGTGGGTTTCGAGATAAACAAGGAGCTCTTGTATTACTTAGTATCGGGCTTTGAGCTCTTATTATTTCTGTGGATTATGCTGCATATAGTTTTCTGTTTCTCTTTTTAAGAACCTTACACTGTTGGCTGTGTTTCTCTAAGGAGGTACTATTTGATTGAGGGCGCCATTCTTCCCAGGCTGCAAGAATTTACCTTCCCTTCTCACAGTGAATTCTTTGGGCCACAAACATTTGGGCCAGACAGCTTCTACTTCGGTGAAGGGCAGAGAGATGGATGAAAGGTAGTTTTTGTTCCAGGAAGTTTATGTTTGTAGAGAAGGTGTGTGTAACTTGAAAAGCTCACACACAATTAAAAACAATAGAAAATTACAAGTTGTGGTTGCCAAATAGCCAATAAAGAAATTGTTTTCGGGGTTTGGAGGAAGAAGCGAACATTCAGGTGGGGCAGCATCATGAATGAAACCTCGAGAGGTGGCGGATCAGGGGTTGAGTCAGGTCTGTAAAGAGCCTGGTCAGGTCTGTAAAGAGCCTGGTCTGGCTGGCACGGACAGTGTGTGTCCTGAAAGAGAAGCTTGGAAAACTAGGTGGAACCAGACCGTGGATCTCATTGATGGGAAGGGTTATGATCCCCTGGGCATCTAAAGGGGAGTGAGAGGTCATCTAAAGGCAGGGTCCCCTGGCCAGTGAAAGGTCATCTAAAGACGTTTTAGAAGGTGACATGATGGAGTCCCTTTGTTCAACAAATTTTTATTTACCACTGTATTAAGTTTGCTCAGGCTGCCATAACAAAGCACTCAGACAGGGCGGCTTAAACAACAGACATTTATTTTCCCACAGTCCTGGAGGCTGAAGTCTGAGGTCAAGTTATCTGTAGGGTTGGTTTCTTCTAAGTCCTCTCTCCTAGACTTGTAGATGGTCACCCTCTCCCACCATCATCACGTGGTCTCCCCTGCATGCACGTCTGTCTCAGTTGCTTCTTTTTATAGGGACACCAGTCGGACTAGATCAGGACCATCCCTAATGACTTCATTTTGACTTCATTACCTCTTCAAGGGCTTCCCAGGTGGGGAGGGAGTCAGGTGTAGGTAACTGGAGTGACCTTTTTCAAGGCAAAACGAATATAAATTCGGGCTTACCAGACCACCAGCGCTCCTCCCTTCCATGGAGACACCCCAGAGCTTGACCTTGGCTTGCTTCAAGGCATATATTCCACTGGCAGGAAAGCCTCTTTGAGGTTAGTGAGAAGAGACAGCAGGAAGATAAAGACTTACGGGCACACAAATTTGGGAGGGAAGTGGGTGCCCTCAAAGTTCCTGGCCCCCCTTTTCTCTGGGTCACGTACAAATGTGCAGTAGTCAATGTCTAACAGCCGGTGATCTGGGGAAATGAGGACAGCGAGCTTGGGTTTGCAGCATTTGCCCATTTCTGTGATGTCAGTGCTCACACGCTGCATCTGGAGGATGCTCTCCGGAGGGTGCGAGCAGGTGCCGTACCCCCCACCACAGGTCCCAGATGGTGCTGGAAGGAGGAGGCCCCCAGAGAACCCCTGTTCCCAGCAGAGGAGGAGTCTGGGTCTCAGATGCACAGGGTGGGAAGCAGGTTGTTGGTGGTTCGGCACCAAAGCCTCAGGCGTTTGCTTCTCCTGGTACAGACCCTGCAGGAGATTTTCCAGACAGAGATGACTATCGAATCCATCAAGAAGGCCATCGTGGAGAAGTCTGCCTTCCTGAAGGTGGCTCAGACCCGTCTGGACGAGCGGACCAGGAGACCCAACATAGAACTGTGCAGAGACATGGCTCAGCTGCGGTGAGTGGGTGGTGAGAGGTGGGGAGGACCAGGCTGGGGTCATGGTGATGGAGGGGGGTGCCTCCTGGGTCTGCTTGAGTTCCTCTGGGGAAGCCCCCAGCCTGCCTGCAGCTCTGAGCTCCTTTCAAAGGCATGTCTGCCAGCTTGGGGATATGGGGGACCCTAGTGATGGTCTCAGTGCTGGAGCTGTTTTGTTGTCATTGTTGTTCAGTCACTAAATTGTGTCCAACTTTCTGTGACCCTGTGAACTGCAGCATGGCAGGCATCCCTGTTCCTCACCATCTCCTGGAGGTTTCAAGTTCATGTCCATTGAATTGGTGATGCTATCCAACCAGCTCATCCTCTGCCACCCTCTTCTCCTTTTGCCTTCAGTCTTTCACAACATCAGGATATTTTCCAGTGAGTTGGCTGTTTACATCAGGTGGCCAAAGTGTTGGAGATTCAGCTTCAGTATCAATCCTTCCAATGAGTATTCAGGGTTGATTTCCCTTAGGATTGACTGATTTGATTTCCTTGCAGTCCAAGGGACTCTCAAGAGTCCTCTCCAGCACCACAATTCAAAAGCATCAATTCTTCAGTGTCTAGCCTTCTTTATGGTCCAACTCTTATATCCATACATGACTACTTGAAAGACCATAGCTTTGACAGGAGGCTTCTTTAAAGTGTCAGTAATGGCATTAGTATTTGCAGCTTGGGATGATAAGTTCTTGAAGTATAGAAGATGGTGATGGATGCACAAGATTGTGAAGCTACTAATGCCATGAACTTAAGAACTGAGATGGTAAATTCTGTGTTATGTATATTTTACCACGGTTAGAGAAAAAAGGAAATGACATCAACACTACATACAAGAAAAGTGTTAACAAACATGTAGCCTCCTTCAGCGGGTGGAGGAGGCGCTGGGTTCCTTTACACCTCCCTGGAGTCTCCAGGGTTTCTAGATTCCTGTCTTGGAAGCAACTCAGAGGTTGGCTGCTGTGAGCTTCTCAGTCCCCTGGACTCATCAGAAAAAGGACTTTGGGCACCAGCTCCCCAGACCCCATCTGTCTGTTCCCACCGCTGCTCTCTTTCACCTCTTTGGGTAGCTAATACCTGCTCTGGTCCTTCAGAGCATCCTTGCTGCTGCTAAGTCACTTCAGTCGTGTCCGACTCTGTGTGACCCCATAGATGGCAGCCCACCAGGCTCCCCCATCCCTGGGATTCTCCAGGCAAGAACACTGGAGTGGGTTGCCAATTCCTTCTCCAGTGCATGAAAGTGAAAAGTGAAAGTCAAGTCGCTTAGTCGTGTCCGACTCTCCGCGACCCCGTGGACTGCAGCCTACCAGGCTCCTCCGCCTGTGGGATTTTCCAGGCAAAAGTACTGGAGTGGGGTGCCATTGCCTTCTCCGTCAGAGCATCCTTAGGATTCCCTAGGCCCCGACAGCTCATCTCAGCTCATTTCAGTTTGTTCTTGTTCTCAGTAGAAATTGAAAGCAGCTGGTCTTCATCAAGCATCTCCCACGTGTGCTCAGTGGGAGGGAGCTGAGTCCACACTGCATCTGCTGGACACTAGGTGTATTTTATTCTTATCGTTTTAACCTGGAAGATTCCTTTTAGATGGCCTCGTGTGGACTTGGCCACCCTCACCCCCATTCTGGCTTCATTTCCAACTTCTCAGTACCAGCCTGTCTGCCTCTTTCTGGATTTCATCATGGCTCTGCTTAGGTCTTGAAACAATTTGTGTAGAAGCAAGTCAAATTTATAGCAACTGGAGGAGTGATGGGGCAGCACTTGAACTTGTGCAGAGGGGAGAGGCCACTGGCCTTGTGGTCTGCCTGCTCCATGATAGAGTTCCCTTCTATCTAGGGACGAAAGGACTCTGAGCTCGTACCCAGGGAATAAGCAGGGGGGTGAGGCTGTGTGTTTCCCAGAGGGAAGGTAAGCGGGGGGGCATCTTTTTTTTGCTGTTGTTTTTTTAATTGAAGGATAATTGCTTTATAGAATTTTGTTTCTGTCAAACATCAATGTGAATCAGCCATAGGTATACGTATGTCCAATGGGGGGTCTTTGTGAAGCCAGAAATTTGCTTTATAGAATTTTGTTTCTGTCAAACATCAATGTGAATCAGCCATAGGTATACGTATGTCCAATGGGGGGTCTTTGTGAAGCCAGAAATGATGAAGGTGATAAAGGTGGTGATGCTGACAATCACCATGAAAGTATTAGTCTCCCAGTCAAGTCCGACTCTTTGCAACTCTCTGGACTGTAGCCCACCAGGCTCCTCTGTCCATGGAATTCTCCAGACAAGAATACTTGGGTGAGTCACCATTTCTTTCTCCAGGGGATCTTCCTGACCCAGGGATTGAACCCTGGTCTCCTGCATTGCAGGCAGGTACTATATTGTCTGAGCCACCAGGGAAGCCTGACAATCACCAGAGCCATTGTCAATTATTGATCTTATTCTGTGCTGGGCACTGTCCCGCATACTTTACCTCCTGCATGATCTTCACTTTATAAATAAGGAAACTGAGGCAGACGTGGGCTGAGTGACGTCTCCTGGCTGGCACCTGCTGAGAGGATAGTTAGAATCCTTGTCTGTCTGCTGCTGAGCTCCGTTTAGCCAAGTTGGCGATTTGCTTCTGCTTCTCTTTCATTGAGGGGGGACCCCTGGCACCCCCCGTCCTGGGCCTGAGCTCCTCTGGCTTCTGGATGTGCCGTGGGATGGCGTAGCTGAGCACAGGCTACATCTGGCTCTCGGAGAAGAAGATGAACCTGAGGGTCACAGAGGAAGCATCACTGCAGAGCCCCCTCCACGCGTGTTGTCTATGTTGGATGCTGAGAGACGGGCTCTAGACCACATGCCACTGGCTTTCCTCTCCCGCAGCAGCTGCGTTTCTCTCAGTGGAGCTGTTGTCCGGCCATCCCTTGGAGGAGGCCAGCCACCCAGGCCACCTTTCTCCAAGTGGGTTCCACAGAACCCCTACTCACACACAGCCCATCTCGGAGGATAAATGGGCTCTACTCCGGAGGCAGCCAGTCGGAAGTGTCTGTTTATTATAGGAACCTGGTAGTGAGTGGGGTCACACCCATTTGGCCAGTTAGATTAGATCATGAATTGTGGTTTTATGCAAATATTATTAGGAAAAGCTGAGCTGCAGTTTCATGCTCTGACAATTTCTGCAAAGTCATCGAAAGTAGAGGCGGGGAGAGAGAAATTGTCCAGGCTGCCATCAGACCAGCACAGGGCTGCTTTCTGGAAGGGTTTTGGGTCATGGTCAAATTTGACTTTGCAGTTATCAGACAATGAGGTGTTTACAGCCACTTCTAAGATGCTGAATGCGTTTTCCTCTTTTCTCCCCCTTCCCGGCTGAACAGAATTTGCTTTTTTTTTTTTTTTTTCTTTACTTCCTGGCGACCCTGCTGTGTGTCTGTTTCCTCTGCTCCTTTACCAACTTCAGGACAAAACCTGCTTTTGTTTCCATAAAGATTTCTTGTTAAAATATCGTTGCCAAAAATATGGTCCCAGAGGAACAACTGTGGAAATGAGGATGGTTATTGAGGGAGGGGATTATTTTTCTTTTTCAATCGAGCATTCTGAAAGCAGCCTTTGGCTGTCTGGATGAGGAAAACATAAGAACCCTGAACTCAGGGGAGTGGGGACAGAGAAGAAGTGCTGTTTTCATTTCAAGACTTTGCTTTGCATTTGAAGTTTTTCTAAATGGGTCCTTTCAAGAGCAATTCTAAACATTCTTGGCATCCTTGGTGGCAGGCCAGACCAGACTCTGCTGTACTTCAACTTGATTTTTTTTTTTCAAACGATGGTAGTTTTATTTGTATTTGAATGCAAACTGTTTTTCAGTTCTGTGATTTCCCCCAGAAGGAGTGGTTCCAGCGGAATGGCTCTCTGCAGTCTGCCAAAAAAATAAGGAAACTGAGAGGGGAACATGGCCTTGAAAGAGGAGGAAAAATGTATTTGTAATGGTGCAAGTTGAGGGAGGCGTAATACCTCTGCCCTGCCTTCACACAGCAATAGGAAAACAAGGATGCTAGCTGCCTGCATTCTAAGTATCTTTTTAAGAAATTGTATTCCTTTTAAGAAATTGATATTTTAATGTGTCTTTCTTCAGAAGACCTCTCACAGATAAATTTCCCACTAGACTAACATATTTGGCTTGGAGGAGTAAAGACTCATATAATCCTGCTCCGTCCCTACCTTCAGGTTCAGGGTTCCTTTTGAAGCAGTGAAAACAGCTCAGTGAAGGATGTGCGAGATGAGAAGCAGGCCGGTGTGATTATAAACAACGAGCCCTCGTAAATCCTACCCCCAGCCCTATCCAACAGTCTCTCTGAAGACCTGTTTCTTTGCTAGTGGTATTGTAAGCCCTGGGATCTTCAAAAAAGAAACTTAACTTTTTAAATCCAACTTGACCTTAACAACAACAAAAAAATATGCTTTTAGCTCTGTTCTCAGATACTGCATTTACTGATTTTAGACCAAAGGAAACTTTGGCACAAAAGTTTAATTCCTCCCCTCCCCCATTGCAACATAAGAAAACAGGTTAGGTTCTGAGATGAAGTCACGGTGTGGACGTGCACAGGCTTGTCGTTGCTTGCATGAGCCTTTTGGGGGTGCTTTGCAGTGCCCCCCAACCTGGGGCTGGGGGCTTAATGTTTTCAACCAATATTAAATTATATTCTGAGTCTCTTTCCCCATGAGCATGCATGCTCAGTCACTTCAGTCATGTCCAACTCTTTGGGACCCCATGGACTGTAGCCCGACAGGCTCCTCTGTCCATAGGTTTCTAGACAGGGGTTGCCATGCCCTCCTCCAGGGAATCTTCCTGACCCAGGGATAGAACCCACGTCTCCTGCATTGCAAGCTGATTCTTTACCCACTGAGCCACCAGGGAATCCCAAGGCAAGAACAAATTCTTTTATAAAAGGTATGGCTGTGTAGTACCCCATCATCCAGCTATGGTGTCTGTTATCATCAGACATTGATGTTATTTCCTCTTGTTCTCACATAATATTATTCAACACAAGTTAACACAATGAAGAAATCATTCCTTTATCCTTCTATGTCAAACTCTTCACTTTGTTCAAATTCATGAGCAGGAGAGAGTGCAGAGGCCAACTTCCCTGCTCTCTGCTTCTGGGTGCTGAGCGGGTCGGGCAGGAAATGGGACCCAGTTCTTTATTATGGTTGTCAAGGCCCCTGATTTCCTTCCATCTTCCTGGATGACCATGCTGTGTATAAACATGGATGTGTGCCCGTAGGGAGGGCAGTTCATCAGTCCCTGGGGTTTAGTTTCTTCAACTGTAAAACAAGGAAGCTCGGCTTGATGACCTCTCACATTTATTTTTCAGTTGCAAAGTTCTGTGGAGCTATAAGATGGCCTTGGTATAATGATTTAAACATGGCCTAAATATTTTTCCATGATCATGAGATCATTTTCTAGCTCCAGGGATGTCCCCATCCCTATTTGTTCACTGTCACTCTTCTTTTTAGATTATGGTACATTTTAGTTAATTTCATGCACTCCAGTCTCCTGATAAATGAACCTCCAAATAAGGAGAACTTTAGCTTTCAATTGCTGGTCAAAATTTGATGAATTTGGAGTTGGTGTTTTCACTGGCTTCCCAGGTGGCTCAGTGGTAAAGAAAACGTCTGCCAATTCAGGAGACACAAGAGACGTGGGTTTGATCCCGGGGTTGGGAAGATCCCCTGGAGGAGGAAATGGCAACCCACTCCAGTATTTTGCCTGAAAAATTCCATGGACAGAGGAGCCTGGTGGGCTACAGTTTATGGAGTCACAGAGTCAGACACAACTGAGAGACTGAGCATGCATGTATATATGCACATAAACTAATGCAGTCAATAGATTAATTATCATCATTATTGTCATTTTGTAACCTGTTTCATATTCTTTCTCTTGATTGACCATGTGGTCATATCCTTTGGATATTATTGGCCAGATCAGACTGCAAAGGAGTCCTTGCTTCATTGTTCTTTGGGAAGAGAAAAGGTTTCTAAATATAAACACAATAGAAGACATCACAAAGAAAAAGAAAGACAGCTTACTTAAAATTGAAATCTTACTTTTAACAAAAATATCATAAGCTAATTAAAAGTCAAAAACAAATTAAGGAAAACATTTGCCAAATTGTTTTTTGCAGAATTGCAAATGCCCAATAGACATTGAGGAAAGATTCACTGATAAAGAAATGAAAATGAAAACAATGTGGATTAAAATAATTTGAGAGGGAGATGCTAGATTTCTTTTTTTTAATTCAAAATCATGCCTTTTTTCCTTTCTGTCTTAAGGAAAAATGTGTCATATTTTTCATCAGCAGCACAATCAGAACTGCAACTTGTTTCGTGGCTCATGTAGCTGATTTCATGCATTGTCATTTTCATGTTCTCTTAGGTTTTTGACATTTCCGTGTTTACTCTGGAACTCTGGGGCATTGGTGGGGGGAGGGGCATCATATTTGGAGAAGTACCCCATTAACTAACCCCTCCCCCATAGTTAACAGATTGGACTGAATTCTAGCCACTGAAGACAATCGGGTGTCCCCCTCTTCCTAACTATGCAAACCATTTTTAATGATAACGTCAGTGTACGACAATTAAGCTGTTTCAGTTTCCCCAAATCTTTATTATTTAAAAGAAAATCAAATGTTTAAAAGTTGGCCTTTTAAAAAAAATACAGCTTTCAATATGCATGTGTGTATGACCAATGCGAGCATGAAAACTCGCTGGTGTCCCCCAGCCTTTTGGATTCTGGTTATGGACCACAGGGGCTCTCCTGGTCTCATGCAACTGTGCACCGATACTGTTCCTGTCGACATGAAGTAGTTCTGAGGTTGGGGTGACCGGTGGGAATGCGGGAAGCACAGGCGCCCCCGGTGGAGCAGTGACCAGCCTGACCTCTGCTAACCTAATGGGCACCTCTTCCCCATGCAGGCTGGTGAACGAGGTGTACGAGGTGGACGACACCATCCAGACCCTGCAGCAGCGCCTGAGGGATGCGGAGGACACACTGCAGTCGCTGGCCCACACCAAGGCCACGCTGGAGCATGATCTGGCGGTCAAGGCCAACTCTCTATACATCGACCAGGACAAGTGCATGAGCATGCGCAGAAGCTTCCCCAGCACCCTGCGCCTGGTGGGCTTCTGCTAGGGGCTCTCCCCGGACCAGACGTGGCGCTCACGGGACCAGGCAGGACCAGGGCGCTGCGTCCGCACTTATGCAAGGGATGATCTGCTCACTTATTAAAGGATCGTATTTATAGACACGTACTGGGGTCCTGTCTTGGAGAACCCTTTCTTTGCATCCAAACCTTCATTCTCTATGATTTTACTAGGCTTCTGGGCTAGAGAAATACAATGTAACAGACTAGGTTAAGAACATTTATTTGTATTATTCCTGTTATTCTGTGTAATATGAATGGGCTGGAAAGGAGAAGTGTATTTCCTCTGAGGCTGTGGGGACAGAGATCCTGTCCTGGCAGGTGGGTTTTGAGAGGAGAGCGGTTTCTGGGAAGGTGGTTGTCTGGGTCCTTCAAGCAAAATGGAAGCTGGAAAAAGTGCATTTGGACAATAGTAAGGAGACAGTTTGGCTGTGATTCCTAATGGAGGGTGTGTATGAAGAAAGAGGATGGGTGAGATGCCTGGAAATGTTGGGGGAGGGTTTCAGTTCCATGTCGGTTGGGGGAACAGTGGGCATCTCTGAGTGGGGACATGTCCTTGTGAAAGCCATGACTCGGCAAGGAGAGTCTGAATTAGAGAGATGGCCGTGGAAACCAAGAGGGGAGAAATGCCAAACATGGTACAATGAATCAGCAGGACTTGCTCACCTCACCTGTGAATGAGTGCGGAGGGTCCAAAAAGGTGACGATGCTGGATGGACCAGTAAACGGGACATCACTTACATTGTAGGACGTCCCGCCTTATCTCAGGGGTTGTGTATTTTTTAAAAAAACTTTTTGTTTATTACAAATGAGAAACATTTGCTGAACATCTGTTTTGGAAAATAGGGAACACACACACAGAACCCCTGAAAATTGCTATTTTCACAACACCCAGAAATAATCACTGAAGCTTGTTAGCATTTTATGGTACATGTTTCCAATCCTTTTTCTATTATATGTACATATAAAATTTATTTGCATATATAGGTAATATGTATGCAGTATTTATGTTTATTTACAAATATGTATAATGTAATGCTTATATTTAAATACATGATTAATAACATTAATTGGTAATCTCATTTCCTTATTCAAATGGGTTTCTGTCATTAGCTGTTAATACACAGCATAATTTTTAAAAACTTTGCCTCAGTGTCTGTATAAACAATAAATACCACTCGTGGAAATGTCAGAAAATACAGACAAGGGATAACAGAATATTTGCCTTTCTATGGCTGATTTATTTCACTATTTTATCATTTATATGTGGAATCTGAAAAATAAGACAAACAATGAAATTAATAAAACAGAAACAGACTCACAGAGAATAAACTAGTTGTTACAAGTGGGCAAAGGGGGGAGGGGAGGAGCAAAAGAAGGGTAGGGGATTAAGAGGTACAAACTATTATGTATAAAATACATAAACACAAGGAAATACAGCCTTTATGTTTTAGTAACTTTAAAGGGATTATAATCTGTAAAAATCTTGAATCACTGTCATACACCTGAAGCTAACATAATTCTGTAAGTCAACTATACTTTGATAAAAAAGAGAAAGTACAGATGAACAAAAGAGGAAAACAAAAATCTCCAATACTTCTAAACTAACTAGATGCTTTGATATACATATATTTTGTGATTTTGTGCACATTTTCCACTCAGAAATGGAATTCCGAATAAAGTAGCCCTTATAAAGCTGAAACTTACTATGTGACTGACTCCATCCCCAGAGCCTTGCTCACCTCAACTCATTTATGCTTTTTCTACTTGAAAATGTATACTCTTTCCATGTCATTTAATCCCTTTTCACAGCATCATTTTGATGGCTTTTTAATATTCCATTGTCTTGAGTTTTTAGAATGGTTTATGTCCCATCCCCCGTTATTGGATATTTTTATTGTGGCTGACTCTTCTTTTTTAATTTATTTTTTAATAAATTTTTTTCTTCTCTTTTTGCTCCACTGTGCAGCTTGTGGGATCTTAGTTCCCTGACTAGGGATGGGATTGAACCTGTGCCCTTGGCAGTGAAAGCATGGAGTCCTAAACCACTGGACCTCCAGGGAATTCCTCTTTATAAAAGGAACTTTTCTTTATAAAAATGTAGCCATGACTGAATCTTGTTAGTGAAATGTCTGCAAAGATGCAAACGTCTTTAATATTTTCCTTAAGATAAGTTCCTAGATATGTAATCATTACATCAGAACTCAGGCACACATTGGGAAAGGCTTTTACGGTATTTTGTCAAACGGCATTCCTGAGAATATGTGTTACTTAGCATCCCTACCACCAGCCCATGAGAGAGCCTGACTTTCTATGCCTTTCCCATCACAGAAAAGTGGTCCTATTGCTTTCACATCTCATCTTTGGAAAATCATGGCATGTAGGACATTGTTTACTGGGTCCTTGACTTTCTTTGGTCAATTGCTTGTCCTTGTTATTTGCCTGTTTCCCCCAAGGATTTATCTTTTCTTCATTTGTTTTTAAGAGTTCCCTGCATATCATGTGACACACACTTTCATCCTATGTACTGAACATATATATATATTATTTTTTTTTTTTGGCTGCACTTGCTCCGCGGTTTGTAGGATCTTAGAACCTGGGCCCCAGGTGGTGAAAATGCTGAATCCTAACCACTGGACCACCAGAGAATTCCCAAGATTATATAGTCTTTTTTAAAAAACTTTAAACTTTTTATTTTGTATTGGAGTATAGGTGATTAACAATGTTCTGGTAGTTTCAGGTGAACAGCGAAGAGACTTAGCCATACATATACAGAACATACATTCTTTATATGCCACTTGTGTTTGCATTTTGCTTATAGTTTTTAATGTTCAGAGGGTGAACTGTGTAGATGTCTCCATTATGATTTATTTCTTTGGAATTATACCAGGAAAGCTCTTTCTCACCACAGGCTTATTTACTTATAATTTCTTCTAATTCAGTTCGTGACTTCTTAAGTTTCAGTTAACCATCTGGAATTCAATTTGATATGATGTAGAGAGCATGCTAGCTTTGAATCCTTTGATCTAGAAACTCTGAAATGGGAAGATGAAATTACTGGGGGTGGGGGTGGGGGTGGGGGAAGGAAGTCTCTTCTCTCCTGTTCCTCGCTTCTTGCATCTTGCACGCCTACCTCTCTCTCATTAGCATCTTTTTCTGCCTGAGTTCTCTTTGCTTCGTCCTAACCGCTGTCTACTAACCCCAAGTCTATTTCTCTCTCTCTTTCTCTGTTTCCTAAAGTTTTTTCCCCAGAAATTCTTGGTTTAGTCAACCTCACAAAACATCTCAAAATGCTAGTAGGATTGACATAAACATGATAAGCTTGTCCTAGTGTTATTTTCGTAGTCCCAGTATATCATTTTAGACATCAAATTGTAGGTTTCGTCATTCTCCTTGCTTCTAATGGAAACAAAGATATATAAGTGCCACCAAACACTTAGCAATTAGAGCAATCAAGTGTTGGTGGTCATCATTTTTAGACAATGGTGAGAAAAAACTTAAATTCCACATGTCTCTTATTTGTTGTATGTTTCGGGAAAAATCTTGCCGACTTTTTCCATGAATTATAATTTGTTGTATTTTTTTGAGGAATGTGTGAATGTGGAGTCCTTTTACTTAAACATATGTTCCCAGGATTACAAGAATGTGATGGGAAGAAGACGCAGTTCAGACATAGGAAAAGGCTAGTTTTCTTGTTATTTTGGTAAAGTGTGGGCAAGGCAAAATTCCACAAATAAACATTTGGTTTCTGGTCTAAATGTCACAGCTACTTCACCAGGGCAAATATTCAGACACAAGGACCCATGAACAGCCAAGACTCACAGAGTATGATCTTGTGTAAGAATCCCAGGTCTGCAAATATCAACACGTGATCTGGCTTCGTGTACTCAGGCTCAAACCGTCTTTAATATTATGTGGCTTTAAGAAGGGCTGTGGAATGTTGAAGGCTTCCACCCAGCCAAGCATCATTCCAATTTAGAAATGTGTGTAACTGCCCCTAAATAGCCAAGTCACCTATAATTTTAGTAATTTCCATTTACGTCCCTGGAGAGTGTTGTCATAAACACCTCGCTGGGCATTTTTGAGTCTTGAGTTCATGCTGTAAATAGCTGATGTGGGGTCTGGTGCTCGGTTATAATTTTTGTTTTGCCCTGAAAACGGGGCTGGAGTCCTTCCTTTTGTGTGCAGGGCTGACCCAGTGCAGGAGGAGGTGGAATGGTTCTCATTGATGTGTCCCCTTTGTCCCTGTTGGTGTCCACTCCTCTAACCCTGGCCCTTCAGCTCTTCCCAGTGGTGCTGGACCTACCATTGTTAAGATTACCCACACCAGCCTTCTAGGCAGGGTGCCATGATGATATTTCCTGAACCCTGTACCTTCATGCATTCATGGGGAAAAGAGACAATACTTAATCTCTTCTCCAAGGGTGGGAAGTCTATCTGATCTTGAGGACCAGCTCTAGACCATAGTTGTGCTTACTCAAGAGTGCTGAGAAGGATTCTGGGGCCACATGTGTGTTCACACAGGTAAGAATCTAGAGGTCGGAAGGGGGCTCTAACCTGCAGGGGCCCAGGATGGAGAAGCAGCAGCACAGATTCTGCAGCCTCTGCTCCAGCAGTTCTGAATTCTCCCTCAGCCCAGATCTTTCTCTTCCGACATCGGAAGGGTTCTGTTCCTTGATTGATGGCTGGTTCCCTGGGAACCCTGCTGTTCACTCATTTTGCTGGAAGCTAATAAGGAGACCCTTTCTGCTGCCAACTCTTTCCTTTTAGCAAAGAGCTTCTAAAGAGCTCATCAAGACCAAAAAGCAGCTCTAGTGACACCATGGTAGAGTGATGAGGGAGCTCTGACTGTTTAGAATAAATTAGACATTATCAAAGCTTGTGGTGTTTCAAAGAAAATTATTTTAAGACTGACATATTATTTTTCCCAACAGATATTCATAAGGGTATAATATTTTAAACCATCAATCTCATCAATATCAATGAATTAATTTTGTCACAGTATTGCAAAGTCCTAGATCTAAACTTCCTTGAGTATATCTTTAAATAGAATTCAAGGACCATATCTGAGTGTATACTCTGTTTTGCAGATAGAAGAAAAAAATCTCAAGCAGTTTGACAGAGGTACTCAGTTCTAGGAATCAAGCTCTTCTAGCATCCTGTTGGCAATAACCGTTGATACTGATGAACTGTGGACCTGCCCTCCATGTGCCCATGTCTTTGACAGCATGTTTTTCCTAAAGAGTGTTCAGTTGCAAATGGAAAATGATTGTGTTTTGTGACACTTACTGGCATTTTAGTGCTAGTTAACTAAAATAGTTTCTTTCCCGTATGTGTGCATTTTGGACTGTCTTCTGAGCTGGAGTTATAGCAACAGAAATAGCTAACTTCCTCTAGACAGAAAAGAGAATTTAGAAGTAGGTCCCTCCCTTTCTCACCTTGGTTTGGTTTCTGTTCACCTTATCTTGAGGATTTTAAGACCCTTAGCTAAGGACACATTTTCATTTGTTTGCATGGAACTGAAGATACACAGGAATATATTAATAAAATAGGTACTAAACATTGTGGAGTAGCAGTGTTAGGGAATGTAGAAAGGGCTCTAATTATGAAATTTAGAGATGAGGAGTCAACAAAAACCTCAAACCTACCAACGCAGAGCTATCTAGTGAGAATTTCAAGAGTCATTTGAGTTCTGGTTGGTCGGATGAGTAATTACCTTCATAGAGAAGTTTTGAGATGTGTTTATTGTTCAAGAAGAGAAACAAGGTGCAAAAATTTCATGGTCTAAAGGTATTGAAATCATAGTCTGTTCTCTTATCACTGTGGAATTATGTTAGAAATCAATAGCAAAAATTTGATAGCTAAGCTGAAGATCTCTCGGTAAGTGGCACATTGCACTTGCAAAAACAAAAACAAAAAAGAAAATATGTGGGTTATTTGCAATTCATTCTTTATTCATTCACTCACTCAATAGAATTTTACTGAGTTCCTTCTATATGTTTGTGCTTATTGAGCTCCAGAAATAAGACAGTGAACAAGATTGACATGGTCTTTGATCTCATGGAGGTAACAGCCCTGTGTATTTGACGGGCAACCCAATCAAATTTAAGAATTAAGGACCCTTAGTTCTTAACAAAGAACTAAGCTAATTATGACAATTTATGAGAGGGATTGAACCTTGGGAGGCTGTCTTGAAATTGTGACATTTAAGCAACTATCTGAAAGGGACAGAATCAATGTGCGATGTGCTGGGGGTGGGAGAGCCCACAAGGGTGCAGAGAAGTGCATTTTCAAAGATCCCGAACATTTGAGGAGCTATATACAGGGTTTCTCTGGTGACTCAGACAGTAAATCTTCCCACAATGCAGGAGACCTGGGTTTGATCCCTGGGTCAGGAAGAAGCCCTGGAGAAGGGCAGGGCAACCCACTCCAGTATTCTTGCCTGGAGAATCCCAGGGACAGAGGAGCCTGGTGGGCTACAGTCCATGGGATCACAGAGTCGGACACGACTGAGCGACAATGCTAATATGAGAGGGTTACAAACGGGCGGGGCTGGCTTCATGGGCGTGAGGCCTACACAGTCACTCAGGGCCCTGGGCTCAGGGGAGCTCACACTTGGGTCAGTGCTCTGCTGTCACTATCTTGAAATTCTTAATAATTTTTGAACAAGGAGCCCTGCATTTTCATAGGTGGTCCTGGCTGTGCGAGTTTGATCTTGACCCTATTTGTGATGTGTAACCAATGGAGGATGTGAGACTCAAGGAGGGTCATCGTCTCAATTTCTGAGAGATGCTCTGGTTGTGATGTGAAGACTGGAGGGGAGTGGTGTCTTGGTTGTTGCCCTTTAGAAACTTACAGTACAGCTGGTACAACAAAACCTGGCAAAGGGGTGTTCTTAAAAGTAACGCATTATAGGACTCTTTTGAAGAGGATCCTGAGAATTGAACAGAGGGTTAACAGGTTAACAGGACGTTTCTGAGTTGGGAAAGGTATCATCTCTTATATGTGTCTACCCAGGCTTCTTTTCTCTGGGCTAAACACCATGTTTTTGCCTCTTTAACTCAAGCTCAATTTCTTTCTTTTCTTTCTTTTTCTTTTTTTTTGCTCAGAGAAAGATGTATTAAAAGCCATTTTTGAACTCTAAAGTACCATACAAATCAAAGGTACTGTTATTAGGTTTCAGATTATAAGAGGAATAAATCTGATTTCTTCCCAGAACTTCCTTCCAACTTTTCTGTTCTTCATATGCTTCTCAAAGCACAATGCTTCAGAATTTAAGATGTTATGCTTCTGAAGATATTGGCCTTCTTTCTATGAGTTCGATTTTTGTTTTTAGGCATCTTTTAGGATTTTTTCCCCAGTAGTTGTTACAGCTAGAATGCAGGCATAGGACCTTGGTTCTGAGATTAGATATTGCAGCTGGAAAATTCATTGCATTTGTGAAGAGTCTTTTCATGATAGGCTGTGTCCATTCACGCTGCCTCCTGCGATCAGGCTTCCATTTCTGTTACTTCAGCAAAACATTTCTATTTAAGGCCAGTAATCATTTCCTTGCATTCATCAAGCTCAATTTCTTAAATCGATTAGGAAGCTTAGAGATCTGAATACCACTGTTTCCCATTTGAAGCCTCACAATACTTTGGGGGAGCCGCCCCATAGCTTGAGTTGAACGCTGCAGACTCGTAGATGAGGTGGGGCCACTTTCCCCTCTTCCTCCCTATGACTCAGTGAGTTCAGATGACTCCCAGATGGTTCCGGTGAGGTTTCTCAGTTGCTTTCTGAATCTCCACTAATCTAATTCTTCTGAAGCCCTGGAGTGCCTCTGACAGACACTGACCATCTCTTCCATTCAATGCAGCAGTGTTTCTGCTGTCCGTGAAGCTTCTATTCCAGGCATTTCCCATAAAGATTATCTTATGACATGTCTGCCAGTCACAGCATCTTCTTCTTGTGCTGTATTAACTCCCAGCACCGTCCAGTAGAGGTTCCTGCAATGATGGAAATGTCCTCTGTCTTCTCTGTCCCAAAGAGTAGCCACCAGCCACACGTGACTCTTAAACACAGGAAATTAACACCACTTCAAATGAAAATTTAGGGCACTGGAACTCAGGAAAGCTATTAGTGGTTCAGTACCACAGAATTGGAAGAGGACAAATCCAGATGAAGCTCAGACCTTCTGACTCTCAGGGATCTTTTCTCTGTGTTGTGACCATGTGGTCTCTATTTATTTGCAAAGCTTTATAGAGCATCTATTAAGGGTAATTGTGGGTGTGGGGATGCCTAGAAATAAAATAGTTTCATTGGTCAAAAAAGGGTGAGCAATGAGAAAAGAGAATCACTTGGTGACCTCTAGAACACAGAAGAAAAAGGGAGAATCCCAGTGTTTACCTCCAGGAGTCTAGAGGTGTTGCTACTACCGCTGTACAAGATGGGCCGTGTTCTGCATGTGTGCTCAAGACGGGGCTCCCAATCCTGCGGGTTTCTTAGTGGCTTACACACTCAAAATCCCACTGGCTAAGCCACTCCTTGGTGGAGTTCTGGGTTTGTAGGGAGTGAGGCTAAGGGCCCAAGACCACACAGCTACTGAAACCCAGACCCTTTCAGCCCCAGTGTTAACTAGGGTAGCAGTGGGTATGGATGCTGCAAACTAAGTTTGTGCTCTTACTCTGGTGGTCCTGAGTGCCAGGCTGAGAGATTTCGATTTGACCTATTGGCAGTAAGAGGCCAGAGAAGCTTCTGGTGAACTTCTCAGTGGAAGGTACCGAGGAAGAAGGAAGGACACACTTGCAGTGGTCAGAACAGAAAGACGGGAGAGCTTCTAGGAAAACCACGTATTGAGGTTTTCTCCCATTAAGGGCTCCGTTCTCCCACACCCAGATGTCCAGAGGTGCTGGGGACAATGCAGGAATGCAACATCCAGAAAAACACAAGATAGTCAGTGCAAGTTTCTTCAAGATACAAAAAAGTTGTTCACGTTTGCAAGTATAGAGAAAGAAGCCAATGAAGAAGAAATCAAGCAGACTGCAGGAGTCAGATTGCATATATTATCTTCTAAAGTGATGAGTTACTTGATAACAATTTTAAAGTCACTATAAGGTAAAACCTCTCTAAATGTCCTTAAAAATCTTTCAGCTATTCTTACTTATTATTACAGAAGCAGCATTTTAAAATTATAGTAACTAAAACTGAGATAGGCAGACAGATCAGTGAAAACAGAAAGTCCAAAATCATGCCCTTATATATGTGGATCTAATAAAATCGATGCTCTATAATAGTAGGAGGGAGGATGGATCATTCAATAAATAGCAGTTTGCCAAAAAAATTAATGTAGATTGTAATTTAGTAAGATAAACTAGTAAAAATTCTAGATGACTATAGATTTTTAAGTATCATGAAAGTATACACTCTCTGTATGTATTTAAACATCCGGAAGAACAATAAAAGTGAAAGTCAAAAGCTGGGAAGGATCAGTGAACATTTCCTCATGCGCTTTTGGTTGAATTAAGTTTTTGAATTTTTCAAATTCTGTGACATCATTTTGGTTCCAGTTTTAAAATGTTGTCTACCCAACAATGTCACCTCTCTCTTCCTCTGATAATGGAAAAAAAATCAACAGGTATTGGGAAAGAGTCAAATTCTTTGCAATTAAGTCATTTATACCAGGAGAAGGAAATGGCAACCGACTCCAGTATTCTTGCCTGGAGAATTCCAAGGACAAAGGAGCCTGGCAGGCTGTAGTCCCTGGGATTGCAAAGAGTTGGACCCAACTGAGCGACTATCACTCACTTACTCATTTTTACCAATTGTCCATCTCCTGAAAAATCTTCATGAGTTTCCAAATATATAGTGCAAAGCCCTGGACATCACTGAGATGGCCTTAAGAGATATTATCAGTGCCATGAAGTAATGTTTTTTTTAAAAACCAAAAGCTCATTCCTAAATTCAAATACTCATTTGAGTGCCTTTTACTCAATACAGTCTATTGTAGAGAATAAAATCTTATACCTCCTGCTGATACCTTCACACCATCTGTCAAAAGGCTTATGCTGAATGGACACTGCTTGATTTACATTTCCAGTTTGAGCGTCTTCCCTGCTTTACTGCACCATGATTAACACACACACTGGTAATCCCGACATTTATTTTCACCAGCTCTTCCTCCCGCCATACCTACTTAGCTAGTGTTCCCAACGCACATTTTCCAATCCTCACCGTGACTCACACAATAATTGCTCACTAAAATAAATACCTCTTTTGTACTATAAGTTTCCAACAGAAAAAGTCGTCAGCTTCTTCTTCCTTGAAGATAGGTCACTCATATTCCAAGTGAGTTCAAAAGTTGGTAGACCAGGGTTTTATCCAACTACAAACCAAAAACAAACACACGCCTTACCACCAGCCTTCAGAACGTTGCTCTTTCACATTAGATGTTATTAACACAGGGCATCATCCATCTGGTGTCCACTGATGAATAAATCCCATCACTACACATCAGTCAGGTTGAGCTAAGTTATGCCGCAGTAACAAGTGGGACCCTGATCTCACTCAGCAAAGTTCGTGACTGGCACGAGGCAGCTGAAGACTGCTGCACGTCATCCTTACTCTGAGACCCAGGGTGGCGGAACACCACTGCTGGAACACGGACAAGTTGTCCTGGCAGCAGGCTAGAGAGAACTCTGAAAATTGTTTATCCACCCTTTTTTTCCAGACTGAAGCTGGTCACGTGGCTATGCCTGACTTCAAAGGCAGCTGGGAGATGCAGTGCTGTCAGGAACGCAGGAGGCAGAGAACTAGAAATGGGTAGTGAATGCCCTAATGATTTCCACATGCTCATTTGACTTCCTCTCTGAGCACAAATGTGTCAAAGGCTATGAAATTGGTTTTGTGAACTTTGGGAAAATATTTTGACTCCAACCTGTTGATGCTTTGGAGAAGGCTTTGAATGTTAGCTTTGAAGTTTTAGACTTCTTAGAGAAAAAGATTCCATTGAAGACTGGAAAGCAGTATTTTGTGGTCATTCTAGAAAAAAAATTGCTCAATGGGTTTATTAAAGAGGTTACTGGTGGAAAATGATGCCAAATCTTCATACTCCTATTTAACGAGGTTTCTGAACAGGACAAATCAGTGCAGAAGTAGAAAGAAATAAATTCCTTCATCCAGTGAAATCCTATCTAAAAATTCACTTGTCAGACTTTTCATTCAACCCTCCAGCTGGAGTTGTTTGTAGGAAATCTGCTCTGGCACATGCAGACTCATAGTCTATAGTTGAACTAGACTGGAATCCGCTTTCCTATTTATATTTATGATGCTATTTTGAGCTCTCGTATTTACATTGCTATTTTCCATACACTCTTATTCTTAACAAACCACTTTGGAGCTGTTGATTCTTTTCTGTGAACTGAGGATTTAAAACAGCAGAGTGATGATAACAAAAAAAATGACAAGTTTTTGAAAAAGAATAAACAGAAAACAAAATGAAGTTCTTAAATAAATTAGGTAGATGTCCTTGAACAGGATAGATATACATATATTCAGTAAAAGTTGACTTGTGGAAATAGTATAAGCAACACTCAGTACCCCTAGAGATAGATAATGTAGAAAACTTTCTGTCTTTATTTTCAGGAAATGGGAACAATCTGAAAAGTTCAAAGCTTGTGGTTCCTCAGAGAATATGATCCTCCCATTCTATCAGACAGTGTTCTTCTCAATACCTCCAACCAATTTATGGGTTTTTTTTTGGCCTTTATTGCAAGAGATGCCCCAATTATCTTAATTAATCCTCCCTTTAACCTTCTAATTATGGCATGAAAAGAGATTGGGAGGGATATTTTCTCCTCCTGCTGTTTGATTATATACACAGGTCTCACTAAACAACAGAGAAACATTTTCATTTGCATGCCTCCTTTTTTAATGGCATATTGAGTACACCAGTTCAGAGCCCAATATCCCAATGCAAAGTGTGGGTAATTAGAAGAGGGTTCTCAAGCTTGGGATCAAAGACAGGGGTCTCTCACTTCCTGGCTTTTACCCCAGAATTGAAATCTGGGACCACATTCTCAGATGGCAATGGAGAGAGAGAGAGGCAAGGCCTCAAAAATTCCTGACTCAGCTACTGACTTTTTCCCCCCTAATCTATTTTATCTGTTTATTTATTGGCTGCTTTGGGACTTAGTTGCAGCACATGGGATCTTTTGCTGGGACACATGGGCTCAGTAGTTGCAGTGTGTGGGCTTAGTTGCCTCCTAGGTATGTGGGATCTTAGTTCCCTGACCAGGTATTGAATCCATGTCCTCTGCACTGGAAGGTCTGTTCTTAACCACTGGACCACCACAGGGAGTTCCCTCAGCTACTGTCTCTTACCCTGGAGTGAGGATAACTAGCTGGCCTTACATATAATCCCCTGAAAATACCACAGTGTGGGCCCATGAGCAGTGATCTGAACCCTGTGACCCCAGTGCCTTGAATGAATTTCATGTTCAATGGGTCAGTGATCCCATTCTTACCTAGGGGAAGGACCCTGGGAAGTGGTAGAGAAAACTCAGCCAGGTTCCCTGTAAAAGTTGTCTATAGGGAGGAGAGAGAAAGTCTATTCTTCTGTGAACCAAAGTATGAAAAAGTAGGGAAAGACGTTGCTTCTCTTAGGCACTAGTGTTCATTGGTTTCTATGGTTTGAATGTGTGTGTCACCCCAAAAGAAAAAAGCAAGGAACCCAGAAACCCCAAGTCTGTTCCTTTAGTGGGAAGGGAGTTCAGGAGTGAAGCTCCAATTCTCTCCTCTCAAATTTTTCTTCCCTTTGAAGAATTGCTCATTAATTACCAAGCCCTCCAACACTGTCCTGTGTAGGGATGTGTTATGGGCTGAAGTGTGTTCTCTAAAATTCCCATGTTCAAGTCTTAACCCCAGTACCTCAGAATGGGATGTATAAAGAGACAGGATTCTTTAAGAGCTAAGTTACCATGAGGTCCTATAAGAGAAGTTGCTCAGTTGTGCTCGACTCTTTGTGACCCCATGGACAGTAGCCTGCGCCAAGCTCCTCCGTCGATGGGATTTTCTAGGCAAGAATACTGGAGTGGGTTGCCAATGACTGAAGTCCTTATAAGAGGAGGATGCCTTAGATATTGACACACATAGAGGAGAGACCAGGTGAAGACACAGGGAGAAGGTGGCCGTCTTCTCTGAGGTGCTTTGTTAGGGCCATCCTGGCAAATAATACACAATGGGTGGAAAGTGACTTCTTTTGATGTCTAAGAGCATAGCTGAGAGCAAACATTTAAGGCAAGTTTCTGTAAAGTTTATTGTTGTCCAGTTGCTAAGTTGTGTCTGACTCTTTGTGACTCCATGGACTGCAGCATGTCAGACTCTTCTGTCCTCCACTATCTCCCAGAGTTTGCTCAAATTCATGTCTGTTGAGTTGGTGATGCCATCCAACCATCTCATCCTCTGTCACCCCCTTCTCCTCCTGCCCTCAATCTTTCCCAGCATCAGGGTCTTTTGCAATAAGTTGGCTCTTTGCATCAGGTGGCCAAAGTATTGGAGCTTCAGCATCAGTCCTTCCAGTGAATACTAAGGGTTGATTTCCTTTAGAATTGACAGTCTTGATCTCCTTGCATCCAAGAGACTCTCAAGAGTCTTCTCCAGCATCACAATTAGAAAGCATCAATTTTTTGGTTTTTAGGGTCCAACCCTCACATCCATACATGACTACCAGAAAAAGCCCAGCTTTAACTATTCATAAAGTTTGCGACACAGCAAAAAAGAACCAGACTCACACACTAGGTAAAACTAGGTCATCTGTCTTGTAAGAAGTGGCTTGCTTTTTAAGCTCACTAATGGCTCATCCCATTCAGGAAAGAATTGATACCTCCTGCATAACAGGGTCCTCTTGCGGCTGCCTGGGTCCAGAGCTGGATCCCCACCCACACAGCCCGTCATTTTGTCCAGAAGTCATGTGGTCACACGTGCTGAGAGCTGGGTTAGGACTCAGACCACAAGTGGCCTGTGGCTGGAGTTCGTGGTCAAGAAAAGAGCGGTAGAACCCAGCATCACAACCCCTGGGCTTGTCTTCAAGCTGGTGTGGACGTGCTGTGAATCTGTATGGCTGTGGCATTTCCACATGTGCACTGGGAAGGCCATGTGGGAAGGCTGGGAACAAGGTGTCCATAAGCATCTGATGAAAACTATGTTCCCACACCCCTAGGAGGGCCTCAGAGCAGGGACGATGCTCTCCTCTCACTCGAGGGAAACCTTACAGGAACATTCTCTGGCAAAGGCGAGCCCCTCCAGCGTGCTCCAGGAAAATAGTTCTGAACACAAGAACTGCCAGGTCTGGATAAACATAGCTCAGTCCCTCAGATGTTTTGAACATGACTGAATGTTCATACCGTACAGCCTTCCATCAGAGGCCTCCAAATAGTTCACATAAAATCCTGAGCCTGTTCCAGGCGGCGGCTCGTCAAGGGTTATCAGATCCACTGTTAGAGAGACTGAGCACCATGAAGTGTTTATCCTTGGAGATAAAGTGAACCAGGAGAAAGTTGACACTTCAGATGGAGCTGGTGGCAGGATAGTCCAATTCTAATGGACTTGGACGTTTCTTTATACTCCAAACCCCACTTTCCTCATGTTTAAAATGGGAATAATAAAATGATAATTCCCTGGTGGCTCAGATGGTTAAGAATTCGCCTGCAATTTGGGAGACCTGGGTTCAATTCCTGGGTTAGGAAGATCCCCTGGAGGAGGGCTTGTCAACCCGCTCCAGTATTCTTGCCTGGAGAATCCCCATGGACAGAGGAACCTGGCAGGCTACAGTCCATGGGGTCGAAAAGAGTTGGACACGACCGAGCGACTAAGCACATTGATAATAATAGTGTGTCTTGGGACTTCTTGGTGGCCCAGGGATTAAGATTCTATGATCCCAGTGCATGGGGCACGGGTTCAATCCCTGGTTGGGGAACTAAGATTCTGCATGTTGGAGGGTGTGGCCAAAAAATAAAATAAAATAATAGTGTGTCTTCATATACATGCTCTAGGTTTTCAGTCAGATTAAAAAGCAAAGAGGGTTCCTACTTTGTGGTGGGGAAGCTCTCAAAGTTCCTGCACACATTAGCCTTCAGGAAGAAACATAGAAAATGATGAGAAAGGTGATAAATGCTGAAGTGATAAAGACCTTCAAAAACATATTCATCACTGTCTCAGCATTATTTTTTTTTCCATATTGATATATATTTAAATTAGGATAATAAAATAATGTCATAATTTAAAATAATTATACAATTCAAATTGACATCCACAATTTTCCCCATTTAATTATACAACATAAGAACTTCATTATGATGCTGCACAATTTTTTAAAATACCTGTGTTAAAAGATACACATTATTTAGAGATGCAGTATATTTTCATTATTTGTTTCCTTAATCATTGTAGCTCTTAAAAATTGTGTTGAATATATTTGTAAATACTGATTTTTCTCCATTAAAAATCTTTTCCACTAGAATTTCCTCCCAGAAAAGAATTATGGAGCCAAAGAAAAAACAATTGATATTTTTTCACAGCTATTTCTAAAACAACTGTATTTACTATGTCTAACTCTTACTTTATGTACACCTGATTTGCTGATATGTTGGGGGAATCACATCTCAGAATAAGGAAATGCATTGCAGCACTTTGTTTCCACTAAGTATAACATTTTCATTTTACATAACTAAAAATAAAACTCTTTTATTTTTGAAAGAAAACTATATTTTGCAAAATGCATTTTATTATCTATATATCTTCCCTCTTCTTTGGGAAAGAAATGTCCCCCAAATTACTCATTCCATTAGTAGTGCTGCCTCCTGTAACCAGGAATGATGGAAGATGGATGCCTTGAGTACATGGGAGAAGAAAGCATGAGAATGCATGTAGCAGAAACATAAAAGAGTGGGAAGGTCATTCCTATTATGGGTGGGTGCTCTGCTGCTGTTTGGTAATAAAATTTCAGGCATTAAGAGCATTTAACAAGGGCACACTTCATGACTTTGTGTGAACAAACATATATTCATATACATGGTGGTGGTGGTGGTTTCGTTGCTCAGTCATGTCCAACTTTTGCAACCCCATGAATTGTGGTGCACCAGACTCCTCTGTCCATGGGATTTTCCAGGCAAGAATACTGGAGTGGGCTGCCATTTCCTTCTCCATGTCCCAGCATTCTTGAGACATCCTATGATTCTACTGTACCAAAGTCTATTAAACCCATCTTGAAGTCCAAGCAACAGAAAGGATAGTGGATGAGCCATGAGGTTGGAAATTTTAAATGTTTGAAGTAACATAAATAAATGAGTTGTAAAGCAATTCAAAGCAATATTTAACAGCCAGAGTGTGGTGCATGTAAACCCAGGATCCCCACCTTCATGTGCAGATTTCTAGTGAAACACAGAGGTTTGGAGATTTGTATGTTTTTTCAACAACTCCTTCATTCATGCATACAACAAATATTAATAAAGTGCCTATGTTATGCCAGGGACTGAAGTTAGCCATAGGAGTGGAAGAGTGGTAAGACAAGTCTCAGCCTTCCAAGACTAGAGCCTAGAAGGAGAACATCAATAAGGATATTAAAAAAAGAAAGAAATGCAATAAAGTGTAATTAGATTCTCAACAGCTGGACTTGGTATTCAGGATGTCAGCAGTATCTGAGTAAGGACACAGGCCTGTGCCATCCAGTGATTTTTTTATTGACTATTTTTTTCCCTTTCTTTTTTATTTTTTAAATTGCCAAAGTATGTTAACACTTTTACAGCAGACTTGGAAAATACAGAACAAAGTTATATATAGTTCCACTATATATTACGATTATTTTTTAAGTAGATAATTTAAGATTTTTGGTTGGAGTTTCAATATCAAATGCTCAAAAATTAATAGAATGAATATACAGAAAAGGATATACTAGACTCAAACAGCACCATAAACCAATTCAAAGTAATTAAGATTTATGCAATTTTCATACAACAGTAGGATATGAATTGTATTCAAGTTCCCACAGACTATAAACTAGGAGATGTTGGAACATACCCAAGGATATAAAACAAGGTGCAAAAATTCCATGGTCTAAAGGTATTGAAATCATACAGAGTCTGTTCTCTTATCACTGTGAAGCTAAATTTAATGACTATTTTTAAAGACAAGTTTTAAGCTTACAGGAAAATTGAGAAAAAGGTACAGGAATTTCCCATACAGCTTCTACCCGCCTCCCCACATACACAGCCTCCCCATTATCAATGTCCCCCACCAAATGGTATGTTTATTACAGTTGATGAATCTACAAGGGCTCATCATAGTCATCCAAAGTCCACAGTTTACCTTAGCATTCATTTGGTGTTATACATTGTATGGGTTTGGACAAAGGTATAATGACATGTACCCATCATTACAATACCATACAGAGTATTTCCACTGCCCTAGAAACCTTCTGTACTTTATTCATTCCTAGTGTCTGTGTAGGTCGCTCAATCATGTCTGACTCTTTGGGACCCTATGGACTGTAGCCCGCCAGGCTCCTCTCTCCATGGAATTCTCCAAGTAAGAATACTGGAGTGGGTAGCCATTCCTTTCTCTAGGGGATTTTCCTGACCCAGGGGTTGAACCTGGGTCTCTTGCATTGCAAGCAGATTCTTTACTGTCTGAGTCACATGGGAAGCCCTAACTGCTATTAACTATTCATTCCTAACTGCTCCCCAAAGTCCTGACAACTGATCTTTTGACTGTCTCCAAGGTTTTGCCTTTCCCAGAAAGTCATGTAGTCAGAGTCATACAGTATGTAGACTTTTCAGATTGGCTTCTTTTTCTGAATCATATGCATTTAAGTTTGCTGGGCTTAGTTGCTCAGTCATGTCCACCTCTTTGCGACCCCATGGACTGTAGCCCACCAGGCTCCTCTGTCCATGGGGATTCTCCAAGCAAGAATACCAGAGTGGGTTGTCATGCTCTCTTCCAGGGGATCTTCCTGACCTGGGAATCAAATTGGGGTCTCCTGCATTGCAGGTGGATTCTTTACCAACTGAGCTACCCTCCTCCATGTCATTTCAAGGCTGGATAGCTCACTGTGTGTGTTCAATAATATTCCATTGTCTGGATACACCAGTTCATTGACACATGCAATGACTTTAATTTTGCTCGGGTGCAGTGTGACCTGGGTGGCTGAGGGCACAGTGTGAAATGTATGGGCAGGAACAAGTCACCAAACTAATGAGGAGACCAGCTGACTTTCCACCACCAGCTGATGCTTGGTTGGAGGGAGGGGTATGGTGGTGACTGGCATAGTTATCTTCATAGTGTGACTGATAAGAATCTATCTCAGTGTAGTGAGAAACACCCTTAAGAAAAATCCAGTTGCTAGCAGCGATGATGGAGAAGAGAAGAAATGAAAGACCTCTAAGGACATGACTGTTGACAGTAACCATTGATACTGATGGACTGTAGGTTGCCTTCTGTGTACTTGGGTCTTTGGTAGCACACTTCTCCTAAAGAGCATTCAGTTCCAAATGGGAAGCAACTATGTTTTGTGAACACTTACCGGCATTTTGGGGCTTCCCTGGTGGCCTGAAGGTAAAGAATCTGCCGGCAATGTAAGAGATGTGGGTTTGATCCCTGGGTCAGGAAGATTCCCTGCAGAAGGAAATGGCTACCCACACTCCAGTATTCCTGCCTGGAGAATTCCATGGATAGAGGAGCCTCATGGGCATTTTGGCGCTAGTTAACTAAAATAGGTTCTTTCCCAGGCTTAGAATGTATTCCTCATGAATAGAAAGGCTCTATTCTATATGAAGTGTGTGATGGTAGACGGAAAGTGTTAGAAGCTTCTTGAAGGGAGTGACTTGGAGCAGATTCTTGGAAGATAAGTCATGCACTGACCATGTGGCTAAGATCAAAAGTTCAGAAAGACCCTTGCCTGTTTGGAAAATACTGGACAAAAACCAAACAAAGGGACTTCTGTTTCTGGCCAAGGAGGGTGGTAGGGATTTACCCTTTGACCAGAAACGACCCAAAGTGATCATGGCAAGGAAAGTTCATAAGTTGGTTGTTTGTCCTTGAAATATCTTCCCCCACAGAATTGGTTTTAAGTGACAGTTTCATTCCTGGATGATGCACAAAAGCCTGTTTCCTCCATATGAGGGAATTTCAACTATATTCTCCGTTAAGTAGGTTTTATAGCCTGGTTTGAAGACACAGTCTCCCCATGTTATACATTGTTTTCCTGAAGGAGATGTTGAGGGACCAGAAGAACAAGGAAACAATGATCATTTTAACAGTTCTTTCACATGCTGCCAGGTGTCTGCTGAAATGGAAATGGAGAGGTTCAAGGACAGGTCTGGCCTCTGGGAAGAGCGTTTGGTCTTCCAAACGGCCTCTGGGCGTTGTTTGATCAGTGGGTAAAGGTCTTTTCTAAGCACTTGAGGCTTCCTCCTCCCTGGAGAGGGCTGTCCAAGGCTCTTGGTTGCCCTGAAGGGGGAACTGGGGAATTATTATGGACCCAGAGACTCTCCAGCTTGATACAGTTCCTTCTAACCCAGGTATGGAATGAGATGATAAGAGCAAATAAATGTATCTGGGTGGTCATAGGGTCTGTGGATATTTAGCAAACAGAGAACATATAAGTAAAAAAGGACACAAATAAAAAGGCATCTCCAAGGCAACAGAGAGGAGTGCTATTTGTGGGGATGTTGGCGGGGGCAGGGACCATTGCAACACAGGGGATACATTCCTAACCGGTCCTTTCAGGGCATTTGGGAACTTTCCAAGAAGTAATAGACTGAGAGCTGGAGGACTAGCACAAGTCAGAGCGGTGATGGAGGCTGAGAGAATTCCAGGCAGGGAGAAGGGGCAGGGCAGGGGTCAGAAGGCAGGGCAGAACACGCCTGGTAGAGACACTACAAACTGCAGCCCACCTATCACTGAGTACAGAAGGTATTGGGGAATAGTTCAAAGCACCATCACAGCATGTTTTGTTACAGGACAAAAGGATTTAAGTCAGCTAATAAATGGGCTTCCCTGGTGGCTCAGCGGTGAAGAATCCACCTGCTAACACAGGAGACATGGGTTAGATCCTTGGGTCAGGAAGATCCCCTGGAGAAGGACATGGCCACCACCCTGCTATTCTTACCTGGAGATGCCAATGGACAGAGGAGCCAGCGGGCTACAGTCCATGGGATCGCAAATAGTCAGACTTGACTTAGTGACTAAACAACAACAATAAGCAGGCTATAACCAGGTTTCTATTTTGTTCTGTTGATGTTTTTTGTTGCAGGACTTCTCAGAACCTTTGAAATTCTTTTAGATGTTCATATCCATCAAGAAATCCTCTAGTGGACTTTTCTCTCAAGAAACCTTCAGCATGTTCCGTGGAGGCCTTAGTGGGCAGGCCATCTCACTAGAGACACTCAGCTAAAGCTTTGGGACAAAGCCAGGAGGAGAACATGGTCTCTGGAGTTAGAAAGATCCAGGCTTTTTGACCTCGATTCTATGAGCAAAATGTTCAAGTTTTCTAGCTTTGCTTCCCTCACAAGGGAAAACTTGGAACAATAGTTGGAATAATAGTTTTATTTTATTTTAGTTTTATTTTGGAATAGTAGTTCCAAAAATAATAGTTGTCAACAGTGGTTGCCCCTGGGGGCTAGGAATTGACTGGAAAGCAGCTTGATGGAATTTTCTGGGTTGACACTAATGTGCTGTATTACTCAGGTGGAGACAGTCATCAAATTCCATCAGTGGTTCCCTTGAGATGTGCACATTTCACTGTATGTAAATCTTACCTTAAAAATGTTAAGCATGTATTGCGCTTTATTTAATGGTTTTCATGTTATATTACTTAAGAATGAATAACTTGACATCTGCAACTAACTTTTAAATGAATAAAAAGTAAAATGGGCTGATAGATGGATACATATGTGATAGAACAAATGCTGTTCAAAGGTAGCAATTGTAGATTCTAAGTGGTATGACTTTGGGTGTTCACTGGGCCACTCTTTCAACTTTTTTTGTGTTTTTTATCATAGTAAAATGTTGGGGAAAAGTAATAATTACTATTTCTCAGGTCAATTTCAGTATAGTGAGTCCCCTACACATGAATGAGTTCCCATCCATGAGCATGTTTCTAAGTCCAACTCGTTCATAAGTCCAATAAAGTCAGCCTAGGTACCCAACTAACGTGATTGGTTATATATTGATAGTTCAGTGCAGTTAATCAGTTGTGTATGACTGTGACCCCATGGACTGCAGCATGCCAGGCTTCCCTGTCCATCATTGATAGTACTGAACTGAAATAGGTTTATAATACTTTTCCATATGGTAAAGAATCCACCTGCAAGACAGGAGACATGGGCTTGGTCCCTGGGTTGGGAAGATCCCCTGGAGAAGGGAATGGCAACCCACTCCAGTATTCTTGCCTGGAAAATTCCATGGACAGAAGAGACTGGCGGGCTACAGTTCATGGGGTCACAAAGAACTGGACATGACTAACACACACTCCATAAAAAACAAAGAAAAAATAAAACATTTAAAATTTTATAGTACAATAATCTTATAGACATATGAACTAACTCATGTGATTGGACATGCAAACACACGTTAGCATCTTTGAAAGTTGGCAACGTGGAGGTTCGTATGTAGGGGTCTCACTGTATGAATACAATGTCCAGAACATAACAAGTTGGTGATGACGGTTATTTTTAATGGTCATTAGATAGTGACAAAGTGCAGGCAGAGAGAGCATTTGGCTTTGGCAGTCATTCAGAGAAATTAAACCAGGGCCTAAAATAGAGTGGCTGCCGTGAGAATGAAGGTGGTGGAAACAATTTGGAGGTGGAGATGCTCATACTTGGTGATCCATGGGTAACTGGTGTTGAGAGAAGGCATAGAGTCTGGGGTGATGCCGCAGCTTCCAGTCTTGACAATGGATGGTTGGATGCTGGTACCTTTCAGAGGAGCCCATCCTCTCTGGATGAAGGAGAGCAGGCTCCAGAATGTCCTGGACCCGAGGCGGTTTCGTAGTGAAGGAGCTGCAGCAGCCCTGACTGTTTGACATGTCGGCTCCTCTTCTCACCTTGCCCGCTTCCACAGAGCAAGGCAAAACATGTCAAGCTTTGTTTCCACCAGTGAGAGGAATATCTTAAGGCTGCAAGACTCTGCTTCAGGAAGGTGCTTCAAGGGACACTCTTTAAAGCGCTTTGCAGATTTTCTCTGGAAATGACAGCTTTATGGTCCTGGGGTCTGCAGGTTGTTAAGATAGTGTGGCTCTGTGGAGGGGTGTGACCGCTCAGTGTGTGGTAGAGTGTGGTTCCTGCAGCCCTGAGACCCTCACCCGGTGCTCCGGGCAGGGCCAGCCTCAGAGTAGTGCTGCCATCAAGACTAGCTCAGGGACTTCTCTGGCAGTCCGGCAGTTAAGAAATCTGCCTTGCAATGCAGGGGACACGGTCCAGGAACTAAGATCCCATATGCAACAGAGCACCTAAGCCCAGGCACCACAACTACTGAAGTCTGCACTTTAGAGCCTGTGCTCTGCCCAAGACAGGTCACTGCAATGAGGAGCCGTGCACAGCAAGGAAGACCTGATAATAGCCAAAAGTAAGTAAATAAATACTTAAAAAATAGACTGTGGCTCAGAGATGGTGGTGATAGAGCAATGCTTCCTGGTATGACTATTTTCTCTGGCCAAGGACATGTTGAACGTTGAGAGTTATTCTTTTCATTATTCAGTGCTCTTCCCAAGTAAGGGTGCTGTTTTTCATAAAAATGTGCCTGTTACTTGATTTTCCATACGCCTTGCTTTGGGGATTGAAGACCTGCATCAAAGGAAAAGTGTTAGTAGTCAGGCTTACGCTACAGAGGAGAGCTCACGGTTCCAGGGAGGTGGCTGTATGAGTTGCGGGGTTGGCCTCAGCTGTCTCCACGGTGAAGCTGCTGGAAGCTTTGTGCGCACACAGCTCACCAACTGGAACAGGGCTGCCACGAGGAAGTAAACATTGAGAGTGAGACTTTAGAAGCTTTTAGAGCGATTTTACATGGCATGACACCCAGTGTGTGACCAGGGGACATGTCCCTCTGGCGTATCTATGGGATCCTATAGAACCTTTGAGTCTTCTCAATTTCTTTATTTATCACTCTCATTCCTTAGAGATGCAGCTGAGCCAGTGTTGAAAGCCTGTTTTCTAGGCTCCAAGGAACCAGGAATGTGAGGAAGTCTATCCATGACCGTGGGTGGGGCCAGAGTGTGGGGGTTCCAATTGCCTCTGCTGACAGAGTCCTGCTTCTGATTATAACCTGTTTGATATGAAATCCTAACTCTATGATTCTCCATGTATCAGTTAGCTTTAGCTGCATAAGAAATCATCCCCAAACTTTTATTTTTTTGGCTGAACTGCACGGCATGTGGGATCCTAGTTCCCCCACTGGATATTGAACCTCTGTCCCCTACATTGGAAGCTCAGAATCTTAACCAGTGGACCACCAGGGAAGTCCCCATTCCTAAACTCAGTGGCTTAAAATGACAATTTATTGACTATCAAGATTCTGAGAGCTGGCTGGGCTTCATTTGGTATTCCTTCTGATCTGGCCCCAAACCCACTGTCCCATACAGGGTGGCTCGTGGGTCTGGGGTCTTCGGAGTTGGGTGGGATGGTTGAGATCATGCTCCATGAGGTCTCCCCATACCTAGCAGGCTTCCCTGGGCTTGTTGTGATGATGGGGGAACAGTCCCCAGCAGTAGGAGATTAACCCTCAAGGGGCAATTGCTCTCTAAGCCTCCTAACATCCCATTGGCTAAAGCAGGTCAGCTCTGGATTCAAACGGTGCAGAAACAGACTGTACCGCCTCATGGAGGAAACAGAAAAGCTACATGGTAAGGAGGTGAGCATACAGGGACCAGAAGCTTTCCTGGCTATTTTTGAATTTAATGAAGATTGACGAGACCCTGTGACAATGTTCACCCCTGGCTCATAGTAGCTGCTCACTAAAGAGTTATTAAATGAATAAGATTTTAAGACTTTATTTTTCCTTCTTTTCACATAGTTGAGGTTAAGATGCTCAAAATACACTGCTCCCAGAGGCTGGTTCTGACTGTGGATGCCAAAAATGCTTAGTCGTCTGTTTACTCTGTCATCATGGAAGAAGCCAGTAAAGTCCAGTGACCTTAGTTAGAGCAACTGTATAGCTTTTGTTTCCTTCATAGAAGCAGCCACTGGCATGGACTGGGAGCTCAGTATTCATCCATTGTGTGGTTGTTAGAACAACACCAACTGGTTTCAGCTCCACCCAGGTATTCACACATAACATTGTGTACAAGGAGTAGGGGGTAAGAATCAGCCACTAAAATTATTGGGTGAGAAATGGCTCTATCAGGCCTATCTCTGGAGAAAACTCTAGTTTGAAAGGATACAAGCACCCCAAAGTTCACAGCAGAACTATTCACAATAGCCAAGACACGGAAGCAACCTAAGTGTCCATTGACAGAGAAATGGGTAATAAAGGTGTCATGTATATATGTCGTATGTATACAATGAAATATTACTCAGTCATAAAAAGAGTGAAATAATGCTATTTGTAGCAACATGGATGGACCTAGATATTATCACACTAAGTGAAGTCAAGTCAGAAAGACAAATATCATGTGATACTGCTTATATATGAATCTAAAAATAAAGATACAGACGAACTTATTTATAGCACAGAAATACACTCACAGATATAGAAAAGAAAACAAACTTAGGGTTACTGAAGGAAAACAGCAGGGAGGAAGGATAAGTCAGGAGTGTGGGATTAACAGATACACTACTATTTATAAAATAAATAATCAACAAGGACCTACTGTATAGCACAGGGAACTCTACTCAGTATTTTGTAATAATCTATAAAGGAAAAGAATCTGAAAAAGAATATACGTATACATGCATAACTGAATTCCTTTGCCATACACGTGAAACTAATACAACATTGTAAATAAACTATAATTCAATTTAAAAAAAAAAAGGAAAAAGAGGATAGAAAAACTTGAACTTACAGAAAAAGTCTTATTGCCTTTTCTAATAAACCTCACATGTTCAGGAAAAAGAAAAAGAAAAATAAAAATGGCTCCACCAGTCACCTGGGTGGACGCATACCTGCTGGTGTGCTGTCTGAATGCGGGGCTCTGGTGCATAGGCTGGTGGACCAGGTTCCTGTTTTCTCTAGTTCCATAGCTGAGGGGTCCCGGTATCCAGCCCCTCAGTGGTCATCTTCCTCAGCTTTCTGGAGTGGAGCATCTTTCTCAGAAGGTCTTCCTGTTGGGGGCCCATCCCCGACAACCCTCGCCAACCACTCTCACCCTGGATTCTCTGGAAGAACCTCTTGGGAGGGGGTTATTTGAGAAACCTGGGGTGATCTGAGTAACAATGTGATCAGGATGCTTTCGTTTCTCTGGAGGAGTTCCTGCCCTCCCCTGCAGCCTGCATCCCTGGGGCATCGCTGGGCTTCCATGCACCGGCTCAATATTCCTCTGTGTGTCACTGGTCTCTGGGTGTGGAGGTGTGTCGGGGGTCCCGGAGCTGTCCTAGGAGAAAAGACACGGCCACAAGAGTCTGCAACACACAGCAAGCTTCATCAGTGGATCTTGGACAGGGCTGCATGAGAGACAAGGTCAGTTCATCACAGCTAGAGACCATACACAGGGACCACCATCCAGAAAGGAAGGAGGGAAAGGGACTCCTTGGGAGGGGCGCCAGGAGCGAGGGCTTATGTGTGTCTCCAGTGGGACATCTCTGGGTCAGAGGACCGAAGGACTGTAGCGGTTTGCGGGGGTCTTACAACCACAGACTCTTTCTCATCAATGGCTTGGAGTCATGGGGTGAGGTCTCACGGGGCTTGCAAAGCAGCCAAGTTCTAAGTGGCTAAAACTTTTGGGCTATTTTTAAATAATTGGATGTGTAAGCTTTGGAGTTAGATGCCAGGGAGCTTTTAAGTAATGGGTTTCAGCCTGCAGTGAAGACGTAAACCACCCAGAGGCCACCTTCAGATCATTCCTATAACCCCGTAACTGGGGTCTGGGTGTTCTTCCAAAGTCCATGATGAGGCCACACCCTGAGCTAAGACTCAGTGGTCTCCCTGAGAGGAGAATGACCACCTGACAGGGGAGAGCCTGAGTGGTCACTGGAAACCACGTGTCCCAAATGGCCTCAGACCATGTTCTCCCTATTCCTTGCTGGGGATTACAGCCCCTGTGAACATCGCCTCTTCCCTGCCGGGGGTGGGGAGGCCTTGGCCGATGCCTCCTGCCCGCACACCTGCCTCTTCATTTCCTGAAATGCCTGGAGCCGTCTCTTCCATTTGTCTCCATTGATTTAGGCTAGAATGTCAGGGCCCAGGAAGGTCATGTAGCCCAGGGTTTCCAGTGGTGAGTTCCAGGGAATCTAATCCTTGGAGACAATCTGAGAACAAGCATTCAGTGCTCTGATACATCTAGGAAAGGCTTCATCACCTAGTCCCCTCCTCGGGCCTCCCAAGACACAGTTGTAGGTTCAAGGATCCAAGATGATAATGGAGTGAGTATGTTGTTCGGGGCATCCTCTGGGGAGATTCTGGAAAGGATCTTGCTGGGGAGGAAAATGCAAAAGCATCCTGAGGTCTTCCAAGGACTGAGAAGCTGACAAGGCAGTGAAATTCAGATTTTAATGGTGTTTTGATTTCATTATGGTTGTACAGCATAAAGGATGGATGAGCTATGAGAGCAATGATGGAGAGAGAGTGAAAGAGGGACAGAGAGAGATTCAGAGACTGAAGATAGTAAGACAAGGGGAGGGGCTTCCCTGATGGTCCAGAGGTTAAGACTTCGCCTTCCAATGCAGGGGGTGCAGGTTTGATCCCTGGTCGAGGAGCTAAGACCTCATATGCCTCGTGGCCAAAAAACCAAAACATAAAAATACAGAAGCAATATTGTAATAAATTCAATAAAGACTTAAAAAAAGGTGCACATAAAGAAATCCTTAAAAAGAAAAAGACAACAAGACAAGCGAGTCATTTAACCCCCGTGGTTGAATGGACCACACTTTTTATCTGAACCATGTCTGACCTTGCTTTTGCTGAGGGTTATAACAATTCTTAGGTTTTCCAGGTGGTGCTAGTGGTAAAGAACCCATCTGTCAATGCAGGAGATGTAAGAGAAGTAGGTTTGATCCCTGGGTGGGGAAGATCCCCTGGTGAAGGGCATGGCAACCCACTCCAGTATCCTTGCCTGGAGAATCCCACGGATAGAGTGGCCTCATAGTTGTGGTCTCAGTACTTGTGGTGCCTGGGCTTAGTTACTCCTTGGCATGTAGGATCTTCCTGGACCAGGGATCGAACCCATGTCTCCTGCACTGGCAGGCGGATTCTTAACCACCGGACCACCAGGGAAGTCCAACACTTTCATTTTTGTCACTATGAAAACTGGTTGAGTCCACAGAGGCACATTTATGGGATGTAGTGGCTTATGGTCTAAGTGAATGTTTGGGCTGCATCACCTGCCAGTTGTGCGCCCTCGGGCGCTCTGGTAACCTCTGGGGGCTGAAAGGGTCACAGCGGTCCACTCCTCCTGCGACTGTTGTAGGTATTAAAGTCGAGATTTCAGCATAGCATCTGGGGAGTGCCTGATCAGTTATAGGGATCGTGTTTTGTAACTCCCTCCCCAACCACACGATGCTGACTTTTCTTCATTTCATCCAATTATCTTCCTCGACATTATTTTTAATACCTTCACAGCATTTCATGTTATGACTGTACCAACCTTTATCCCATATTGTTTGAGATATAGCATGTTCATTTTCCTTCATTATAAAGGTGTTGCAACAAATAGCTGCTTTTTTTTTTTCTTGCATATCCATATTTCTAGAATTTTCCTTTCTGGATCAAAACTGTAAGGTAATTGCCACACGAGGTCCGGGATTTATCACTGAAGTCCCCTGGAGAGGTATTTCTTAGTCTCAAACAATGAAGAGTAAAAATACTTGAAGCTTTGCTCAGTCTCTCCTTGAACCTCTCCAAAGGTTTCGACCTTGATCTGTGAACTTCCTAGGCTTTCGCTGAGGTTTCCCACTGGATAAGTGGTTCAGGAGGTCACGAGCAAGAAAACATCTGTTTTCAAGTTCAGTTGAAGTGCAGCCTCATTCCTCCAGCTCAGAAGTGCTCATGGAACAAAAGGAAGCATCGTGGGGACGATGAGGTAGCTTGGGGAATGCTCCTCCAGGTCCCTTGCTGAGATGCTTTGTGTGTGCCCGTTGTTTTGTTTTGCTTTGCTGGTAAGGAATGCTTCAATGCCTGGTGTGGTCCACCTGCCTGAATCAAGCATTCGCTTGGCTTAGAGTGGACCTTCCTGTCCACCTCCCTCAAAAACAACCGGCCTCTGCCAGCCAGCCCAGGCTTCCATCTTGGCCTTGTCTCGCCTGACCTGCGGGACTTGGAAAGTCCGTCCACGCCTCTCCAATCCCCTCACCTCAAGACTGTCACCTCCTCCACCCAAGGGAGCCTCTCTCCACCAGGAGAAGAAAAACGTTCCTTAGGAGTAAGAGTTTTTAGAAAAGTTTCAGAGTTCTCAGTCCCAAGTGCAAATCCACATGGGACCCTCTCTTTCTTGGGTTGCTTTCGAATCCCTGCTCTCGCCTGCTCGTGAGATGCCAGAGAAGACCGCCTTGCCCCTCCACTCGCATCTATGGAATTCGGCCTTTCTCAGCAACAATGTGTTTGGGAACAAAGAGCTCTTTGTACTTCGTATGGTGCCAATAGCTCCACACGACCATTCCGTACTTTCTCTCTCCCATAGGTGGGGCAACTAAAGATGCGATGTATCCCATGATAAACCGCCGGTCTGTGTAACTGAGGGAATGGCCCTGTGCCAGCCTGAGTTTGTGTGACTAGGCTGCTTTTTACCTGCGTCTTCGTTGCTCATTGAGAATATCTTCTAGGGGCTTGGAGATGACATAACTTCAGACACGTCCAGCTATAGCGGAATCTGCACACGGAAGCCAACACTGGCTTCATTCCTCCCCTTCCCCCTCCCCTCCTCTTCCCTTTCTCCTCCCCCCTTCTCTTCCTTCATCCCCCTCTTAGGCTCACTCTCTTAATAACAAACTGCTCAGAAAGTCTAAATGGGTCTGGATGGGGCAGTAACCAGCCTTCCGAGGCCCTTTCAGACCAGCTGTGTCCCAGCCCCGCCAGGAACGCCCACACAGGCTGCAGGCTGTAAGGAAACAGGAAAGGCCACCCTGCTGGCGTAAACACTCCCCAGATATTGACTGAGTGCTTGGTGGGGCCGATGCGCCAACGACATTCATCCCCTGGACAAATGCCCGATTGAGACTCATCTCTGTTTTTCCTTTGGGGAATTCTGTATAATGGAAAAACATCACAGGTTTGGAAACCAGAGGAGCTGGTTTTAAGTCCCAGCAGGTACTCGCTGGTCCGCGGAGGAAAAGACCCTCAATTTTCCAAGCCTCAGTTTCCAGCTAGAGAATAGTCCTGATTCCCTTCAAGTAAAATACTATACAGAATGGCATTTTGGCCGCTCTAAGAGCAGAAGACAAGGGTTGCCTCTCACTTCCATGCATCTGCTCTGATTCTCCTCCCTGTAGAGAGCAGTGAGGGTCTCATGAAATCAAACCGCCAGCCGTGTGCTGGGGCCACCTTGTGCCGGCTGCACAGATGAGTGACGCTGAGATCTCGGAGGCAGGATGAGTCAGGACACTGGGATGGGGGCCACACAGGATGTGGCAAAGGGTAGAAGTTGTAGGACGTTTTCTTACTTTGCTTTTTTAAATGAGAAAATAAACTGGGATGCATAAACAGATAAAACATGTCAGTATCTTTGGTGAAAAAAGGGAATTAGACCACATAACATCTATGGAAGCACCATGAAAAAGGTATAGATGTACTATGAATCCAGACAGCTATGTGTGTTTGTCGCTCAGTGGTGTCCGACTTCTTTATTTTTTTTGTGACTGCATGGACTGTAGCCCACCAGGCTCCTCTGTCCATAAGATTCTCCATGGGAATCCTGGAGTGGGTTGCCATTTCCTCCTCCAGGGGATCTTCCCAACCCAGGGGTCAAACCCAGGTCTCCTGCGTTGAGGCAGATTCTTTACCACTGAGCCACCAGGAAGGCCCCCAGACACCAATAAGAGGCTCCAAAAAGCAGTGGGTACCAAGAGTGGACTCTGCAGCCAGCTGCCCGGATTGAAGCCGTCCTCTGCCGTTTCCTCATGGGGCATCTTGAGACAGTCACTCCGTGTCTTACTGTGCCTTGATTTCCCCCACACCCCATCTTGCCCCAGTCTCCGTCCTCTGAATTCTTAGGCCCTGGAGTAGGAATCTCCAGGCTGAGTCCTGGCCTGAGTGGCAGCAGCCTCTGCAGTGCAGTCTTCAGAGTCAGATCCTGGGAGCATCCAGGAAGGCAGGTGTCTAGGGGGGGGCGTTGCTGGGACACCATGCTCATTGGTCCCCATCACCACCATGTCAGCAGAGGACTGTGGGAAACTCCTCTCTCTCTCTGTGTCTCTCTCTGTCTCTCTCACACACACATACACACACATCAGATATACACACAAGCACCTGCTATGCCTACCAAGACTGACCACAGCTGTGTAACACAGCAGCCTGCACTGGGACTTACCTCTATTTGGGACCACCTGACACCATATGATGTGAAGGACTGACTCATTGGAAAAGACCCTGATGCTGGGAAAGACTGATAGCAGGAGGAGAAGGGGGCTACATAGGATGCAATAGTGGGATGGCATCATCGACTCTATGGACATGAGTCTGAGCAAACTCTGGGAGATGGTGAAGGACAGGGAAGCCTGGCGTGCTGTAGTCCATGGGATCACAAAGAGGCAGACACCACTGAGCAGCTGAACTGAACTGATGCCACATGACGATCTGACTGGATGCTGGAACATCCCAGTGAATGTTAGAAACTTCCCACACCTGAGCCCCCTCCCAGACCACCGTGTCCTTGTGTGGCTCTGGGTCTGGGCAAGGATGTTCCCAATCAAGGACTGACTCTGAGGAGCAGCCAGACCTGAAATCTGAGATATGAAAACAGACTAAATTGTTTCCCTGTGACTGGGGAGATGCTGCCTGGGGGCAGAACTCTCTCCTGACTGTGGAGTCCAGCAGAACAGAACACAAAGTGTCTGTGGCAGAGGAGGACCTCCCTGCATGCATGGGTGCTGCAGACCCTTCACAGAAGAGGGAGAGAAACTGCCAGAATTTCAGGAAACTCATTCACTGAAATGAAGCCCCCTTGCCCGGAAGCTTCCACCTAGAGAACTTGCTAGAGATGGAGGACACTTTCTTTCTTTTTATTTTTTAAAATTAATTTTTATTGGAGTCCAGTTGTATTTCAGTGTTGCATCAGTTTCTGCTGTACAATGAAGCGAACCAGCTATACGTATACATACATCCCCTCATTTTTGGATTTCCTTCCCATTTAGGTCACCACAGGGCATTGAGGAGAATTCCCTGTGCTATCCAGTAGGTTCTCATTTCTCATTAGTTATCTATCTTAAATATAGTATCAACCTGTCAAATGTGTCCATCCCAGTCTCCCAGTTCTCCCACCGCTTGGAGAACGTTTTCTGAGAGTTTGAAGGGGTCCACGCTGCAAAGAGGCCGAGAAGCACCCTCCTTTCTTTCGTGTGCCTCTGCAGCTTTTCCATCATTCTTCCAACCTGTCCTGCCCGACAGGTTAGACTGTTCTCAACAGAGGCTTGTTTATTTGAATTATCTCATGGAGGTCTACATTTAACCCTGACTCGATTAAAAGCCCAAGGAAGACAGAGCCGTAGGAACCCATTTCCAGGAGCTGCATTTCAATGCCTGCCCACGTGACAGGGCGGAGCGAGGTCTAGACAGTCATGGCAGGTGGCGGGGGGCCCTTTGTGGCTGGGGGCTGGGACGGGGGCCCTGATTTGGTTCCCTGATGAGATCCTGTGAAGAGATGACCTGTGAAATGTTTGAGTGCCTTAAAATGATGTTGTTGATAAAGGATGAAACCTACCTGCACACACATTATACACATAGTGTACTGCATTGGCCTCAAAGTCTGTTTGAGCTTGTACATACGCCATAAAAGAAAAACCTGAATGAACCTTTTGGCCAACCCTAGGTTTCATCTCCGCAGACTTCACTGGGGGTGGGGGGGGGGCACTGAGCATTGGGTGATCTCTTTGCTCTGACACAGGCTGGCACTGGTGGTGAGAATGGCCTTGGCATCCCGGTTTTCGGGCACACCCAAAGCTCCTCTCCCTCCAGTCCAGGCTCCCCACGCCCCAAGGGCCTCTTGGGATCACTGTGTTCTGGTGAGGACACAAAGCTGGGTGCTGTCTCTTTAAACAGTAGAGGCTGAGCCGCTCTCAGGCCACCATGACATATCCCAGCATTGGACCAGCCCCTGAATAAACTGGATGGACGCCTGGTCTGGCTTCAGTTACTGGGGAGCACCACCAGGGCGCATTTCGGGGATCCTGGTGGGAAGCAGCAGGACTAGACCTGCCAGCTGCTGGTGTCTCAGCTGCCCTGTCCTGGGAGGGGCCTGCCTGACACGCGTCTGAGTGCGAAGAGAGCCGCGTGGAGGAAGGGGTGACCCTATTTGGCCCGGTGAGTTGTCTTGGCAGACTGTGCCTCTGGATGGTGTGTGCTCATGATTTACAGAGCACTTGCTGCCCAGCTCCACGCCCTGCAAACCACAGATGGAAAGGATCGCAGGGGAGACAGCGCGTGTGTGTTGGAAATGACCAGAGAATCTGAGGGTTTCTAAAATCCTTGGCTGAGAGCTGGATATACACTCTGGCTGGGGAGGCCAGAAGGGCCCTCTGGGAGCACCTAGAAACTCCGGCACATCCAAAGTTGAAGGGAGGAAGGGGACCAGACATGCCTGCCCTGATTGAAAACAGCTCCACGCACACGGCTGGCCGGTGACCTTGGATTGTAAGCAGGTTGGGGAGAGGCTTCCACTTGTAATGGAGCCCTGGCCGGGACCTGGGTGTGGCCGAGCTGGTGACATCGCCCTAGGCGGTGGCATTTGTCTTCCACAGCTTTGAGCTGAGTGGGTAGGAGGCAGGCGAGGGGCAGTGAAGTGACTGATTGACAGGGATGGGTGGGTTCAGATGTCCTGCAGTGTGACTATTGTGTGACCTGGTTAATGACTAAAACCTTGGGTGCAAAGGAAAGGAAGAAATGAGCTACACCTTACCATGTACGCACTTTTCTAGATGTCTATATTTCATTCAGAAGCTTAGCTGGAAAAGAAGACAAGAAGGGAAGAAAATCCTGAGTAGATATGCTAATATTTATAAAGTGCTTAGAACAGTCCCGGGAACCTGGTGATCATGTCAATGTTGGTTTAATAAATAAAAAGTCTGAATGGCACAAAGGCAGGCAATAATTCCCAGGGCAAACTCAGCCTAGAATATGACCCAGGAGGAAAGTGATCACTCTCATTCGTTTAGTTAGTCCTTCTACCGGGGGCTGATAAGTGATTTTAGTTTAGGGGGTCAGGCTTTCCTTAAAAGGTTGTTGTGAGGATTAAATGTGAAATAATAATAATAGTGACAATTTCTTGGGTACTACTGATCCTTTATTTGGTTCCAGACACTATGCTATTTCACACACTATCTCTTTTAATCAACACCATAACCCTTTAAAATGGGCATTCTCAGTCCTGTTTGCAGATGAGAAAACTGAAGCACCTCGAACCTCAGCAAACTGACCAAATCCACAGCCCTGAGTAAGCAGGCAAATCAGGTTTATTTGAGCCTCCATGCCTAACCACTGGACCACACCACCTCAGAGTCCTGCTAACCCACCTGCCGTATCACCGGGCAGTGAACAAAAATTTCCCAAGGATTCGTCTTTTTAATCTAAGGATTTTTGAAAGACCATTGTTTGAAGAAAATTTCCAAATTATCTTTGCTTGAAGAATGTATAATTAGCTACCACAGGCAGCTGCTTTCAGATAGTAAAATAAGTAGATGGGGGCATTTGAGTCATTCAGAGCGGTGATGTTCTGTGACACAGAGCCTTGGCAGGTGCTGGTGACTTGTGTATGACCTGCTTCGTTGGCAGGCAGACCTGTAACGCCCACCTTCCCGCTCCGCGTTCCTGCATCAAGGCGCGCTCCCAGAGCGTCTTACCCTCTTACCGGGGCGCACCCACCCTGCGCCCGGAAGGGCTATCCTCTCTCCCCGTGACGCTGGGCGGACCGCCTTCAGCCGGGCTATGAATCAGCTGATTTCCCTGGCTGCTCTTCCCCCACCTCAAATGGCCAACTCCCCACCCTGTGGCCGGGGACGCCAGCCCAGACCGGGCACCAAGCCAGCAAACTCGCCTGGAGCGTACCCAGTTTGGGTCTGGATTTGCCCAGCGACCCCCGGGCGCGCTGTCCTGCAGTGGGCCGCCTTTTCCCTCCTCCTCCAACTCTCCCCCAAGCGGGCCCGCTAGATCCGTCCCGGGAATCCGAGGCACCTGGCGCACCGCCTGGGCGCAGACGGGATCGCGCGGGCGGGCTTGGTGCGGGTGAGCCGCGCTAGGACGCCGGGGCAGGCCGGGGGCGCCAGGACTCCAGGGGAGGGATGTCTGCCTGCGCTTAAGTGCCATCTCCCCCTATCCGTGGGAGGGGCATCCAGGATGGGCCTCCGAGTGGGCGCGGGCCGAATACGTGCGCCGCAGACCCCGGCGCTGGGCACCCGCGGGGGCAACCTCCGGTCGAGTTTCCCACGTGGGCGGAGGGGCCAGTATATCGGTCAACTCTTGGTCTCGGTAAAGTCAGCGAAGTCAGGGGAAACGGAGGTGAGAAAGCTGCGCGGTCTGCTAGTTTCCAGGATAAGTCCCAGCAGTTTTGCCGTCATCGACTTTCTCCCGGGGCGCAGCGTAAGGCCCAGGCTGTCTCCTGCCCTCCCTCTCTCCCCGCTGCCCTCTCCCCTCCCCGAGTCCCGCCCCCCTGCACACGCTGACCCAGGGACACACCCTACTGCAGCGACGCAGACAGGGCGTTGTTCCCGTTAAAGGGGAACGCCGGGAGCCTCCCTCCTGCCCCTCGCTTGGCGCGCGTAGCCCCGCAGCGCAGCTGTCTTTGCGGACGCCAGCCGCTGAGCGGACGCACGGAGTGTGTGCCCGAGGCAGCTCTGAGGATCTCTGAGGATCGGGGACAGCTATTCTTTGGGCCGTAAGTGCTTTGGCCGGGAGAGTGGAGGAGACGGAGGAGGAATGTGGGCATCTTCCATCGACGGCGCCAGAACGCGCGGAGCAAGGGGGGCTTCGGGCTGGCGCCTTCCCCGATCGCTGGCAGAACACCGCCTGTCTGGCGTCGTTCCTGCGGGGCTTGTAAGGGTCTGGTATGGAGAGCCTGCGGGTGTGTGAATCGCCGGGGGCGCGGGTGCTGATGTCTGGATGTGGGGCAGGGGCGGAGGACTTTTCGTCTCGCTGGAGAGTCGCCTACTCGGAGACTCGCTGGCAAAGCAGTCCCTGCGGTGGACATCTTCAGGGTACAGGGTCCCCGGGCCCCCCCAATTTCTAGCTACATACCCGTTCTTATTTCTCTTGTCTCCCCCCACTTCCTCCCGCCTCCTCGGCATGAGGAGTCACTGGATTTAATTTAAACCTTCTGGGAGACGTCAGAAAACCCTGCTTATTTCCTCTGCACGTTCCAGGGTTTTTTTTTTTTTTTTTTTTTTTTTAAGTGTTGCTGAAGGAGAGGACGCAGGGGCCTGCGACTGGGTACTTTAAACACTGAAGTTATTGAATCGTTGTTTCTAGCCCAAAACTCTGTCCTTCAGCAGTTCCCTAAACGCAGCTCCGTCTTCGCAAACGTGCGGATCCTCCCGCAGATCAGACGCGGGAGGTGAGGTGTGGGGTGAGGACCGCACCGCGGCGGATAGAAGAGGTCCTGCCGGTTCCGTGCGGCGGCACTTATTTCTGGGGGGCTCACCCCGTTACCTCCGCCTCTCCTTCGCACGGACACTTGCTCCCCTCCAGCCAGGCCCCTGAGCGCATCGGCCGGACCAGCGCCCGGGGAGGGCAGGAGGCGCCGGCCCCAGCAATTCTCCCGGGCGGTTCTTTCCTCTTCCCTCGGCTTTGCGCCTTCTTTCCGGGGCCGCGGGTGTCTTTGCCAAGCGGTGCTGGGGTCGGGGCGGCTCCCCGGCGCGGGCCAAACTTGGGTGGAAACTCGGAGCCTAACGAAATGCGGAGCGCTCTGGGGTCTGGGGACCCGGCTCGCCGCCGCGCGCTCTCCCTCCCAGCACGCCGCTGGTATCCCTGGGCCTCTCGAAGAGACCTAGGCCCCTGCCCCTCGCCCCCACCTCCACTCCACCGGGAGAGCGCTTGCTCTCCCTTATCTGCCCCCCTTCCACAAGCTGGGCCGTCCCCGTAGCGCCCGGGTGGGTGGAGGCGCGCTGCAGCCTCTGCTTGGCACTCTGGAAAAACCTCCCCTCCCGGGGAGACTTCGACGTGCGTCGTGCGTACCGCTTGTTTTGTTCCAAAAGCAAAAGATGTTCGGGCCGGCGGACTGCGGGGCGGGGATGCTGCGGTCGACTGCTGCCCTCTCTCGGCAGCCGCGGGGCGGGGTGGGCGGGCGGCGAGCCAGGCCCGGGCATTCCGAGCGCAGGACCCTCCCTCCTCTCCTCCCTCCTCCCCTCCCTTCTTCCCTCCCTCCTTCGCTCGCCGCTCGGGCCAGTTCGCCCGACCTCACGTCCAATTCGGCTGTGTCTCCTGTCAGACCAGACGGAAACTCCGCTGAGCAGAACCCGCCGCCAGAATGCTGCTCCTGCTGCTGGGGATCATCGTCCTCCACGTGGCCGTGCTGGTGCTGCTGTTCGTGTCCACCATCGTCAGCGTGAGTGTCCGGCCGGGCAGTGCGCGCGCGGGGCCGGGCTCCCGGAGCTCACCCCGAGCTTGGCCTCCGGACCACGATTCCCGCCGCGCCCCCTGAAGTTTGCAGACCGCGAGCCTCAGACATCCTCCGGCCTTTTTCAGCTTCTGGCAATCCGCGCCTTTTCAGTAGTTTTTGAGAAAATCAGAGCGGATTCAGGGGAGGGGAGGAAGCAAGCAAGCGCTGGGCTAGATCAGCACGCAGGCCTCTCTTTAAAGAAAGTCAGTGCAGATCCAGGGTCCCCCCTACCCCCTTCATGTAATAAGCTTGTTTAGCGTTTTTCTTGATGGGGCGGAAGAGGGAGGGCGGTGGTGGTTGTCCTTGAGGAAGGAAGTGGAGAATTTAGAAAGGTCTGTTTTTTCTCCAAATGGCATCCATCAGATGGGTGACTTAGTTCATAAAACGGCCTTTAGGACTTGAAACTGGCAAGTTAAAATTAGATTTTCCTTAATGGTTCATAGTCCCAGGTCTGTTTTGTGCTGTGGACAGGGCACCTTCTTAGAAAAAAGCCTTCCCCAGTACAAACAGAACAGATCATTTTGCATTACAAAATCAGCAAACATCCAGCTCAGTAGGTTTTAAACTTATTTTCTTAAAAATGAGCCCAGACTTGGGCAGTCATGCAACGGTGGTCTTAACTTCTTAATATACAAGTCCCAGGTATGATGTTCTTGCTTGGTTCAAAGGTTGAAAAATAATTATTTTGGGGACTGATGCGTTGATTCATCACTTACCAGCATCTTCCCAACATCTTAACTGTACGTTGACAAGAAGTACCAATACGGAAATGAGTTCATGGCATGGGGACTGGCACTCAGGAGATCAGGGGAGGAGAGACAGCTTAGATGCAGGTGTCCTGGCTTAAGTCCATGGCTCCTTCTACTGCCGTACACACCTTGGCACAGAGCAACTCATATTTGTGAGGTTCTTTTCCACTTACAAAGTGCTTTACACTTGCAAAGCCCTGGCCCTCCCCTGGACAAAAGGTTTGGGTCAGAGCACCACCTCTCCCCCTTCTCTAGCACCGTGGGCTCTGGTTGGACAGTGGATGAGGCTGCTCTTTGCCTTGCCTTGGTCTTCTCCCTCCCTCTCTCTGTCACTCCTCACTGCCTCCTCTGACTTAATGCATCTGTTCTTTCTAGCAATGGATGGTGGGCAATGGACACGCGACTGACCTCTGGCAAAACTGTAGCACGTCCTCGATGGGCGGTGTCCAGCACTGTTTCTCGTCATCAGCAAATGGTGAGGATGGTTTTTTGTTCCACAAACTTGTCCTGGTCTGTCGGTGACATGCCTCTCTCTCCAGACTTAGAAGCACTTGTTCTTGGAAGACTCAAAAGCTAGAGCAGTGTTGCTGGGCTGGGGTGAGATGTGGCCAGGGGCTGGGAAGCCAAGATGAAAGGAGAGGGGCGGTAGCTTCACTGGCTAAGCTGAGATCTCAGGGAATTGTGCATTCTCTCTACGTGGAGGGAAGCCCTAGACCTGCCCGCCTGTTCTGCTCATCACTTAGTGTAATTCTTTTAGTGAGTGAAGAAATATGGATGCAGATAAGCAATGATGATGCAAAATCTCAGGCAGATTCTGCTGTGAATTTCAATCCAACAAGCAAGTTTGGTTTGGTGGTGCAATATCCAGGAGTGCCCTGGGTCTTCCTGGTGCAGTGATGGAGGGGCTGTCCCAGGGATCGATGGGCCCCTTTTGGTCTCCAATTACAGGACTTCCTCTCTGGGTCCTGGGCCTCAGCGATCCCATTTAGCCATCAGAGCTGTAGAGTGATTCCTTGTTGCAAGCTGGGGCATTGACACTGTTTGCACACCCCCAAGCCGAGCCCCGGGGTATTTTTACTCTGTCCTCAGCATCTTTGCTTGTGAGATGTTGGAAACCGGGCTTTCTTGGGTTCAGGTTAAAGGGATTATTTGGCAGCAGAAGCACAGTCTTAGATCCTTGCAGTATCCAGAGGGAAGGAGGGCTCAGCAGGGACCTGGGGTCTGTGAATGTACAGAGGCAGTGACAAATACGATGCAGTCTTTTTGGTGGCTGGGAAGTGTCTGGTGGCAGTGTGGACCCTGGCAGGGGCCACAGTGCCTGGTGTTGAGAAAACAGTGGGCCAGGCTCTTCACAGTCTCATGGTCCAAAGGATGTGTCCTCAGCCTGGACATGAGGTTTCAGTGTGGCCGCAGCTGCCCCTTGATCAAATATTTCTGTGGAAGATGCTATAGCCAGTGAGAGAAATCATTTCAGATGCAGTTGAACCAAGCAGGCGGGGCAGTGGCCATTGGTTCTGGCTTCTCACAGTCCAGTTTCACTGCTGGACTTTCCTTCTCTGGGCTGTGTACCCAAATTGTCCCTGAAGCATCACCAACCAAACATCTCTAACCTCAGCATAAAAAGAAACTGCTACAACTACTCAAGGAGGATAGCCAAGCAGTAGAAAACACTGTTTTATGAGTCTGCTTTGCTGGGGGCAAGAAAAGAGAGATCCCAGCCCTTGTGGAAGGGAGCAGTCCTTAATTCTTTTCTCTGAGTCTGTGAAGGATATTGAATTAAAACCACCCTAGAGGCTGCGTGGTGAGTTGGTAGCCAAGTAACTGAAACCCTCAGGAGTGTCTGAGCATGTGGCCGGAGCACTGCTTGGCCCGAAAGCCGCAGCATCCGGTGTCTCCTGGGCAAGGTCTGGCTGAAATTCCCTGAAAGGTTGAGGATGGGAGGTGCTCTGCTCCCTACTGACACCTGGTGGCCATGCATGGTGACTCCGCCCACAAGGGCTGGCTTTCCCTGAGACCCCGGGTACCCACTCACACCTCCCCCAAGTGGTGTGTGGCCATGTGGAGTTGGCAGAGGATTCTACACTCACAGGCCCAGAAGGGGCAGTTTTGGCAGGCATGTTCCAACCCGGCTGGGTTTCAAGAGGGATGAGTCGGCAGAGGAGCAGGGATCTAAATTGTCCTGCAGCAGGGCAGCGATGTTCGTATACTGCTGGCCTGCCTTCTGCATCTGCCATGGTAGGTTAGGAATGGCTACTGTACCGTCCTCTCAGCAGCTACCAAAGAGGCACCAGTGTTGTTTCAATTGGGAACTTCCCATTGCTCAGCTGGCTCTCTGTGTTCAACTTCATCTTCTTGGATTTGCTGACAGTGACCTTGGAGTGTTTCATCTCGGGTCTTTATCCAAATCCACATTGTTGCTTTCCTGGGGCGGGGAGTTCCAAGATCCTGCTTCTCCCCTACACCTGCCTTCTCGTCTCTCCCAGGAAGGGCATTTTTGAGGAGTCGGACAAGCTGTGTTTGTTTGCACTTGAACTTCTAAGTAAGATGTTCCCATTTCAGCTTCCCCGGTGTCAGTATCTCAGTATCTCTGTTCTTCTAATGGGTCAGCTTGTGTTACAGCCTAAGCTCTGATGGATTTGAAGCCATTAGGCCTCCTTTGCTTTTTGGATTGGGTTTAACCATTTCTGTGCCACCCAAGAGGCGAAAAAAAAGCATAATTAAGAAAAAAATTAGACTGCTTTTACAGATGAACCCTGTTAGTCATAAACCAGTCACCTTGGTTTGTATTTGCTCTTAGAATGTTTCAAACATACCTTTTATTTAAGTCATTGAAAGTAATTTGTTGTTGATACTTTTTTGTGAAGAATATGTCAGCAAGTTTGTTATGCGAAAATACGTTGGTTTACATGACTTGCTATTTTTTTTGAAGGGGCATGTGTTTGTGTGAGTGGTGCTGGAGCCCTGCACCTCTGCAGGGCTTCATTCTTCTTTTTTTTCTCTTATATGAATGGTGCTTGTTACCACATTGACTGCATGACAGTCAAACATCTGTGTTACATAGCTGGAAGGAGGCATATTAGATTTTCCTTGAACTCCTTCTTTGTATTAGAGTTGGTTTTAGATTTCTTACTAAATGCCCTCAACTTCGTCTGCTTTTCAATTATCTAAATGCATTTACATACATTTAGAATATAAATCTCTGGCTCTATCCTGATCCTGGCTGCAGGCAGAGGTGAAGGCCAGTGAGGGAATATTTATCATGACCTTGTTTTGAGTGCCTCTTGGCCCAGGGCCTACAAGGACTTGTAGACTCTGGACTTTGGCCTTAATGGTCCTGAGCTCTGTGAGGAGTCAGGAGATCACTGCGGGGGGGATGAAGACAGCACAGGCCAGATGCCTGAGGAGTCGGGGCAGGCAGGCAGAGCCAGAGTTAAGGGGAGGAAGTGGAAGGCAGGTCTCCTGTGGGAGGTGGGATTTGATCCATCCTCCAAAGGATGGGCAGGATTTACATAAACACAGGCAAGGAGGAGGCAATTCCCTGTTGAGGCAATGACATGACCTAAAGCTAGGGGAAAGGCAATGGGGGGATGCATTAGGGGAAAGGCAATGGGGGGGATGATCAATCAGCTAGCATTCTGGTTGGGATTAAGATTGACCCCATAAAACAAAACATCTTTAAATGGTAGTGACTTAAATAAGATAGCTTATTTCTCTCTCTTTCAAAATAAGTATGGAAATAGGCAGCCTAACATAGATATGGTAATTCCAAGAAACTGTCAGAGCCCTAGGCACTTTCTACCTCATTTCTTTGTCTAATCCTTATGGAGCAGACAGCTGCTACAGCGCCAGCCATTTCATCTCTTCTTCAAGCCACAGAATAGAGAAAGGAGGAAGAGAAGAATGTGTCCCCCTCCCTTTTAATGAAACATCTTCAGATAGACCACACACTTCTGTTTTTGTCTTTTCCTGGAAGTCAGTCACAGAGCCACACCCAGTGTCAAGGGAGGCTGAGCATGGAGTCATTTGACTTCATGGGATGCATGACTTCTTAATTCACAGAAATTTAATAGCAATCACCTCCCAGTAAGCCTGGCGTGAAACACTTCTCTTCAAGGCTGTGACCACCCCCGGTCCATACCCAGTTATACTCTGACAATAGCTCTGGTGTGTCCTATGCTGTTTCAGAGTGGAGCCAGATTACTTTAGGATTCTGCAAACAGTCCATCTCTGCCGTGTCCTGGGTCCTCTCAGTAGCACAGTGACCCGTGGGATGATCCTTCGACTTCCTTCTCTTTCCCTCTACTTCCCCAGTCATTAACAGCTTTTACTATTTCATGACGTCTGTTGAATCCTTGTTTCCTCCCAGTCTGGTCCTCTCTTCTGACCTCCAGACCAGCCTGGCCAGCCACCCACTGGACAGTTCTGCTGGGATGTCTCAGAGGCATCCCCAAACCAGTCAGCCTCTGTCCTCCTCCACCCAGTCTCCCCCTTTGACAGTTTCCAGTATTTTAGTGGATGCTGTCTCACCGTCCAGTGAGCTTCACACTCAGAGTCTGCCTTGGATGTGTCTCTTCTTGCTCCTCAGAATCGTCCTGGTCCCACTGGTCACTCGTCATCCCCACCCACATTGCACCAGGGCCACTGTAGCAGCCTCCTTACTCCTGATCTTTCTTCATTGTTCCTCCTTTTGTACACTGAATCCAGGGTGATATTTAAAAATACAAACCTTGTCATATCACTCTCAATTTAAAACCTCTCAGAGGTCCCTTTGGTCTCCATCCTCAGGTGAACATCTTTGCTAAGGTCCATATGTCTACCTGAATGATCTGCTCCTGTTAAACCTCACCCCATCTCCTCTCGCCTTCATCTTGGAATTTCAGCCTTCTCTCACTTCAGTGATCATGGACTTCCTACCTCAGGATGCCCCCTGTCCTCCTTTCTCCCCTTTCTCCCCAGTCTCCTCCCTTCTCTCCTGGGTCCTTTCATGCAGGACTGTTCACTGAACACCTGTCTTGCAGAAGATTCCACTGCAGACACTTAGGGTGACAGTGGATGAGAGCTTCTATTTTACTAAAGATCAGTAAATAAATGATCTTTACTGGTAGATCTGTCAATAAATGTGGATAATCAGGAGGCAGTGATAGGAAGGAGGAAGAGAATAAAACACGGTGATGTGAAGGATTGGGGTGGGGAAGGAATGACCTCGTGAGGATGACCAGGAAGTAGTCAGCCACAGGGACATCAGTGGGCAGATTCCAGACAGTGGGACTCCCAAGGACAAGGTCCCTGGGGTGGGAAGGAGCCTGGCAAAGTTGATGCGCAGAGAACACAGGGGATTGAGAAGCAAGCCAGCCTGCAGGGTCTTCTAGATCCCAGGAAGGACTCTGGGGCATGTGGATGGGGTTCTAAGTTTCATGATTTCATTTAGACCTGCTCTGTCTTGTATACATTTCTCAGCTGTTCTGTTCCAAGTTGGAGTAACAATCCTGTGCCTTTATAAGGCAGAATATGTCAGAAATCTCACAGAGTGGAAATCCACGTATCTATTTCCAGCAGTAGCAACCTCATGGCCAGCAGTAGGTTGTGGGCAGCCTTAGACCAGTCCTTTGGATTGAAAGTCAGAAAACAATAAGTCTGGCCAGTCTCAGGAGCCCCTCGCTGACTTGAGTGCTCTGTGTGTGCTGGGACTGTATCTCCTGTGATTGCCAGGTTTATCTTGTTTATCCGTTTGGTGGCATTGCCATTTCGGCAAGGACATCAGACCATTTCCTCATCTGTGGCTCAGCTTTTGGTCAACAATTTTAAAAACACAGGAGGCCCTCTGCACTTAGGGGCTCATGTTTTGCAATTTAGCATCTTTGTGGTTCCTTGGGCTAACCCACAAGCTCTGCCCCAGCAATGGCTCTGGATTCTACACGCCCTTGCGAGATGTGGAGGTCCTGGCAGGCAAGGGAGGTGCAGGGGTGGGATGAGGCATCCTGATGCTGGTGTTTCAACCCTTGGAGTCTCTCATCAGATGCCAGCACCTAGGAGTAAATTAGAGGCTTGTGCAGACCTGTGTCTCACCATATGGTGCTGGATGCTCAGTCTTTGCTTTTTAAAAAATGTAAATTGCTTTCCCGGGATTTTACCAGTGTTGAGAAAGCATCCTTTGTAGTTCAGAAGCCAGGATTGGCCATGGGGTGGCTTAAGGGCATGGATGTTGGTTTTTGGTGCCCAAGAAAAGGATGCGTGGCAGGAAGCCTTCTGATATGCGCTCCTCAGCACACACGTAGATTCTGGTGCTGGCAGGGGCTCTAGAGGTCATCAGATCCATCTGCCTGCCCCATGTCACTCACTTCAGACCCCCCTGCAATGAACATTATATGCTCATTCTACCAGTGATGGGGAACTCACTACCTTTCAAGAGACTCCCTTTCATTTCATTGAGCTAACAGATTGGTCCATTCATCCATTCTTTAACTAGACTGAGTGTGTGCTAGGTACTGGGCATTCTTCCAGAAACGGAGCTGATGGAGCTGAACAAGAAATACCAGTCCCTGCCCCAGTGGATGGAGCTCACAGTTACTCGGGGGAGATGGAGGAAAGACAATGAATGAGTCACTGTGGGCAGTAGACAGTGCTCTGCAGGAGATGGCCAGAGCAACGAATAGCAGGTCGCCATTGGGGAGGAAGCAGCTGGTCACGGAAGGCCTCTTCCTGCCAGAGTCACGTGGACGGAGGCTTAAAAGATGGGAGGGACCAGCTGTATGAAGAACCACCAGAGGAACATTCCAGGAGGTACTGGAAAGGGCCAGGTCCTTAGGCAGGGAGGAGTCTGGTGTGTCCACCAGTGCTGGGCTGGCATGACTGAGTGCAAGGTTGCAGGTGGAGAGGACAGGCTCTGATGCTGAAAAAGCCAGGCTGGACCTACGGAAGGGTCTGGAGCAGAAGGGGGGTGTGATTTGATTTGTGTTTTGAAAACGCATTCTGGCTGATACATTGAGAAGGTACAGTGTCAGCAAAGCACTTGGATTTAGGAATCTGTGGCTCAGGGTAGACGTCTGGGATGGACATTCAGACTTGGGGTCCTCGGTGTCCGCAGGAGGGTATTTAATGTCTTCAGGGGAATTGATGAGAGGAGAGGCAGGAGGAGCAAGGGGTCCAGTGTGAGTCTTGTGACATCTGGTGGCTGATGGGGGCAGGAAGGAGCGGGCAGAAAGGTTGGGGAGGAGGGGCCCATGATGTAGAGGGGGCAAACTGCTGTGGGATACTGTCATTAAGATATTACTTAGCTGTGGGACTTCCCTGGCGGTCCAGTGGTTGGGCCTCTGAGCACCCATTGCAGGAAGCATGGGTTTGATCCCTGGTTAGGGAACTAAGATCCCACATGCTATTTGTATGGTACAGCAAATAAAAAAATAAAATAACTTTTAAAAAAAGAAAAATCACTCAGCTGAGGCCACGTCAGTCCCCTAAATTTTCAGTGGTTTCTGGTTGTCTTCTTTCATACCTGGAGAGTTGGACCTCATCCTCAAGGTGTCTAAATCCCTGTCGTGTCCCTGGAAGCTGTGGTTTTATCTTCCTGGGTCTCCCCTTCTCCAGGTGGTGCTTCCTCCTTGCAGTGACCTTTCTGTTGCTGGTGAGAGTCCTCTGCCCCCCATCCCCGCCTATGTTACGTGTTGTCTCTGGACCATAGGCGTTGGCCTCCTGGTGCCACTCAGCTGCTGGCTTATGGTTGGCCTGGCAGGTAGATGCACAGAGAGCGGGGGCTCTCTCCTGTGGCCACCCCATTAATTCTCCTCCCCGCCAGGCTCTGCGGATGCCAAGCCTAAAGAAAGGCTGAAGGATCATTTAACTCCTTAGATTTCAAACATGCTTTTGAATTTCTTGGGCTTCCCTGGTGGCTCAGACAGTTGAGAATCTGCCTGCAATGCAGGAGACCCAGGTTCAATCGCTGGGTCAGGAAGATGCCCTGGAGAAGGGAATGGCTACCCACTCCAGTATTCTTGCCTGGGAAATCCAATGGACAGTGGAACCTGGTGGGCTACAGTCCATGGGGTTGCAAAGAGTTGGACACAACTGAGAGACCAACAACACTTTGAACTTCTCAGCACCCCAGTGGATGGGCACCAGGAGTCCCTGCTTTTCTGCACGGGGTCTGCCTCTCACAAGCTAGTTACCTGGGGCAAGTGCCCTCATGGCCTAATAGGGTGACTGTGGAGGCAAGACCTGGGGTGGTTGCCCATCACGTCCCATGCATCCTGAGTCCTCTCCCCATTCAGGATATAATTGTGACATGGGGGGATCTTGAGTGGACACCGCCTTTGAGCTGGGCCTTGGAAATTGGGTAGAACTTCAGTAGGTGTGGGGAGAGAGGAGAGTGCATGGTTTACTGAGCTTGGTAGGCTGGTGGCTTTTAATTTCCATGATGCTTTGGACAGAAGGCCTCTGATTGTTTGCATATGGAGAATGCCTTTTAAACCCAAAGATCCTGAACCCCTCCCTCCACCAGGCATCCCCTTCTTCTCTGTACATCCCCTACCTCCCCTGGGCAATTGAAATGTCTTTCTCCTTTCTTCCTTTTTGAAGTCACTGTCTGTGGCCAGACTCCACATGTTCAAGTGTTCTTGACAACACCAACACAAGGGGTTCTCTGATCAATCAATTTGGAAAAGACTATTTAAAATCTACTCAGGCTATTCTTTTTAATGGTAAGACTTTTCAGAACCTTGAGTACCTTACTGTACATTGCAGTGTCCAAGGAGGGACGTTAATATACTTGACCATGGAAGCCACTTCCTCTGTTTTTCTGTGTGTGTGTGTGTGTGTGTGTGTGTGTGTGGTGGCTCAGTTGTCTGATTCCTTGTGACCCCATGGACTATAGCCCACCAGGCTCCTCTGTCCTTGGGATTTCCCAGGCAATAATACTGGAGTGGGTTGCCATTTCCTTCTTCAGGGGATCTTCCTAACCCAAGGATCAAACTCACATCTCCTGCATTGGCAGGTGGATTCTTTACCATGGCACCACTTGGGAAGCCCTCCGTTTTTCTGTTTAATCAACAACAATTTTGGGGGACACACAGCCTAACCTGACCCTCCTATCACTAGAGTTTTCCAACCAGGGAATGGAGGAAGCCTGAAATAGCTGGACATTTTCAGTAACCTCGGAACCTCAATGACTGTATTATATTCCCTGTTCCAGTCTGAAGACTAGTGGGAATAAGACTATTGGTGTCAAACCACACCTATAAATTAGACGCTGGAACAAATTCCTCTGCCCACGAGGGTGCCTCTTGGTCAGGAGGGCAGTTAAGAGTGACAGTGTCAGGTGCAGCCTGAGCGCCTGGAACATGAGTTCACTCATCGTCAGCCAGAGGTTTAGCTGGAGTTGAAATGTCACTCAGGATTTGAGTTGAAAGAGCCTCCCCCATGGTCTTCCTCATCCTTGTGAGCTCCTGGCCAGGGTCTGTGGGCTGAAAGACCCCATATGGCTTTCCCCTTTGGCTGCATCCTTGTGGGTCCCAGGGAAAGTGAACCTGGGGCCCAATTTCAGAGCTCCTAGCTGGGTAGGATGGGAAGAAGCTGGAACCCTGGGCAAGGACCACTCAGTCCCTGCTCAGGCTCCTGCCAGTGGGCAAAGCAAACATACAGCAAAGTCCTCCTGGATAGGATGGAAGCTGCTCGCAAGTCAGCAGCCTCTGGAATGACATCCATCCCAAGAAGGAAGGAAAGTGGCAATTTGTGGGATGTCAGTGGGGAGGGTGCCAGGTAGGTCAGTGGTAAAGAATCCATCTGCCAATGCAGGAGACGTGGGTTTGATCCCTGGCTTGGGCAGATCCCTTGGAGAAGGAAATGGCAACTGGCTCCAGTATTCTTGCCTGGACAATCCCATGGACAGAGAAGCCTGGAGGGCTACAGTCCATGGGGTTGCAAAGAATCAGACACAACTGAGAGACAAAACAACAACAACAACAACAGCAGTGGGTAAGGAGGTTAGCGGGTGGGTCAGCTGCTTTGAAGACGGCCCAGCATTCTGGACAAGGGTGGCTCTCACTCCCCCAGTGGTGATTCACCCCAATGGCTTCTTCCTCCTGGCTTGGCTTCCCCAGTTCATGCTCTGACTCAACTGCCACTGCCCTTCCTTTCACTCTTGATGGAGTCAGAAAGCTTTTGTGAATTGTCAGAGTGGGACTTGAGGTTGGGCGGGCAGGCACTCGGGTGTGGCTCTAGGCGGGGAGGAAAGGAGGCAGAAGGACGCAGAGGGGCCGGTGCATTGAAGAGGGTTGCAGCCTCCCTGAGCCCTTCGCTTGCCGGCTTGTTGGCCCTGGGCTAAGAATACAGCTGAGGGGGCAGATGTATTTCCTTCATAGCTTAGCTGCTGCGGCGGTAGGAATCTGACCTTTGGTCACTGGGCATCTCCAGCTTTCCCTTCTGTGGCGGGGAGCAGGTCTCTGCTGGCCGCCACAGCCTAGCCCACGTCAGGAAGCTGTCAGCAACCCTATTACCTGACAGGCTCATCAGAACAGCAGGTCTGCGAGGAATTCGGGGGTTTTTAATTCCCGGGCTCGGCACCAACGTTGGAGGTTAAAACGCTGTCACTGGGCATTCCACAGATAGTTGCCGGGCACTGAGCAAGGCCTGGAGAATGACCGTGGGTGCTGGTCATGGGCTCTGCTAATGACCCTGAACTTGCAATTTGAGAGAATAGAGTATCACTGCCCTGGGGCTTGGGTAGAAGTTCAGATTCGCCACCTGGCCTGTTGGCCTCACATTAATTTGACTTTGTATAAAACAGGACTGCAGTGGACAGCATTTTCCTCTGCATCCCGGTCTCTCCACTCTAATCACTGCTTTCCGTACACTGGATGTATTTGGCTATGGCAGAGGTTGGCGTCTGATGCAAAGAGCCGACTCATTGGAAAAGACCCTGATGCTGGGAAAGATTGAAGGCAGAAAGAGAAGAGGGTAGCAGAGGGTGAGATGGTTGGATGGCATCACTGACTCAGTGGACATGAGTTTGAGCAAACTCTGGGAGACAGTGAAGAATAGGGAAGCTTGGTGTGCTGCAGGGGGTCACAAAGTTGGACATGACTTAGTAACTGATCAACAGCAACAGAGGTTGGCAAGCAGATCCAGTGGGGTCCACTGCCTGATTGTGTAGATAAGATTTTATTAAGGTGAACAGGCCACACCCACTCATTTACATATTGAACGAGGCTGATTTTGTGCTAAGATGGCAAACTTTAGCAGTTGCCATGGAAACCATATGACCTGAGAAGCCTAAACTATTTATAGTTTGACCCTTCACAGATAATTTGCCAACCTCTGTGCTGAAGCTCTCATAAGAACTGGTATCAGAATTGTATTGAAATGGGCTCTGCTCTCAAGTGGCATTCTGATTGGCACCCTATAATGGCTTACATGGACACAGTTGTCCACCTTATTCCTTGGTGTGGCGCAGACAAAGATACCCTAAGGACCCCCTCCCCACCCTCCACCATAGTCTACAGACTAATTTACTCTGCTCCTGAGCTCAGCCTTTTAATGGGGTTATTTGTATTGTACAGAGCTTTTATATCAACATTCTTATTTGATCATTACAGTCCTCTGAGGTAGTTGGTCCCTCTTGTTAGCCAGTTAAGCAGGGGGTACCCAGGCCTGTTTTGATGGAGCACATGGCCTAGCCTGGCTGGGGCCACAGCCTGTAGGTTTAAGGTACATACTGTCAGTAGAATTCCTTGCTGCAGAAAGGTTTATTTCTCATCTTGGTTTCTTTATCCAAGGGATTATCTGGAATAGTCTTTTAACATTTCCAAGTTTATTTTGGCTGGTTTGTTTTGAATTTCTACTTTCTGTTTTTCTTTAGTTATATTTACATCCTGTGTGCTTTCTTTTGAGATTTATTGAGGGTTTTTTTGTTGTTGCCTACTGCATAGTGGGTAAGACTATCCCATGTGTGTTTGAAGATTTTATCATCATCACTATAGAGACATAAAATAATGTATATCTTATCATATTTTTGATCTACTTGATTTACCTATTCTGAGAGAGGTATGCCGAAGTCTCCCACTGTGCTTGTAGCTGTATCAGTTTCATCTTATACTTCAGTCATTTGTTGCTTTATATTTTTTCCAGGTCACACTGTGCACAGAGGTTTATGACTTTTGTTTCTTTATGATAAACTGGAAATACCATGAAATATCCTATGAAATATCCCTCTTTGGCCATCTTTATCTTTTTCAGTTTGAATTCCAGTTGTCTGATGCTATTATTACTATATCTTTTTGTTAATATTTGCCTGGTGCCTCTTTTAAAAAACGTTTTAACTTTTAGCTATTGTTGGTTTTAGGTATATCTCTCTTATCAGACTCTAGATAGGAATTACATAATTCAGGATGGAATTCTACATCTTATAGTGATTTACATTACTGTGACTGATAATATAGTTGAATTTATCCTACTTTCATCATGTATGTGTGTTATTTATTGTGCTTCAGGTTGAAAAAACTTTCTTCTTCAACTTTGTATTCCCAAAACTCAAAACAGTAGATTTTTAGCCAAGGCCCACTGAATAAAAACTTCCTTGATTCCTTAACTCTGATTTGATTAGAGAACTAACTTATGGAAAATTAACTCAGTTGTAATGAGGTTGGCATTAAAATTCAAGTTCCTGGTAAAAGAAGTTTTGAGAAGAATTTAGTGACATTGTTAAATTTAAGAGACTTTTCCTATTGATGTAGTTTTAACTTGTATGATTTTGAGTTTTCTCTAAATGTGAGGCCTGGCAGAAGTTTCTGTTATTAATGAGAGTGGAGGTAGAGACTAAGGAAAAGATCGCAGAATTGGAGAAAGAAATCTAGATGTTGCCTGCACCAACTGTGCTCCTTCTAAGGGTGTGCCTTGAAGGACATTCCCCATATGATCTCTGTTTTAGTTCTATACTTAGTTCTAGATTTATTTTTGTGGCTCAGATTTCTTTATGTTTCCAGCTTCACCTACCAGACTGCTGGATAATTGCTTTATTCAAAACGTAGAGACTTCCCTGGTGGTCCAGTGGCTAAGACTCCATGCTCCCAATGTGGGATGCCTGGGTTTGATCCTTGGACAGGGAACGAGATCCCACGTGCTGCAGCTGAAGATCCCACATACTGCAATGAAGATCCCAGTGCAACCAAATAAATAAATTAAAACAAATATTAAAAAGATAATATCACGGCGGCAGTAGCTTTGTTGCAGACTGCTCCTCCAGAAGAACCACTGCACTGGGTGTGAGTGAGTGAGTGAGTGATAGTCGCTCAGAGTGAAGGTCACTCAGTCATGTCCAACTCTTTGCGACCCCATGGACTGTAGCCCATCAGGCTCCCCTGTCCATGGAATTCTCCAGGCAAGGATACTGGAGTTAGTTGCCATTTCCTTCTCCAACTATACTGGGTGGAGTGGTTCAATGAGAGATATAAAAATGAAGTCAGGATGGCTCACAGCCCATTAGATATCCTTTTCTAACCTTAATTGACAAAGAAATTGCAAAGATTAAAAAAAGCATATGGTCCATCAAGGTAGAAAGAACACCAGACTAGAACCAAGGGCCTCCCAACCTTGGCCATGCCAATGGGGCTCATTCGAACATCTCCGGAAATCTCTCTCAGTACAAAGGGCCTCGGTTAGCTGATCCCACAGGCTTCTTCCAACTCTAAAATGCTTCCAAAAGATTCTTCCAATCTTCCATGAAACTCTAGTCACAGTTCACCTAATCAGCATCCTTGAAATTCTTCCATGAACTACTTGCAACTCAAACCAGGGTCATCTTCATGAGGTACTGATGATAAGCCATCCAGATTTCACACTTTTTTCTACTGTGCTAAGCATAGGCATGTATTTTTCTAAGCCACTGCACATTAGTCTGTTCCTGACTGTGGAGGAGCAGACCCTGGGTCTTCTCTAACTGATCTTCCTTGTTTAGAGCAGCACCCACCCCCAGGATTCTTTGGCACTTGGAAGGAGGGAGGCAGGAAGGAAGGATGACAAGGACCCTGGAGGTCTCCAGGGGGAACCTGGCGGGTTCCTGTCTCTGATGCCAAACCCAGGTTTTTGCCTCTTGTCGGTTTCTTCTGGAATTGACATTCATTTGTAGTAGATGGTGAACTACAGAGTTCTCTTCCTTGCCTGAATTTCAGTTGGACACTTGGAGATTTGATCTAAGGCTGGTGGTTCAGCTAAGATAAGGAAGTGTCATCTGTGCTCCTATCTGATGACCAGACTGAGCGCTGACTGCTCTGAGATGAGCTGGGAACAGACACAGTGTAGCTGAGCGAGTGGTTCATAGCTAAATAAAGCATACTCTTCCCATCAGCATCTTCTTCCAACTTTCTGCAAAATTAGTCTTGGCTCCAACGTCATTTTCTTCGTCCCAGCCGTCCCCAGGATCTCTCTGACTCCTTGGGGGATGCTGACATTTTGAACGGTGGTTTGGAACTATTCTCAGAATCCAGGGGCTCCAAGAAGCCCTTCAAACCCCCTGAGGACAGAGAGAGAGAGGAGGCAGAGGGCAGGGTTCAGAGCCCCTTGAACACAGGCATATCTGTGTAAGTAACTCATTTGGCTAAAAGACTGGAAGGAAATTTAATATATTTTAACTTGATTTTAGCTCCTTGTGGTGGGACTGAGTATTTTCATACAGCCTTTTCTTAAAATGTCTACAGTTAAACATGTATTAATACCTCTTTTTTTTTCCTCCAAAAGAAAGCATGAACTAAAGAATGACTTTTGAGAGTGGGAAAGTGAATAGCTTGAGTTTCATTCAGAAGAGGGCAGCTGTTCCTGCCTGGGGGTGGGTGTGGCTTTCTGCTGCCCAGGCCACGCCCCATGGCAGAGCCCCGCCCCCCTGGCTGGCCAGGGCTGCCTTTTCCTAACCCCGTGTCTCCTCTCCTAGAATGGCTGCAGTCTGTCCAGGCCACCATGATCCTGTCCGTCATCTTCAGCGTTTTGTCTCTGTTCCTGTTCTTCTGCCAGCTCTTCACCCTCACCAAGGGCGGCCGGTTCTACATCACTGGGGTCTTCCAGATCCTCGCTGGTAAGTTGGAGAGGACAAGTCCCCGTGGGGGGTGGGCTCCCCAAGACTGCAGGCAGGATGGTCAGTCAGGGGGGCGTGGCTCCAGAATGACTGACGTGCGTGAGTCCGCCCCCTGGATGGATTTCATACTGCACAGGCGTGTGTGTGGGTGTGAATCTGGGAACTCTCCATGGAAAGGGGTGCATGGGGAATAGGACTTAGGGGCTCTGGAAGGAGGGTCCCTAACCGTGGGACAGAGCTACAGTCCAGGGTGCATCCTCGGAGGTAAATGTTGAGAGTGTCCATACAGCAGAGGCCAGTCTTGAGGCTGGATTTCTGTAGCTCTCATTGTGTGCCCTGGGAAGCAACCCTGCTCCAGTGTGGTAATGGCCTGGATGTACTGCCCAGATTGCTCTAGGGTACATGTCTCCCTCTCTAAGCGGTGGTGGAGCCACCTGCCAAATCTTTCTCTCCTTTACTCCAGCCCCTGGAGTCCACTGGGCTCCTGTTTACTGGCATCTTCCTTTTGTGTAACATGTAATGCATGGTCAGTTCCAGACATGGGGCCCTGACACCAAGGTCTGCTCTGCCCCCTCCCTGAAACTGCCTCGAGCAACCCCCTTCGCACAGGTTATTCACATGTGTGTGACGCCTTCCCGCTCTTGCCTCTGGATTCTGGCCCTTCTCTCGCTTTGTTGCCTCTTATCCTTCTGTCCATCGATGACCAGCTGACTGAGTCCTCAGGGCACCAGAGAGACATAGGAGGTGGATGTGGTGGATTCTGTAGTCCAGGCTAATAACCCACAAACCCTGTATGTGCTGGAGTACATCTGGGGACTGTGAAGTATTCTCAATTCTGACCCTGGATTGGGCAGTAGGTAGCATCTCTTGTTTAGTTGCTGGATCCCAAGCAGTCATTGGAGGGTTGAAAACAGCCCACATGTCCTAGATGGATGGATGGGCGGGCAGGCAGATCTCATGGCTTATGCAGGGCTGTATGACAAGACACAGCCTGAAGTTGGACATTGATGACCCTTTTCTAGAAGACAGAGAGTCCCTTTTCCTGGAAAAAGGAAGTAAACTAGGAAACTGCTTCTCCTCAAATCCCTAAATACAGCAGGTCAATGTGCACAGTTTAGAATTTCAAAATCAAATAGAGCTTGGCTAGTTGCACAGGTTTCATTATACCAGCTAAGCTTCTCAGGTGTTGCCAGTGCTATTAAATTACTAATCTGCCGTGAGAAATCATTTCTGGGGATGTTAGGAGCAGTGACCATCAGTCACCCCATTTCCAGAAGTAACAGAGAACTGGGATGTATTCTGAGATTTCTTTTTTGGCTCCCTGTTTACTGTTTGATATCAGAGGTGATCATCTCCTTTGTATCAGTGACTGTGTCCTCAAGAAAAAGGGACACAGACTTAGGAAGCAGAAGTTTCATAAAATATTTATATTTGCTCTATACACTCTTGTTATGTTACTGATAAATAAGCTGAGACTAGGAGAGGCTACATGAAAGTGCAGCTCATGCAAGGACACTGGGATGTCCCCACTTCCTCCCATCCCACATGGAATGAATATATTTAGAGATTCAGGATCCACTTCAGTTTTTAATGAACACAACATCCAAGGCAGAAACTGCTTTTTATGTGATCTTTCATTGAACCTGATTGACCATGGAAGATGAGTTCAAATCTATATCCTTTTTGATCTCCAAGTTCCCAAACATCTGTGATGAATGAGTCTATGTGTCAGAACTGATGAGTAGTCAGACTGAAAACATCAGATGGGGTGAACTTACTACTGTTGAAGCGGCATCTCAAGGCAGGGAGTATGTTATCTTTTTTCCTCTGAGGTATTTTAGATTAAAATTCTCTAACAATGTCTTTTTAGCAAGGTCATTTTCAGTCAAAACTAGAGTCCAGAGATGAGTACTTCCTTGCAGCCTGACTACTCTTAGGCATTGAGTTTTTCTAATCTAAAGTTTATTTACTCATTCCTATTTGTTTCACCATTTGGATTCTTCTCCGAACTCAGTCCAAGCTGTTCAGTACTCTGTCACGAAAACCTCTAAATTCAGAAGCACTTGATTTGTTCTTGCATTATCCCTTCCAAATCTAGCTTCTTATCTCTCATGAGACTTCATTTTCAGTTATTGGTTTGTCCGCTTAGCAGTCCATCTGTGAATAGGAAGTTACTGAATTAGAAATGTTGATCCAGAATAGCAGTTGTACTCTATACATCTATGAGTGTTCTGTGTTTGTTCCCTCCAGGCAGAAGAACCTGAGAGGGGTCTAAGAAACTTTAGCTCTCTAGAATGTTGCATTTGAACTTGCTGAATCATCTTTCCACTCTAGTTGGGATCTAAGAGAGTGGGGACTTCCCTTAGAGATTTCGTGACTTTCAGCATCTGACAACCCTGCTCTTGTGTGTTTCTCCTCTCATGATCGAAAGGATCCAGTAACTAGGGAGATTGCGAACAGTGACTACAGTCATGCAATTAAAGGATGCTTGCTTATTGGAAGGAAAGCTATGACAAACCTAGACAGCATATTAAAAGGCAAAGACATCACTTTGCCAGCCAAGGTCCATCTAGTCAAAGCTATGGCTTTTCCAGTAGTCATGTATGGATGTGAAAGTTGGACCATAAAGAAGGCTGAGTGCCAAAGAATTGATGCTCCTGAACTATGATGCTGGTGAAGACTCTTGAGAGTCCCTTGGACTGCAAGGAGACCAAACCAGTCAATCCTAAAGGAAATCAACCCTGAATGTTCATTGGAAGTACTGATGCTGAAGCTGAAGCTCCAATACTTTGGCCACCTGATGTGAAGAACTGACTCATTTGAAAAGACCCTGATGCTGGGAATGAGATGGTTGGATGACATCACCAACTCAATGGACATGAATTTGAGCAAACTCCAGGAAACAGAGAAGAACAGAGGAGCCTGGCATGCTGCAGTCCATGGGATTGCAAAGAATTGGACATGACTGAGTGAACAACAGCAACAAACTAGGGAGACAGTTCGGGGAGGGTTGTTGGTGATAAAGGCTGGTGATAGCCTGAGAAATTACCCCTAAATATGAAGGAAAAGATCAGAAAAGCAAAAACAGCCAAGCAGTAAACAAAAAGAAGAGTAGAATGGAGTAAGGAAGGAAGGAAAGTAGGAAATAGGTCCACAGTCGTGGGGTGCGGTCCACAGGCAGGTCGGCCACCGTAGGCAAGGTCCACTCAGGGCAGGGCAGGTGCTTCTTCAAACACTGCAACCTGTTGAGTAGAAGCCCCCAGAATCTGCTGAGCATCCCTGGGGCTGTGCAGCTGGAGGGTCTCTGTGGAGCTTCCTGTTGGAGGGCCTGGCTATGTGGACTCCAGACACGCACGTGAGTGTGCAGGGAAGGCAGGTGAAAGGTGTGTGGAGCTCTTCAGCTGGCTGCAGACCTGGGAGCCGTCTCTGCCTGGCGCTGCCTGTCTTGCTGCATCATCCCTTCTCCACTTATAATAAGCTGAGAGTTTCACCTGTAAGAACTATCTTTCCTTGATTACATATTTCTCAGTTTGGCTGTTTCCTGGAGACGTTTTGAGAGGCACCCTGTCATCCTCTTTGGTGCTTCTCAATCTTAGCTGTACATCAGAATCACATTTTTTTTTAAAGGGGGGTGCTTTTAAAAAGGGATTTCCAGGGGGCTCAATGATAAAGAACCTGCCTTTCAATGCAGGAGACGTGGATTTGATCCCTAGGTTGGGAAGATCCCCTGGAGGAGAAAATGGCAGCCCATTTCAGTATTCTTGCCTGGAGAATCCCACGGGCAGGGGTGCCTGGCAGACTACAGTCCAAGGGGTCGCAAAGAGTCGGACACAACTTAGCTACTGAACAGCAACAAAAGGGCATTTAGAATAAAAACCCAGGGCCGTTTCTGTTCTGAGTGGTTTGAAGTTGGAGACCACGTTTAGAAATGTTGGTTCTGGGTGACTCATCCCAGCTGTCATCCTGGCCGGGCCAAGATGGACATCTAGTAAGGCTGGGGGTGGTGTGTGAGGCTGCAGGAGTCACTCGGAGGCTGAGAGTGGAAGGAGGGACAGCGGCTTATCTATTCCACGGGAACCTTCATAAATGCATCACCACCTACTGGTGGCTGAGAATGCGAGCCACAGTCCCCTTACGGGGGAAGTGTTTGACTTTTCGGGATTCGTGTATAGCACTGCCTGCTCTGTATTCCAGGGCATGTCTGTTGCTTTGCACACAGACAGCCTCCTAATGATATATTCCCTAAAACATCAGTCTCCCGACAACAATAATTAACAAGTGTGTCTCTTCTTGTTGGCTTTGCAAGTGCATAAACTTACGGCTTCTTGAAGCGAAGCACAAATTCCTTTACTTCTGAGATTCTCCCAGGGCGGATGTCATATAATTAAGCCATCGACTCAGTCACTGCACTTGTGCGTCCTGTTTCTCTCCCCCCTAGGTCACAGATGGAGTGTTTTCCCTTTGCTGTTTTCTGTTTGCTGGGGAATTCTGGGACCAACTGTTCTGCACAGGTGTCATGGCATTTCTCCATGCTGGGTGGATATGGGCCCCATCTGGAAGCCCTGCCAAGGGGGTGGGCACTGTCCTATCCTTCAGATGCTCTGTTTAAACCTCCCTGTCCCTTGGTCAGGCCTCCCCTTTGAGAGCTCTGCCCTCATTAGGAGGTCAGACAATGAATTAGCACACTGTTGAGGTGAGCCATAGACCTCAAGGCAAAGACAGTGTGTCTCCAGCAGGTCAACACTGCAGTTCCCCTCCATGACAGTTCACCAGCTATGACATCCCCATGGACTCAGCTGTCTTTGCGTCTCCTGGGCTTTCAGGAGGTAGAAGGTCCTGGAGCTGACCCCCCTGGGGTCCCAGGCCTGCTATGTGGCTCTCTTAAGGGGCGGGGGGGCAATGCAGTGGGAGTCTCCTCTCTCAGACTTGTAGAAGGATAGTCTTATCGGGGCGCTGAACGTGACACATTCCCACCTCTGCACTTTGTTCAGACAGAGCCACAGTGTCCAGTGAAATAGCCCAAATAGCAGTGAGGTTAGATGTAGGTGGTCCGGCCTAGGGGCCCTGGACCCACAGGCATTCCACATGCTTGCTGGACTCATAATAGAGTCACTCAGAGCCTGTCAAAGCCCCTGTGTTCAGGAGGGGACAGAGTGGCCTTTGTGCTGCTGGGGCTGGGGCGCTGACCTCACTGGACCCCTCCCCGCAGGGATGCTGACCGTCCTCGTGGGCAGGGACCGTCACACTGGAACTTGCCTGCTGCGTGAGGTCCCAGGTGGAGGTTTTTCTTGTCCCTCCCACCCCAGAGGCTGCATGGTCAATGAAACAGGGGTGGCCTCACCAGCCTGCCCATCTGAGACCTTCTTGCCTTCATCTGGGCTACAGACCAACCTTGGGGGACCACGGGGAGTCGAAAGGGACCCAGCGCCATGAAGCTTGTCTGTGACGGCCTCCTCTCTTGGCTGTGTCCTTCCTCTTGTGTTCCTCCCCCCACCACCCTGTTCCTCCCCACGTGTTCCTGTCTGCCTAGCGGTGCTCACGGGCGTCGTTGCTCTGTCTCTGACGTAGTGATACTGCCAAGGGGGTCAGCACAGCCTTCTGCCCTGTGCTTGGCGTGAGTCCCACTCAGATAACGATAAAGTGTCACTTTCCGTGGTTTCAGAGACTGCTACCACCCGTCTGTGGAGCGCTTCCCAGCTTCCAGGGGCTCCACAGCCAGCCATCCTTGCAAAGAGATGGACTGGCGTCTCTTGCCACCTGAATTCTCGCTGGTGCCCTCATGTTGACTGGCCATGGGTGACAGTTAAGGGAGATGAGGCAGGAGGGAGGCTGAGGGGCCTGTGAGCTGGGTCAGGCGGACTGGACGCAGAGAGACTGTTCCTGGTTCCTGTACCTTCCTGTTCCTCCTCGCAGTTCTGGGTCTGGTGGCAGATTCCTGCCTGAGATGGACTTGCTTGCCTGCAGCCTACATCCTTCCCCCTAAGAAAGAGAGAGGGGTGCCCTGGTGTGTGTGTGTGTGTGTGGTGTGTGTGTGCAAGTGTGAGGTGAGCTAGAGTCTGGGGGAAGAGCAGAGCGGGTGGGGGAGGTGCCCGGGGTCTTGGGGAGTCTGGGTTAGGGGTGGCGCAGGGTCCCTGCCCCGTGACCCCTCCTACTCCTAACTGGTCCCTCTCCTTCCCAGGTCTGTGCGTGATGAGTGCGGCGTCCATCTACACGGTCCGGCACCCGGAATGGCATTCCACCTCGGACAACTCCTACGGCTTTGCCTACATCCTGGCCTGGGTGGCCTTCCCCCTGGCGCTTCTCAGCGGTGTCATCTATGTGATCTTGCGGAAGCGTGAATGAGGCCCGGGGATGGGACGGCCGAGGCTCTGAGCTCACGTGGGGAGGGAGGAAGCAAACCAGAAGCCAGGAAAACAAACAAAAAAACGAGCTAGCCAAAAAACCCAAACTCAAACCAAACCAAACAGAAAGCAGTGCGGGGGGCGGGGGGGTGGTTAGTGTTGATTGAAGATGTATATAATATCGACGGTTTATAAAACCTATTTATAACACTTTTTACATATATGTACATAGTATTGTTTGCTTTACGTGTTGACCATCAGCCTTGGGTTGAACCTTAAAGTAGCTAAGGAACTTGACATCCTAACCATATAATCAAGCTCAGTTTTTTTTTTTTTTTTCGTTTTTTTTTGTTTGTTTTGCCCAGAAAGAAAGTAAGCCCATCAACGCCCCTTCCCCTTCATCTGAAAGAAGTTACCTCCCTCCCACTCCACCTCATTTAGAAAACCAAAGTGTGGGTAGAAACCCTGAATGGCCCAAAGCCTTTAACTGTGGGTGGCCCTCTGTGTGACACAGACATGTGCTGCCCATGCCTCTGTATGCAGCCTTACCTGCACTCAACAGAACCCCCAAACTGGAGCCCTCGGAGGATTGTGGCTTGTGGCTTTGGAATCCTTGCCCTGGAGAGGGCAAGGTGTCCCCAGTCACGTGTCTAGGTTAGAAATCGGTGACAACAAACCTACGAAGTGGTGCTATGTATTTACCATTCCTTACGATCACTAATCATCTAAATGCCTCACTGGAAATTCAATTAACAATTTTACAACATAAAGTCGAACGGAGACCTGAATAATTCTGTGTAATATAAATGGTTTATAACTGCTTTTGTACCTGGCTAGGCTGCTATTATTACTATAATACATAACTACGCACTGCCTTTATCACTCCCACATTTCCTTTTGGTCGGAGCATCCGGACAAGCTTCTAGACCCCCTGGGATGGTGGGATCCCAGGATGCAGCGGAGTCTAGACTGTCCTCTGCCTCCAAGGACTGTCTGGCAATGACTCGTACTGGCCACCAACTGTAGATGTATATACGGGGCCCTTCTGATGCCAAGACTCCAGACCTTGTATTTTCCCTCTTTTTTGCTTTGCTTTTTCTGATTTTATACCAACTGTGTGGACTAAGATGCATTAAAATAAACATCAGAGTAACTCACTGAGCTCTCATGGGTTTTTGTGGGTGAGGGTGTGAGGTGTGTGTTGGAGCAGATGGAAGAGGGTCGTGAAGCTGCTGTTGGGTAGATGATCTGGGTTGTAGTTTGGTGCTAAGGAACCAGAATGATCACCTTTGTCCAGGCTCCCAGGGGCATCTTACACCTTCTAGAAGCCTGTGCAAACATTTGCTAGCTGGAGAGGCTAGGCCTTGTGGCTGAAACAGACCCTATAAGTGGGCTGGAGGGACTCCAGTGTTGTTTAACCAAACCATCTTTCTCCTGTTCTGGTCTCTGATGACCCACGTGGGGTGTGGAGCACCGCACACACTGAGTGTAATGTATGAGATGTTGGCATGAGCAGTGCTGGTCCCTAACCTTTAGGGGGCAGGTGTGATCCGGTGGATTGTTGGTGGACCATCTGCATGATGATGACCTGAGGCCAGGCTTTCAGGTCAGACATTAGTCAGCACCAACTCCTCCCCATGGCTGTCCCCAGGGAGGTGGGGTCACAGTGCTGTCAGCTCCAGGGTCCCAAGCTGTGTCTCACTCACACATTTTCTTTTACTCAGTACTTTGAGCTAATGATGACCTTGCTATTCTTCAGCATTATCCAGCATATATATTGATGGACATACTTCTTGATCTCCAAGGTCACATTTTAGTGAGAGGCAGAGCAGAGAATTAACAATGTTACAATGTTGTTCTTCTTCAGTGGCTCAGTTGTGTCTGACTCTTTGTGAACCCAGGGACAGCAGCAAGCCAGGCTTCCCTGTCCTTCAATATCTCCCAGAGTTTGCTCAGATTCATGTCCATTGAGTCAATGATGCCATCCAACCATCTCATCCTCTGCCACCGCCTTCCCCTCTTGCCTTTAATCTTTTCCAGCATCAGGGTCTTTTCCAATGAATTGGCTCTTTGCATCAGGTGGCCAAAGTATTGGAGCTTCAGCTTCAGCATCAGTCTTCCCAGTGAATATTCAGGGTAAACATAAATTAGAGACCTTGGCTTTGAACCTGCCCTCTGCCCGTTACCAACTATGTGAGGCCAGACAGGTTCTTTAAACTCTTAAGGTTCTTTTTCCTCGTCTGTGAGATGAAGATGCTGATTCCAAGCTTACAGGATTGTGTGGAGATTAAAAGGAGGTGATCAATGTGTGTAAAGCATTTAGCCTAGGGACCAGCGGTAGACAGCACTCTATAAATGAGTGCTTATCCCCAAAATCATGTTAGAGGTGTATTGGAAGATGTTGGCTGTTCTGGGGAATCAATACCTACATATTAGAATCGCCTGTGCAGGGGTCACCCAGAGATGCAGGTTCCTTGTGCTGGTGGTGGGACCCATCTTGCCTGGATAGTCTTAAAGAACCTCGCCAGTGACTGCAGCATTCAGCTCGGGGTGACAAGCTCTGAGCTCGTCCTGGGCTTCTAGACTTGAACCTGCTAGTGAATCTCCTGGGAATCCTGTAGTCCTGTAGAATCAGATCTGAGTGGGGGCTGAGGTGCTGTATTTCCAACTTAGAGCCTGAGAGATGCCGGTGCCACCGGCTCAGATCACACTCTGAGCAGCAAGGATGTCGAATGAGGCCACCTTCAGGCACCTCATGCTCCCATGTCTTTGAATATCTGTGATGGAAGGCCTTCTCCCTTCCAAGGTTTCTGATAGTGACCCACAAGCTCTGTTTTGACTTGGGTAGATTGGGTAAGTTGGCACAGATGGCTGGGAGGTGACTGAGAAAACTGGGAATTTCACTTCATGAGCTCGAACACTGAAGATACACACTTTCATTTCATAAGCTTTCTTTATAACATTTAACTAGAAATTTAAAATGAATACAGTTAAGAACAAAGAAGAAAACCAGAAATGGCCCGAATCTCACCATCCAGGTAAGCGTGTTGGTTGCTCAGTTGTGTCCGACTCTTTGCGACCCTATGGACTGTAGCCCACCAGGCTCCTCTGTCCATGGGATTCTCCAGGCAAGAATATGGGAGTGGTTGCCATTTCCTCCTCCATCCAGATAAAGCTTTTGGCATTAAAAAAAAGGAAGTCTAGGATCATGACATCCTAAAGTTATCCAGAGGGAAAGATAAGATGCGAAAGCCTCTTTTCCTCCTTTTTTCCCCTGTAGTCTCTTGCCAAAGGTAACTAGAAGACATGGTTTATGATTTCTTCCAGGATAAAAAGGGATACCCACATAGATATCTATTCAAGTATTTGTAAGATTTCCACAAAATGGAGCAAAGTACTCACATTATTCTACACCATGCTGTTCTTTCCCTGTAAGGATATAAATTGGAGATCTTTCTATAGCAACATTTACCTTATTCTATTTTTAGTGAGCTCTGCTTCATCCTTTCAGAATCCGCATAGTATTTCACTGTGCAGCTGCACAGACATTGACTTCCCAGCTCCTCGATGATAAGCACTTTGACTGTGTCCTGGTTTTTGTTATTACCCAAAATATGTCAGTGAACATCCTTACATGTGCGTATTGGTGCATTTTAAGAGTACATCCAAGTGCTAAATTCCTGGTAAGGATATTGCCAAGGAAAGGACATGCATATTTTAAAAAATGTACTAGCAATGGCCAGTTTTAGTCTCCAAAAAAATTACACCAACTCTGACAGTGAGCTTTATTTTCTAAACATACCTCATGAGGACTGCCAAATACAGATGTATGTTAAAATAAAAACACTTGAGTAGAAACAGGTATTTGCTGCCAGTTCCTTTGTATGTGACTGTGATGGATCTTCTATCCACAAGCCAGACTTTTTGATTTGGGAACCTGTCTGCCATAGATTATTCTAAGTGTGAGAATACTTGCAAATCGTTTATCTGGAAATTGACTTGTATTCAGAATATATATAAGGAACTCTTATCAGTCAGTTCCGTTCAGTCGCTCAGTTGTATCTGACTCTTTGTGACCCCATTGACTGCAGCACGCCAGGCTTCCCTGTCCATCACCAACTCCCAGAGCTTGCTCAGACTCATGTCCATAGAGTTGGTGATGCCATCCAGCCGTCTCATCCTCTGTCGTCCCCTTCTCCTGCTTCCAGCAAGTATAAGAACTCTCATACTCAACATAAAAAGACAAGCCATCCAATTAAGGGATCTTCTTGGTGGTTCAGATGGTAAAGAATCTACCTGCAACACAGCTGACCCGGGTTCAGTCCCTGGATCGGGAAGATGCCCTGGAGGAGGAAATGGGAACCCATTCCTGTATTCTTGCCTGGAGAATTCTATAAACAGAGGAGTTTGGTGGGCTACAGTCCATGGGGTCACAAAAGGTTGGACACGACTTAGTGATTGAACAACAACATATATACAAATGGCCAGTGAGCAACTGAAAAAAATGTTCGGCATCATGGGTTATCAGGGAAACGCAAATCCAACCACAGTTCGGTGCTGTTAGTCCACATCCACTAGGTGAACTTGGGTTGAAAAGTGTAATGATAGCACAGGGTGATGAGGAGGTGGAGAAATTGGAACCTGATATGCTGCTGATGGGAATGGAAATGGTACAACCACTTTGGAGAACCTTGACAGTTCCTCAAAGGGTTAAACATAGCATTAGCCTAGGACCCAGCAATTCCTCTCCTAGGTACTTAAGCAAAAGACATCAGCAAATATGTCTGAGCAGGAACTTGTGTGTTCCTTGCATGTTTATGGCAGCATTATTTATTGCGGTCAAAAGATGGAAACAACCCAAATGTCCATCAACTGATGAATGAATAAAAGGCTGTCTGTCCATGTGCCGGGATACTACTTGGCCATGAAAAAAGAAATGAGATACTGCTATGAGCTACAACATGGACGAACCTAGGATATCTTATGCTAAATGAAAGAATCTAGTCATAAAAGATTGCATTTTATGTGATTGAATTCCCATGAAATTCTCAACTGGAAAGTCCTAGAGACAGAAAGTCCCCTATGGTTTGTTTAGAGCTGGGAAAAGGCAGGTGAGGATGTAGGGTTGTAAAAACTAACACGTGCGATGTTTCCATTCAAGTTGATGAAATGTTCTAAAATGGACTGCGGTGATGGTTGCTTTCCTTTTCACAGATGTGAATATACTAATATCCAATGAATTGTATACTTAAAATGGGTCAATTGTATAGGAGGAGAAATACATCTCAACAAAGTTTCTAAAAAAGAAAAGTGACAGCTGTCTGCTGTAGCTGTTCCTAATTTTCTCATTCAGTCTGTTCTCTCTGGAAAGTAATACCTCTTTTTTTTTTTCCTGTGGTTTTGGATCTATGTTTTAAAGGGAAGAGATTCTTACTCCTTCTGAGCAATTTAAAGCAAAACAGGATATTGGAGATGAACAGTTAACATAGTTCTTCACTCAGAATCTTGAGTTTTCCCAGAGGATTGTTTTAATGACATTTATTTTCCGTCCTTGAGCTCTTCTGAGAAATAATGCAATCTTAAGAATTTGTAGCAATGGAAATTTGATTCAAAACCTCCCTCCTGACAGTTTCTTTGTGCTTTGCACTCATGGAGGGTACCATTTAGGAAATGGTGAGTGCAGAGAGGGGTCAGGCTGGCTTCTTTGCAATTGTCTTCTCTCCAAGACCTTGAACCCTTCATGTCTTAGAAACCCTGAAGTCCAATTTTGTCTCCCAGCTCTTTGAGCTCCTGAGAACGATGTTATCCTTCCTGCCCTCAGCAAGTGGTTTCAGGGCAGCTTTTCAGTCTCTTGGTCTGTTGCTTATTAATTGGCAAACTCTTTCAGCAGGAATTCAGGAGAAGATGTTGGACTGGTCCCAGTGGGGGGGGGGGTGGGTTTCATCTCATACCTGCGAGCTCCTGAATCCTGGAGGCTTTGGTATCTCTTGATGCTGCTAAACAGAAGGAAAAATCTAATCCAGATTTTCTAATAGTTCTTGGCCAGAAGAATCTGTCTTTCTATAAGATGCTACAAGCTATTCTACAAGAAGGCCCTTTTGTTTCGAAAATAAAAGTTCAGTTTTATTTTGAAAGAGGTCATTTAATTTTTAATATTTATTTATTTAATTTATTTATCTGAATGCAGGATCTTTTATGTAGCATATGGGATCTAGTTCCTTGACCAGGGATTGAACCCAAGCCCCCTGCATTGGGAGAGCAGAGTCTTAACCACTGGGCTGGCAGGGAAGTTCTGAAAGAGTTAATTTAAATGTATAAATGAATGTCAACCGGGAGACATTGATGTTGTCTCAGGCAGACTCCCAGTCTGAACCAACTCTAATGAGTCTGTTCTTTGTTTACACCTTCATAACATTTTTTTGTTTTCATTATATAGGTCCTATACTTTTATATTAACTCTATTTCAATCATTTACATGCTTTATGGCCTCTATGAATTTCTTTTATTCTGTGGTGTTTTATTGTTAGCTCTTGTGAGTGTGTTGGAAACATGGATTTTTCTCAGCCAGTTTTATAATTGTTTCTTTGACTGAATTGTCTTACTGTTTTCCATATTTATCCAGTTGATTATCTTGGCTTTTTACATAGATAATCACAGCAATGCAAAAACAGAAAAAAAAAAGAGAGAGGCAATGTGCTTTTTTCCCCATTTTCCATATTTACAGTTCTTCATTTTAAAAATTATTTGATTGATTTTCTAGATCTTCCAGCACATGCCAAGTAATAGTTGGGATGGTAAACACGGTTTCACTTATTGCCCCTAAATTTAATGGAAATGCTAATGTTTATAGTTAACTTCTTTAAACATAATTTATTTTGGTAAGTGCATATTTCTGATTCTCAGCTTAATAGGAATTTTAATCAAGAATTTATATTACGTATTACCCAATATTTCCAGTCTTAATCTCCTGCTGCTAAGTTGCTTCAGTCGTGTCCGACTCTGCGACCCCATGGACAGCAGCCCACCAGGCTCCTCTGTCCACAGGATTCTCCAGGCAAGAATACTGGAGTGGGTTGCCATTTCCTTCTCCACAATCTTTATCAAGACAACTTAATTTTGTTATACTTTTAACCAGTTACTCTGGTGAACCCTATCAATAGTTTTCTTAATATTGACTCATTCATTTTGTAAATGAAATAAAGGCCAGTTTTGGGAAAGTGGCATTCTTTTGACATTGATGGGTTATTTACTTATTTATTTTTGACTGTTTGGGGCCGTTGTTGCTTCAAGGGCTTTTCTCTCGTTGCCGTGAGTGTGGACTACGCTCTAGTTGTGGTACAGGGGCTTCTTGTTGCGGTGGCTTCTCTAGTTGTGGAGCATGGGCTCTAGGGCATTAGGGCTTCACTAGTTGCGTTACGCTTGCTAAGTTGCTCCCCTGAATATGGAATCTTCCTGGACCAGGGATTGAACCCGTGTCTCCTGCAGTGGCAGTTGCACTCTCCACCACTGAACCACCAGGGAAGGCCCTTGTTGGAATATTTTTGCTAGCATTTTGTTAAGGCTTTTTATATTTTATTAAGGTATTTACATTTGTAAATAAGATTGATTTTTAGGGATGTGTGTGTGTGGAGGATGGAAAAGTGACATGCATTCCATCTGTATTAGTACAGAGAAAATATTGGCTTGTTTTTCTGGAGTACAGTATGGGGATTCTCATTTTCTGTACAGTTGGCAGTTTTCGTGTAAAGCACACTTCTGTGCAAGTGACTGCTGGAAATTGTAAGACAGTTCACAATCGATTGACTTATCGACTTGACATAATTGATAGTGACGTTTAGACGCTGTCATTCACAGTCTGATCAGTGGACTCCAAAATTTAACTCCACATGTTTAGAATTTCAAGTGGATCTTGTCTGGAATTTAAATTGGTCCTTTTCTTTTTGGAATTCCAAATGGAGCCAAGAAGAAAGCGAAAACAAGACTTTAAAATGCCCAAGCTTTATTACTGCACTCAGATTTACAACGTAAAATCTTCAACCCACTGATCCATAGTGGGCAGGCATGTAGGTTTAAGAGCTGGAGACGCACGGAATCATCTTGAGGCTCCTACACTATTTATCAGAACCTGAATCTCTGAGAAATATACGGTGAGTCCCCATCTCCGATGGACTGCAGCCAAGACACATTTTCTAACTGAATGAAAAATCATTCCCTTTATTCTTTGTGCTCCTTTGGTTTCCATTAGGTATATCCCAGGATAACGTTATTGCCTGCCAAATTAAGACTAACAACAAGAAAACCATTCTCTAAGAGTGCCTCCCTAAAACTTATAGCATCTTTCTATACTCACCCTATTCATCTTAGAGCAAGTGAACATTCACTTTACTAAATCAGCAACTCGGCTTCATAACACCAGAAAGGCTTTCATTACCCACATAGACAGGGGATGTCAGTCTTGCAAGGTTAAATTATGGGTGCTTTTCTCATTCCGTTCCCAAGGAGGTAATTCAGAGTCAATTACACTGTATGGGTTTCGAAGTAGATTTCCAGCAGGGGGAGCCCCTGCTTGGGTAATAGAGTGTTCCTTTTACCTTCGTTAAAACTCACAAAGTGAAGATTTTGAATAGAATTCATTAGCATAATTTTTCCACCTCCAGCTCTATTTGTAGTCAAATGCGCTATCACTGAGCTCCATCACCCCACCATTCCAGCTCTATGTGTAGACTAAGTACTTTTTTTTTTTTTTGCAGAAACGAACCAAATGACTATTTCTATATCTAGACCCCAGGGCAAAAATTGCCCAGGGTTCAGATCCTGGCTTTGGTGCCTGGTAATTGGCCATTCCTGTGGCTTAGTTGGTAAAGAATCTGCTTGCCACTGCAGGAGACCACCTGCAATACAGGAGACCCGGGTTTGATCGCTGGATAAAGAAGATCCCTTGGAGAAGGAAATGGCAACCTGCTCCGGTATTCTTGCCTGGGGAATCCCATGGACAGAGGATCCTGGCTCAGTCTAGGCCTCACTAGTCCCCTCCAGAGGGGCATTCTGAGCCCTGTGGTGGGAATGAATTGAAGGTGGTGGAGGCTAAGAGCCTGAGGTTCAGAATCAGGTGCCTTACGTTCAAATCCCAGCTTTTTCATTCACTGACTGTCACTTGGAAGCATTGTGCAACCTTTCCAAGAGAATGTCAGTATTTACCCTACAGGGTTGAATATTGAATATCAGGTGACATAATGCTAGCAAATAATAAGAGCCTTATATGTTAGGCATTATTGCTGTTGTTGTTTTTATTAAATCCAACTTTCCTTTGTGGTCCTAAATTCTTACCCTGAGATCCTCTAGTTCTGCTTCACCCTTGCAGCTTGCTGACAACTGTAGGATGAATAATTAGGCAATTGTCATATGTAATACACTATATAATTTTCCCCCCACTTTACACTGCATGCATAATTTATCACTTGGTATCAAAGGGAGTTGAAGAGTTCTCATACCATTCTCCTGTTCCTAAAACACTGGGGCAGAGGGTGTGGGGAGGGACAGGGTTGACAGAGGATGGACACAAGATCTCATTTAGTTGTTGAGGAAAATGTCTTAGAAAGCAAAACCTACAAAGACAGATCCAATGCTGCTTTTTCTTACTTCAAGGCACTGGAAACTTTTTTAATTAGGGCGAAAAATCTCCTGTAAATATATGTACACCAATGTAATCTTATAAATTCTTGTCTAATACAAGCTAAAATTATTAGCATAACCCTCAATATCCAGTTTCAGATTTTAATCCATATGTTCTGGGCTGAACTGGTTATCTTCAATTGGTCTCTATTGATTGGACTTCTCCTGAGAGTCACTCTCATTTCTGCTTTGACAAAAGAAACATTTGCTGTTGTTAAACCTCCTTTTTTTCCTCCCATTGATTTTACCCTTTTCCCTTTAATCTCTTACATGATCTGCCTTTTGGGTGAAGGACGTTCCAGAGGTCTGGAGGGAATGAAATAGGGTTTGCAAGAGGAGGGGTTGTTGAGTTGGGGGTTATTTTTGTGGACACCCCTCCTAGAAGGAGGTGTGGAAAGCTCCTTCTCCTTGTAATTCTTCACTTTGAACTGATGGAGATGGGTGCGGGGCGGGGGCGGGGAACCTGAGGTTGCAAAAGTAAATGACTATTTTCTGGGAGCTCTAGCAGCTTCCAGTGGGGAGGGACAGCCAGTTCAAAGGATCAGGACCACTTGGACACACCCAGCTGTTCCCAAACGCCACTGGCCCCACTTTCTAAAAATGAAGTGTTAAGACACCAGGAGGAGAAAAGAGATGTCTGCCTTTTAGCTGCTAAATGTGGACTCGCCGTCACTCGTTGTAGGCGGGTAGCAAGCACTGGGAAGATTAAACTGACCTTTGTTTTTTGCATAAATACAGAACCAGGGAAAGTGTGGAGTATTCTCAAGTGGTTTCAAGCTGCATTCTCCTGCCCAGGAACAAGCAGCCACATGTGTCCAACAGGCACTTGCAATGCGGTAGGTGTGTTGAGCTGAATTTTTAACTTCAGTAATAATTTACATTGAATTCACGTGCAGTGTTTTTGTATACTTATTATACATTGAAAAAAATTTCCCTGGTGGCTCAGATGGTAAAAAATCTGCCTGCCGTGCAGCAGATCCGGGTTTGATCCCTGGATTAGGAAGATCCCCTGGAGGAGGGAATGGCTACCCACTCCGGTATTCTTGCCTGGAGAATTCCATGGACAGAGGAGCCTGATGGGATACAGTCCATGTGGTCACAAAGAGTCAGGCATGACTGAGCAACTAACACACACATTATAAATTGAAATGATAATATTTTAGATACACTGGGTTGAATATATTTTTGAAATTAACTTCATTGTTTCATTATACATTTTTTAAAATATGTGAAAATATATTTTAAAAATGTGTCAGTGGTTCATTCCTTTTAGGTGTGGACAAGTGTTCCGCTGTTTGGCTACCACACTTCGTCCATTCACTTGTTAATGGATATTAAGATTGTTCCTGTTTAGAGACCATTATATATCAAGCTGCTTAGAGACCATTATATATCAAGCTGCTATGAGCATTCATGTGCGAGTCTGAATGAATACATATTGATATTTCCTTTTTGTTGTTGTTCGGTTGCTCAGTCGTGTCCGACTCTTTGCGACCCCATGGACTGCAGCATGGGTGTAGGAATAAAGTGACTGACTTCACAGTCAGGGTTAGTCTACCTTTATAAGAAGGAGCGATACTGTTTTGCAAAGTGACTGCATCATTTTACACATTCACCTGCAAGGCAAGAGTGATCTGGTTCCTCTACATTCTTACCATCTTCAGGTCAGTCTTTGATTTTAGCAGTTTTGGGAGATAATAGAAAATATATGTCGTTCTCTGCCCCCTGGTTCCTGGAACAGAGCTCCTAAAGCCCTCGTAATTTCCTAAGTGATAAGAACACTAGGAGAACCTCATTCTAATACTTGTCTTTGACCTCTGTTCCTGACACAGAGCTCCCAAACTCTTGGAATTTCCTGGGTGATAAGAGTGTCTTTTGTTCTAATGAGGCAGCTCTGGATGAGGGCTGGCCACCAGAAAGACCAGGTCATGATTAGAAGCTTGGAATTTTCAGCTGCCCCATTCTACTACAATTCTCTTGAGAAGGAAGAAGGACTAAAATGGAGTTAATGATGGATTATGCCTATGTGAGGAAGGCCCCATAACATCCCCAAATTACAGGGTTCAGAGAGCTTCTGGGTTGGGGTTGATGCACATGTGAAGATGCTGGCAGAGTAGGGTGTGGAGTTCAGCCCCATTTCCTCCATAGCCTGCTCTAACCCCTCTTCTCCATGCATGTTCACCTGTTGTTGTTCACTCCCTAAATCGTGTCCAACTCTTGCAACCCCATGGACTACAGCACACCAGGCTCCCCTGTCCTTCACTGTCTCTCAGAGTTTGCTCAAATTCATTTCCATTGAGTCAGTAATGTCATCCAACCATCTCATCTTCTGTTGCCCCCTTCTCCTCCTGCCCTCAATCCCTCCCAGCATCAGAGTCTTTTCCAATGAGTGGGCTCTACGCATCAGGTGGCCAAAGTATTGAAGCTTCAGTTTCAGCATCAGTCCTTCCCATGAATATTCAGGGTTGATTTCCTTTAGGATTGACTGGCTTGATCTCTTTGCTGTCCAAGGGACTCTCAAGAGTCTTCTCCAATTCGAAAGCATCAATTCTTTGGTGCTTGGCCTTCTTTATGATCCAAGTCTCACATCTGTACATGACTACTGAAAAAGCCATAGCTTTGACCATACAGACTCTGGTGGCAAAGTGATGTCTCTGCCTTTATCATATTCTTTGTAATAAACCTATAAGCATAAGCCCATTGTTTTCCTGAGCTCTGTGAGCCACTTTAGCAAGTTAACTGAATCCGTTGAAATCTCCCATCTCTAGCTGGTTGGTCAGAAGTCCAGGTTATCACTGGTCTGAGGGGGAGTGTGTGTGCGTGTGTGTGTGTGTGTATGTGTGAGTCTTGTGGGACTGAGCCCTTAACCCATGTGATCTGACACTATCTCTGGGTAACTAGTGTCAGAATTGAGTTAAATTATGGGACCCCCAGCTGGTGTCACCGAGAATTGCTGGGGGTGGGGGGAGTCTTCACTCATTCGGTGACCAGAAGCGTCAGGATTGAAGTGCGTGTGTACATTGTACAGAGAAGAAATAGAACTTGGTTTTTCCCTACACAGGAGGTAGATAGATAACTGAGTTCTTCCTTTACACATTCTGATCAGTATGTAGTCGTATCTCATTATGGTTTTAACTCTCACCCTCAAATGACTTACAAGGTTGAACATTTTTTAATGTGTTTATTTTCAAGCTGCATATATTTGCTTAACTCCCTGCTCACATGTTTTTGTCATTTTTGAATGGGGTTGTTTGCTTTCTTCGTATTGGGTTTTGATATATCTTTATTTATTCTGGTTACAAGCCCTTTGTTGGGTGCAGGATTCATAAATATTTTCTCCTGATGTGACTCATTTTTCCATTCTTCTAACAGTGTGTTTCAAAAAGCAGAAGTTTTTGATTTTGAAAAAGCCCAGTTTACAGATTTTTTAATTGTATGGATTATGTTTTTGGTGTTTGTCGCTGTGAAACCTTTGCCAAACCTGAAGTTGTAATCATTTTCTCCTGTATTTTCTTTTGGAGTTTTATAGTTTTGGGGTTTTACATCTAGGTCTCTCATCTGTTTTGAGTTAATTTTTGCGTATAGTGTTAGGTGTGGGTTAAAGTTCCTTTCATCTTTTTTTTGCATGTGGATATCTGGTTGTCCTACCATTATGTGTTGAAAAGAACCTTTTCTACACTAAACTTTCTTTAGTGTGGAAAATCAGTTTTTCGGCAAGTCTAGGTCTATTTCTGTACTTGGTTTCTTTGATCTATTTGTTTATCTTGATGCTAAAACACACTATCTTGATTTCTGTGGCTTTATAATAAGTCTGGAAACTAGATAGTGTTACTGTTAATGCAAGTTTGCATGCCTGGCACACGGTGAGGCCAAACACACCAAAATATTGGAGTTTGGAATAGAGAAAGGTTTATTGCAGGGTCATGAAAGGAGACAGGTGGCTCATGTACCCCAAAGTCCCTAACTCTCTGAAGGGTTTCAGCAAAGTGCTTTAAAAAGTCAAGTGAGGGAAGGGGTGGTACGTGATCAGCTGGTACAGTTCTCTGATTGGCTGATGGGTGAGAGAAGACGGTGATGTCACAGGGGTTAACCTTCTCAGTCCTGAGGCTCCAGGAGGCCTGGGGCCATGTGCTCATGGTCCTTAAGTCGTCTAACATCTTCCGTTTGGTGGGAGGTTTTCACATCTGAATATTCCTTGGAAGGACTGATGCTAAAGCTGAAACTTCAATACTTTGGCCACCTAATGCGAAGAACTGACTCATTGGAAAAGACCCGGATTCTGGGAATGATTGAAGGTGAGAGGGGAAGGGGGCGACAGAGGATGAGATGGTTGGATGGCATCACTGACTCAATGGACATGAATTTGAGTAGGCTCCGGGAGTTGGTGATGGACAGGAAAGCCTGGTGTACTGCAGTCCATGGGGTCACAAAGAGTCGGACATGACTGAGCGACTGAACTGAACTGAAACAACTCAGGAAATCTGCATCAAATGCTATTATCTGGGTACTTCTGAGAGGAGCTAAAGCAGAGGCTAAGGGGGAAGACCTGCCCTGGGAAGGAGGGCCCCAGTGAGTCCTGCTGTGTTACACAGCTACCGTACTTTGATTTGTTTCAAGTCCTTGTGGCCCTTCTGTGTCTTTTGCATTTTGTGCTATTGTTATATATTTAATTTTCACATGTATTACCAATCTCACATTACTTTGTTATAGAGTTTGTCTAAACAAGATCTTTTAGAGGGTTCCCCCCCCCCTTTTTTTTGGTGAAGTATGCATAACATTTGCCATCTCAATCATTTTTAAGTATTCAGTTCAGTGGTGTTAAATATTTCATAAAGTGGTGCAGCCATCTCCACCATCCACCCCCAAAGCTCTTTCCATCTGGGAAAAGTGGAACTTTACGTCTAGTAAACACTAACTCCCTATTCCTCCTCTCTCAAACCCCTGGAAACCACCAATTTTCTTTGTCTCTGTGAACCTGACCACAATAGGTACAAATGAGGTCATGTCCATTTGTGATGGCTTATTTCACTCAGCACAGTGTCCTCAAGGTTCATCCTTATTGCAGTAGGTGTCAGAATCTCCTCCCTTGTGAAGGCTGAACAATATTCCGCTGTATGTTTAGGCCACACTTTGCTTCTCCATTCATCCATTGATGGATACTTGAGTTGCTTCCACATTTCAGCTGTTGTGAATTATGCCGCAGTGAACATGGTGTACAAATATCTCTTTGAGATCTTGCTTTCAATTCTTTTAGGTATCTTGTATAGTGTTTTTGAGTATATATCCATGTATAGGTTTTTTTTTAGCATTTTAAATATTAAAAGATACATATATGATTTTTATTGATATCAACATTTTACCAATTGGGGTACAGAAGTAAGCACAAAACAGCTCTATGAGAAACAAAATGAATTAAATCTAAGCATCTAGGCTCTCAGAGAGACTACAGACCAATGGGGTAGGGTGGACAGATGTACACCCAAAATCTCTGTGGCATCCTTGCAATTTGACCTAAGCTCAAAACAATATGGGCACATCCCAAATTGAGAAATAATGGTGTCACCCACCACTTATTAAGTGCTTTACTGGGCATGCACTGGAGTGTTTCCACACATTGTTTCTTTGACACCGTATGGGAAATGGATATGAAAATCTGAACTTACAAAATAGATCAATTAAAGGGTGACTATTTGCATTACAAAAGAATTCTTTGTGGTACAAGAGGATTAGCATGGGGTTCCTTTAAATGGCATCTCCCCTGTGTATTAATGTGTTTATTTATAGATCATTAACTACTTGACAAAGATGCCTCAGGGCAGAGCAGCTCAGAGACAACTGGTCAGGGGGCCCTGGGTGGAAGATCAATTAAATTTGAAGACAAAGTGTCTTTGAGAGAATACACCAAGTTAATAAAGAAAGGGGATTCATTTGCCCACATTTGTTTTATCTCAGTGGGGAGCACATGTATTGGGTGAACAGCACACCTACATGCTCTCATTCATGGCTTGTCCAGGCAGATGTACGCTCTCCTCTGTGTGGCTGACATGTCCAGGGTCATAGCTGTGTTTGGCCCCCTTGTGGGTGTGCTTTAATTAAGAGGTAAAATGATTAAAGTGGCAGATGTTTCTAGCCTGAGGACCTGGGCCCTGTTACATCAAGCAGATGGTCCCAAGCAGGAGAGCATCCTTTAACGAAGAAGCATTTGCAATTCATGAGCGTTCAGGATGTCCGTTTCTCTCAGTGCCCAGTGTTCTGCCTGTCAGGGCTCCCATTGTGTGGCCAGGGAGCATGATGAATTAGGCAAACCCCTTCTGGTTTGGGACGGCATCTCATGCTGATGAAAATTAAAAGTATTATCGCCCAGAAGATCAAGGGACCCTGATCAGCGGAGTGGGGGTTCTCTTGCCCTCTCTCTCATGTGCCTGGTGATCTGGCCAAGAGCCATCACCCACATCACAGGCTCTACCCAAGGTATGACTTGGCCTTAAGGACCCAGAGCTGTGAAAGAACTTCCTTCTTCAGTCGATTCCTGATATTTTCACCTTGGAGGGGACTCTGGTTAGATCTGAGGCTCATTTTGATTCTTTGCCAGGATGACTGGCAGGCAGAGGCTTTGGAAAGACTGCCATTTACAGAGAAAATATTTTGATTCGACAGCCATGTGACCTGGGGCGGATCACACACACACACATACACATATACACACAAACTGGGTAAATGTAACCAAAATGCTTGCTCAGTTGCTTCTGACTCTGCAACCCCATGGACTGTAGCCCACCAGGTTCCTCTGTCCAAAGATTTTCCAGGCAAGAATACTGGAGTGGGCTGCCATTTCCTTCTCAGGGATCTTCCTGACCCAGGAATCAAACCCACACCTCTTGAGTCTCCTATATTGGCAGGTGGATTCTTTACCATGGCACTACAAAATATTTTATCCTGATACCCATATGACCCTGGGTCAGATCATACACACACACACAAAATAAACTTAATCAAAATAAGGGACAACAAATACACAACATTAGAAGTGAGATGTGAAAGCTGACCATAGATTCTGAGTGGGTAAAAAGAGCAAAGAGAGGATTCTGTAAACAATTCCATGCAAACCCATTTCAAATTCTTACAGAAACAGATGCTTTTCTTGGAAATTCAGATGTTGACGCAAGAAGAAGAGACCGAAATAAAGCAATCACCATGAGAAAATTTTTAAGCGTTTGTCAAAGGACTGTCCCATCCCGAAAATTCTAGGCCAAGGGGGCACTAAAGACTAGCTCTTTGACCTTCCGAGACTAGAAGATTCTTGCACTGTTTTGTGTGTTCCACAGCACAGATAAAAATAGAAGACTTTCCAACTCATTTTACTAAGTTAGCCTAACCACATGCGTCCATCAGGTTTCCGGCAGGAAAGAAATGTCACTTTCACATTGGCTAATTTGAAGAGAGCTCAGTTAAGGAGTGGGGGGGGGATTCAGAAGTTCTAGGTGGCAGGGCAGTCCTGTTCCCCACCTTGGCTTGAAGGGACCAGGAAGCAGGCTTTATCAGAGTTTCTCAGAAGGGCCTGGTAGGAGCTATGATCTTTGCTCCTGGGATCTATTCAGCTTCCTGAGACCTTGCAGGGCAGGCCTGGGAGAATAGATGTCCTCACCCACTTCTCCTCCCATCCTCCAATTTCCTTCCTGGTTCCCCATTGGCCAAATGCAACTGGAAGCCACAGGTCAGTGGAGTCCGTTGATGTGATCCCTGTGAGTCAGCCTCCCAGGGGAGAGACAACAGGTGGAGGTAGGTGGAGGTGGCCCTGGAGGGGCTGATGGAAGTCCTGTCACACCCCTGGTCCTGCAATCTGATAAGCATTGCACAAAGAATACAGGTGGAGAACAACCTAACCTCTGAAGAGAGATGCAAAAACACTGAAATGAAATACTAAAAAGAAATCAAAGAAGACACAAATAGATGGAGAAATATACCGTGTTCATGGATTAGAAGAATCAATATTGTGAAAATGACTATACTACCCAAAGCAATCTATAGGGTCAATGCAATCCCTATCAAGCTACCAACGGTATTTTTCACAGAACTAGAACAAATAATTTCACAATTTGTATGGAAATACAAAAAACCTAGAATAGCCAAAGCAATCTTGAGAAAGAAGGATGGAACTGGAGGAATCAACCTGCTTGACTTCAGGCTCTACTACAAAGCCACAGTCATCAAGACGGTATGGTACTGGCACAAAGACAGAAATATAGATCAATGGAACAAAATAGAAAGCCCAGAGATAAATCCACGTACCTATGGACACCTTATTTTCAACAAAGGAGGCAAGGATATACAATGGAAAAAAGACAACCTCTTTAACAAGTGGTGCTGGGAAAACTGGTCAACCACTTGTAAAAGAATGAAACTAGAACACTTTCTAACACCATACACAAAAATAAACTCAAAATGGATTAAAGATCTAAATGTAAGACCAGAAACTATAAAACTCCCAGAGAAGAACATAGGCAAAACACTCTCTGACATAAATCACAGCAGGATCCTCTATGACCCACCTCCCAGAATATTGGAAATAAAAGCAAAAATAAACAAATGGGACCTAATTAAACTTAAAAGCTTTTGCACAACAAAGGAAACTATATGCAAGGTGAAAAGACAGCCTTCAGAATGGGAGAAAATAATAGCAAATGAAGAAACAGACAAAGGATTAATCTCAAAAATATACAAGCAACTCCTGCAGCTCAATTCCAGAAAAATAAATGACCCAATAAAAAAATGGGCCAAAGTTCTAAACAGACATTTCTCCAAAGAAGACATAGAGATGGCTAACAAACACATGAAAAGATGCTCAGCATCACTCATTATCAGAGAAATGCAAATCAAAACCACAATGAGGTACCATTACACACCAGTCAGGATGGCCGCGATCCAAAAGTCTACAAGCAATAAACGCTGGAGAGGGTGTGGAGAAAAGGGAATCCTTTTACACTGTTGGTGGGAATGCAAACTAGCACAGCCACTATGGAGAACAGTGTGGAGATTCCTTAAAAAACTGGGAATAGAACTGCCATATGACCCAGCAATCCCACTTCTGGGCATACACACCAAGGAAACCAGATCTGAAAGAAACATGTGCACCCCAATGTTCATTGCAGCACTGTTTATAATAGCCAGGACATGGAAGCAACCTAGATGCCCATCAGCAGTCAAGTGGATAAGGAAGCTATGGTACATATACACAATGGAATATTACTCAGCCATTAAAAAGAATTCATTTGAATCAGTTCTAATGAGATGGATGAAACTGGAGCCCATTATACAGAATGAAGTAAGCCAGAAAGATAAACACCAATACAGTATACTAACGCATATATATGGAATTTAAAAAGATGGTAACGATAACCCTATATGCAAAACAGAAAAAGAGACACAGATGTACAGAACAGACTTTTGAACTCTGTGGGAGAAGGTGAGGGTGGGATGTTCTGAGAGAATAGCATTGAAACAAGTATACTATCAAGGGTGAAACAGATCACCAGCCCAGGTTGGATGCATGAGACAAGTGCTCAGGGCTGGTGCACTGGGAAGACCCAGAGGGATGGGATGGGGAGGGAGGCGGGAGGGGGGATCTGGATGGGGAATACATGTAAATCCGTGGCTGATTCATGTCAATGTATGGCAAAATCCACTACAATATTGTAAAGTAATTAGCCTCCAACTAATAAAAATAAATGGAAAAAAAAAAAAAACACCATTACATATGTCAAAAAAAAAAAAAGAAATACTAGCAAATTGAATTCAGAACTCGATAAGGATACTATTAGCAAATAATGCTGTGGAGCTGGGCTGGCTGTTATTTCAATTCTATCTCTATATATAGAATTTGAGCTTCCCTGATGGCTCAGGGGGTAAAGAATCACCAACAATACAGGGGACACAGGAGACATGGGTTCCATCCCTGGGTTTGGAAGATCCCCTGGAGGAGGAAATGACCACCCACTCCAGTATTCTGGCCTAGGGAATCCCATGGACAGAAGATCCCAGTGGGCTACAGTCCAAAGGGCCGCAAAGATGTGGAAATGACTCAATGACTAAGCACATATTTATTTTTAGGACACTTTGTTTTTTGGTTCTTCATGTTTCAAGGAAAATTCCCATTCTTTCCCTCCTTATTCTGTTCTTCCCAAGGGAGGAGAAACGACTGGCTTCACGGATGTGTTGAAGAGGACACTAAGCCTGCTGGGTCTGTTTCGGAACGAGCTTCTCCATGGAAAGTAAGCCTCCCCCGCTTCTCCAGCATCACAGGGAGGGTCTCTGGGCTCCAGGCTGGATCAGTGACCAGGGGGGGAATTATTTAATTCAGCAGCAAAGAATTAGCAAAATCATTTAGCTATGCATCTAGGCCATGTCATCCAATTCAGTTTTTATCAGTAATCAAGCTAATATTTATCTCTATCTAATTCCTCTTATCTTTTATTCATTCTGTACTTGGGAGGAGGATAAACTGTTAATTGATTAGCCTTTAAAAATGCCAGCATCAAGGATACTGAGAAAAGGGAACCTTATACACTGTTGATGGGAATGGAAATTGGTGAAGCCATGATAGAATACAGTATGGTTATTCCTTAAAAACAGAACTACCATGCAATCCAGCATTCCCATTGCTGAGTGTATTATCTGAAGGAAATAAACCATTGTCTTGAAGAGATATCTGCAGATCCATGTTCACTGCAGCATTTGTCAAAACAGTCAAGACACAGAAACAACCTAAGTGTTTGTCAGTTGATGACTGGATATAGATGATGTGGTCTGTAGATAGGAAATGGAATAGTATTCAGCCATGAAAAAGAGGGAAATCCTGCCATCTGCGACAGCATGGAAGGACCTTGAGGGTGTGAGGCTGAGATAAGTCAGACAGAGAAATGCGAATACTATGTGATCTCACTTATATGTGGAATGTGAAAAAACAACTGAGTTGTGGACTGGTGGTCCACCAGAGTGGACTGGTGGTCACCAGGGGTTGGGGGTGGAGGATTTGGGGAGATGATGTTTAAGGATACATATGGCAACTGGTTGATAATAAGTTTAGATATCTAATGCACAACATAAGGATGGTAGTCAAAAATACTGTAACTAAGTTACTAAGGGACTAGATCTTAACTGTTCTTAACACAAAGAAGAAATGACAATTATGTGACCTGATAAGCGTGTTGGCTAGCATTGCTGTGGGGCTTCGTGGTGGCTCAGTGGTAAAGAGTCTGCCTGCGATGCGGGAAACTCGGGTTCAAATCCTGGGTCAGGAAGATCCTCTGGAGAGGGAAATAGCAACCCACTCCAGGCTCCTTGCCTGGGAAATCCCTTGGACCTAGGAGCTGGGGATTCATATATGATGAATTATGATTCATATATGATGTGTGTATGTATATATATATGTATATATATGAATCACTTTGCAGTTCAACTGAAACTAGCACAACATAGTAAATCAACTTTATTTTACTAAAAAGTGAAAAAAATAAGGTGGCCTTGCAAGATTCCTGGGTTCCTTGGGGGAAAGCAGCCAGATTTCCCTGCCCCGGCCCCGTGGTGGAAGGCTAGATGTCTGTTAGAACCAGTGATCCCTAGGGGACACTTTGCAACTTGCTGTTGTCCTTAGATCTTGGGTCTGAGGCCAGGAGCTTGAATTTGGGCAGAAGGGCACAGCTGACACCTTCAGGCAGAGACGCTAAACTCTGCCTGCACTTTCTCCTTCCTGGGAGCCAGGGTAGGTCCCGTCAGCCCCTGCCAGAGGCCAGAGGCTCTTGTTTATCCCATATTTCCCGGTGGTATTCCTCAGAGGTCCTGGTGTCTTAAGAAGCTTCACGGTGCTGTGATGCAAGAAATGCATGTCTTGGCTGGTCCTAAAGGGCCTGCCATGAGCAGATGAGGGGGTAATGCTAAGACCACAACCAGATGAAGACAGGAAGGGGGTGGTGCTAAGAGTAAAGATGCACAAAAGGACTAAACCTTTCAAAGAATTTGCTCCCAGCAGCATTGAATCAGAGTCACTCAGAACGGATCAAAACACTCACCCAGGAACACTGCGAGGTGGCAGAAAGAGCTTTCAGACCCAGGGTTCAAGGTTCTGGCTGGTCTGGTCCTCACTTGTTCCTTCTCACTGGGCTGCTGGGATGCCTCCAGGTCGTGATGAATGTCAATGAACTTTTAATGAGGTCTTAATCAACTGCTTCATTACTGGGACTCTCTTCGGGGAGCCCAGCCATGGCCCTTTGGAGACAAAGGCGGGTATTCAAGCCAGAGGGACTTGGGATCGCTCACAGGTCCTGCTCCTTTTCAAGGCCAGCGCTGCCCGCCTTTTCACCCCGTTACTCCCACTGCTGGGAGGACCTTGAAACAAACAAAAGGAAACCCTCAGACCTGCTTTGCGTGAGCTCTGGACTGCCCTTGGCCTTGGTGCTAATGAAGGAACTCAACAAATGCCCTCTGAAAAGTTGCATTTTATTAGCATATGTTTAGCGGGCCCCAGTATCCCTACTTCCTAAGACTGCTGTGACCCTCAGAAAACCACAGGAAGGCACGTTTTTCTTCCCTCCCTCTCAGGCCTCTTCCTTACCCCAGCTAACCTGTCTTGCTTTTTGAGGTCGGTTTAACAACAAGGTTTAGCCCCTGGCAGATTTTTCACAGGCCAGAGAGAGAGACATTCCTACATCTTCATTCCAAGCTGTTAACTCAGCTTGAAAAATCCCAGCTTGACCTCATTTCTTACTGTCTTTTCTCCTTCAAAGACCCAAATGTGGACTCGCTAGCGAATCAAGAGAGCTGCTGCTGGATGAAGGGTCCCTCTCGATAAGCTCTCAGTTTTCAAGGGTTTCACCAGGTAACGTGGATCTGTCATGGGTCTTATGTCTGGGTGCCGAGATCAGACTCGAGGAAAACTGGCAGAGACGTTTTGTGTATTTCACAGTCATTCTCATCAGATGCCTTGAACGTGGAGCTCTGGAAACAGCCAGCTTTTAAAATTCAGATATTGGCATCTACCAATGTACTTTCTGACTCTATGAATTTGACTATTCTAGGTGCTTCATATAAGCGGAATCAAACAGTATTTGTCTGCATCTACTATATATTGGAATGCATTTTAAGGGTTAACCCTATTGTATAATTGTGTATTATGCAGTCTTCTAAAGTTGTAATATACAATATAGTTCATTCATCAAAAAACTAGGGAGCCCTCTATGTTAGTCGGTATTATACCTATATGCACACACAGTAGAATTCATTCATCAGAAAAGTTAGGGAGACTTCGCACAGAGAGGAAAGTTGGTGATCTCTGTTTTGAAAGACATTCTGTCCACAGGTGCACCAAGAGCAGAGCAGGGCATGGGGCAGCAACCTCAGCTGCTGGAGCAACACCCAGAGGACGGGGGGTAGAGGGGCTGCGGCCTCCGGGAGTGATGGGGCGGACAGGCGCCGAGCTGCCAACTCGGGGATTCCCCGGAGGTCCGATCTGTCCCTTTACACGTCCAGATGAATTTTAAAACTAGTTTCTTCCTCAAGAAAGAGGAGCAACCACTCAGTGAGGTGTGGACAACACTGACAAGCGTGGGGCCAGTAACTGCAGGGAATCAGAAAGAGTCAGGTTAGGGTCATCCTTAATGGACTGAGAGACTTCAGACCCAGGAGAAATCTCTACAAGGGCCAGAGCTGAAGACAAAAGCAAAAAAAGGAGAGGTATTAAGGTTAAGAAAGTCCGATATCTCTCAGAGCGACAGTGACCACACTCCACCACCCCTAACCCTGTACCTGCAAGGGTTCGTTCACCGCACACACTTGTGTAACCCAGCAGGGAATCAGCGCTTACATATACCGTCTCACAAGGTGAATATCTGCAGCCCCATTTTATTTTTAAATTTTGTATTGAAGTACAGCTGGTTTTGGGCTTCCTAGGTGGCTTAGTGGTAAAGAATCAGGCTGTCAAAGCAAAAGACATGGGTTCGATCCATAGGGTTGCAAATTCCATAGGGCCGCAAAGAGTTGGACATGATTGAAGAGACTTAGCATGCATGCAGGCAAACGTGGCCAGGTTCAGGACATGTGAGCCCCAAACATGGCCCCTGGGCACGTGAAATGTTTTTGACCAAAAGCATTTGAGGAACAGTGGGTACAAGAAGGAAGTATCTTGCTGGTGGATTACTACAACCATTCACATGAACAAATGGCCATTTTTGCTGAACACAAGAAGAATCGTAGGTGTGGGTAGATACAGGCTAACTTGCACAATTTGGGGGAGAATTTTAAACTTATCCATAGAGGTTCTGGCCTGACTTATGGTCCATTTTTCAAAATTTTTAGCTTACAACTTGAGAAGGGATCAGGACAGTCATTTAAGGTGTATTTTGATTTTCTGCACTTTTTTTAAGTGGGTTTTTTTTTTTTTTTTTTTTTTTTTTTTTTTTTTTTTGCCACATGGCTTGCAGGATCTTAGTATCTTGTTGTTATTCAGTCACTAAGTCGTGTCCAACTCTTTGCGACTCCATGGACTGCAGCACACTAGGCTTCCCTGTCCTTCACTATCTCCCAGAGTTTGCTCAAACTCATGTCTGTTGAGTCTGTGATGCCATCCAACCATCTCATCCTCTGGTGCATCCTTCTCCTCCTGCCCTCAATCTTCCCCAGCATTGGGGTCTTTTCCAGTGAGTCGGCTCTTTGCATCAGGTGGCCAAAGTATTAGAGCTTCAACTTCGGCATCAGTCCTTCCAATGAATATTCAAGTTGATTTCCTTTAGGATGGACTGGTTTGGTCTCCTTGCTGTCCAAGCGACTCTCAGAAGAATCTCAGGTTTGTCATAGCTTTCCTTCCAAGGAGCAAGCATCTAGGGATCAAACCCGTGCCCCCTGCACAGGAAGCTCAAAGTCCTAACCACTGGACCTCCAGGGAACTCCTAATTTTTTGTACTTTCACATCTACAAATAGATTTCTTGAATTTCTAGAAGATGCTACAGCCACTGTAGATCATTAGGTGGACCTGTGTACGTCTGTGTACACCTGTGAGATTGGGAGTCAGGGAGGAACTTCTTTAATTGTTTTGTTTTGGGTTTTTGGGCTCTGCTTTATCCTACTGAGAATTAGGAATGCTGGATGTATTATAAAAACCTGGCTCAGAGAAACAGTGAAACCTGTATGAAGGACTTGGGGTTTGGGACTTGGAGGTGGATGTGAGGAGATAATCACTACATAGGAGGCTCTAAATACCACGAGTTAATAATGAGCAACTTCTCAATTGCCTTTTCTAAACACTGCTCCACATTTTAAAGAGAAATGAACAGTCATGAATGTTGAAATTCCCTCCTATCCCAGCGGCAATACTGTTCCAGTCTATCTGATCTGCTCAGCCCCCCGACACAGAGAAAAACGGGGGGTGGGAGGCCATTGGTGGAAATATCCTTAAGGAAATTGCAGGCGGATGTGGGCCTGGGTTCTTGTACCTCGTGGGTGCAGTACCAGGCTGTGTCCACTGGGTGGTGCGCGTGGCCACCGACTCTGGACCTGCGGACCCCGCCTGGCTGGACTGAGTGGAAACATTTGTAGGGCGTGGAAGCGTTTAGCTCCTCACAACTCATGGTCAACCTGATGTTTTAAAAATGTGCAGTTTCCTCTGTTCTTGATTGAGCCTAATTCTGCTTATTAGCATGGCAAAGAGACAGGCTGTAAAGTGATCTTAAGAGTTGAGAGAGCGAGATTGAGAATAAAAGGCCTGGAGGACTCAGGGGGCCTAAGGTCAGCTTGAGGCTCTGGTGTCTCCCCAGATCACTTTACAAATCTGGCCTCAGAGGAAGTCAGGAGAGGGGGTGTGTATCGACCTGTTTCCCAGCTCCCTTTCCGTGGAAGATCCTCTGATGTGTGGTTAGGGGCTTTCGCACCGTCTGAACGTGAGGCAGGGTCTGAACAAGGATGGTGGTGGGAAGAAAGAGAAGAACACTGTGAAGGATGCTTGCTTTTGGATATTGGAGGATACATACGAGTCACATGTCTTTATTTGCTGAAGTCGAATCAGGCCAGACCTCCAGGAGCAAAGCCCCCACCCCCGGGAGGAGAGGACTTGACGGAGGCTCCCTTTCTTCCTGGAGGACCCACTCCCTGTGAAAACAAGGGCTTCTCTGGTAGCTCAGCTGGTAAAGAATCCGCCTGCAATGCAGGAAACCTGGGTTCTATCCCTGGGTTGGGAAGATCCCATGGAGAAGGGAAAGGCTCCCCATTCTAGTATTCCGGCCTGGAGAATTCCATGGACTATATAGTCCACGGGGTCGCAAAGAGCTGGACATGACTGATTGACTTTCACTTCACTTCCTCAAGGGTGGTGTTGAACTTCCCCTCAGGAAGGAGACACAACCCAGTAGGAAGAGGAAATTGGATGGTGTTTGGTGAGGGGATGCTGTCCAGCCAGAGTGACGGAGAAGGCTTTTGGCATCATTTTTGTTGCTCAGTTGCTCAGTCATGTCTGACTCTTTGTGGCCCCATGGACTGCAGCACACCAGGCTTCCCTGTCCTTCACCATCTTCTGGAGTTTGCTCAAACTCATGTCCGTTGATTGTGTGATGCCATCCAACCATCTCATCCTCTCTCACCCCTTCTTCTCCTGCCTTCAATCTTTCTCAGCATCATCATTTGTTTAAAAAATATAGAGAAGTGAGGAGGAGCAGCATTTGGGAGAAACTGGATGCATTTTATTCATTCAGTCCCTCATTTTTTTATTGAATGAGAGAGGACATGCCAGGCACCAGGGCTGCACATCTTCTTGAGGACTTCGTAGTCAAGAGCGGGAGGCAGACAGTTGAAGGAATGAGCACACAGATATGTGAATATGGGATTGTTCTATGCAGTAGGCATTCTAGGGCCTGCTGTGTAAGCCATGAGTCAGAGGGTGGTCAGACCCAGTGTTCGCTGCAGCACTATTTACAACAGCACAGACACGGAAGCAACCTAAATGTCCATCAACAGATGAGTGGATTAAGATGTGGTACAGTGAAATATTTGTGTCATTTGCAGCAACATGGATGCACCTGGAGATTGTCCTACTAAGCAAAGTAAGTTAGACAAAGACAAATATATGATATCAATAACATGTGAAATCTAAAATAGGACACAAATGAACTTATCTATGAAATAAAGAGAGACTCACAGACACAGAAAACAGATTTGTGGTTTCCAAGGGGGAGGGATGGATTGGGAATTTGGGATTAGCAAACTATTTTTTAAAAGGATTGATAAACAGCAAGGTCCTAGAGCACAGGGGATTACATTCAATATCCTATGATAAACTATAATGGAAAAGATTATGAAAAAGAATGTACATGTATATATATGTGTGTGTGTGGATAACTGAATCACTTTGTTGTATAATATAAATTAGCACAACATTGTAAATAGACTATACTTCAATAAAATAAATTAAAAAAAGAAGAGGGTGGTCAGAGAAGTAACCAGGGTGTAACAGTGACCCTGAAGTTTCCTGAAGCTTCTCTGCTTCCTCACCAAAAGATCTGTGTCTGGCTTTGCTGCTATTATAAATGTGTCAGGTATGCAGTCCATCATTATATCCTGGGGATCTCTCTGTCTTAGGCAGGCTGCGAATTCCCTACTCTTAGCAACTGGCTGAGGCTGTGCTTGGGCTGCGCAGTCTACCACTTGCCACCGGTAGCGAGGCTCCTTGGGTAAGTTAATTCATTTCCTTAAATCTCAGTGTACACATCTGTGTAATGGGAACAATGATAGAATGGACCTGTAGATTACTGCAAGAAATGATACCTGTGTTTTATGTATAATGATATATTAAGTCTATGTATGATGATCTATATATGACGTAAGTATAGTAGACGTAATAAATATTAAGTGCAGTAAAGGCTCCCCTTTGCAGTAACTATTAGTCTTTCAAGAGCTCACAATCCACTGGGGAGGCCAACTGATGATGGGGTGTTTGTACAAACTTCTGTGGAGGAGATAGGTGCAAAAGGGCAGGATACCTGCAATAGAATTGGGGCAGCTTTGAAAAAGGAAATGGCTCTTTTTTTAACCTTTTATTTTGTATTGGGGTATAGCTGATCAACATTATTGATAGCTTCGGTGAACAGTAAAGGGACTCAGCCATTACATATACATGTATCCATTCTCCCCTAAACTCCCCTCCCATCCAGGCTGCCACAGAACATTGAGCAGAGCTCCCTGTGCAATACAGTAGGTCCTTGTTTATTATTCATTTATATATAGCAGTATGTACATGTCCATCCCAAACTCCCTAACTATCCTTTATTCCCATTTACCCCCCTGGCAATCATAAGTTCGTTCTCTGAGTCTGTATCTGTTTCATAAATAAGTTCATTTGTATCATTTCTTTTTACCTGCCACATATCACAGGATGTCATACAATATTTCTGCTTCTCTGTCTGATGTGCTTCACTCAGCACAACAGTTTCTAGGTCCATCCATGTTGTTGCACATATCTGGTCTCACATTTAGATCTTAATCCAATGTGGAAATGACTCTTGAACTGAGTTAAGGAGATGGTCAGACACCTCTTCTGCCATTAAATTATTTTTTTTTTAATAAAAAAGAAGAAAGAAAAAAAGAAAAAAGAAAGAAAGAAAATGACAGGAAAGGAACATTTGTTCCTCGCGCAGAAGGCTGCAGTGGCCAGGGGTGCTGAGAAGATGGGCTGAGAGGGTCTTACCTGCTTTTTCTGGCATTAAGATCGCTCAGCACCAGAGCATCACTCAGTCCAGATGTTCCATTCACAGGAAAGCAGAGGTGGGCTGAGCGGGAGGATGTGTGTAATGGACAAATGCTACTGGGCACCTCTGTTCCTGGGATGATGTTTACCTCTGTGTCCGTGCGAAGCCACGCAGCTGGTTTGACTGAATTTGTCTCTGGGTTAATGATGTTTGGGTATCAGGGAGAAACAACCTGATGGAGACAGATGAGCAGTTCCTCTCTGCGTCATCTTGGGAGCGAGTGCTGCTGTCTCTGTAGGGTCGGCAGGAGTGTGTCCTTCCCATAACTGGGCTGTGACGCTCCATGAGGATGTGTCCAGAGAAGGCAGAAGGACTCACTGGCCAGATGGCTCACAAAACTAATGCGCGTGAGTAGCTGGACTAGATGAAATCCCAGGGTGAAGAAATGTGCTCTCAACACCTCTTTGAAAAATTCGATATTTCGCTTCTGCATCTGAGGACTGCCACCATACGATTCACATCACGGTTTGGCCAGAGTGCAACACTGAGGCAGCATCTTTTATATTGTTGGCTTTTTCTTAGAAATGTCTGCGAAATGAGTTCATCAGAGATGCTGGAGCCCTTCACTGGCTGGTGACCGCCCTCAGGGCACCTGGGCTGACCCTTCTCTTCCCACGACTGCCCAGAGTCCCCCGATTACATTCACCCTTTGCTCCTCCTCTCCTTTTAAATTTCCTATTGGATGAAGTTAATGGATGGAGAGAAACGGCATGGTTGAAACTTTCTGTACAAAACTTGATCACCCCGCAGTAGGTGCTGGTTTCTGAGACAATGAACACGATCATGCCCTCAGCTCTTTAACAAATCATTTCAAGTTTCAAGGGCTCAGCGTCTTTAACAAATCATTGATTTGCAGCATTGATATAGCTGCAAATATGTTACATGTTGTGTGTGAATGGTGGAAAGAATGATAGAATGCAGCCCAACTCAAAGGAAAAAACAAAGATCTCAGGTCATTCTGTCATCAGAAATAACCTCTGTTAACCTTGTTATGGAGAAGGCAATGGCAACCCACTCCAGTACTCTTGCTTGGAAAATCCCACGGATGGAGGAGCCTGGTGGGCTGCAGTCTATGGGATCACTAAGAGTTGGACACGACTGAGAGACTTCACTTTCACTTTTCACTTTCATGCATTGGAGAAGGAAATGGCAACCCACTCCAGTGTTCTTGCCTGGAGACTCCCAGGGACGGGGAAGCCTGGTGGGCTGCTGTCTATGGGGTTGCACAGAGTTGGATACGACTGAAGCGACTTAGCAGCAGCAGCAGCAACTTTGTTATGTTTCTTTCCAGCTTGTTTCAATGCGAGTGTTTATAATGACTTAGAATTATTCCACACAGACGATTCTGACAACCCACTTTTCATTCCATTTATCTCCCATTTCATCTTGTGACAAAGAGTTGGACACAACTGAGCCACTGAACTGACCTGAGGCATTCCTCAATCTATTTTGTATAATAAAGTATCCATTCTATTCGATTACAAAAAATAATCTACAATGTTCATTGTAAAATGTTTGGACAATACTGAGACACAAGGCCTGGATTGCTCAAACATTCACACACATTTTCTGTTCTTTAAGGATATATTGAAAGTGAAAGTGAAGTCGCTCAGTCGTGTCTGACTCTGTGGCCCCAGGGACTAGAGCCTGGTGGGTTTTTTCCACCAGGAATTTCTGCTATGGAATGTTTCAGGCAAGAGTACTGGAGTGGGTTGCCATTTCCTTCTCCAGGGGATCTTCCTGACTCAGGGATCGAACCTGGGTCTCCAGCATTGCAGGCAGACGCTTTTACCGTCTGAGACACCAGGGAAGCCCAAAGGATATATTGAACTGAGATGTAAATCATCTGAAACCGGTTCCTTTCTTCTAGTAGTACCTCTGTGGTGGCTGGTCCAATTCGTTCTCTGGTACAGGGTCTGTTCTGGTTTTTTCAGTCTTCTCATAGATTTTTACTTCAGTGGGAAAATCCATTTTCTCTAGTTTTTAAACAATGTTACAGGTTGAACGACTTCCCAGGTGGCGCTATTGGTAAGGTAATCTGCCTGCCAGTGCAGGAGTCGCAGGAGATGCCAGTTTGATCCCTGGGTGGGGAAGATCACCTGGAGGATGAAATGGCAACCCACTCCAGTATTCTTGCCTGGAGAATCCCATGGACAGAGGAGCCTGGCGGGCTGCAGTCCATGGGGCTGCAGAGCCGGACATGACTGAGCGCACATACAATTGAACATGCTTTGTTGTTGTTCAGTTTTCAGTCGTGTTCGTCTCCCAGAGCTTGCTCAATCTCGTTCATTGAGTCGGCGATGCCACCCAACCATCTCATCCTCTGTCACTCCCTTCTCCTGCCCTCAATGTTTCCCAGCATCAGGGTCTTTTCCAATGAGTCACCTCTTCGCAAAAGGTGGCCAAAGTATTGGAGCTTCAGCTTCAGCATCAGTCCTTCCAATGAATAGTCAGGGTTGATTTCCTTTAGGATGGACTGGTTGGATCTCCTTTCAGTCCAAGGGACTCTCAAGAGTCTTCTCCAACACCACAGTTTGAAAGCATCAATTCTTTGACTCTCAGCCTTCTTTATGGTCCAACTCTCACATCCATATATGACTACTGGAAAAACTATAGCTTTGACTCTACGGACTTTTGTAGGTAACGTGATGTCTCTGCTTTTTAATATGCTGTCTAGGTTTGTCATTGCTTTTCTTCCAAGGAGCAATGTCTTAATTTCACGGCTACAGTCACCAACAGGCTCATCTATCCCTTAAAAGTTCATCAGAGAGGAATTATGGTGTCAGTTTTTAAACACTGAAACATACGGTGAAGGAGAACAGCAGAAAATGGGATCGAACCTATGCCCCCTGCATTGGAAGGTGGAGTCCCACCCTCTGGGTGGAGATCAGTTTATGTAAGCACCACTATTAAACATTATAATATCTGAAGAACTGAAGATATAGGGAGAGATTTATAAAAAGTGTAATTATAGTGGGAAGTGAAAAATTTGGCAGATCAAATAACAAGTTATCAGGAGGTATTCATAGTATTCATGGTATTTGAATAACACAATTTGTGAACTAAGGTACAATTGAAACTTGGGTATTTGGTACATACACATACACCGCATGCATACAGACTGATAGAGGAAGAACATGCTTTCTTTGAGGAAATGTGATTTTTAAAAAAATGTCTGTGGAACTCTTATAAAAATTCAGTGATATGCTTGACCAAAAAAAAAACTTTAATAATTTACCAAAGTATTTGAAAGCTAAAAAACCACATTCTTTCATCCTAATCCAATAAAACTAAGAATCAACAATGAAAAGCAGACCCCAAATGACTTTTTCATAAATATAGGAATACTTATAAGTAATCCCTTTACTAAATAAGAATTTATAACCAAGATTTTTTTTTCTCAAATGTAATAACCAAGAATATATTTCATTCCCGAAACCTACGGGATCAGACTTGTTTCTAGAAAAGTGTATCGCTGTCTACGATATTATCTTTAATTTTGAGAAAAAACCAAAACCAAATGAACAAAGTATATAACCTCAGACATGAGAAAAAGAAAAACAAAGTAAACCTTATGAAAGCAGGAGGTAGGTATTAAGATAAAAGCTTATGCTGATTCACTAAAAAACAGAGAAAGAATTGAAAAGATAAATGAAACCAAAAGTTGGTATCTGAAAAGCCTAATAGAATAGACATTTCCCTGCTGATTCTGATTAAATAAAAAGAAATAAGGCAACATTATAATATGTTAGTAACAAGAAAGGAGATACAAAGGTGGAAGAGATTAAAAATATTAGAGATGATTATGTACAACAATCTGGCAATTTATTATAAAAATTCTTGAGAACACAGAAAGTCTCCTCTTAAAATATACAGTTCTGAAATGCACCCAAGAGGAGTTACAAGACTGGAACAGTCACAGAATAGACAGAAATAGTGATTATGAAGCTACTGTGCAAAAGAAATGAGGTTCAAATGATCTTGTAACTGAGATCAATACAGTGGAACCAATAATATGTGTATTTACTTGATTCCAGACAGTAGAAAAGATAGAAAACTCCTCATTTATGTAGACAACCTACTGTAGTAAGTAGGTTGCTAAGTTGCTTCAGTCATGTCCAACTCTATGTGACCCTATGGACTGCAGCCCACCAGGCTCCATGGGATTCTTCAGGCAAAAACACAGGGGTGGGTTGCCATACCGTTCTCCAGGGGATCTTCCTGACCCAAGGATCAAACCCACATCTCCTGCATTGCAGGTGGATTCTTTACTGGGGAGCCCCTGGAGAGGCTCTGGATTGACTGACTAATGGACAGCAAATACTAGCTGGAAAGGTAAGTAATGAAACAAGGATTCTTTCCTCTTGGATCGCTGATCACTTCCTGGGTTATCACAAGTCACTCATTGCATGAGTGCATTAACATTAGGGCAATGTCATAATTTCTCCAGACTTAACACTATAATTATTGGGAATTAGTTTTCTTAGTGACTTAACTGTTGTAGTAGAGAGGCAGGACAATTGAAGTCTTTGCTTCTCTATCTCCAGATGCGGCTTAGCTTTGACAGGTTAGGCGAGGCTCCTGAGTCTCAGTTTTTCCACCTGGAAATTGGAGATTATGGGGGACCTCAAGTTAGATATTGCTAAGATTTGAAAAGTGGCATAATATGTTGCACTCTTTCTTTTCCATTTCTCATTATTCGTCAAACTCTCATATCTTGAGTCTGTTACAGAAATCATCTGGAAATAAAATATGCCATTTAACCACAAGAGGGTGTATTTGACCTTTGCAGGCAAGGAAGCTTAATATTTAAAGCCTCTCTTCATAGACAAGGACTTTTCAGAGGGTCTAATATGTATGAGATCAATTCCAAATGTCATCATCAAATTATTTAGGAAAGTTATTCGTGTGTGTGTGTGTGTGTGTGTGTGCGCGCGCAACACACAGGAAGTCTTTATATCCCGCCCATGTGTTTTCTGATGGCTGTGGAATGGGAACCATATTTTGACAACATTTCCTCCATCAAACAGTAAAGCTTTGGCTTTAAAACAAGAGACTGTCCCACAAAGAGGACAATATTCTCATTTGGAATCCATTAAAAAAAAAAATCCCAGCTTGAAATATGGCTGCAGAACATGTCTCGTCTTTTGGGGCCTATTGAACAGCTTAGGATGGAGAACCCAAGACCCAGGGCACCAGGTCCAAGGCACCATCTTTTCCATGTGTCCCCACTGGATAACTCATGTGTGTTGTTGCGGCTCCTCAGGCTTCTTTCTACCATCCTTTCCTGTGCACCAGGGAAATTCCAGTGCAGACAGTGTACCACAGGTGAGCATGCCTGTCTGTCCATCTCTCAATGGGCTCACTTCTCCTGCCACTGAATGCTGATGGCTCCCCCTCCACATCCCTCATTTTCCCAAGGCCATTACAGAAGAAAGTGCGTAGGCTTGAGGTCCAGCAGATTTTGAACTCGAATCTTTTCTTGCCCACCTACCAGCTGACTTAACTTGAGTAAGTTATGCAGGGCTTCTTAGTTTTCATCTGAAAATCAGACACGACCATCATTGTCACAAGTCTATTGTGGAGTTTAATGAAATAATCTGAGTCTGAAAGTATACATATATTTTTAAACTTTTGATTGTATATTGGAGTATAGTTGATTAACAATGTTGTGATAGATGCAGGTGGACAGCAAAGGGACTCGGCTGTACTTTCTTGCCCCGACTCCCCTCCCATTTGGGCATTGGCAGTATATTTTTTTGAGAAATACTTGGTTTTGGTTTTCCTCCTGTGTCCCCCCGCTTCCACATCCATTCTGCCAAAGGAAACCCATCTTTCATGCTTCTTGGCTTTGGAAAAGGATTTCAATGACAGCAGAAGTTGCCCGCTGGTCTTCTCCCTTCCCAGTTTCTGTGTGACTAAAGCCTGAGCTCAGTGATGAAAGCCACTTAAGGAATCTTCTTTGAGGGATCTCAGGAGACAGAGGAAGGGCAAAGGAGAGGGCTGATCAGTTAGTTTCTACAGGAAAAGGAGAGGACAGAGCCAGGATGGGGTAAAAACACCAGGTCACAAGCTTCCTCCCAAAGTGTGAAGTCACAGGGAAGGTCAAGAGGCTCTCCCCAGGCTGCTTAGGGAGACCGCCTCCAGCCCAGGTGTGTATGCATGCTCAGTTGGTCAGTCTTGTCCCACTCTTTGCGATCCCCTCGACTGTAGCCCGCCAGGCTCCTCTGGTCATGGGATTTCCCAGGCAGGAATACTGGAGTGGGTGACCATTTCCTCCTCCAGGGGATCTTCCTGACCCAGGGATCAAACACACATCTCCTGTGTCTTCTTCATTGCAGATGGATTCTTTACCTCTGAGGCATCAGGGAAGCCCGTAGCCCAGACACTGAGTCTTAAATCCCCTGCAGGTGGCACAGAAGCAGAGCGCCTCCAAATCTTAATAAACCACTAGGGACTTAGACAGTGAGGGTTCCAGCAGGGCTAGGATGAAATTGAAGCCCTTCCTTTCTAAAACTGCAGTGTTTCACAGACCTTCTTGGTTCTATTGCAATTCTTGGAAGAAGGATCCCCAAATGACTGAATTTTCCACCAGCCTAGTGGTCTCAGGCCTCAAACTTGGATTTTGTTGGACGTAAAGAAAATAAGGAAATGGGTATTTTCTGCATGTCAGTGCTTGTGCATGCAGAGTTACTCCTGTTACACTTGTAAAACCCTTAGACAGGACCTAACACTTAGAAATTCAGGATAGAGTCATCATTTTTGTTGACTTTGAATTTTTGGACCATTTGCTTTGCATCTCTGTATTCTAGTTCCCCTTGATAATAGAACATGACTATGTAATCTATGTAGTCTTTGCAAACTCTGATGTGTGTTCATTCAACAAATGTTATTCAGTACCTACTCCATGACAGGGTCTGGAAAAAACTTTTCTTTTTTTTTTTGTAGTTGGAGAGATAAATGAGATAGTTTATAAAATGTCTAGGGATCTGAGAGAGGAAATTTAGTACCCACTATCCGGAATTTCTCTGTTGACTTTAGCACTTTGGCTTGGAGAGGAGAGTTTAGAACTTTACATTCCTAAATATTAACATTATCTATTTGCCGAATGACTGTTTTGTATTTGAAATGGCTTAAGATGGCAACTTAAAGCAGCTCCTTATGAATTTCTTTGAGCTTCCCAGCCAAGCTGTTTTTTTTTTCCAAAATTTCAGCTGTTTATTTCTGTTTTAGTAGTTGTTGGTAGGTTGTTTATTATTAGTAGTATTTTATTGGAGGATAATTGCTTTACAGAATTTTGTTGTTTTCTGTCAAATATCAACATAAATCAGCCATAGGTATACATATATCCCCTCCCGTTTGAATCTCCTTCCCACCTCCCTCCCCACCCCACCTCTCTAGGTTGATACAGAGGCCCTGTTTGAGTTTCCTGAGCTATAAAGCAAATTCCCGTTGGCTATCTATTTTACATATGGTAATGTAAGTTTCCACGTTACAGTTTCCATACACCTCACCCTCTCCTCCCCTCTCCCCATGTCCATAAATCTATTCTCTATGTCTATTTCTCCACTGCTGCCCTGTAAATAAATTCTTCAGTACCATTTTTCTAAATTCGGTATATATGTGTTAGAATACGATCTTTGTTTTGCAGACAGAGTGAGATTAAAAATAAGCGTCATTAACAACCCAAGATCAGAAGGCAGAGCAAGCTAGATGGGCCCTGAGTGGGGGCAAACCAGCTGAGTTCTCCCTTCTGCCTCACTCAGACTTCACCTTGTCATGCAGAACACGCTCACTAAAGCCAACATGGGGAATATTTCATATCTCACCCCACACTCTATGCCTGGGAGGAATCTACTTACTCTACAGGCTTAGTCTTTGGTATTTCTTTCTTTCTTTCTTTACCTTTTGGCCACATCACACAGCATGTAGGTTCTTAGTTCCCCAACCAGGGATTGAATCCATGTACCCTGCATTGGCAATGCAGAGTCTTAACCACTGGACCCCCAGAGAAGGCCCAAGCCTTTGTCAATCCTTGAAGAAATAACTTCTGGGGGTTGGGGAGCAAGCAGGGGGGAAAGCAGGCTGGAAGGATTTGGCTGTAGTGGGCCACAGTCTTCCACGTGGGCTGGGAGGATGGGCCCCAGCGGCATGTACTAGACCTTGGATACTAAACTCTTGATTACTCTGAAGCATCAGTCTCTGGCTAATGCTAATCCTATCCTGGTAATGAGACCTATGATAACTGAGTGGCTGCTCAGTTGGGCGTAGAGTCCTGTGGCTAAGTCAGCCCTCCAGCTGTGGATGGGAGAAAGGGGTCAATGGCCTGTGAACCAGGCAGCCAATGGTACCATGCCTCCTTTATACACACAGTGTCCTTTTTGTAATTTAAAAAAAGTTTTAATTTAATTTTTTTGGGGGGGGGTGCTGTGCCACATGGCATATGGAATCTTAGTTCCCAGACCAGGGATTGAACCCATGCCCCCTGCATTGGAAGAGTGGAGTCTTAATCAGTGGACCAACAAGGAAGTCCCCATTTGCCCCAGTTCCTTGAAAAAAAAAGATCTGTTGTTACTTAAATATGTGTGTGCTCAGTTGCTCAGTCGTGTCCGACTCTTTGTGACCCCATGGACTGTAGCCGGTCAGTCTCCTCTGTCCACGGGATTTCCCAGGCAAGAATACTAGAGTGGGTTGCTGTTACCTTCTCCAGGGGATCTTCCCGATCCAGGTTTCGCACCTGCATCTCCTGCGTTGGCAGGCAGTTTCTTTACCACTGTGCCACCTGGGGAGAAACACTGTAACCCTGTTGCAGTCTACTTAGGCTCATAGTCCTAAACACCATCCAGATGTTGACGATTCCCAAATGTGTATCTCCAGTGCAGGTCTTTCTCCCAAACTCTGCAAATCACAAGGGGCCCGAGGCACAGAGGCTTAAGACAAAGAAGTTTTCATCTATGTCACATGACAAGAATGCTGGAGAAAGTGGGTCGCAGGCTAGCTAAGGGGCCCAACAGGTTATCAGGCTCTTTCCATCCTCATCAGGTTGGCTTTTTGGGTTCAGTCACATCTTCTCATGGAAGCAATGTGGCTGCCATGGTGCCAGGCATCTTTTTTTAGGCAGAATTGCTTCTAAGAATGAGAAGGAAGGAGGCAGCAAGGATGATGAGAGGGAGCTCCCTGGGGAAGCTTTCTTCCTTATTATCACAGAGGAATTCTGTCCCTCAAACCACCAGAATAGTCTCCATTTCTTCTCATTGGTTAAGGCTGGGTCACATGACCACTCTCAAAGCAAGGAAGTAGGGAAAGTGAGAATCTAGCCTTTTTAGTTTCTGCAGTGAAAGATTAGCTCTAGGGATTAAATGACAGAGGAATGGTTATTTCTCTATGCAAATGGTGAATTTTAAGAAATTCACTACCATAAAAAATTTCAGTACCACTGTGAATTTTTTCAAAATGAAAAAGAAATGTCTTTGTAAGCATACAATAAGAAACTTTAAAAAAACAGATCTGATTCCAAACATATTAAATACTTTTATCCTCTTAAAAAAAAACTACAAAGAGAAAACTTCTATTAAAAAAAATGCACCACAAACAAAAATGCAGCATCATACACACAGACCACCCAATAAATTGGTAAAATATATTTGAAACACACAACATCAAATGAGTCTGAATGTATTGAGATACTCTGAAGGTTTTAATCTTTTAGCATTTCTTTCCCTCATTCTCTTGTAAGTGTCTTGTTCTTTAATCAATCATGTACATCAACATCACCTTGCATAGAACTGGAGTTGTTATGATGGGAATGTAAACAGAAGACCAACTGTTTTTTTTTTTAACTTTCAAATTGAGAAACAGAAGGGCAGACCTGAGAAAAGCACAGCATAAAGTTTAAGCTTTAACAACAGGCCAGGAAAATACTTTGAAAGGAGTGGGCTGACTTGGGAAGGCAAAGGAAGGTGGCCCTGGGCAAGAACAGGGCAGGATGTGGTAGGGGGAGTATGGAGCTTAGCCCTGGAAGAAACTGGGGAAGTTTGGGCCACAATGCCTACTGGGGTCATCATGGTTGGAGGGGCGTGGTCGGCATCTACAACTGGATGTACATCTGTGAGCAGGGCTTGGAGCCCAGAAGAAGATGAGCCATCACTTATGGACCACTCCTCAGCATCCACTGATGCTGAGTACCACTCAGCATCAAAGGGAGTACCACTTTGTACGATGTTCCTGTTGAGGAGTCACAGTGCTGTTAGTTTTCATTGCTGGGGATGAGGGCCTTCCTTCAACAGATGCCTGGGTGTCTACTCTGCATTACCCCAAGGAGGATGCTGGCTTGGACCTCCAGGCTTTAAGTCCATTCTAAATGCCCTATGAGGCCAACTCCTCTCCTGCTGTCCCTTTTGACGGTCCAGGACAGTTTACATCCCTGAAATGGGGCTGGGTGTCCTTAGCACTTAGCTGAGCAGTGGTGGTTCAGAAAGCAAAGCCCAGCACCTGAGCTTAGATGGAAGTGAACAGTGGTGAAAATAGTGAAATATTTCCCAAACAGATTGGATCTTAAGTGAAACTTTCTCATCATCCCACAGAAGCTCACTGAAGTCCAGCACTGTCTCCAAAGCTAGGAATAAGACAAGCAGACCCTAGAATTTAGTCTACTGGCAGGAGTCCAATAGCAGACAAGAAAGATCTGAACAAACAACACAATTACAAGCTGAGATGGTGGTTTTTAATGCTGGCATCCTTGTTATTGTTCGGCCGCCGAGTCGTGTCTGATTCTTTACAACCCCATGGACTGCAGCACACCAGGTTCTTTTTTCCTTTAGTATCTCCTGGTGTTTCCTTAAATTCATGTCCATTGAGTTGGTGATGCTCTCTAACCAGCTCATCCTGTCTCCCCCTTCTCCTCCTGCCCTCAATCTTCCCCAGCATTAGAGTCTTTTCCAATGAGTCAGCTCTTCGAAACAGGTGGCCAAATATTGGAGCTTCAGCTTCAGCATCTGTCCTTCCAATGAATATTCAGTGTTGATTTCCTTTAGGATGGACAGGTTGGATCTCCTTGCAGTCCAACGAACTCTCAAGAGTCTTCTCCAGCACCACAATTTGAAAGTCTAGGCAGCATGTAAAGTCTTTGAGGAGGGACATTCCTGCTGGAACAGAGAAGGGGCTCTCAGAGCCCCTAATCTGGCCTAAATACAGAAAAGAGTTCTCTTGCCTCTGGCTCCGGGTCTCCAGCAGCATTGCACATGTGCGTCAGCTCTGGTGAGTCATTTTCTGGAGGTCCATTCATTATTTTTTAAGGTCTAGCATTTGTTTTAACTTTAATTACCTCCTCTCCCACCAGCTTCCTGATCTTTGCCTGGGTTATACCTTCTGGGAGCTAGTCTGCTCTTAAGTGAAGTGTTAGTCACTCAGTTGTGTCCAACTCTTTGTGACCCCATGGACTGTAGCCCACCAGGCTCCTCTGTCCATGAGGAGGAACCTGCCTCTTTCTGTCCACAGACCCACCAGCCACCAAACCCCTCTCCTCCTTTCACATCCCAGGATTCGGCAGGGGAGTCATGTGCTACTGCCCACAGGGGCCTCCTGAGAGTTCCCTGTGAACCTTTGGTGACACCCTCCCGTGCTCAAGAAGGCAGGCGGCTCAGCCAGAGCTCAGCTTGGCAGTTCCTGAAAGTGGCCCCAGGTCTGCTGCCTCCCACCAGCCTGTTTACACTCCATGCCATTCTGCTCAGTCACTTCAGTCATGTCCAACTCTTTGCTCCTCTGTCCATGGGATCGTCCAGGCAAGAATACTAGAGTGGGTTGCCATGCCCTCCTCCGGGGATCTTCCTGACCCAGGGATCGAAACTGTGTCTCCCTTGTCTCCTTCATTGCAGGTGAATTCTTTACTGCTGAGCTGCTGGGGAAGCCCCTAACTACTTAAAGTTCACATCCCATGGGTAACGCCATCATCTAGTGCAGCCTCTTCATCTTACCCAGAGGCAGGGGGATACTCCCAGAATCCTTCAGAAAATTGGGGCAGATTAGAATGGGGCATGAGTTGCTGCCGCTAACACATGGTGTGGCCTGGGTCAAGGTCTTCCTTAGGAAGCTCTCCTCCTCTGCTGGCCTGGGGACCACTTGCACAGCCCTCTTTCCATCACAGCTGCCACCCCTTTTAACGGGTGGTCCCCCGACAGGGAGGGCTCTCTCGCCACCAAGATTTCCTATGTGAAAGCCTCCACTCAGTGGCTGCGGCCGGAGAGACAGACTGGGGATTTACATCTCCAAGTTGCCGAGCCAGGAAATGCTGGAGGATGCGGCAGGCAGGGTTTGAGATCTCAGAAACCAGAGGGGAAGCCTCCTGTCTGAGTGATTCTGGCCTTGGCTTTGTTCTTAGACCGTGGAGCCCACTGAAAGGGGGACCACAGTGATCCCCTGGACCTCGGGGCTGATTCGTCTAGGCTGCTGACTCAGAAAATCACATCAAATGCAATGCAGCACCATCCAGGCAACCCGCCTTTCCAAAGGAGAAGCACTAGCAGGGTTCCCTTCCTGAAGGAGAAGAACTAGCAGGAGCAGGGGCCGAGTCCCCAGATTGGCCCCAAACAGCGAGTTTTATTGTCCTGACTTTCCGTGTCAGGTGAGTCCCACTCGAATGGCTGTCCCGAGGTTATTATTCTCCTCCTCCTCGCTGTGCAGTGGGAGGGGCTGGGAGGATGAGAAAGGAGAGGTGGGTTAGGGGCCGGGGATCCGACCCTTCACTGTGGCCCTGACACCCCACCTGTCTGGTTCACAGTTTCCTCACCCATCAAATGTGGGGTGAGGTCCCTCCCTGCCTTGTCGCTTTCTAAGTCGTACGAGTGCCTTCTCCCAGATGAATAGAACCAGTCAGCATGTGATCTTCAAAGATGACACCTCCTCTCTCTGTTTAAATATTTGATGCTAAGGTAGCAAATCCAACAATGATTTAAACTCTCTGTCCCTGTAAATGGCCTGGTAACACCACGAGGGGCATTGAAAGCAATGGTCTGTGGCCAGATTTTCGTGTCCACACAGAGACCCTCTAACCAGGTGCAGGCAGATGTGAGCAGAGGAGTGCAAAGCCAAGTTTGGCCACATGTACTTGGAGGTCTTAGGGCTTAACTGGTCCCCTAATTGATGGTGATCCCTTGCCTTGGATCCATTGTGATAAACTGCGCAGATGGAAATGCAAAGCCTTCTTCCCATCCCCTCCCACTGTCTCCATCTGCTTATAATACTCACTTCTAAGAACATAAAACCCATTAATGTCACTAGGAGTTGGCTTGTTTTTTAATCAAGATAAATATGGACAACTTCAGAACAACTGAAAAGGTATTGGGTAAAAATGACTTCAACAGAGCAGATTCATTCATCGCGTATGGTGGGCAGAGCTGATCTCGATTACGATCATATTCTTCAATGACTCAACTCTATAAACGCCTGCTTTACTGTTTTTCTAATGTGGTTCATTTATCTATGGCTGTCACTCCGGGGCTGTTAACTTTGAACAAATGACTGGTATTAATCACGAAGGGCCATTTAGATGCCAGGACTTGGTGTTAAATCAGCCCCGAGTGGCGTGTGTCAGCCTCTTCAAAGTCAATTTCAAAACCAGTTTCAGCCTTTGGAGTTTCTCATTGCAGCTAGGATGCAACCCTATGGGTGTTGTAAACACAGAGGGACTCAGACAGGCTGGTCTGGGGTGGATGCTGCTATGGGTGAGGCTCTGGAGAGGGGCAGAGTGGGGGTTGTGTCTTACTCCTGGTACCTGCTGACCGCTGGTTTTCACATCACAGAGTGAGAGGTACATTGTTTAGCAAAAGCTCCTGTGAAGGACGGAGGAAGCTTGGAGGTCCGGGGACTGGACAGGTACAGAACATGAGAATTAGAGCATTGAGTCGGTGCAGGGTCCTGAGACCGTGTGACCTGTCCCAGAGCCATGCCTCGGCAGCCCAGCAGGCTGTTGCCACGAGGGAGTGTGAGCTTCGTGGTATAAGTTAGGCCTGCATTTAGAGAGGAAAATTCTCAATTTTGAAAATGCTGGTTGGCTTCCATCTGAGAAAAAAGAACACAGATTTGGTGTCACAAAACTTGTCTGGGGATAGCCGTTGGCTGGACTTGTGACCTCCTAGAGCTCTTGCTCAGGATTTAGGAAGCATAGATTTTTGACTCCGGGGACATTTTTTCCAACAATTGCTGAGAGATGTTGTCTGGAGATGGATGGAGCCAATGGGTGGTCTCAGGTAGGAACTCTGGGTGGTGGATATTTTTCCGAGCATCTGTTTGGATGAATACATGAGTTCAGACTCAAATCTTCTGATTTCCAGGCTCAGAAACCTAATTGTACCCTTTTATTCAGGATCTGGTGGACCTGCCAGGTGGTTTAGTGCCAATGAATTTGCCTGCCCATGCAGGAGACTTGGGTTTGATCCCTGGGTCAGGAAGATCCCCTGGAGAAGGAAATGGCAATCCACCCCAGGATTCTTGCCTGGGAAATCCCATGGATTTCCATGTCAGGAGCCTGGCAGGCTACAGTACATAGGGTCACAAAAGAGTCGGACACAACTGAGAGACCAGACAACAAAACAACAACCCCTCTCTACCCTCCCGTCCTATCAGTGTTCCTTGGAAAACACAAATCTGTTCTCCTTCTTTATAGCTTTGTCCTTCTGAGAACATCGTACAAATGAAATCACACAGTATGCAACCTTTCAAGACTGGCTTTTCTCACTAAGCACGATGCCTTTGAGATGCATCTAAATTGCTACGTGTTGACAATTCCTCCCCTTTTATAGCTGAGCAGTATTACTTAATACAAAGGTACCGGAGCTTATTTAACCATTCACCCAGGGAAGGACATTGGTGTTTTTTTCCACGTTTTGGCCATGGCTACATATGCTGTAAGCATTTGTGAGCAAGTTCTTGTGTGAACATAAGTTTTCACTTCTCTGGGATAAATGACCAAGAATGGAATTGCGGGTTGCATGGTTAAGTGCATGTTTACTTTGATGAGAAGCTGCCAAATTATTTTCCAGAGCAGCTGTACCATTTTACATCCCCAGCAGTGACATGTGAGAGACCCAGTTTCTCCATATCCTCACCACCACTGGGTGTTCTCGCTACTTTTTCTCTGAGCTGTTGAAATAGGTATCTGGTGATACTTATCATCATGGTTTTCATTTGCATTTCCTTAATGGTTTATGAGGTTGAACATCTTTTCCTTGACCTACTTGCCATCTATAGCTCCCCTTTGTTGACATGTCTGTTTGTGTGTTTTGTCTATTTTCTAATTGGATTTTTTTTAAATTGTCAAGTGTTGAATCCTTTAGTCTAGATACTAGTTGTTTGTTGGATTTATCATTTGCAAATATTTTCTCCTGGACTGTAGCTTGTCTTTTCATTCTCTTAGCAGTGTCTTTCTAGAAGCCAGAAACTTAAATTTTGATGAAATCCAAGTTACAATTTACCAAATTTCAAACATTAAATTGTGCTTTCAGTGTCATGTCGAAGAACGCTTTGCCTTAAGTTTAGCTTTATTCTTACATCCTTTGTCATTTCAAAAGCTGCTGTCGGAAACAGCCATTCGGTTACTTCTCACATTTGTTGTAGAAATCCTGTGGATAGATTTTCTCTTTTATTATTTAGGACCTCCTCTGTGAAATTCCAGGTGAAGGATGACTTTTAGAAGAGGGCTTCTCAAACTTTAATGCTCCTATGAATCACGTGGGATCTTTCTAAAATGCAGATTTTGATTCAGTAGGTCTGGGATTGGCTTGGGGTTTTTCACTTCTGGCAAGTTTACTGTTGACACCAATGGTGCTAGTCCAAGGACCTTGCTATGAGCAGTAATGTTTTAGAATTCAATGTTCCTTCAATATCCGATCAAGGAATCCACAAAACATTTTCACCAGGAAGAAGAAGTCATAGCTTGGAAGCATAGCGATGGCATGCTTATGTTAACTTAGTTGTGTGTGCTCAGTCTTGCCCAACTCTTTGCGACCCCATGGACTGTAGCCCACCAGGCTCCTCGGTCCATGGGATTCTCCAGGCAAGAATAGTGGAGTGGGTTGCCATTTCCTTCTCCAGGGGATCTTCCCAACCCAGGGATTGAACCTGTGTCTCCTGCATTGGTATTCTTTACCACTGAGCCACTTGGGAAGCCCTATGTTGACTTAGGTTCTTTAGGGCCATTTTTGTGTTCTCATTTCCCTTGGTTCTAGTTTTCCATTTTTCTTTCAACCTATTTTCCCACATTTTCTCAAAACCTTTCTAGAATAAGGCAAACTCTAAACCAAAGGGGATGATAGAGTCTGAAAGGGAGGTTTTCTTTGCTGGCACCCAGCATACGTCCTACGACTGCGACGCGGTTCGGGACGTGGTTTCCTCCACTTATGCTTTTAATTATGTTTCTCTGTAAATGCGTTTTTAAGTTGCTTTGTACATATGTGAATGGTCTGCTTCTCCCAGCGAGATGATACACTTTTAAAGATGGGGACTGTGTCTTTTATTTCTTTTACAATCTCCCCCTGATCCTAGAACACTTGTCTACACATGGGTGGTGCTGGCGGTGGTGGTCGGGGGAGGGGACAGGGTTGAAGGCTGTTCGGCAGGAAACACCAGGCCTTCTGCTGATGACTAGCATGTGTCTCCGCTCGCTTAGAGGACTTGCCTGTGACCAGCTGTGCTCCAGTTGCCCAGAGCATCTTGCTTGGTGGTGGTGGGGGCGGGGGTTGGGATGGCCGGCTGGAAAGACCAGTCCTCAAGAGCTCCATGGACACAGGGCAAGGAATTAAATTCTAATCCCTTTGAGGATGGCATGAGATGCTGCATTTCTGGCACACTCCTGGCCATCTGCCTACTTCTGGTTCATGGACCGCACTTGGAAGACCGAGGCTATAGGGAGCCTGACAGTCATAATCAAGATGCTTCTAACAGAAAGGAAGGGCCAAACTTTAGCTAGAGAAGCACAGTTCCTTGGTTGAGGTTTGCCCATCAGGTTGCTGTAACTCCAAGTAATTAAGTGCAATTATTCTCAGAATTCCACAGGGCATGACACGCTTTCCCAGGAAATACATTTTCCCAAGAAAAATGACTCCGTTATCTAAGTCACTATTTCCTAAAACACGTACTGGTGATCACCAAGGACTGTTGACTGAGAACATTTTGAGAAATGTTGACTGTCAGCCATCCCAGGGGTTCACTGTGCACTTTCTCAATAATAAAGGCTCTGAGAAGTCCTGCAATAAGAACAAAACAAAACAAAACATGGAACTTCCATCAGGCCACTTGTTTCTCACGCTTGTTTTGACCACAAACTCCTTTTCCCCCTCATCCAAATATGATTTACTGTCAAAGCTGCAGACCTGGGTGGCACATGGAGATACTGGTCTGAATCATGAGGACTTGGCTGACCTTGGCAAGCAGGACCATCCCTACCCAGACCAGCAGAATTCTTGCTCTTAGCCAAATGTGCCCTGTTTCTCTCTTCCTGTGGTTTTTTCCCCACCCCCTGCGAATAAATCTGCTTAATGTCTTGATGCTCCATGTTGGATTAACTTTGTGGTAGCATATGTTGTTTCTGCGTGAAGATGAGTCGGGTCCTTTGAAAGGTTGCTGAATCACTCATCCAGAGGCATCCTGGTTGGGGATTAATTGTGTGCAGCTGAGGAAGCTGCTGAGAGGCACTGAAAGTTCTTGGAACCAGAAAGGGCCCCTGAGTGGGAGGCTTTAGATGGCTTATTATAACTAAAAGGAGAATCAGTGCAGGGTAATTGGGAAGGCCATTCTTAATCTATGTTCCATTAGAAAAATATGAATGCAGAATTAATTGGCTTTGGTTTAAAATAGTGGTCATTGGAGGAGAGGACAGATTATCAGAAGATGATGGAGGGTCAGTTAAGAGCTAAAATACTCTCTTGGACCCAGGTGGCTGGACACTTTTTTTGTTCTTTGCTTTATATTGATTGTTATTCATGTTAAAGGAAATGTAACGTTTGCCTAACTGCAGAAGTATAGCATGTATTTCTATTTCTTCCACAAATGTATGTTTCCCTGATTTTGTTAACTGCCAGAGAGCAAACCTCTCTAATGACTTCATCACCTGAAGAAAATACGAATGTCTCCCTTGTGGGGTTAGGGACCAAGAAGGGGTACAGCTTGTCTTTCTCCACTCCTCCCACAGGGAGGGTGAATAAGGCGTCTTGTCTAATTGGTTCCTGTCTCTTTCCCCATCTTAACACACCTTACCCATCCCTCAAACTCCCCATCAGGTCCTGACCTCTGCTGGTAGGTTTCCTGGCTTGCTCTCCAGGGAGCTCTTAGTCCCACAGGTGAACAACTATCTCAGGGCATGTCATTTTCTTAGTCTGCCTTCTTCCCTCATGACTGGAAGCTTCTCAGGGAAAGAACTTATCCTTTTACTGTTGTTGGGTTAGCCAAAACATTCATGATCTTACAGAAAAACTTGAAGGAACATTTTGGCCAGCCCATATTTTTTTTTAATTGCACAAATACTATAATGCAAGTTTTCTTTTCTCTCCCTCCACCAAAATAGTTTGGGATGTTTATTTTAACATGCAGAAGATCATGCTACCTATATTGCTCTGTAATTTGCATCACCACTTGCAGTATATGTTAGAAGGAAGACCATGTTAGTCATAGAGAGATAGTTCTTTCTTTTTAACCAGCACAGAGATTTCATCATATGGGTGTCCCATTCATTTTTTTTTTTATTAGTTGGAGGCTAATTACTTCACAACATTTCAGTGGGTTTTGTCATACATTGATATGAATCAGCCATAGAGTTAGATGTATTCCCCATCCCAATCCCCCCTCCCACCTCCATTCATTTTTAAAAACCGTTTTCCTATTGAATGCCATTTGTGCTGTTTATGAATTCTATCTTTTATTTCTTTTGTAGTCAGCATGGAGCTAGTGTTATGACAAGTTGGCTGGTTGTTTCCCAGAAAAGTTTGGCTTATGTTTGTGTGGAGCTGAAATAGCTGGTGAAGCAGATTAACAGTTAGTGGTTAGTAGTGAGGTAACCAGTCAAATGGGCTTATAAGGGATGGACCAGTTAGATGATAATAAAGATGAGGATGATAAAGATGATGAAGGTGGTGATGGTAATGAAGAAAAAATGATGATAGTGGTGATGGTGATGAAGAAGATGAAACTGATGAAGGTGGTGATAGTGATAAACACAAAATGATGATGGTGGTGATGAAGACGATGAAGATGATGAAGATGAAATGATGGTGGTGATGGTGATGATGATAGTGATGATGACTCTTCCCCCTCCGTGTTTTTGGGTGAGAGGAGGAGTCCATGAAAAGGCTAGGGTTCTGCCTGGAGATGAAGAAGGGAGGCAAAGAAAGAAATTGTGGATTGCTAATCCCCTGTGCTCTATAACTTGCTGTAGTCACAGAAACACATGCAGAATATCTCCTCTGGGACTCTCAGGAAAAAGGTCAGCTTGGTCCTTCTGGCCAAACTAGACATGGTCATCACATGGAAGCAGAGAGATCACTCATACAAACGAGAAGGGGTAACACAGGCTGACACTCCAGCCCTGCCAGAGCACAGGTTACGTGGAGTCTGGTCCACTGGGGTCTGGCAGGTGTGAGGAAGGTGGCCTGGCCCTGCTGCCATCTGTGCCCTAATGTGCAGCCCCTGCAGGGCTCATGTGAAAGGTGATGGAGCTGGATGGAACCTTCTGGAACAGAGTGTCCTTCATGTGTGGGTCCTCACACTGCACTGAGGTTCTCTACTGAAGGGACGCAGAGAGGGGTGGGGTGGGTGTGTGTGCTTTAAATATTCTGTGATATGCTCAAGTTGGCTGATTAAAGTTTCAGAATTCTGTTTTTTATTGATTAATTAGGCTTTGGCCATGCTGGATCTTTGTTGCTGCGTGCAGGCTTTCTCTAGCTGCGGTAAGCAGGGCCTACTCTTAGCGGTGCACAGGCGTCTCATTGCAGCAGCTTCTCTTGTTGCGGAGCACAGGCTCTGGGCTTCAGTAGTTGTGGTGTGTTGGCTCGGTAGTTGTGGCTCCCAGGCCCTAAAACACAGGCTCTGTAGTTGCGTGCACGGGCTCAGTTGGCCCCAATAATGGAGCATAGAGAGGACTGTAAGTCAGGCTTGGGGAGATCCCGGGTGTTGCAGAGGCTGTGTCTGGAGTGAACAAGCACTGGAAAATGCATGACTGGTGACTTCTGGTGCCAAGACCCAGCAAGGCTGGGGTGGAGATAAGTGAAGCCAGGGTGTATTCTCAGTAATTTACCCTGTTCTTGCTTTAACTCTTTTCCCAGCAAGTCAGTAATGTGCAGCCACGTGCCTTACTGTGCAGACTTTACAAGTTTGATTGTCATGAACCATAAGTGTGAAGTAAGTGAAAGTCGCTCAGTTGGGTCCGACTCTTTGCGACCCCGTGGACTGTGTAGTCCATGGAATTCCCTAGGCCAGAATACTGGAGTATTTTTCCCTTCTTCAGGGGATCTTCCCAACCCAGGGACTGAACCCAGGTCTCCGCATTGCAGGCAGATTCTTTACCAGCTGAGCCAGAAGGGAAGCCCAAGAATACTGGAGTGGGTAGCTTATCCCTTCTCTAGCGGATCTTCCCGACTCAAGAATCGAACCAGAATCTCCTGCATTGCAGGTGGATTCTTTACCAACTGAGCTAACAGGGAAGCCCTCATGAACCATGGATTCTCCCAAAACAAGCAATTTTAGAAACGCTGCAATGAGGTTTCAGACTGGCCCTTCGCAAAGCAAAAGTTCCCATAAATCACTTGGATTGTATTTTCACAACACACGTGCATGCACACACACTCACACACTCACCCCAACCCAAACTTGTGATTTTTAAACAAAGTCTCCTGACAACAGTCTCCAGGTGCTGCCAAGCTGCTCTCAGTCCTGTTGGCAAAAAGTACCACAACATTACATCTCATCCTTCTTGACTTTCTTCCTATTTACTGATAACTTCTCAATGTACAGCCTCGAGCGAAACAAAAATTCAATGACTATATTTCAAATAATGGGACTTTCATGTCTCTGCTTCTGGAATGATGGCCCTGGTTGTGCGCCTCCCCTACACCTCCCCCTCTCCCCCCGGGGAATGAATTAAATGCAGAGGTTTGCACAGTGATTTGATTTCCTTCTGGATGTGCTTTGAAAGAGCAAGTATGTGTGGAACGCAACTGCTTTGTAGGTTTTCTCTTTATCCAAGTCCTCCCTCCTGCCTGAATCACCTGGGTTGACTCCATAAAGGCACGAATGGATGCAGTTCACTGAAGAGGATTTCTAGAACATGTGCCTTTCCTGCAATGATGCATAATTAATCAGCTCCAGGCAAGCCAGCAAGCCAAGGTGGCTTTTAAAGACGCTGTCAGTCTTTCTTCTTTTCTCCCCATCTTGTTCCTGTCAGAAGAATCTGCAGGTCCCATCTGATTTGCTCAGAGTCTAGTGTGACCACATACATTTCAACAGTGGCTCCTTTGAACCACTCTCTCTTCTGGCTGCAAAGTCCATGTCTACGTGACAACAGACACACGATGGAAAAATGCAAAGGTCTGATGAGCACATGCACAGATCTCTGCAGCTCCCAACCTCCTTTAACTTCTTTTTTCCTTCCTCCTCCAGCGCCCAACCTGGGGGTCCTTTGTGCATTAGCCCTTTAGTTGTCTTGTACCTCCTTGGTAATGACACCATCTGCCAAGATAAACTCCCCTCTGGGTGTGTGTCTTGCAGTAGGAATTCATCAACCTGCGGTGGAAGCCTTCTTTCTCAGGGAGCCCGGGAAAGTTCTATTCTCTGATAAAACAATTCAAAACATTGGTGAATGGATGGGGAAGATTAAGGAGCTGGGGAGAAGGTGGTTTCTCCTATGTTAACTCATAAATAACTCTCTGGCATTGGCATTCTGGAGAGTAATGTGTAAGTTGCTAAGTTGTGTCCAACTCTTTGCGTCCCCATGGACTGTAGCCCACCAGGCTCCTCTGTCCCTGGAGTTCTCCAGGCAAGAATAGCGGAGTGAATTGTCATTCCCTTCTCCAGGGGATCTTCCTGACCCAGGAATCAAACCTGGGTTGCCTGCATTGCAGGCAGTTTCTTTACTGTCTGAGCCTCCAGGGAAGCCCTGGAATTCTGGAAAGTAAGTGCTTTGCTATATGTAACTGCTATAAATTGATGATAGTCTCCAAAAAGATGTTGAGATCCTGACCCCAATTGCCTGTGAATGGGACTTTGTCTGGAAATAGGATCTTTGTAGGTGATCAAGTTAAGACGAGGTCATTAGGATGAGACCTGGCTCGACGTGACCAGTGTTTTTATATTGTTGTTCAGTCGATAAGTCGTGTCTGACTCTGTGACCCCATCGACTGCAGCACGCCAGGCTTCCCTGTCCTCCACTATCTCCTGAGTTTGTTCAGACTCATGTCCATTGAGTTAATGATGCCATCCAACCATCTCATCCTCTGTTGGCCCCTTCTTCTCCTGCCTTCAATGTTTTCCAGTGTCATGATCTTTTCCAATGTGTTGGCTCTTTGCATCAGGTGGCCAAAGTATTGGAGCTTCAGCTTTAGCATCAGTCCTTCCAATGAATATTCAGGGTTGATTTCCTTTAGGATTGATTGGTTTGATATCCTTTTAGTCCAAGAAACTCTCAAGAGTTTTCTCCAGCACCATAGTTTGAAAGCATCAGTTCTTCATTGCTCAGCCTTCTTTATGGTCCAACTATCACATCTATAGATGACTACTAGAAATACGATAGCTTTGACTAAACAGACCTTATAGAAAGAGGAAACCAGGACACAGAGAAAAAAACAGACACAAGGAGAGTGCCATATAAGAGGAAGACAATGACTGGGGTGATTCTGGTCCAGTCCAAGGAAATGAAGGTTACCAGCAAACCACCAGAAGTCAGGAGAGAGGCATAGAGCAGAACCCCCTCCCAGCCTCAGGGGAACCAACCCTGCCTCCACCCTGATCTCAGACTCCCAGCCTCTGGAACTGTGAGATCTTAAGTTCCTGTTGTTTTACCATGCCCTGTTTGTGGTGTCTTAGGGAACCAGGGCAGTGACTTTTTGGGGACCTTCAAATGATTGACTTTGATAGAGTATATGAGTCTGCTGGAGCCACCATCGCAAAATGCCATAGTCCCGATGGTGTAAACAACAGGTGTTTAATTCCTCACAGTTCTGGAGATGGATGCCCAAGATCAAAGTGTCTTTGGCCCCCTGATAGCCACCCTCTAGCTGCCACTGGATGCTCCCTCGGCATCTCATCTTCTTATGGGGACCTCACTTGTATGGGGCTAGGGTTCCACCCAATCAGCCTCATGTTAACACAATTGCCTCCTAAAAGGCTTTGTCCACAGATTCGGTCACATTCGAAGTACAAGGGGCTGGGACTTCAACAGTTGAATCTGGGAGACATAAGTCAGCCCATAACACAGAGGAAAGGAACAGGGCTCTGCCACCTGAAGCAGGGGAGCAGGGAGCCAGGCATTAGGGAACAGCAGACACCAGCTCTCTGCTTGACCAAGTGAGTCACACAATGCCCGAGGACAATGCCTCAGGCCTCATCCATCCAACACAGGGTTGGCGCCAGGACCAAGGGCCTCTCTGGGAGCACAGCTTCACATTCATGAACCTGGGCTCACACTCGCCTGTCTGTGGTTCTGGCCCTCAGTGCCGGACAAGCCATGCCTACAGTCTTCGGACCGCCTCTGAGGTTGCCTGGGCTGGGCGAAGTCCCTCCTGCCTGCTACCTGCGCAGAGGCTGGGCAGAGGGGATTGAGCTGGGTCTGCTGCCTACTCCACCAGATGCTCCTGCCAAAGGGAGGCGGAAGACCCAGATGAGGGGAGGAGAGGAGAGGTGAGAGGGAGAGAGAGCCACAGGGAGAGCAGGAGGACTGCCTTGTCTAAAGCTGTCCGGGTGCTGAGGTTCCTGCAAGGTCCCCTGGGTGGGCCTCCTCCTGGCAACTTCAGGATCAGCTTAAGTCAATTTGGCTTCCAGCCACTGCTCTGGATGTTCCGATGCGGGGGAGGTCAGAGAGCCGAGCTGGGGCCTTGCCATCCCAGGTGAACAAAATCAACCATCAGATGCCCTGCTAGATGGTCAGGAAGCTGTGCAAACAGACCCACCCCCTCCCCAAGCCTCTTCATCTCTCCTCTGAGTCTCTGTTTGATATGGGACCTATAATAGGATAATGGAAACTAAAAGCATTTTTTTCCTGCTAAGATCTAAACAGTAGCGACCCTAATATATTATGCCAGAGTCCGAACGCCGTGTTAAGATACAGGGGAAATGATATATTTTTAAAGAGCTCTTATTTGCTTCTACCTTAAAAGCAACCGTGTACATTTCTTACCAGTAATGTTTCCTTAATTATTCATTTTCCTTGGCACTAGTTAAAGAGCCGGGTAATGACTTCTGTCTCTTTATATTTAGTCTATTATTGTTTGAAAAAGGCCAGAGGAAGGCCAGAACAGTGCAAAAATGATATTTGCTTTTTTTTTTTCTTTTATTACCGACGGCCAACGTACAGGGTAACATAATCACCGGCAGCCCAGAGACAATGACATTTTTATAGACCTCCTGGCAACACTGGAGTGTGAAGGAGCCTGACAGGTCCTTGGCTTTCCAATCTGTCCTTTCAACTGTATTTCTCATCAGATTGACGGCCGGGCTACAGGCTTGAGGCGAGCCCCACGTCTCTGTCCAGTTACCGTTTTAAGAGCCCGAATAGCAGCTGTCTGTTCAAATCTGGTGATTTTTATAGATGGGAACCCAGGGCAAATGCCTGCAGGATCCCCATTCACACAGTTCCTGTGGGGCCCTGGCCCTGGCCCCATGGAAACTGTGGTTGGCTTCTCAGATTCCTCGCCTACTTCAAAGGGTGGAGAACATGATCGCTGCACTGGGACGCCGATGGCTCGTGAGAATTCCCAACGCTTTCTCTTTGAGTAGGGTCTTTCTGCAGGGTCATCTGAACACTGCTTTCTGCATATGAGCCCATGTTGCTCTTTGTTTATTGAGGATGGATTAGTGGGAGGCTGCCCTTGATATCTCAAACCTGGGTCAGCTCCCGCTTATGGGATGTTTCTAGACTGTGGATTTGACACAGAGATGGACAAACAGTGCATTTGGAACTCCTTGGCTGGGAGAGGGGAGCACTGATTGGCTGCCCCACTCAGAGACTGAACCCCTTCACTCTGTCAGAGTCTCAGCTTTATAGCCCTTTTCTATTAAAAAGAAGCTATAGGAGTAAGGCTTGTATCGTCTTCATTCATTCAAGGAAGATGTATAGAACCCTGCTACAGGCCAGGCTTTGCCCATGACGCTATCCTAATCTGTTCCTACTTTTGTATTTTTCACTTTCCATAGATTTCACAGATAGTCCCGGAACGTTTCATGTTGAGACAGCTTCTCCTGGCTGAGTCTGGGGAATTACGGCATATTTTTTCAACGTCATGTCTCCTCTCTCACCAAACTGGTGGTTTCAAAGCTACTGGATTCTGACAGCTTCTGACAAGTCCTGTTTATTGCTCAAAAATCTAGAGGGAATTCCACTCTGGCAGCAAGTTCCTGGAGGTTCTTGCTTAGTGAGGGTGTAGAAATGATTCCCATTTAAAAGGATGCTCAATTCTGAAAAACAGTCACTGTTATGCGAGGACTTTGCTCCCAAGGTTGAAGTAAAATCACTACTTGGCATCAGAAGAAGAAAATAAGGATGCTCAAAAATGAGGGCTTTCTTCCAGGGGCAGGGAATTCTGAAGTTCAGCAAAACCTGAAAGGTGAACAGAGGGACAAGGCTGACCTATGTCTGAGATTCTCTCTGGTCCTGAATTCTGCCAGCGCCAGATCTCATTGTCCATAGAGTGTTAAAGTAATATGTCCTTTAACCACTAAACTCATCTAACTGGGGGGCCTTTCCAAGGCAGGAAGTATATTTTCCCAATTTTTATAGCCTCAGGACCCAGCACAGTAGCTGACACCATAGCAGTATCTATTTCTTTTTCTCTCTCTTTTTTGAATTATTTAATATGTTATTTAATATTGTTTTTAACTTATCAGAGGAGTTGTTTTCCCCAAAAGGTTAATCACAGCTGTATTGAAAGAATATTTGGGGAATGTGGCAATACTGTATATAAACATACTCCACTTTATAAGTCTGCTGGAAATCCAAAGGGATTTGCCTTTGCAGAATTTGAAGCAAAAGAGTGAACAGCGAAAGCTATTGTGGTTGGTCCAGGACCTTTTGGAAGAAAACTTTTCTGAATCTTCCTGATTTAAAAGAGGCCAGTTCTCTTTTGGAAGCTTCTGTAGATGTTTCTGGAGTTAATGCAAGTAGCCTGTACCAGCAGGGAAGTAGACATTGCGTTTATCAGTGAATCCCCAGATGGTTGGCTCTTGCCCTGTAAATGCTTTGTTTTTTTTTAAAATGTTTACTTATTTGACTGCTTTGGGTCTCAGGGCTTCCCAGGTGGCTCAGTGGTAAAGATTCTGCCTGGTAATGCAAGAGACGCAGGTTTGATCCCTGGGTCAGGAAGATCTCTTGGAGGAGGCCTCAGCAACCCACTCCAGTATTCTTGCCTGGAGAATCCCATGGACTGACAGGCCTGGAGGGCTACAGTTGATGGGGTCACAAAGAGTCGGACATCACCATGCTGCTGAGCACGCATGTTGGTGTCTCATTAAGTGTTTCCCTCCTTGGTTTCTGATCCTTCCTTTCTTGGTGTTTTCTCTGAAGCATCTCTAAGAGCTGTCGCGGGAGTGTGTTTTCTGTCCTTGTGTGGCTCTTGGCTACACTGGATGAGCCATGAAAGGGCCTCCTGGGATACCCTGGGTCACACTGAAAAACATCTGAGAAGCCAAAAGAAGAGTCAGTCAGACTGTTTCCGAAAGAGTGAAGCAAATGTGGGTGTGGATTGTGTTTCTCGTGAGTCCAATGATCTGCTTCAACGTGGCAACACTCAGCTGCAGTGCCCAGGCTGCCAGGGGCAGGCGGACTTCAGAGACTCTACTCTGCCTGGTGGAAAGGGATTCTCCTAAGTCCCAGCCTCTGAAGTCCAAGTTGGCTGCCAGTCCTGAGGGTCTTGATGAGGAAGAAAGACTTGCCACCCACTTGACTCTGGGCTCTGCAGAGTAATGGTGGATGATGGTGGTCACCATGGTGACTGGCTATTCTGTGCTCAAGGGATATTTGAGGGCTAGGCTGCAAAGTAGAAGACTGGAGGTCGAGAAGGGAAGAGGGAAAGATGATAACTAGGAGAGATGCTGATAGAAAACCTGAATTTAGTTGGAAAAAAACACATTTTTAAAAAGTTTTTTTTGAAGTGAACCATCTTTTATAAAGTCTTTATTGAATTTGTTACAACACTGCTTCTGTTTTATGTTTTGGTTTTCTGGCCAGGAGGCATGTGGGATCTTAGCTCCCAGACCAGGGATCAAATCTGAACCCCCTGCACTGGAAGACAAAGTCCCAACCACTGAACCACCAGAGAAGTCCCAGAAAAAGTACATTTTTAAAGTTATTTCGAATGAGAAATCAGTCTACTTATAGATAATTTCAGACGTAATTAAGTTTTAGTCTGCAATGGAAGATGAATTTCTTTTCAACAATTTGTGTGATTTTCCTAAATGAGTGAAGACAGTTCAGTGCCTGCCTCCTCCGTGTTGGATGGTATCCAGATGGCTCCCTAACTGGTGGTTGGTGGCCACCCCTCCACCCATACCCACAGGGACAGACTTACATTCAACTTCTTTGCTGATGAATTGGTAGAACATAGCCTATCCTGTTCTTTCATGTCCCTGGTGCCTGGGAAGTGCCTGGCATATAAGAAACACTCGATAGATATGTATTAAACAATCCAGGGAAAACATTATGGCAGTTTCTCTTTATTCTCTAAAAAAAATTTGTAGCTTGAAAACTCTGGTTACAGATGTAATATATTTTCATGGGAGATATTTAGAAAAGACAGAAATTCAAAGGAAAATCAAACTCAGCACCAGCTTCACTGGGTGGGCATGATTGCATGTGCATTTCGGCCACTATCCTTCTAGGGGGTTTTCAAAGCCTCACTGACGTAGGAGCAGGACTCGTGACATTTCAATGACCTACTTGTCAAAAGATGCTTCCAGTCCCCCTTGGCCCGAGTAGATGCAGACAGTCTCCTTGGCTGGGACTCGTCTCAACACCCAGTGGCCCCATGTGGTTGTGTACGTGGTCCCAAGATCCAGCCTGGGAATCTCACCCTCCTGAAGGCAGCGCAGGGAACCAGGTCACTGAGGGCAGCAGCCAAGGGAAAGGATGTTTCCTAGGAGCAGAGCAAGGCTCAAGGACCCAGCTTCGGTGGCAGCAGTGAGAACAATTGCAAACCCAGCCTGGGTCCCCTTAGGGGACTGGTCACACCACCCATTTCTCTCACTGCCTGGGGATTTGGAGAATACATGAATGGGTGTGGGAGGAGGAGACCTCCAGAAGGGGATCCTGGACTTCCTGACAATGTCAACAGTGAGGTCTCCATCCATTAATTGAGAGAAAAAAAGCTTAGCTCTCAATTTGTCCCTGAAGATGAGTAAATTAATGTTAGTTGCTAAGTCCTGTCCAACTCTTTGCAATTTCATGGACTATAGCCTGACAGGGTCCTCTGTCCATGGAATTCTCTAGGCAAGAATCCTGGAGTGGGTTGTTACTCCCTTCTCCAGGGGAACTTCTTGATCTAGGGATGGAACCCCGGTCTCCTGTGTTGCAGACAAATTCTTTACTGTTTAATGGGTCACCTTTATATAACCTTTCTATAATCAGATGCCTTTTTAAAAATAAAATTTTTTTTTAGAATATTTCTAAAGATTAGGAATTTGGTAGCTTGTAGGAAGGAATATCGTTGCTTAAATGTCTTAAAGTTTTATTTAAAATTTTATTTGTTTATTTTTAAGATTCTTTTTTGCTGTGGACCATTTATAAAAAATCTTTATTGAATTTGTTACAATATTGCTTCTGTTTTATGTTTTGTATTTTTGCCGTGAGGCATGTGAGATCTTAGTCCCCCAACCAGGGATTGAACTTGAATGCCCTGCCTTGGAAGATGAACTCTTAACCACTGGACCACCAGGGAAGTCCCTTAAGGTTTTAATGTATTGGTAAAACTCTAATAATAGCACTTGTTCTGCATTACAGGTATTTCCATGAGTGCTAGGAAAAGATATCTAATATATTCTATGTACTAGTTACTTTGGAAGATGATTAATATTAGGCTGAGCTGGGTGTTACATTATTTTGGTATGGACACTTTCAGAACCATATTGTTCCCTTTTATATGCCTCACAAAAATACAGGAACTGAAAACAGAAACTGAAATAAAATGAGTCCCAGAATTTTTGCCTGTTGATTGATGTCTACTTCACCAACTTACAAAACATTTGAAATAGCTCTTTGCCACCTTGAACCTGGGGGATCCTGATTCTGCCTGGCAGAGTCTCAAACTGTGTTCCTGGAACATTCAAATATGTTCTAAGTCCTCAACTGTCAAAAGTAACTCTTCAATTCAAATCCTAAATATTTGGCCTGTAGCAAAACTGTCCACACTTCCATTTCCTTGGAATCATCAATGCAAGAGCATTGCAACAGCATAAAAATGTTGACAACAAAACCCTGATAGTTTTTTTGCTTTGTTTCTCAAAACTTTTTCAGTGGAAATACTTAGACTGTCAAAAACCATCACTATTATGTTATTCATCTGATAAGGGAAGTCTGACAAATACCATTTTTCTGATTTAATGCAGTAATTTCTGAAGCATTGGGATCAGAAAGGAAGGCGTATTAATTCTGTTCTCGACAACACCTCTGCTTCCTTCTGGCATGAAATCTGACTTCAAGTTCACCGTCCTGCCCCATTTTCATCTCTCTGCCTTCAGCCATCTTCTCTTAGTATTTACATTGTGCCTTTGTGTTATATCAAGGGGGAACCATTAAAGGTTTTGAGAAGAGAAGATGCATGGTAAGATGTATACTTTAGAAAGATTTTTTTTTTTTTTTGTCATTGGACAGAGGATATGTGGAAGGGGGATTAGACTTGTCAGTGAACTTGGGCATTGGCAGTGGAGGTAACAAGGACAAGGAAGAGAGATGCTTTAGAAATAGACAGTTACACCTTACAAGGATTTTTAGCCTAACGTCATGACAAGATGTTGAGCCTGTGGCACTAAGAATATGTGAGGCCATAAGCAAAGATGGGAGATAAAACAGGAAGAGGCTCCTATATGGAATGTCTGTGTAGTTGTTTAGTTGCTAATCGTGTCCGATTCTTCTGCAACTTCATGGATTGTAGCCCACCAGGCTCCTCTGTCCATGGGATTCTCCAGGCAAAAATACTGGAGTGGGTAGCCATTCTCTTCTCCGAGGGATCTTCCTGACCCAGGGATTGAATCTGGGTCTCCTGCATTGCAGGCAGATTCTCTACCATCTTAGCCACCAGACAGGCAAATAAGGACATATAAAATCCTCAGCAGAGTCTGGGGGGCAGGAGAAACTGGTCATGTTTTCAAAGGAGCAAGACCTGGAGGGAGGGGTGTCCCAGGGAAGAGAGAGCAGTGTCCAAATTTGGGACTTACTCATCTAGAATGAGGTCAAAGAGCCTGACTGGATTTGGAAACAAGAAAAGAGGGTTGACCTGGGAAAACGCAGCTTGGGAGGAGGGTCAGGGTGGTGTCTGACTGCAGGTTGGCTGCAGGTACAAGAAGGTGAGAAAAAAGAAGTGAGCTTGACTTTTAAGGATAAAGAGAAGGAAACAGTGATAACTAGAGGGTCTGTAGGGTCATAAAAGTGTCTTTGCTGGGTTGGGTGGCTTTGGTTTCCTTTTAACGCAGAGAGAGGTCCATTTCCAGATTTCTGTGTTTGCTTCCAAGACAGTCTTGTAACCCCAATTTCATCAAGGATCATAGAAAATATGGATCATCCATTCCTGAGGATGAAGGCCTATTCTTCACGTAAGTTTAAATAAGACAGGCTTGTTTGGATTTAAGACTGTCTAGTTAATCAAGATAAATGATTTGAAACTGTTAGAAAGGCTCAGTTTTCTTTTCTTTTTCCTGGAAAACCACAGTCTGTTTATGATCAACTTAATCAGACGGGACAAGGAAATTGCACTGTTTTGGGGAACAAACTGTGTGTGTTTTCTGCTCTCAGAGGTCTTTTAAATCTGCTCTGGGTGCAAATCTTTTCTGCCTCACAAATGAATGGTAGTTAAAACACACACACACACTCATATACATCATGACAACTCTGGAACTCTACAGACTACACCTCAATTTTCCCAACATCAGTCACAAATGGGATCCCATGATTAGGTCTCTTGTGTCCCAGTTCAGGAAAGTGGCATTTATCCCTGGTTCTTACCAGTTCTGCGAACCCAGAAGTCAGTTTTTCCTTCTCTGCTCCATCCGACCCTAGCAGGTTGCTCATAGTGTTACCGAGTCCAAACTTGCTCTGCTCACTGCATGATAAATCAATGAATCTAAGACCAGGTCAGGTGTTGGGATGAGGAAGGGATTTTATTTGGGAGCCAGCTGACTGAGAAGATGGCAGGCTAGCACCTCAAAATAACCATCTTGTTGGGGCCTGGATGTCAGATTCTTTTATGGATCAGAGATGGGGGAGAAGGTGAGGAAACAAAGTAAAGAGGCCTTGTAATTCTTTCAAATATCTCCTAGAATGGCAAGCCTCAGGTAGGGGGATGTATTAGTTTCAATTCCTTACAGTCTCTTCATGGGTGGTGTGAAATGGAATGCTGCTAAGCCGCTTCAGTCGTGTCCGACTCTGTGCGACCCCATAGATGGCAGCCCACCAGGCTCCGCCGTCCCTGGGATTCTCCAGGCAAGAACACCGGAGTGGGTTGCCATTTCCTTCTCCAGTGAAGTGGAATATCTCCTGTCATATCAACAAACAAAGATGTCACATCTATCTGTGATTCAGGCCTTCCCAAATGTGAATTTCTGGGCCCACCATAAGCAGCAGACGGGGGAACTGGGTGCTGCCGTTTGCCAAACAAAGAATTCAAGAATGTCACAGCTCTTCACGGGTGGGCAGGGTCAGATGATCTCCCTGCAGCAGACCATCATATATGTCTGCTGCAAAAGTGGCAAGAGAAGGGTTAAACTCACAGAAGCAGATCCAGTGTAAATTCAAAATTAACCCTTCCTGGTTACAATAGCTCTGTTATTAGAATATATTTACTCTATTGAGTAGATCAAAAATTTTCTATGGTTACAGAAAAAATTAATACTGTTATCGGCTAACCTGATAAATTATTATTTTTTATAATTTTATGTATTTATTTGTTTATGGCTCTGCTGAGTCTTTGTTGCTGTGTGGGCTTTTCTCTAGCTGTGGCGAGTGGGGGCTACTCATTAGTTGTGGGGTGCAGGTTTCTCTTGTTGTGGAGCACCGGCTCTAGGGCGCCCAGGCTTTCTCGTTGTGGCATGTGGGCTCAGTCGTTACGGTTTCCCGGCTCTAGAGCACAGGCTCAATAGTTGTGAGCCACGGGCTTAGTTGCTCTGTGGCATGTGGGCTCTTCCCGGACCAGGGATCGAACCCCTGTCTCCTGCATTGGCAGATGGATTCTTTACCACTGAGCCACCAGGGAAGTCCCTGGTATATTACTATGATATTGTTTCCCTCATTAGAACCTGAAAGGCAAAGACTACCTTTTAATTTTGCTGTTGTTTTTTTATCAAATATCCCCGGTGTTTTGCATTGTGCCCGGGAGAGTCTACTGGGTACATGAATAAATGGAAAGGTAAACAACCTAACTTATACTGACTTTTTCTTACAAGGGTGGTGGCTAGACATCCAGGCTTTGCTATTTGGCTCCTCCGTGTGCCTGCATGATCCAAGGAGTCAAGCTTATTCCAGGGCCCTTCCCCTCCAAGAAGTATTTCTTTCCTGGAGCAGCCTGCCCTGGGCCTCTAATGCTGGTGTCAAGGGGGTCCATGTACTTCTAACACAGATGGGCCAATTTCCCTAGAAATTGAGGTTATTTTCATGGGACTCAAAAGATCTGGGATATCTCCATAGTGTATTTTGCCTTAGGTGTAATTTGTGGTTTTCCTTTTCTTGCCAGAAGTTCTGATTTCAAAAGACCACTTCAAATTAAGATGAGAGTGTCTTGATTCAGTTCATAATTCAGCACATAAATCTCCAGCTCATCCACCCTACTACCCTTCTTGACAGATTTCTGGACGTCTTTGAATCTATAGAGACTATTGTCTCAGACTGGCTGCTTCAGAATGGGAGATGCTGCTGGCCTCTTAGACTCCATTCATTGTTCAGAGTTAAGAAAGTTGGGCCTTTTCCCAAATGCACAGAAAAAAGTTATTGTTTTTTTTGGCCCAGGAGCTTGCAGGGTCTTATTTCTCTGACTAGGTATTGAACAGTCACCTTCAGCAGTAAAAACAGGGAGCCCTAACCATTGAACCACCAGGGAAGTTCCAGAAAAAAAATTTAAAATATTCATTGCCCTGCTGGCTCTTGACCACTTTCCTTCCCTTTGCATTCAAACATCAATGATCCTGTCTTTATTCTCTATTCCTTTTCATTCCCCAATCCTTCGGTGAAAACAATGGTTCAGAATTTAAGTGTAAGTAAAAATTTTACAGTCACAAAGCCCACTGAGTTCTGTAAAATTTCTGTAGGTTTCCAGAGAGCGGAGACAGCACCACAGCTGTGGACAAACATTCCCCCAGTGGCAAGGTACGGGTCTTAACAGTAATGCATGTCAGGAGTTTGCGATTAAGACTTAGTGCTCATGTAGTGTATCAGTCAAGGATAGGACATGTCATGTTGTGTAACAAGCAGTTCTGAAGTTTCAGCAGCTTAACACGATTCCAGTTTATTTCCCACCCCTCTGTACGTCCATCGTGAGGACAGGCTGATGGAGATCACATCCATTGTTGCAGAGGCAGCAAAGGACATGGCAAATTCACACACTGAATCTTACATGAGCCATCACATCTTCACTCCTTCCTTTGGTTAAAGCAAGACCTAAACCTGCATCTGACCTCAAGGGTGCAGAGTAGTGCAGCCCTAGCATGAGCCTAGAAGATGGAGCTAGCAAAGAGAGCTGTAAGTCACCATGGAAGTTGTTTGAAAATTCTGCTTTTTTTTTTTTTTTTTCCTTTTAGACTTTGGAAGAAAGAACCAGGCTTGCTTGATGTTTGCACTGAATAAGACTCCAGAATCTTGAACAGTTTGGCTGGAGGAAGGTCTAAAGGAGATACTAAACCTTCTGGTTCATGGGGGAAACTTCTAGCAATTAAATGAACTATTTCATGTAGAGTGCAAAACAGAGAGATGGCAGTTTTGGTACATAAGATTAAGGTAAAATAAATCAAATCAGAGACTTCTCCGGCAGTCCAGTGGCTAAGACTCTGCACTTCCACTGCAGGGGGTGGGGATTTGATCCCTAGTCCTGGGAGCCAAGATACTGCATGCCCCTCAGTGAGGCCAAATAATAAAATACAAAATAAAATAAAAAACAAATCAGGGACATGTTCAATGAATGAATGAATGAATGAATGAATGAGTCTTCACTCAAGTAGACTTACACTTCTCTTCTATAAACATCCTCTGTAACTCTTCCTGGGTATTTTCCCATGGATATCCTTCCCCTTTCATTCAACTGCATTATTACAACAGGTAAGAATAAGCACTCACCCTTCTCCCTTGATAAGAAAACACCATAATCAGGTTTATCCTTCCCCCAGGAAGCTTCATAGGTGGAATTGAGAGATTTATTTTTTTAATAAATGGGATCCAAATCCTGAATGAGGGTCACTGAAGCATGAACTATGACCAAAAAAAAAAAAAACTTAGATTTTTATCCCAGAGCACAGAAATTTACAGATCACAAAACTCTTTTGTCCCAGTGTGTTGGATTGTGCTTTAAAAACTCCAAAAGCAAAGCATTTGTTTTGCAGCATGGAAACAAAACAGAGATGCACAAGGCAAAGCTGAAAATCTTTCTTCTCCTATGTCCAACCAACTGAGGTAGCTGATACAGACAGAGAGGAGCAGTCCCTTCTTTCCTACCTGAACACACACACACCTGTTACTACAGAGTCCATTCTCACAAACACGCAGCATCTCCCCTTCCTCCCCTTCTGCCTCTTCCTCCCTCCCTCCTTGTCTGCCTCCCCCCATGTCCCTTCCCCTTCTTTCAGTTTTTCTTCTGTAAATGAGATTTCCATACATACATTACTCAGAAACTTGTTAAATTTAATATGAACATCTCTCTAGATCAGTGTTTTTCAAACTGTAGGTTTAACCATTTGTGTACCATAAAATTAATTTACTGGGTCCTGATCGGAAATTTTTAAGTAAAGTAACATAGGATAGAATAGTAATTATCAGAGAACTCACTGTAATCAAGGTAAGGACTGTTTCATGAGAATTTTGTATCATCTTCCCATCTATAAAAGGGAATAATAATAGTGCCTACCTCATGGTTGTTGATAGTAATAGAATTAAATGAGCTATTATATGTCAAGTGCTTAGAACAGTAGCTGGCCCTTGGTAAGAAAATATAGTTACGTGATCATCACCATTGGCATCTTCCGTCTTCACCTCCTTCTTTCTCTTCCTCCTCCTATCTGACATTCACTTTTTGTTCAAATAAGGGGGTAGAGAAAGGCATTTTATTTGCTTTTTAAAAAATTTATAATACAATTAAAAAAAAAAGGATGTTTTCAGTTCTTTTCTTTGGCACCTGGGATCTTAGCTCCCTGACCAAGACCTCTGCTCTTGGAATGTGGAGTTTTAACCAGCGGACCACCAGGGAACTCCCTATAACACAAGTTTTATAAGCAATACATGCATCCTTTCTTGGAGAATGACGACATATTTATACTTAATTTGAAGCAACAATCAAAAGTTCAATAAAACTCAATAAAATAAAGTTGCACTCCATTTGGTCATTTAGACTAAATATGAAGGGATTGTCTATTCACACAAGAGACAATTAAAGACAATAAAAATTGCCAAGCATCTCAGCGTAGACCACAGAATTTTCAAAGTGGTGCTGGTGTAAGTCACTTTTGTTGTCATGAAGACTGTCTCTTAGACACCAAATGACAATTTGTCAAAAACAACTGGCAAAAAAAAAAAAAAAAAAGAACAACTGGCAGACTTTCAGGAAAAATTCATTTCCAGTAACATTTAATCACGGTAAGGACTTAAATTACTACAAAAGAGAGGTGTAGGATATTTACATTTTATTTGCCTTTTAATTTGTGCTTGCCTGTGCTGCTTGTGAGATTGATCGGCTTTTCATGTCTATCGTCCTTTTGCGTTTTCCTCTTGAGTAAATTTCCTATTGTTGCACCCCCGTTTGTCTGCTGGTTATTGGATTATAAAAAATTAGTTTCTCTCTCTTTGTGCAACAGGAATATGAACTCACTCTCAGATATCAGCTCATATTTTTTTCCAATCTATTATAGGCCACTTAACTTTTTTTAATGGTGTCTTTTGCCATTTAAACATTGTAGATTATTTTTGTCTATGGCCTGAAGTAAGGAACTGATATTGTTTTATTCCAGATGAATAGCCAATAATTCGTCTCATTTATAAAATAAACGATTCTTTCATGCCTGAATTAAATGCCATTTTTACCACATATTAAGTCCCTATGCATACCTGGGTTTATTTCTGGACTCTTTGGCACTGCTTTCTCTGACCAATCCTGGCCAGTCCCAAATTATTTTGATTGCACCAGTTCACATATAGTCTTTGCCTCCTCTTTGTTTTTCTACATTATCTTAGCAATTCTTACATATGGATTTTTAATATAAAATTTATGGACATCAAGGTGGGAACAAGCCTAGACAGAGTATTAAAAAGCAGAGACATCACTTTGCTGACAAAAGTCCATATAGTCAAAGCTGTGATTTTTCTAGTAGTCATGGACAGATGTGAGAGTTGGACCATAAAGAAGGCTGAATGGCTAAGAACTGATGCTTTCAAACTGTGGTGCTGGAGAACACTCTTGAGAGGTCCTTGGACTGCAAGGAAATCAAACCAGTAAATCCTAAAGGAAATCAACCCTGAATATTCATTGGAAGGACTGATGCTGAAGCTAAAACTCCAATACTTTGGCCATCTGATGTGAAGAGTCGACTCATTGGGAAAGATCCTGATGCTGGGAAAGTTTGAGGGCAGGAGGAGAAGGGGGCAGCAGAGCCTGAGATGGTTAGATAGCATCACCGACTCAATGGACATGAATCTGAGCAAACTCTGGGAGACAGTGGAAACAAAGGAGCCCGGCTGCTGTTCATGGGGTCTCAAAGAGTCAGAGACGACTTAGCGACTAAACAACAACAGCGTGGGAAAGCGGGGGTGGGATGAATTGGGAGATTGGGATTGACATATATACACTACTGATACTGTGCATAAAGTATATAACTACTGAGAACATACTGTATGTGTGCTCAGTTGCTCAGTCATGTCCAACTCTTAGTGGCCCCATGGGCAGTAGCTCATCAGGTTCCTTGTCAGTTCCTGGAGTTTTCCAGGCAAGAATACTGGAGTGGGTTGCCACTTCTTATTTCAGGGGATCCTCCTGACCTAGGGACTGAACCTGTGTCTCTTGTGTCTCCTGCATTGGCTGGCAGATAACTAATGAGAGCTTACTGTATAGCACAGGGAACTTAGTGCTCTGTGGTGATTAAATGGGAAAGATATCTAAAAAAGAAGAGATATATGTATATGTATAGGGCTTTCCAGCTGGCACTATATATGTGAAAGCTGTTCAGTCGTGTCCAACTCTTTGTGACCCCATGGACTATACAGTCCATGGAATTCTCCAGGCCGGAATACTGGAGCAGGTAGCCTTTCCCTTCTCCAGGGGATCCTCCCAACCCAGGGATCGAACCCAGGTCTCCCATATTGCAGGCAGATTCTTTACCAGCTGAGCCACAAGGCACTAGTGGTGAAGAAACTGGCTGCCAATGCAGGAGACATAAGAGATGCAAGTTGGATCCCTGGGTCCAGAAGATCCCCTGGAGTAGGAAATGGCAACCCACATTTCATTTCATTCTTCACATAGACCTTTTCCTATTTTTCATGTAGATTCCTAGGAGTTTAAAGTTTCTAATGTGATCATTAATGGAATTTTAAAAACTCTTTTTCTTCTAAATGACTTCTGTTAGTATAAAGGCAATTTTTCACTTTTGTGTATTTACTAATCTTAAAAAGAACCCAAGTTTGCCCTTTAATTCTAATAGCTTTTTAAAAAATGACTATATTTTCTTGAGTGTTCTAGGCATATGGTTAATCTATAAATATAGTTTGCTCTTTTCATTTCCAAATTTATGCCACTCATTTTATTTTCTTTTATTATTGCATTAGCTAGAATCACCAAGACACTGTTGCATACAAATGATGCCGGAAGGCATCTCTTTTTTCTTTCTGGCTTCAGTGAGCTTGCTTACTATTTTACATTTAATATTGTGTTTGATCTTAGGCTTTGATAATAGTCTTTATCATGCCTGAAGCATTTCTGTTTATTTCAGCAATAGTTGTGACTGCTGAAATTTATCAAATGCCTTTTCACTGTCTCCATATTTAATTTGTTGTTGCAATGAATTTTACAGACAGATGTTTTCATATTGACCCATCTTTTATTCCTAGAACACATAACTAGTTTGAAGGCAAAGAGGGAAAACACAGTAAAAGAAAAGGAAGAGGAAAGAAAGCTCTGTGTGAATGTGTACAGAGAAAAAGAAAGCAGACCTAAAAATGTGAATAGCAAGTGTGGTATTATTACTGATGTTTGGATTTATCAGGAGAAAAGGAGCAAAACTTCCAAGAATGTGAAACAAACAAAACAAAAACAAAATCTTGTTTCCAAATAGGCCTAATTACTTTTTTGGCAAGGTACCAAGGGGAATTCTGCCTTCTGATCCCAGAGTAGATGAGTAAACCATTTTCCATCTGGTGGACAGAAGGTCTGGCATAATATTCGTGTAAAACTGTTGGGGCCAGGGGGGATAAGGACTGTGGTCTTCTCAGGATTTGAAAAAGTTTGCAAATACTATTTCTATACTTACTACTAAATAAGTGAATTATTTGTCTCTTCCAGTGTCCACACAGTGTCCAGGTGGTTGTTAAGAAGAGTTATTTTTGGATCCCAAATCTCTCTCAAAGCTGCCCTAGTCTCTTTCCCTAGAGCCACCTCATTAGGACAGGTCTCCTAATTTCTCACCAAGCTTAAGGGCAAAGATCTAGGGGACTGAGCCTGACAGGTGGTCACTGTGGAGGCTGGCATGACAAAGCAGAGCTGGAGCAGGAGGCAGATGCAGAGGCTGCTGATCATAGAATCATGCAAGTTAGAATCACAGAGACAGCTCAAACTCCAACCCAGATAGTCTCCCTGTAACTGTCCAGGGTCAGGGCCAGTCATCTTACTTTTCAAAGTGTCCCAGCCCTGGGCAATTGTAAAGAAAATCCTGGGTTGACAACTGTTGGGGAAGTGGTTCTTGAAGAATGGTTCCTGTACCGTATATACCAGCATCACCCGGAAGCTTGCTTGACAGGTAAGTTCTGGATCCCACCTAGATGTACTGAGTCCAAAATTCTGGGTGTGGGGCCCAGCAATCTGCCTTTAACAGGCCCCCAGGGCATTCTGATAAGGCGTGAGATGCACTATGGCGGGGTTGCTCGGTGGGTTAGAGAGCCATATCCCTGAGGGATCACTGACACCGAAGGAAAGACAATTCTGAGAAAACACTTCTTTTTTTTTTTTTTCATTTAATTAAAATTTTTTTAAAAAAATTGAAGTGTAGTTGCTGTAGTTTTTGCAGTACAATAAAATAAATCAGCTACACACACACGCATATATATCCCTTCCTTTTTGGATTTCCTGCCCATTTAGGGCACCACAGAGCACTAAACGGGGTTCCTTGTGCTATACCGTAGGTTCGCATTAGTTATCTATTTTACACATAGTATCAGTAGTGTATGTACATCCTAATCTTTTAATTAATCCCACCTCCGATGAATCCCTGCTTGGTGTCCATACATCTGTTCTCTATGTCTCTGAGTCAACACTTCTCATTGCTAAAGAATGACCAGGGGTGGTGGGGATCCGAGGGAAGACGTTGACTTCAGTTGACGAGGGGAGCAGAGGTCTCCCAGAGCAGTTACAGTGGAAAGGTGAGGGTGTGAGAGTCATGATTTTCAGGATTAAGGGAGAGGAGATGGTAAAGAACAGTGGGAGTATGTATGGCCTGTTTGTTGCAGATCCTTGGCTGAGAAAAGGCACAGAAAATCTAAGTTGTGTCTGGAGGTGGCAGTTAAGTTCATGCAAAGAGGATTTGTGTTTTCCTTTTTTTGGGAAAGAAAAAAAAACGATTTGGAAACAGAGAAGTTCCTGCAAAGAGAGAAGGATTGGTGTTTGGAAATTAAAAAAAAAAAAGTAATTCTTCATGTTCGGAATAAGGAAGAGGTTCTTTTGACTAAAGGTTTATCTGGGTAAACCAGCAGTTCCTTTCCTCTGGTTTTGCGATGATATTTTGCAGCTAAAGGATACAGTTTAGAGGAAAAAGTGGTTTTCTTCCCTTGGTCTCAGTTCAGTCGCTCAGTCGTGTCCGATTCCCTTGGTCTAAAGGTGGGGAAACAGTCCAGGGCGCTCCGTGTTCCCAGGTTTAAAGTCACCTTCTTAGGTGCCCACGTGGGGTCTCTGAGGTGCCGCTGAGAGGGGGCCCTTCTGCTGCCCCAGCTCCTCCCGCGGGCAGCATCCTCTCAAACCTTTGTCCTTGCGGGGTCCATCGTCTGCCTGGAGATGTAGCACGCATGCGCACCCCACCTGCCACATCGCCGAGGTCCACCTCGACAGATCGACCTCATTTCTGATCAGCAGCTGTGCAGCCTCCTTTATTTTCTTTGCTGTTTAAAATTAGTTTGGGGCTTAACTTTTTTTTTTTTTAATGCAGGAGTTTCCAGAAAGGATGCTTGTTTGCAGTTTTTTGCCTTCTTGCTCGCCCCCGCCCCCCAGTTCCCCCCTCCGCGCTCTTATTCACAAGGTTCACAGTCTTAGACCTTCTGTCGGTGCTTGTTCTCGGTCGGTTCCAGCTCATTTGCTTTGTTTTCAGATTAACCTCCCTGCTCACTCTGTCATCACCCTGGGGCATACCTGAGGGTGCTATTTTTAGGACTTCTACTGTAAATGTCTGACACAAGCTGCTTCCTGCTCTGGAAATCTCACAACAAAGAAGTCTTCAATTAGCATAATTACTATCGTTCCTGCAGGCATAAATCCGTGCCTGCCCGCCGCCCCCCCCCCCCCCCCCCCCCCCCCCCCCGCTCCCCCCCAATCAGTTCCCAGTCAGGCTCTGCAGGCTATTAAGACCCAGGACCAAATGGGATCAAGGATCAGGGGTTCTTTATCAGCGGCAGGTCCTGATCTCTGCTGCAGTGTTCACTTCCACTGGAGTTAGGGCGAAGCCTGGAGGGTTTGGATGGTGGGGTGGTGGGGAGGAAGACTGTGATATCAGCTAGCCAACCATTCAGAACAAGAGCAGGACCACTAGCAAAATTAGATCTTGGCTTACAAGAAGAGATTTGTGTCTCAATGACTCATTTGTTACCATTTTATTTTCACTTCCTGTTAATCCTTGATACCCCAGTCAGGGACTCCATATAATATAGATATGAGAACTCTTTTGTAACAACTGTGATGTCCTCGTTTCCTGTTTCTGTGAGGGCATGACAATGGCAGTGTTCTTTCCAGGAGGTCATCTCTCTTTAGAAGCATCACATTCTATTGGGGAGTGGTGATCTTTGCTCTATTTTATAAGCCCCAGGGAATCACGCAGCCCCACATCTCAGTTGCAGGATGGTCTTTTACCAAAACAAAGGAGCAGGTTTAGGATCCTGGAAATGAAGTTTCATTGATAACGGAAACAACCTGGTTGATTGTACTGGTTGATCATTATTTATAATACTTTGTTCTTTTTAGAAATGGTCCTTTGACTCTAGCATAACTTAGACAATGTTAAAAAAAAAAAAAAGCACCAAGCTCACATACATGAGCTGTACGTGTAACAGCTGTAATCCACATAAATGGATTAGCTGTACTTGGGTATTGGTCCACACAATATTGACTCCTGACTCTGCAATGTATTCTGGCATAGAATTTCTAAAGTTCTAATCTGAAATATTTGCATTTTTTAAAAACTGTGTTTAGGGGAGGAGCCAAGATGGCGGAGGAGTAGGACGGGGAGACCACTTTCTCTCCTACAAATTCATCAAAAGAATAACTGAACGCAGAGCAAACTTTGCAAAACAACTTCTGATCGCTAGCTGAGGTCATCAGGCGCCCAGAAAAGCAGCCCATTGTCTTCGAAAGGAGGTAGGACAAAATATAAAAAACAAAAAGTGAGACAAAAGAGCTAAGGACGGACATCCGTCCCGGGAAGGGAGTCTTAGGCAGCATTGCTCGGGGTAGGGTCCGGGCCTGAGTGCCCTGAGGACAATCGGAGGGAGCTTCTGTGAGTTCCCAACTTGAACTGTGGGAGACCAAAAGAGAGAGAGTAAATTAACCGGCCCGAACTCACTGCCGGCGGTTCGCAGAACAAAGAGACCGAGAAAATCCAGAGAAGAGCTCGCAGGCTGCGGACCGGCCCAGCCCCGCTGGAGGCAGGAGGCAGGGGGGAGGGGAAGGTCGCGGAGAGACACAGGGAGCAGGCACCCGACCGGCGCGGGTGGGGACTGGGGCTGGGGACGCGGAGGGCAGAAGGCGCAGGCACCCGACTGGCGCCAGAGGAAACTGAAACTGGGACCGTGGAAGGGAGTGGGCGCGCCACACCTGGGGAGAGTGTGCCCACCAAGCCCCTCGCTGCCTGGACCGCTCTGACGGGGAAGGCCCAGAGAGCAGGCGCAGCTTTTCGTCCCGCGCTTTTGTGGAACACCCGAGGGCTGGAGCCTCGCGCAGCGTGGGGCGCGCTCTATATAGAACAGCCGGGAGCCTGAGCAGTGCAGACGGAGAAAGCGGCGTCGGCCCCTCCCGGCGGCGCAAGCCCGTCCCCATAGCGCCAGCCCCTCCCTGCAGCGTCAGCCCCTCCCCTCAGAGCGACGGAACTAGCTACCTGAATAAGAGTCCACCTCCGCCCGCCTGTGTCAGGGCGGAAATGAGGCTCTGAAGAGACCGGCAAACGGAAGCCAAATAAACAAAAGGGAACCGCTTCAGAAGGGACTGGTGCAACAGATTAAAATCCCTCTAGAAAACACCGACTACACCGGAAGGGGCCTGTAGATATCGAGAAGTGTAAGCTGGAATGAGGAGCTATCTGAAACTGAGCCGAACCCACACCGACCGCAACAGCTCCAGAGAAACTCCTAGATATAATTTTACTTTTTTCTCTCTTTTTTTTTTCTTTTTTATTTTTTCTCTTTTATTTTCCTTTAAAATCCCCTATTATTCCCCCATTACTCCTTAACTTTCATTTCCATAGATTTTTACGATTTTTTTAATTAGGGAGAAAAAAAATTTTTTTTTCTTTCTTTTTTTTTTTCTTTTTTCTTCTTTTTTTTTCTTTCCTTTTTCTTTTCTATTTTTCTTTTTCTCTTATTTCTTTTAAAGTCCTCTAGTACTCCTCCTCTACTACTCCTTAATTTTCATTTTCAATACACTATAACCTTACAAAAAAAAAAAAAAGGAGAAGCCCTATTTTTAAACCGAAGATTATTCTCTCCCAATCTTGACACACTGTTTTCTACCTCAGAACACCTCTATTTCCTCCTTTCCCCTTCTCTTCCCAATCCAATTCTGTGAATCTTTGTAGGTGACTGGGCTACAGAGAACACTCTGGGAACAGACAGCTGCGTAGATCTGTCTCTCTCCTCTTGAGTCCCCCTTTTTTCTCCTCCTGTTCATCTCTATCTTCCTCCTCCCTCTCCTCTTCTTCATGTAACTCTGTGAACCTCTCTGGGTGTCCCTAACGGGGGAGAATCTTTTCGCCATTAACCTAGAAGTTTTCTTATCAGTGCTGTATAGTTGGAGAAGTCCTGAGACTACAGGAAGAATAAAACTGAAATCCAGAGGCAGGAGACTTAAGCCCATAACCTGAGAACACCAGAAAACTCCTGACTACATGGAACTTTAAGTAATAAGTGACTGTCCAAAAGCCTCCATACCTACACTGAAACCAACCACCACCCAAGAGCCAATAAGTTTTAGAGCAAGACATACCACGCAAATTCTCCAGCAACGCAGGAACATAGCCCTGAACGTCAACATACAGGCTGCCCAAGGACACACCTAACACATAGACCCATCTCAAAACTCATTACTGGGCACTCCATTGCTCTCCAAAGAGAAGAAATCAAGTTCCACGCACCAGAACACTGACGCAAGCTTCCCTAACCAGGAAACCTTGACAAGCGAATCGTCTAACCCCACCCATTGGCTAAATCCTCCACAATAAAAAGGAACCACAGACCTCCAGAATACAGAAAGCCCACTCCAGACACAGCAATCTAAACAAGATGAAAAGGCAGAGAAAACCCAAACAGGTAAAGGAACATGAAAAATGCCCACCAGTCAAACAAAAGAGGAGGAGATAGGGAATCTACTAAAAAGAATTTAGAATAATGATAATAAAAATGATCCAAAATCTTGAAAACAAAATGGAGTTACAGATAAATAGCCTGGAGACAAAGATTGAAAAGATGCAAGAAATGTTTAATAAAGACCTAGAAGAAATAAAAAAGAGTCAATTAAAAATGAATAATGCAATGAATGAGATCAAAAACACTCTGGAGGGAACCAAGAGTAGAATAACAGAGACAGAAGATAGGATAAGTGAGGTAGAAGATAAAATGGTGGAAATAAATGAAGCAGAGAGGAAAAAAGAAAAAAAGGATCAAAAGAAATGAGGACAACCTCAGGGACCTCTGGGACAATGTGAAACGCCCCAACATTCGAATCATAGGAGTTCCCAGAAGAAGAAGACAAAAAGAAAGGCCATTAGAAAATACTTCGAGGAGATAATAGCTGAAAATTCCCTAAAAATGGGGAAGAAATAGCCACCCAAGTTCCAAGAAACCCAGAGAGTCCCAAACAGGATAAACCCAAGGCGAAACACCCCAAGACACATATTAATCAAATTAACAAAGATCAAACACAAAGAACAAATATTAAAAGCAACAAGGGAGAAACAACAAATAACACACAAAGGGATCCCCATAAGGATAACAGCTGATCTATCAATAGAAACCCTCCAGGCCAGAAGGGAATGGCAGGACGTACTGAAAGTAATGAAAGAGAATAACCTACAACCTAGATTACTGTATCCAGCAAGGATCTCATTCAGATATGAAGGAGAATTCAAAAGCTTTACAGATAAACAAAAGCTGAGAGAATTCAGCATCACCAAACCAGCTCTTCAACAAATGCTAAAGGATCTTCTCTAGACAGGAAATGCAGAAAGGTTGTATAAACGTGAACCCAAAACAACAAAGTAAATGGCAACGGGACCACACCTATCAATAATTACCTTAAATGTAAATGGGTTGAATGCCCCAACCAAAATGGGGCTGAATGGATACAAAAACAAGACCCCCATATATGCTGTCTACAAGAGACCCACCTCAAAACAAGAGACACATACAGACTAAAAGTGAAGGGCTGGAAAAAAATATTTCA